>NC_059072.1:174115896-174728977 GCF_020497125.1 Mauremys mutica
AGTTCCCAAAATGACCTTCATGTAATTCATGGACTATGCATGACCTGAAAGTGTTGTAGGAATCACCACTCTGGTGCCTCACATAGGTGACATCTATACATAATTAAGTGTTTCAGGGTGGGTTTTTTTTTTAAGACTAGAAAGCTACAATCAATTATTGTGTGCATCTATTCATTATAACATCAGACACATTAGCAGCACTGGACCCATTTTTAGTTTCACATTGCACTATGCTGTTTGTCACTGGTTCCATTTGTGCCAGTGAACATATTGACTCTCTCTGGTTCCCCTTCAGTAGCTTGACTTGCTGCTTGCAATATCTAGCATGTCAAGTATTCTGCATTCTCATCTTGGTGGGCACTTTGAACAATGAGCACTCATCAGTGTCACTCATCTCAGTAACCGTGCTGCTGTGATGGTCAGTACTCCCTCCTTTGGGTTAAAAGTTGAAACTAGAAGTTGACCTATAATCTGATCAAATCATTTCGCATACAGATATAGATGAAACTGACTCCCTCGATTAAACTCAAAGCTCCTCTATCAATTTGGGCATAGTTGTGTTTTGCTGAGACAAGAAATTTAGAAGCAAAGACCGTGAGCCTTTCCATGCGATGGAAGATCATACTGAGAAATTACTGCTTCCATTCCATATGGAGAAGTGTCGCAAGCTAACGTCATAGGCAAAAATACATTGTAGCGTTGAGGACCCTTTCAGATGATATAAACTTCTCAAGCTCATCAAAAGACTTAATACACTGTGTAAACGAACCCCCAACACCATTTCTGTCTCTCTTGTTTAACAGCTCATTTAGAAGATATAACACTCTTTCTAGGTTAGGCAAAAACCTATAACTGACCATCCCCCAAAATGAACTTAATTCTGACACTGTGGTTGGCATGCCATAAGGGTAGCTTCAGTTTAGTCTTGTGATTTCTGCAAGCCATCCTTATCAATTGTGTGGCCACAATAGGTAAATGAATCTTCGAAAAATGTACATTGTTTTTCTCATTTGCTCTAGGATCATGCTAGAACATTTTCACAAATAAATTTTGGAGGTTCTCTAGTGGCTCTTCAACACTATCCCCTAGGATCAGTATATTGTCCAAGCAATACTGAGTGTCAGGAATACCTGGCCCCAGCTCACTGCCAAATAGCAGATGCCATTCCAAACATTAATTTGTTATATTGAAATAAGCCCTGTAAATTGTGAGGTACTTCTTGTCACTGTCCTCAACCTCCATTTTTAGATAAATGTGGGTTAGGCTGATCTTGGAGAAATTACCACCAGCTAATATGGCAAATATATTATCTGTTCTAGGTACAGGATACCACCTGTAGCATAGTACCTGGGGGAGGGATAGCTCAGTGGTTTGAGCATTGGCCTGCTAAACCCAGGGTTGTGAGCTCAATCCTTGGGGGTGGGGAGCCATTTAAGGGAACTGGGGTAAAATTTGTCTGAGGATTGGTCCTGCTTTGAGCAGGGGGTTAGATTAGATGACCTCCTGAGGTCCCTTCCAACCCTGATAGTCTATGGCCTGCATGCAATACTGAGCTAATGGTAACCTGGAAATCAGATATGGACAGCCCCATTTGTCCTCTTTCATTACTAGCACTGTAAGAGTGGCCCCATTCATTTCAGTTAGGGTACGTTTATACTTACCGCGCGGGTCGACGCGGCGAGTTCGACTTCTCGGAGTTCGAACTATCGCGTCTGATCTAGACGCGATAGTTCGAACTCCGGAAGCGCCGCGGTCGACTCCGGTACTCCACCGCGGCAGGAGGAGTTGGCGGAGTCAACCTTGGAGCCGCGGAGTTCGCTTCCGCGGCGTCTGGACGGGTAAGTCATTCGAACTAGGGTAGTTCGAATTCAGCTACGTTATTCACGTAGCTGAATTCGCGTACCCTAGTTCGACCCCGGGGCTGTGTGTAGACCAGGGCTTAGTCTAGGATAAAAATCCCAAATCCTATCATTGCTAAATTCCACCTCTGCCTTTGGCTGTATCATGCAAATATACTGGACAAGCTGTGCAAAATGTAGGAACTGCTTCCTCTTCAAGCACAATTTGTAGTTGTCTATGTTTTAAGGTTCTAACAGCATCCTGAAACATAGTAGCTTTTCTTCAAGGCAAACTTTTGTTTTGGGCTGGAGTTCATTTTTTAAAAAACTCACAGGCATTTTATGCTTTCTTAATCTATCTGCAGCTCGCTCAGCTGTTCTCTACCAAATAATACAAGATTCTTTCACTTCACAACATAGCAGTTTAGCACATGCTGTTTAAGGTTGTTACCTTTGCTATAACTTCCAGTGAAGTAAGAATTTCCCCATCTGTTTTTAGTAGCACTGATGTTTTCTGCAACATCATCTTTTTAAGTGGTCTTTGATAATCCTGCTATGAAATTACAGAAACAGTAGACCCTGTATCTAGTCTTAATCCTTCTTTTTGTGAAAAACATCCAAACAACACTTCATTTGTCTTCTAAATTAAACAGTTGCAGATATGCTATAACATTCTCAGAGGACTTCATGTCAGCTGCAAGCTGATTAAACTGAAATTTTCTGGTTCTGCCATTTTGAAGTGGCTATTGTGTTTTTTGCACTGACCTGCACATTGTCTGTGTATCGCAGTTTATTGCAGTTTTTACAGGCTTTTTTCTTGAACCAATAATAATTTGCTTTGTGAGACTGTTTTCCACAATAAAAGCACACAGTCTGAATGTAGTCCATGCTGTTTGTGCCACTTGATCCCTAATCTGTTTGTTGCACAGATTTCACAAGGCTGTTGCAGCTCCTTGGAATCTTTAGTAACTGTCTTAATTGATACAATCATTTCTAGTGCACATTTTAGAGTGAGATCAGCCTTAGTCAATAGAGATTTTGGGATTGCTTCCCTTAATGCATCATTTCAACTCTCTGCCTATGTTCTACTTATTTCCTTAACTCAGCCATGTTCAGAAATTGTTACATTTTCTTTTTGATTTACTTTATAAAAGCAGAATACTTTGCATCTACTGCAACTACAAGCTTTAGTGGTAGATGATTTTGTAGAATTTCCACAATCTCAGCAAATGCTATGGAGATGTTAAGGTGCATAGCAAGTTAAGTCTTAGGCTCCTCTTTGATCAGTAGACCAGCCCCTTTTATCTCATGAGTTATATCATTAGCAATTATAGACAGTTCCGGTCTCTTGCTATAGATGAGACAGTCCTCTAATGAGCTATCATGTGACACCATCCCCTCTAACAGACAGATATTTAACCCTCTTTTTTTCCCATGTATGCGGGGTTCAGTCAGTCCCGGTAGCTAGAGGCTGCCATTTCCTTTTCACTTTTAGTAGCCTTTGCAATCCCTCTATTTCACTGTGTTGCTGAATTAGGATCCCATCCTCCCTAACATCTATAGTCTTTTGTGCTCATGCAACAAATGTAATATGAAGGAACCACTTGGATACAGCTGGAGTCCAAATTACAGTGTTTACTAACTTTATACACACACTTCTGCTCATGACGGCTTCCAAACAGAAGCCTGCTCAAACTACTGAAAGGCATTCTTCCCAGTTCCTACACACTACACTAGCATATTTAACCCACTCCAGCCGGTCACTGGCAGCATGGACTGAACCTAGGATCTCTGGATCTAAACGCATGAGCCTCTGCTGCATGAGCTAAAAGACTACTTCTGTAAGCCAAGGCTGTAGCAGGCTCATCAGCCTCTTCTCAAGAATTTGAAAAATGGATCCTTCCAAAGATAAGAAATTATTTTCTTTACAGCACACATAGACACTCATCCATTTAATTTCACTCTGTATGCGATTTGTAGCACACAAACACCATTTGAGAGGAGTTACGCCTTTACTCTAAATTTAACTGAGCATTAGAATGGCAATAACACTAATACTATGGAATTAACATTGTATAGTAGAGCAGTTGCTTCCTGAGATGCAACACAATCATAATCTTTATAAGGTTTCAATGCTTATGAAGAGCAGTATGCACTGTACATTAGAGAAGTTATGATAGTAATACAAGAAGCCCCATAGAAATTAATGAGCTCTTCATTATCATCATTGTTATGGCTCCCTAATGTGCAATGCATGCTAGAACAAAGCTCAAACATTCTGCAAAGTACATACCACCACCCTTTCCCCTAAGGTTAATAACTCATCCGCATACACTACACAAGTTACAAAAGGGTCTAGTTCATACTAAAGTAAGCAAATTAACTAAATCTTTTTGTTTTCTCCTAAAATGGCCTCATGATTGAAATGTACTGGCTAACTCTGGGCCTGATTCTTGTCTCTCTTAGCACAGTGCTAGGCTGGTAACTCCATTGAGTCCAGTGGAGTTACTACTCATTCTAACCACTGTGAGATGACAGTCACATCCTCTGTTTTCATCATGTATTAAAGGAGAGATTCAGACCACATAGTATTGCAGTCCCTCACCTTTTTCCATACCATACCATGGACTGCCCACCTGCCTGATTTTTATTTTATTTTTTAGAACAAAGCTTTTATTAATTGAGAAACTATATTTTGTCCCAAAAAATGCACCTATATTGCACCCCAACTACACTGTGCAAATTGAAAAACTTCTACTGGTTGAGAAGGTGTATTTTCAAACTAGTACAATCTTTCCAATGGCAAAACTTTAAATGTGGTCACCATATTCAGACCAATGTAAATGACATTTAAACCAACTGCGTGCAATCAAGCTAGTTTGTGTTGTGACCCAATCAGAGGCCACAAACTAAGCTGGGTCAGTATTTGGCTTGGAGACCTCCCAAACTATTCATACTCCTCAGGAACAATATTTATTGATTAGGTGACACTCAACACCACGGTGAGACATCGGTTTAGTTTGAAGAATTACTATAGTGCTGTAGGTTTTGTCAAACTCTTGACTATTTGTGGTCAATTAGTCCCATGGAATTGTCACAAGTATAATTGTTAAGCATATATTGTGACAAACTTCCAACTTGAATTATTACATTCTGCTTATTTATCGTTTCAGTTGGTTAGATTAATCTTCCTGTTCGGTTCCTGTTCAAAATGGCTATATTTATTTGTTGAATGTTATTAATCATGGTTCTGTTTCAGTCCAGAAGAGGGCACATTTTGCTGTGAAGAGATACCTGTATAGTCTTATGTTAGCTGTTATACAGCAACTTTCACTCAAGGCACTTTACCAACTAAGTTTTTTCTATGAAATTTAAAATCAAAATGAGTTTTAAAAGATAGGTTATAAAACTACTGACAATTAAGGATTATGGGAGCCACTGCTAGGCTAATGAGTGTGGTGTACCATGAAATCAGGGATCTGAGGTTGATCCCAATCTCCAGTTCAGCACAGGCCCAGATCAAGAGTGCACTCTGCTCCTGGTACTAGACATTGGTAGGGGAATTGGGGTGGCAGCTTTGTATGTTATCACTTAATTCCAGTTGCCTGGACCCATAAGTGTCATGGATTGGCATGAGATGGAGCAGCCCTCAGACCTCTAGTTAGACAGCCTTTTCCAAAGGCTTTTGAGAGGAGACAGTAGGGAGGGGAAAATGGTGGAGTGAAACCCTTTGGGGAATAAAAGATTTAAAATTAAAACAGCAATACCACCAAGTGATCAGTGCCCTCCGACTGATTTCACCCCTCCTCCAAACACACAAGGACCTTCTCTTTTCTGCTCCATAGCCTCCCACCCCCCAAATAAAGAATTCTGAAGGAGCACTGCAAGGTTTTCTGCAGATCCAGGGCTGCAGCAGCTGGCACAGCTCCAGAATGGGGCTGAGAGAGGGACAGAGAAGCCACATAGGGCTGTCCAGAGAGCTCATCTGCATGACTTCCCCCATACTTTACCATCTGCCAGTGGAATAAGTACATATCTGTCTTCTACACTGTGCTCCTAAACCTGACCATTCTTGAGGTTGGTCAGCCATACGCACAGTTAGATTACACTGCCCTCACTCCCAGGGCCAGAAATCAGCCAAAACTAACATATTTTGGTATTTAATCCTCAAGCATTCAAAATTTCATGATTTTTAAAAAAACATTGTGATCATCTTTTTAAGCCAAGTGTGTTGAACTTATTTACCTTCTGGCATTTCAGCTTTTAGGGTTCAAATTTTCAGGATTTTCTCAGCACAAGAACTAGAAACCTTCTCTTTTTAAATGTAAGCAGAGCTTCTCACACTCACGGTACTGCAAGACGTGGGGTGGCAAGCATCATGAGATGCACAATAACATCGTAAGAGCTCACAACACTGACTAAAAATTTCAACATTCAGATAAATTTTTGTAGGGTATGTGAACCTCTCTCCAACCATACATTTATGGAGGATTTGCCTCACTTTTTTGCTTTCAAATATGCAAGTCTGAAACACTGGATCAAATTCTGCTCTCATTCACATTGAAATATATATTTTCCTTTAGTAGGTTACAGTATTAATGTTAGAACAGGACACAAAAGACATCATTTTCCCAAAAAGATTTTAAAGCAGGGTGAAGACTTAGCCATTTAAGCCCAAAGAAGCAAGATAACACCAGAGCAGCTAGTGCCTGTCAAGGGGTTTTATATAAAAGTTAAGTATCAGTAATAAAGGCCCTCAACACAAAATCCTAATTTTTATCTAAGGATTTCCAAAGTGCTACACTGAGCAAGAAGCTGCTAGAACGTAATCTCCTCATAAAATAGCATGAGAAACAGAATTTAGGCTCAACTTCAGAATAGAACAAGGTCAGCGCCTACCAGAAATATTACTCCTTCTCCTATAACTAATACTATATAGATTTTTATCAGTATTTTATAAGCTGGTCGTGTCATGCCTGGCTCAATGGACCTCTAATCTTGGTTGGGGCCCCTGAATGCTATTGTAATACAAATACATCAACATATAATTTGGTAAAAAAAAAATAATCAAAAGTAGTCTAAACCAGATATTTGTTTTCAAAAGGTAAGAAAGACATGTGGGGGAATCAAATGAAACCCACAATTGATAGTACTAGAGAATATTAAAACTAGTAAAACAAACAGAAGAGATTTGTTTTTGTTTAGAATCCAAAGATATGGTCTGGAATCTTTTATAAATCATCAGGACAGGTAATTTAACCTCATTTAGGTTAAAGTTATGAACTATAACAGAATGCACTAACAGCAGAAATAAAATCCCACTCAGAGAATGGCTATTTCAACCCCTAACAATTGAATGATTTAATTTTCATATGTAGACAGAGACTCTATAAAACATTTTTGTCATCTCTCACAAGAAGGCAATCAACATTCTTTATGACACACACAATCACTCAAGACTATTCATCAGAAATTAATGGCAAAGCTACATTAACCACATTATAAAATGCTGGAGATTTTGGGGAGCCATATGAACAATAATGACAATGCCTTTCAAAGACTCAAATACATAAATAAATAAAAGCAATCCTTGCTTCTCACCATTATACTGAAGTTATGAAGACACTAAGTTATGAAGACATGTTAAGGTTCTGCAATAATTTTAAATTTCCTTACCTTTGTTCTGATTTGAAATTTAAAATGCCTTAACTTTTCATTTCATGGCTGGGTATATTGCCACTCTCATAATTTAATATCACTCACTGTTTTTAGTCATCCCCCCATGTAATACTTAACATTGTACAAAACTTTCATACATAAACAGGAAATTAGGCAAAATCACTTGTTTTCATGTTTTGTTACAAACCCAAAACTAAGCCAACAAGCTGTCTGGTGAACCTTGGCCAAAATTCCTCCAATGTTTGAGCCACCTCCTTCTGTCCCTACAGGAACTCCTTTTCCTAATGGCCCAGGTTACTGCACACAATGGGGTTGTACATGGTGTAACCAAGTGACCAGAACAGGAGTCAGTCCTAGTTGTCAGAGAAGAGCCAGAAGGTGGACCTGGAATTGTGGTCAGGAGACAAGCCAATGGTTGGAGCTGGAAGTCAGAACAGAACCAGAGTCATGGTCAGGAGAAAAGTAAACAGTTGGAGTCAGGGGGTTCAGAATAGGGTAAGACTAGGGCTGGTGTGGAAATAGTTGTGGGTTGGACCAAGGCCCAATAAAGGAAGTGGGTCTGGTGCAGCGGTGGATGTAAAGTTTATTGAGCTGTCACTGTGCTGCTGTTGCTATAGAGCTTAAATGATGATTTGCTGGCTCTTCTGTCAAATCAAGGAGCACAGTCACTTAGTAAGAACTTATTGGGCCCCAGATAAGCTCATTGGGTTGCTATGTGACCACGTCCAGAGCCAGCTGAGTTCCTGACAGCACCCCTTCCTTTGAAGGCACATCCCAGGGGCCCTCAGCCCTGTCTTGTCAGGATATCTTTGGTGAAATCCCTGCATGAGTTCAGGAGTGTGAACATTTTATTCTGGTTCCCAGGATCACTCTTCTGGGGCATACCACTTCCAGTCTATCAAACACTGGAGCTTCCCTCTGATCCATCGGGAATCAAGGACCTAATGGACTTCATATTCCTTCTGCTCCCTGGACTATTATTGGGTGTGGAGATTGGTCTACCAGGTCATGGAAATGGTTGTCAACAAATGGCTTGAGGAGGAAAACATGAAAGGTGGGTGAATCCTGAGGGATTCTGGGAGCTGAAGCTTGAAGGCCAATGGGTATTGGTGGTCAAGCTTGGCAGAAACACAGTCCATTCTCATGTTCTGGGCCAAAAGCTAAACTTTATCCCCTACAAAAGATTAGGGGTGGCTTGTTGCTTTTGGTCAGTATAATGCTTATAAGGCTCTTCAGCTGTGAGTCAGTTCCCGGTGTATTTGTTGAAGGTGAAGGACCAGGTCTGTGGCTGCCAGGATAGCAGAGCCAGGTAGTTTTACATGAAACCAGAGATGAAAACCAGAATGGAGTCTGCTGAGGTGGAGCATGAGTCAAGTTGTTTTATGCAAACTCGGCCAAACACAGAAGAGGAAGCCAATTATACTGAAGTAAATTCAGAAAGCAGTGGAGGTACTGCTCCGGAATCTGATTGACTCCATCAGTTTGGACATGAGTCTGTGGATAGCAGGCTGTCAAAATTAGGGGCTTCATGCTAAGAAGGCAGAGAAATTCCTGCCAGAACTGAGAAACGAATTGGGGACCTCAATCTGAAATAATGCATGTTGGCATAATGTGATACCCAGAAAATGTGCTCCAGGAACACTTGCATGGTTTCACAGGGAGACATAACAATGAAACAAGGAATAAAATGGGCCACCAGAGTTAGGAGGTCCACCACCATTGGGAGTGCAGTAATGCCACAATGAGGTCCATAGAGAGAGTGGAGCAAGGACACAGAGGAGAGAGATTGCACCCTAGAATGTCATAATCCCATATATCATAATTTCTCTCTGTGGGAGTCAGTTTCTGTGAGAAAAAGGCACAGGGATGAAGCAGCTAGCAAGGACCTATAAATTGTTAAGTATCAGAGGGGTAGCCGTGTTAGTCTGGTTCTGTAAAAGCAGCAAAGAATCCTGTGGCACCTTATAGACTAACAGACGTTTTGCAGTATGAGCTTTCGTGAGTGAATACCCACTTCGTCGGATGCTCGCAAGCATCCGACGAAGTGGGTATTCACCCACGAAAGCTCATGCTGCAAAACGTCTGTTAGTCTATAAGGTGCCACAGGATTCTTTGCTGCTTCTATAAATTGTTAGAGGACCGTACCTGTCATGAAGTCCAAGGCAATATTCTTGACTATGGAGGTCTTTGTGGGGACTGGATGGGTCAAAATGGGGGATGAAGTGAATGCTTTTTTCAAGCAGTCTAAACCCACTCGTGCAACAGTTGACCAGATGACCTTAGCCCCCTTTTTGAAAAGGTCTATTCTAGGAGTGAACATGTTGGAGAAGCCTTTGATGAATCACCAGTAAAAATTCACAAACCCAAGGAACCGCTGCACCCTGCATACATTCAAGGGTGCCTTTCACTGAGCGATAGTGATAACCTTGTGGGGTCCATGGTGAGTCCTTCTGGGGAGAAGACATGGCCCAGAAACTTCATGTCATCCTTGTAAAATTTGCATTTTTCAGGTTTCATGTAAAGTTGATTTTGGCAAAGCCAATCAAGAAAGATGAGCGTGAGTGTTCATGGAGCTTGTCAGAATAAAATGACAATATTGTCCAAGTAGCTCATAAATTGGTTAAAATATCCCTCAAGATACCATTCATAAAACATTGGAAGGTAGTGGGGCATTACATAGGACAAACACCATGACCTCCAAGTGTTGATCAACTTGGGCACCTCTAGTAGTTTCAGTGACCAGGAGTTTGTTAAGGGGTATCAGAGCCCCATCCTATGCAAGGACTTCTTGAGGTCATCAAAGCTATCAATAGATCACCCCTTTCTTCAGGCCCCTTCACATATCACACAGCCCCACTTGAGTCATTACCCTTGTTGGTCTAAAAGAGATCTTGGAGTTTGGGATTCATATGATCACATTTTTTCCCCCAAGAGAAAGGTAAACAGAGTCAAGACTGCTGGATCCTAGACTTGGATCTGCCACAGATTCTGGGTAATCTTGTCAACTACTCAGACCAGAATAATGAGGCTCAATTACTCATTGTTTGTATATCATTTATATTCAAATTTCTATTTAAATTTCAAAATACTGTATTATAATAATAGAGACAAGGTGGCCGAGGTAATATCTTTTATTGGTTCAACTTCCGTTGTTAAGAGAGACAAACTTTCGAGTAACACAGAGCTCTTCTTCAGGTCTAGGAAAGGTACTAAGAGTGTCAGAGCTAAATATAAGATTGAACAGATAGTTTAGCATAAGTAAGCAGATATTCTAAGAGACCGTTCAAGGTGAAGTGACCCATTAACACCCCTGTAGTCATAGGAAAAAAGGGGGGATAGTGGGTTACAGATTATTGTAATAAGCCATAAATTCAATGTCTTTAAGACCATGATTTTAGTGTCTATTATAATTATATTGTACTATAGAAAACAAAAATAAAAGGTAGATAGTGCCAGACCAACCTGATCGCCTTCTTTGAGAAGATAACTGATTTGTTAGACAAAGGAAATGCAGTACATCTAATTTACCTGGATTCGAGTAAAGCATTTGATACAATTTCATATGGGAAATTATTAGTTATATTGGAGAAGATGGGGATTAATAGGAACTGGTTAAAGTGGAGGCTACAATAGGCCATAGTGAAAGGTGAACTGTCAGGCTGGAGGGAAGTTACTAGTGGATTGCCTCAGGGATTGGTCTTGGGACCCATCTTATTTAACATTTTATTAATGATCTTGGTACAAAAAGTTGGCGTATGCTAATAAAATTTGCAGATGACACAATGTTGAAAGGTATTGCCAATCCAGAGGTGGACTGGAATATTGTACAAGAGGATCTGGATGACCTTGAAAACTGGAGTAATAAAAATCAGATGAAATTTAATAGTGCAAAGTAGAAGATCATGCACTAAGGGCTTATCTTCACTACGGGGGTAAATTGACCTAAGTTATGCTACTTCAGTTACATGAATAACATAGCTGGAATCAACGTAGCTTATGTTGACTTACCCTAGTGTCATCACGGCATAGAGTCAATGGGAGACGCTCTCTGTCGACCTCCCTTACTCTTCTCAGACAGCTGGAGTACCGGAGTCGACTGGAGAGCGCTCTTCCATTGATTAATCGGGTCTTCACTAGACCCACTAAATTGATTCCTGCTGCATCAATTGTATCAGTGTCAATCTCCCCAGTAGTGGTGACCAGCCCTTAGTGACTAACAACAAAAATGTTTGCTAAAAACTAGGGACCAGCTAGAAGCGACAGAGGAGGAGCAAGACCTGAGTGTATTGGTTGATCACAGGATGACTATGAGCTGCCAAGGTGATGCAGCCATGAAAAAGGCTAATGTAGTTCTAGGATGTACTAGGTGAGGTATTTCCAGCAGAGACAGGGAAGTGTTAATACTGTTTATACAAGGCACTTATCTGGAATACTGTGTGCAATTCTGGTCTCCCATGTTTAAGAAAGATTAATTCAAACTGCAACAGAGAAGGGCTACTAAGGTGATCCAAAAAATGGAAAACCTATCTTATGAGAGGAGAGTCAAAAAGCTTGGCTTGTTTAGCCAAACCAAAAGAAGGCTGAGGGGATATGTAAATAGATGACCATCTCACATATCTTCGGGCCCTGCAAAAATAACTAATATGGCTATTAGAAACCATCTAATACCTTTTAAAATGTTTGGATAGGTGGAAGAGCACCACTGTACTCTGATCAGCTGTTGTCTAGGGAAATGTGTCATATTTTGTCTGACATCAAATGCCATTATCTTAGCATAAAGAAAGGACACCAACAAAACAAAAGAGGAACGCGATAATATGTGGGCTGTTTCTCTTTGGGAGATTTTTTTTACCACCTAGTGCAGACGTAGTCTAGCCTATGAAATTTTGAGACATTTGGCTTATCCAAAAATCAATAACACTGCCTTGGTTAAACCCCTTTCTAAACTAATCCATTCCAACCTAAGTTAGACAACTGATATGGATCATGTTCCCCATAGGTTGTCCATTTATGTGCATTTGCTATGTGTGTATGGTTACACCAGTTAGCCAAGGAGAAGCCAGATTTCTTTTGTTTGGAGGGAGAAGGAATAACAAAATAAGCCAGATCCTCTAGCCTGTTAAGTCTGATCCTTACAAGTCCCTTAACAAAATGAGGGTGTCACAGAATGAGTCCATCCACAGATTTAAAAGTAACTGGCTCCTCTAAGTCTGGTATGCGCTCCCTCCCATTTGTACTCAGCTTCTCCTCATGCAGGGCTGCTTGATTTTTGTGTAATCAGATTTTTGTGTAATCAATCTATGAAAAGATCCATTCCCAGTTGCTGCCTTTCTTTTGTCTCCAAGTAGAAGGAGTCTCATTTTAAACATGTATTTTAGGCTGCTTGGAGCTTGGACCGCCCCCTTGGTTTAGCCCCTACTGCTCCCTAGCATATTTGGGGACTCCTTGAGCCGAAGCCTAAGATGACAGCTTATTCTCTTCAAAGTGCTGTTTCAAACAGTGAGCAGCAGGCTTTGAATTGTGTGTGGTTCATTTACACAGCCAGAGTAAAGAATATGTGTTTAAAACTTGAGCTCTATTTCATTGAATTCATTTCAACAAATGAGAGTTCTAATTAATGCTGGTTACTTTCTGTACAATGGAATCAGAGCAATTTCTGAGATGCCCCCTTCCTATGCAAAACATATATTTGAAGACAAAATGTTACTGAAGGGAAAGGTGGGCAGGGAGTTATATTAGACTCAAACAGTCACAAAAAATGTAGGAGGTAGCAGGCAACCTCTAATGGAAGACAGAGATCCAGGCTCAGAATAATCGGAGGAATTCACTTAAGAAACATTCTCACCATATCTAAAGCAGGGGATACCAGTGCATGTAGGTGAGGCTTTTCACAGATGATGAGGCATTCTTCTCAACTAGTCCTCAAAGTACTTCAAAGCTGGGAGGTCAAGGCCACATTATGGTAGGTATTGTATGTACACAATAAGAATGAGAACTGGTGAGCTCCAGGGTTGTCAATACCAAAGTGTGTAAATACAGATGATAATATCAAATGGAAAGTTTAGAATACACTACAGTTTGAGTGCTCACCATAATATGTTACTGCAGAAATCCCTATACTAAAGATAGTGAGCTTTTGGAGCCACATGTGTATGTACTGTATATAGCACAATGAGGCCTTGATCCCTAATTGGAGCTTCTTGGTTGAAAATTGCACACTATAGAATGCGGTGTTTTGCTTCATACAATGGTTAAATCATACATTGTTACAATTTATATAAAAAAATTGTGAGAAACAATTTTAAAGAATTCTAAGGGTATTACAGATAGACTTGATGTTAAGATTCAGGACTGGGACTCAGTTTACCTGTTTGTTCCATGGTAGTCTAGCTATAGGTCAATCACTTTATTCTGTGATACAGTACTTTATAGTGGCTAAAATTCATTCATTAGTGGTTTCTAAAGTGCTTTTAAATCCTTGGATTAAAGGAACTCTATACAGTGGTCATTCAAATACTGCCACTCCTTACAAGCACCTTTGATATCTATGGATGAAAAGTGCTATAGAAGAGCTGCATATCATTATGTGTGGTAATGTTACTGCTTCATTGCCTGGTATTGGTATTGCACAGAGAAGCTCCAATTAGGGATCAAGGCCTCATTTTCCATATTATTGTTTTTAAAAGCATTGCATTAGATACTGGATTCACTAAATACATTCCTCCTGTCACTAATAATGCAACCAGCACCACTAAAAATCTACTTTGAGCATGCTATGTATGTTAACTCAGACAATTTATAGCCATAGCTGTTCACATATGACATCATGTAGTTCTCAGTATAGTAAATAGCTTTCTTAGGAAGGACAGAAAAACCAACGTAGATAACACTAGGAACAAGTTAAACATAACCTGAATAGAACCAGTAAAGTTCAAAAATGTTCTCTCAACCTTTATTTATTTTTTTAATAAACTTTTTTCCCTTGCCTTGCACCTCTTACATCTAGCTGGGACCAGAAACAGAAGGGCAGAAAACTGAAGTTGTGTTTTTTCTTACCCAGCTGGAAGCAACAATTCTAGCAGTCTTATGAGCCTCTTCTCACCAGACTTTCAGACCAATTTTGCAGACCTAAGAGGTTTACACAGTTCAGGTAAAGTTCAGATAAAAATCCAGAGTCTTACATTCTTAACAAAAGTGAACTGAACCTTTGAATCTTTTAAATCTCACCCATCATTACTACTTAGACACCTGAAGACCTTTCATCAGACATATTCTTCTACCAGTAAAAAGGAAGAATTAGTTTGTCTAGTGGGAGATTTCCCACTCTACTGGCATTAGAAAAGGTTAAAGCTCAACTGAACTCAGCAATTGAACTCTCTTGGTAACACTTTTTGCTACTGCTACTCTGTTTTTTTTATCAAAGTGGCTTAGTGTGTTTGTTCATCCTTCTATGCTTCCAGAAAAAATAGGACTAGATTCTGACAAAGTCCTTATGTAGATGTATAAGGGGGAGGGACAGGCATACTGCCAACTTCATTGCTTGCATGGCCTGTGCAGGGACATCTTCCATTTGCAGTCCCTGAGCACAGGGGTTTTATCTTGGTGCACATCAAAGGAGGCAAGGAGAGGGGACAAGGAGGAAGAGTATGGTTCCAACAAACTCTCCTGCCACAAAGGTGCCCAGCCACCCCTCTGGGGGATCAGGATGCACTATCATCTGTCCCCTGTTATGCACCAGGCCTGAAGCATGATCCCTCTGAGTTCACTATGAGGAGTTATAGCTCCACCCAGTCTTTGGACCAGTACATAAATGCCACTATGAGTATATTTACACTTTGAGCTGGGAGTGTAATGTCCAGCTTGGATAGATGTATGAATGCTAGCTCTGATCAAATTAGCACACTAAAAATAGCTCACACTGCCACAGCCACATTGCAAAGGGATGGACTAGCCACCCCAAGTACAATCCTGCCCAGAATCCTAGGAACTTACTCGGGGCAGCTAGCCCATAGTGCAACAGCTACACGTCTACTTTCGTGCACTAGCTCGATCAAAGCTAGCATGCATATGTCTACCCAAGCTAGAAATTATATCTCCAGATCAAAGAGTAGATATACCATATATGCGTTTGATTCACATAACACACCAGAAATAAAACTACATTGGCATTATACCATCACTCTCCCAAGTAACTGCTTTTTTAAAAAAAAGCAACACACAAAGTTTCTGTATATGCAACCTTTGGGTCTCTGCTGAGGTGTTCATCCCAAATAAGCCTGAAAAGAGTGAATGTAGGTCAGAAGGGGTTAAGTAACCTGATAACTCACACCTCAGGGAGCTAGGCTTGATGAGTGAGCACTGATTAGTGATGGAGCCCAGCTGAGCAGCCACAGGCGGGGCTAGTATAATGCCAGGAAGTCTGCAGCAGAAAGGGAGCTACAGTTTGGAAGCCTGAAGTTGCTCTCTGGATTTAGAGGGAAAGGAGGAGACACCGGAGAGTACAAGTCCTGGGATCCTAGCTTACCCAGAAAGATGGTGAAGCAGAAGCCTGATGGGGTGGAGCAGGAAAAGGATCAGGGAAACATTGGCACAGATTGGGATGCTGGAGACCTTAGTTGTTGATTCAAGGGTCTGTGAGCTGAAACCTGGAGTAGTGGGTGGGTGGGCCTGCTTTCTCCTGAAATTGGAGAACTGATGAGTACAGCTGTCCAGTGAGACTTTGATACCCCAGAAGGGGAAACTATTGTGACTTGGCCAGAGGGCCAAGCCAAAAAAGAGGGAGTAACCAACTCACAAAGAGGAAGCACTGCAACTCCTGGAGCACGAGAGCAGTCACAGCATGAACAAAAGACAGACTGGGGGTGTGGGTGTCAGACTGGGCAGAGCTATTCCCTAGATACAGCCACAAGGAGGCGCTTCAGTTGTGAGTGTTGACAGTCTCTTAGTGAAGCAGATGCCTCTGATCCTCCTCCTATGCATCTCACAAGGAGTGGGGATAAGACGCTTGAGCAAAGGGGTCACCTCTGTGGGCTGATCTTGGGGACAACCTAGGATACTGTTTAGTGCAACAAAATGCCAAACAAATGCACTTAGGAAGGGTAAGCATTGTATACATTTAAAATAATTTTAATATCTTGTTTATCACTTAAATGTCCAACTAATTCTGGACTCTGAAGATGACTTGGAAGCAAAATAAACTGGTAGTGTGACTATTGGTATTTTTGGCTTTAAATTCGGTTTTTATTTTTCCAGCAAAATCTTGACATTGCCAAACCTCCTAAGTAGCCAGTTCAGAGGGAGGTGGGAGGTTGGGGGGGCGGGGGGAAGTGTTGAAACTAGCTTGGCAACAGGATCCCAGTGAGTAGAAAGAATATCTGCTTTTTTATCTTGTGTGTGCTGGCACAGGAATGTGTGGCTTTTTGTTATTTCTAGTCTTTCTTCTCCAGTAGACTTAAATGAGAAATCAGATTACAAAATTTTCAGGAACAGTTCTTTTCTCCGGTTTCAGACAGATCTACAAGCCCTGGGCTCCGTTAGGAAATCACAGTACCTGTGAATTTCAGAAAACCCCAGTGTCAGGGTCCCAATCGACAACCGTCCTTCATTCCCACATCACTGCCCTAAACTTAGCAACTGGTAATTTGGCTGCATTCACTGCATCAGGAAGGGTAAGACAGGTAGGAGGAACAGCTCACCAAGCTGTCCTCCAGTCTTGCATTAGATGACCCTTGGCTAGGATGAAGGGGGAGGGGGCAGTGCAGCTGGCCACTCACAACTGCCAAACAAGATAATCTTGGTCTATTTCTAGGTTGGGAGCAAAGGAAATAACCCATTCACAACTCCACTTAGCACTTCTGAAAACCAGACCCACGAAGTGTCCTACTGAGTGACTATCAGATACCCATGCTGGTATAAATTACACTCAATGGAGCTACAGTAACTTACACCAGTCAAGAATCTGGCCCTGAAAGTGTCACATCTGATTTCTGTACTGATTATCTCTGTTACCAGAGGAGTGAGTCTTGCAAAAATGTATAGTTTCCCAGTGTTTTCTTCCATTCATCACATGGATATTTCTGATTATTTTTTTAGTAGCATCTTCCAAGCCTGCATTGCTCCTTTCATAGAAATGAACTCTGCAAAAAAGAAACATAAGCACATTGATAACGAAGGAACACAGATGTGTCTTTAAAGGACCTCTTTTTAAACTACCTTGAAGAGATGTTTGATTGACATTTACAGTCCAGTCCTTAAATGTATTTTTTTTCCTTTGCTACCAAGGCATTTTGCCATGATGCCTTTTGCCTTAAATATATTCACATTGACACAGATTCATCTGAGTTTTGATTCTTCATGGATTGCTGAGCACATGGACTGATTTGTTCCAGCATACTAATACTACTTCTCGGAGGTTGCTCTGATTTATGCCAGGGGCTAAGTAGGCCCATGTAGTGCCAGAATCTGAGCTGGCCCAAAGGTGACGTAAAGCCTCCAATGTCCCTCCACTCTGTTTCTGCACCAAGTGAAGTTGAAGTCTTATTCTTCTTTCTGTCCTATGTTTCTAGCTCTTTAATCAATAGTCACACTGATACCTGAGTTGTGCCATGCTCGCCATCCTCCTCCATAACATTCAAGATTTCACTTTAATGTTTAATTGATGATTACAAAATGTGATATCTCTATTAAGGGCCTGATCCAGTGCCCATTGACTTCAACGGACATTGGTTAGCCAGCTGTTGTTCAGGTAGGTCCTGAATGATCTACTATATAGACTGCAGATGGAATGTCCTTTGGGTTCTGGAAGAGCCTATCACAAAGCCAAGCAAAGCCTGGTCTACACTAAGGAGGGGGTGTCGAACTAAGGTACGCAAGTAATTTCTATTACTCCAATGTTCAAGGTTGTTCAGATCTTCATGTATTATATTCTGGTCCTCTTTCATATTGGCAATACCTCCCAATTTTGTGTCCTCCTGACTCCCACTTGTTGTGCCAAGGTCATTAATAAAAATGTTAAATAAGATTGGTCCCAAGACTGATCCCTGAGGAACTGCACTAGTAACCCCACTCCAGCCTGAGAGTTCATTTTTCAGTAGTCTCCCCTTTAATTCCTTATCTACTTTTAAATTCTCATATTAATTTGGAAAAGATGGAAATTAACTAATGATTTCCCATGTGGTAGTGTATCAAATGCCTTACTGAAATCCAGGTAGATTAGATCTACTGCATTTCTTTTGTCTACCTTTATAGTTAATGTTGCTGAATGAAAGGAGGACAGAGATGGGATTATTTATTATTAGGGACATGCAGAGTGGGAGTTGTGGGCATGCAGCAATACTTAAAAATCAGACCACTTATTTTGGTGTCTAAATTAAGCCACCTCCATTTGAAATCTTTGACCTCTGAGCATATATATTCTACTGTGTCATCTTCTCCAGACATTTGGTCTCTTTAGAGTGCATGGGATCTTTTAGGTATGTTGTAACTCCCTCCATCTCTACAGCCTAATCTATCCTTCTAGCTTGGTTTATAACCAAGTATTATAGTAACCTTTCATCATTCTACTATGTTTATTAATACCCATCATGTCATGGCCATTTTTTATTGCCAGTCATCCTGGTTTAATCTATTTTTGCTTCTCAGCTTGTTGTACTGTTTAGATATCTAAAATTGCAGTTTTTCCTGATTCTACCCTGCTCTGAAATAGCAAAAAAGTTATCTTTGTCCATTAGGTTACTCTGTAATAACAAGAATCAAGACTCATCTCTTTGTTGCTTAGGTATCTAGAAGAAATGACTCATTATCTTGCCTTATGGTAACTGGTAAACTGATTTAACTCCTACAAACATAGATTCTTGGCTTAGAGAATGTGTATAGCGTTTAGCATTTCTAAACAGATTTTTCTTTGCTCTTTGATCTACAACAGCTAGTTTTAGTTAGCGTTTCTTTTGTTACCAATATCATCTCTGGATCACAATGTTTCTTCAGATAATCTTTGATATTCTAACATTGTTCCTTAATAAAAGGAGTTTAAAGACTATTTAATTCACTTGATTGCTTATTATTATTAATATACCATTCCTATTTTGAAGCATGTGCTTTACAATATTGTTATGGACAGACCTCTGGCTGGAAGCAAGCAAACTACTAACCCTATTTACCTAAAGCAATTACACATAACTCCCATTGTGTAGCATAGATTGTCTTTATTATCACACCATGCTATGAAATCAAACATGTTTGCATTTATTTTGTGAGCACTAAAGAATAGTAACTTAATAGAATTAACCTGAAATGCATTTGATTATAGCCTGAAGAGACCATACTGAAAGCACAGAAAATAAGGCTTTGTCTACACTGCACTTTCATCGTTAAAACTTTTGTCGCTCAGGGGTGTGAAAAAAAACACACCCCGGATGATAAAAGTTTTAACGATTAAAAGTGCCAGTATGGACAATGCTTCATCGGCGGGAACCGCTCTCCTGTCAATGAAGCTACCGCCCCATTGTAAGGTGCGAAGTGTAGACATAGCCTAAGTGATCCTTGTGAATACAATCTATGGAGTGTCAAGACATTAGTTTTCTAGAGGAAATGCAATTATTTTCTTTATCTGTTTCTGACTGGTCAAGTATTTAATGACATGTTGTTCGCTATAGTGTTCAGATAGTGGTTACATTTAGGCATGTAAGTACTGAAACAAAATTAATTTTTTTTTAAATGAAGCCTAAATCTGAAAAAATGTTAACAATAGTACTTGGAAAAGCAAATCAAAGTCAAAATGAAAATGGGCTGTTTATTTTAGATTATCAAGTTGTGGAGTCTTAATTTTAAGGATTTTTAAAAAGCACTCAAAAATGTTAGTTGTAGTCAAACTCAGCATCAACAAAATAATGTTTTAGTGCTCACATCTCATCAAAAGTCAAATGGAACTTGAACTAAGTCACTTTTGTCAATTGAATTCCCATCTTCAGAATAGAGCCCAAAATAATTTTATGTAGATATCTAGGGACCAAATTAACTCACAAAACTTCCCTGAAGAAACAGTTTAATTTTCAAAATTCCTTTAATAAATTGGACTAGCTTTTGTTAATCATGGAAACGTTGTTTGAGAAGCTTAAACTAGAAGTTAGCACTTATGGGACAAAGCTGGAAATATTACAACTGGGTGTACAGTCAGCTGTTTCAGCTACAAAACTACAAGAAAATATGGAGGTCTATGAAAATCAAATAGAGTTTTGTTTTCCTAAAATCTGATCAGTCCTCATTTTAAAAAGATAAAAAAAAAAGCTTACAGAAAATTGGGTGTTTGTGGTTGTTTTGGCAACCCCAAACTAAGTTTGTCTATGGTGAAAAGGCTCATCTGACAAGTGTCTTTTCAGGACAACACAAACCCATAGACATCAACAGTGTTGTATGGGGGACTTGGAGTCAGGAATTCCTGAGGTCCAGTCCTAATTCTACCAATTGGTAGTTCAAGATCATGCACTTAGAGACCAACAAGAAGAATATTTGCTATAAACTGGGGACTTATCAGTTGGAAGCGGTAGAGGAGCAAGACCTGGATGTATTGGTTGATCAAAGGATGACTCTGAGACATCAATGTGATGCAGCTGTGAAAAAAGCTAGTGCAATTCTCGGATGCATCAGGCGAGGTATTTCCAGTAGAGACAGGGAACTGTTAGCACAAGCGCTGTCAATTAATCACAGTTATCTCGTGATTAAATTTTAAAAAATCACAATTTAAAAGATTAATCTCAGTTTTAATCACACTGTTAAACAATAGTAGAATGCCAATAGAAATTTATTAAATATTTTTGGATATTTTTCTACATTTTCAAATATATTGATTTCAATTACAACACAGAATACAAAGTATACAGTGCTCACTTTATACTATTATTTTTATTACAAATATTTGCACTGTAAAAATGATAAACAAAAGAAATAGTATTTTTCAATTCACCTCATACAAGTACTGTAGTGCAATCTCTTTATTGTGAAAGTGCAACTTACAAAGGTCGATTTTTTGTTACATTGTTATGTTTTTGAGTGAAGTTATGTAAAACTTTAGACTCTACAAGTCCATTCAGTCCTATTTCCTGTTCAGACAATTGCTCAGACAAACAAGTTTATTTAAATTTTCAGGAGCTAATGCTACCTGCTTCTTATTTAGAATGTCACTGAAAGTGAGAACAGGCATTCACATGGCACTTTGGTAGCTGGCGTTGCAAAGTATTTATTTGCCAGATATGCTGAACAATTGTATGCCCCTTCATGCTTCGGCCACCATTCCAGAGGACATGCTTCCATGCTGATAATGATCCACAGCACTGCGGATGATGTATGTTCATTTTCATCATCTGAGTCAGATGCCACCAGAAGAAGGTTGATTTTCATTTTTGGTGGTTTGGGTTCTGTAGTTTCTGGATCGGAGTGTTGCTCTCTTAAGACTTCCTATAAGTTAAACACTGGAATAGGCATCCAAGAGAGGTTGTAGAATCCCCATCATTGGAAGGTTTTATGATCAGGTTGGACAATCCTGTCAGGGATGGTCTAGGCTTACTTGGTCCTGCCTCAGCACAGGACGCTGGACTGGATGACCTCTCGAGGTCTCTTCCAGACCTACATTTCTGTGTAGCTAAAGGATAAAATATATACGGGGAGATAATAGTTTTTCTGAAAAGATGAAATTTGGTTCTCCTCTTTCTCCTTATAGTTAGAAAGCTTTTCCTAATATCTAACCTAAATCTCCCTGGCTTCAGAATAAACCCATTATTTCTTGTCCTATCTTCAGTGGATAATGGAGAGCAATTGATCATCGTTCTGTGTATAACAGCTCTTAACATAGTTGAGGACTGTTATCGGTTTCCCCCCTCAGTCGTCTTTTCTCAAGACTAAACATGTGCAGTTTTTTAACTTTTCCTCATAGATAAGGTTTTCTAAACCTTTTATCGTTTTTGTTGCTCTCCTCTAGATTCTCTCCAATTTATCTACATCTTTTCTAAAGTGTGATGTCCAGAATCGGACATAGTACTCCAGCTGAGGCCTCATCAGTGCCAAGTCAAACTGGACAATTACCTCCCCAGTCTTACATATGATACTTCTGTTAATACACTCCAAAATGTTATTAGCCTTTTCTGCAACTGAATCATATTGTTGACTTGCATTCAATTTCTGATCCACTATAATCCCCGAGATCCTTTTTAGCAGTACTACCACCTAGCTAGTTATTCACATTTAGTAACTAGACATCTGATTTTTCCTTCCTAAATGAATTACTTTATGTTTTCTTTAGTGAATTTCATCTTGCTGATTTCAGACCCATTCTCTAATTTGTCACGGTCATTTTGAATTCTAATCCTATCCTCCAGAATGCTTGCAACATCTCCCAGCTTGGTGCCATCCACAAATTTTATAAGCATACCCTTTCTCCATTTTCCAAGTCCTTAATGAAAATATTGAATAGTACCAGACCCAGGACTGACCTCTGCACCCCACTGATACGCCCTCCCAGTTTGACAGCAAACCATTGATAACAATTCTCTGAATACAGTCTTTCAACTAGTTGTGCAGCCACCTTACAATAATTTCATCTAGATCACATTTCCCTAGTTTGTTTATGAGAATGTCGTGTGGGACTGTCAAAAGCCTTACTAAAATCAAGATGTATCACGTCTACTGTCTTCCTCTCTATTCACCAGGCCAGTAACCCTGTCAAAGAAGGGAATTATTATATAATGAACGAGCCACTGAAAATTCCTGCTGCATCTACAGTTTGGGTTTTCAAATTATTTTGCAACTTTTTCACAGTTTTATTCCTATGATATATTTGGTCACTTTATATTAAGGGTATGGTTATAGTTTATAAAGGGTGAGTAAATGAATAATTGATATTTTAGTAAATGGTTAATTACTAAAGAATGGTTGCAGATAACCATGCCTTATAACTACGTAACACCTTCTATTGTTTTACTTATAATCATGTATAAAATATACTCATGTCTGTAAGATGCTTATAACCTATAACTTTATAGAAATATTGGTCACACTTGATATTAAGGTTTTATTTCTAAAGTAACTGCTCAGGAAGAAAATATAGCTGTTGTCTCAGCAGTGCAGTACAACGTATATTTTGTTCCAAGGTGGAAGAAACCTTTGATTACAGAATGTCAAACTTACAAGTCCTCCACCAAAAATTAATAGACCTTTCTGTTCAGTTTCCACTATAATAGGTTACTTTATTTTTTAAAAAAGACAAAGTGTATAGGAAATTCCTTGGTCTGTACACACGGTTTGAGAAAAAGGAAGAGAGGGGAAGAAATTTTGTTTTCAAAGAATAGCTTTCATGCATCAGAGCTTCTTGGATGCCTATTCAGCATTTACCTTTTTTTTTTTTAACTACAACAGAATGGAAAACTAACACTGAAGTAAACAGAAGGTGCCAATAAGAGCTGATACTCACTGAAATTCTATAAGCTCAGGAATTTTAATGGATTTGTCAGGCAACCTCTATAATATACTCCAATGGCAAATGGTAGATTCCAGAATAAAAAAAAAATATGTACACAGGTCAAAATTTTTCAGACTAAGGTGCCTAAGGTTAGTCCCCTATGTCCATATTTAGTCCCTTTTCTGAAAGTGGCTTGATTTTTCTGAGCAGTGAGCACTGAAATCAGTAGGATTAGCAGATGCTTGCATCTTTAAAAATCAGGCCACAAACAAATCCATGATAACAGATTAGATGGACCACTGATGTGATCCACCACAGCAATTCCTATGAAAATTATTTATTTAGTCCCATCTACAATACTGCCCACACCGTTTTCATACCAAGGTTGAGGAAGGCCAGGGAGACCACTGGATGGCAAGTGTTGTTAATCATAGATCATTTACCTACTTAGGCAACCCCTGTTGAAAAGTGAAGAGGAAGGATATATCAACAGAACCCACGTTTTTTGGCCAGACATTCCTTTTACTTCTCTCTCATCTTCAACACACTCTAGGCCTCAGGTTTTCAAACAAACAAAAGGCTTCTAGACCACATAAGGATTGAAACCATGGGAAGTTGTGCCAGACTGTAGCTATGCTGAGTTTGGGAAATGCATGGTTTGTTACTGACACAGCTTCAAGAGAATTCTGTTTAACTAGATGCTCATAATGAAAACTAAACTAACAATATCCTGTTGTCTGAAATTGTTTCTAGAAAGGACAATTGTCTAAAGAATTAATGCAAAGAACAAACATGATTTTACCACCAGTCATCTAGGGTTAACTATTTACTACTTTGATACAAGTAAAATAAAGATTACATAAACCCCAGACAAAATTATGCTCAGCACAACTGGTTTGTAAATTGGTCCATGTTCCGAGTCACAACATATCAGTCCTGCTGAGTACCTTTTGGAATGACTATCCCATGTCAGCACCCCCCCCCCCTTGCACATCATAACAAAGTTATTACATCCAAACCCAGGAGATAGCAGGGATGGGTGTGTGTGTGTATGTGCTAGTGGTGTAGAGAAGTCCAGATTTTCATACTGTCCAAATACAATAGTATATCCCCAACCATACTGTAGAAAATGGACAAAGAAAGTTGCTTGCTAGTTGATCATTAATTAGTTGTCATCAAAAGCTTTCAATTTAATAATAGCCAGAATTTGACCTGCTTGGCCTGATTCTCCACTGCCTTGCACCTTGTGTTAGTCACTTACCCCCGTGCAAAGAGAAACACTACCAAATCAGAATTTGACACTTACTGACATTTTACATCCACTTTGCAGAAGTATAAACACTCCACAAGATTCCAGGCAATGGAGTTATCAGACCATGTGCATCATCTATTCCCATTTACTTCCATGGGGGATACCCAGGAGTAACAGAGCTGGATTTGACTCAGTAAGTGATTTTATCCATGTATGCACATGAGCATTCATCAGTTCTGAATACACTGGTTGATTCTGTCTGCTGTTTGCTAAAATGATCTATTTTTATATTGGAAAAGAAGGCATTAAGGATGTCTGCAGAGTTACCATAAAAACACAAGAAAATCTCAAAAATCCACCATGGCTTTTTTCCACTAGCATCTGTCACTGTACATCTCAAGATCTGGTCTATCTCTTCTTTCTTAAGAGTGGTGCTTTCCTTCTTTAGTATTATTATCACATGTCACTATCTAGTTGTGTACAGTTTGTGCCATGTAGGCTCTTGATATGATTTATTTTGATAGAGAGCAAGTTGGGTCAAAAGCTATAAATGCTTTTGAACAACTTGTAAGGTTTTTTTTAAGATCCATTACACTTGAAAAACTTAGATCATTAATACCCCTCGCCAGAGAATGGGAAGTATTGATTCTTTCGCTTATTGTCACTACCCACCCGTAGCAGTATATATTAGATTTTTGGGAACTGGCAGTTCTGAACTCTTTACAGTAATGATGAATTGTGTTGAAGAGAAGGTGACACATGAATAAACAATAGCAGCACTTGTCTGTCCATCCATCCATCCATCCATCCATCCAGGTATACACTGTGCTCATCTCCATGGATTCTCTGAGCATTGCAAATTCTAAAAGTTGTACACACAAAGATCTTTGTTTCTCTCTGTGTCAATACCTCCCAAAATTGCATTGCAACCTAAAAGCAAACATATTTTCAATATGTACATAATGCCCATTGCTGCCAATGAGACAGAGATCTGTCAGTTGGCTTTTTTTTTTTTTACACATTGATCACAGTTTCCCCCCCCGCCTTTTTGCTTGCACCTGTAACATCCCACCATTGCTCTGTTAAATACCAGGTATATGTGATTGTAAGAGCATGGTGTAGTGCCCCACTCCTGGATAACAGGGGTTAAATGCAGCCAGGCTAGGCTGATTGGGGAAGCAGCCACAGCTGTGGCTAGCTCAATTAGGGCCCATCTGGCCCTGATAAGAGGGCTGTGGGCCAGAAGCTGGGGAGTCTCACTCTAGGCCTGGACTCTAACCCCTTGCCAATGATGAGTGGCCATTACAGACTGCAGTCTGCCCCAGTGAGCAGGGGCTAGATGATGACTGGCAGTAGCCACTGAGGCAAGGTGGGTTTGGAGGATTGGGAGTTCCCCTGGCAGGGGAGACCCAGAGCGTGGACCCAGAGCGTGGGTGTACTTCTGGGGGCAGAACCCTGAGGTAAAGAGGCACTGGCGTCTGGGAGAGACATGTGGCAAGCAGCAGGCAAGACACCAGCCTGCAGAGGGTGCTCCATACACTGGAAAAGATCTAATTCCTGAGACGACCAGCAGGAGGTGCCGCACTGGTGAGTCGTCACTATGCTACACATGGCAATCTGAGTACTAGAATATTAAGTGTTCAGGACTACAATGAGAGGTACTATATAAGAAACTAGCTAAATAGATTACTGTAGAATATGGATTTTGACAGGTTTAAATGGAGGTGTGAAACAGTAAGTTCTTGGTTTCAAGTTTTCTGTTATTTCTTAAAATTAGCTGCACTTTTTCCCATTTTTATTTATGATACACAAGAACTGTTCTTTTCCAGACTTGACCCTTATTTTCAGATTAACATATGTACAGGGTGCAAATAACACCTTCATTTATCACCTTTCCTCTACTTTTTCTAAAGAGTAGACAATTCATGCTTTATCAAATTCTGAACTCCTAGTGTTAACTAGCTTGCTAGTTCCAGTATCAAAAATAAGTAAATATCTCTTCTTTAGACTAGTGTTCTCTCAGACTTGAATTCTATCTTTGCATCTGACACAGAGTTCCTATATCATGCTGGGCTAATCACTTACACCAATTTTTCACAAGTGGTCACTTCTTGTAATTAAAGGCTGTATCACAATACATATACACAAGAGGGCCAAATTAAGATTGCTTGAGCTACCATCACTGTTTTTTCCTAATTTGAGAGGTGCTTGACTTTGCAACCTGTTAATCCTTAATTTTGTATTTCCTAAATTTTTTTATGGTTCAGTTTATTGATGAGTGCAACTTTAATATTAAACAAAGTTTTTTGTTTGTGAATGTGTATAGGACTCTAATTTACATTACCTTATGCCGGACCTCTGAATTTGGCACATCAGCTATAATTATTTTCTTTTTTTTCAGTTTAATCCCCAATAAGAGGTTGATCTGGGATGAACAAGACCATTTGGATGAGGTGGTTCAGTCCTGCTGTTTCCTCACATCTTCAGTGCTGTGACTGTGAGACCTGTTCTGTCAGAGAGGCCAGTCAGTAAGTCAACAAGCACTTGATGGTAAACTATATAAAGAGTAATTGAAGACAGTAGAAACCTGGAGAAATCTCTGTCTAGGTACATATATGGCTCCTCTCATAAAAGTCTCTGAACACCTCTCAAACATTAAATTTATGCTCGCAACATCTCATCAGCTATATTTTATTATACAGAAGGGGAATTAAGTGATTTGCCCAAGGTCATACAGGAAGTTTGGGAAAGAGCTGGAAAATGAACCATATCTTCTGAGTCCCAGATCAATGTCTTAAACACAAAACCACCATTCTTCCTACTCTATTATTAATTTTAATGTCAGCCAAAAAATTAAATTTTCTCTTTTAGACACCAGTCAAACTTCATCAGGAACAGATTTGCAAACAGCTACTTTCAACGTGTTTTATATTCACAGACACTAATTTTGTTTCAGGAATCATGACTCAGGAAAGAGTCTTCCTTTCTTTGTTCAATGTGTAACCTATTTCTCCCACTTTTCAGAGTTTCTGGTAATATTTCTATATTTTTGTCCCAAAAAAATGACCACTGGGCATTCACATCTTAGGTTACTGTCCCACAGTACTACACTGCCCCTCAGTTCAGTCTACGGGGGTCTGAATAGTGGCGCATACTGACTGCTATTCTGTCTCTTACCTTGGCTGCTGTAATCTACTTTTCAGCACCTAACTTTTTTTTCCATAACTACTCCTGGTTATATACTGCTTTTACATGTACAATTATAAGTAAGGTACAGCTTATTACATTTGGTTACTTCATGAAGAGGCGGTACACATATTTTATCAAAACATTTTCAAAACCACAAACTGTAACTTACTTGGAAATACTAAAAACATAATGTTTATATTATAGTAGCATGCAGTGGCCTTAATCCGGATCAAGACTTCACTGTACAAACACTTTAGAAAGACACTGCGCCTGCCCAGAAGTTTTAAATTTTTGGACAATTTGTTCAATTAAGGGAATGTGTGTCAAAAGCTTTGGGATTTTCACCTCACCTTGGGCAAGTGCAAACACACGTGTTCATAAAAAGGTATTTTTTCCAGCTTCCTTTATGCTTTAGTTGCCAGGATTTATTTTTTATCCTAACACCACACTACACACACATTGCACTTTCTCCAATCCAAGATGTTGAAGCACAATACTTTCATACTAACTTTGAAAGAATGTTCAGGGCTTTATTTTGAACCTTGTTATTTTGATAGTTCTTTATTCTGTCAGCAATGACTAGCATAGGAATGTACTCAGGGGAGAGGAAAGTATGCACCACCGTGGAGTCTGTATATTTTCCAAGCTTCCTTACGCTGGGGTTATGACTTTCTCTAAATAGACTTGTCTAACCTCACTTTCTGTCAGTCATAGAAAAGAAAAGATCTACGTTCAATCTTCATTCAGTCCCTAGGAGAAAAGAGACAAGTCATTCTAACAAAACAAATGTAGAAAACCACAGTCAGTCTATTGTGCAACTGAAAAAGATAGAAAATCCATAGCTTTCCACTGTTGTGCTGCCTTCTCAAAGAACCAGGTATACCCAGTGTAATAAGATGCACACGTCTCTCTTTCCAAGACACTTATCCTTGGTGCAACTCCACTGAAGTTAATGGAGTTATACCACAAACAAATGTGGCTCATAACTGTGCATCTGTATTGATTATAGGAATAACGAGCCCTTTGAGATTTCTACAACTGTCAAAACGGTAGTGGATGAGAAATAAAAGTGCATAGCCACTTTGTGATCTGCCTTGGGTAAGCCACTAGCTGTAGGGGCCAAAGAACAGATCAGGAAGGGAGAATTTTGACTGAGTCAAAATCCCTACCCTGGTTTCTTTCCTTCCTCTGGAGGGCCAGATGTGGGGAAGTAACCCATGTAACATATACATCAGCACATTACTTCCACTTCTGCACCACCACAGCTCTGCTGGCAGGTATCCCTGAGCAAGATGGAGCCAACTCTCTGCCCATTCCCTGCATCCCTAACTCTCCACCCACCTGCTTGGGATAGGGAATAACATCCCTCTAGATGTTGATGTTAGGCACAGGGCTAACAACCGTGTCACGTAAAAAACAAAATATGTTATGGAAACAGTGACGGAGAAATCAATCTTTACTGTGTGCGATGGCTATCAGGAGTCAATGACCCGTATGACTGCCAATGGTGAAAGCCAAAAGGAAGCCACTGGCATGAAGACTGAAGTGCTCAACACCAACACAAAAACCAAACTTGTTTTTTGGAACGTACATACAATGTACGAAGCAGGGAAGCTAGCTCAGGTCACAGCAGAGATGAGACGCTACAGGTTACACATCCTGGTTGTCAGCAAGAGCAGGTAGATGGGATCAGGAAGATTAACAGCAGCCTCGGGAGAAACTTTGCTGTTTTCTGGATGGGACAATGGACAACACCATGAGGGTGTTGCCATCCTTTTGAGGAAGGGAGTGGAGCATTCCCTGTTTGAATGGAAATCCATCATCAGCAGACTTGAGACCCATATGAAAGGGAAACATAATAATATCACCCTGATTCAGGGTTATACTCCAACAAATGACAGTGATGAAGAAGTAAAGGACAAATTCTACCTTGCACTACAGGAGGAGTTAGACAGAGTACCATGCCATGACCTAAGTATCGTCATGGAAGACCTGAATACCAAGGTCTTTAAGGGCAACACAAACAACGACAGAGCAATAGGAAGACATGGGTGTGTCACTATGAATGAAAATGGAGAAAGAATTGTTGATTTCTATAATATGAATGACCTAGTCATCACCTTATTTGAACCTCATGAAATTCACAAGCTGACATAGTGTTCCCCAAATGGCAGAGATAGGAACCAGATTGACCATATCATAATCAATGGCAAATGACACCACCACCTAAAGAGGAAGCAAACATCCAGGAGGCAGAAGAAGATCTTGATATCAACACAGACACCCCAACTAAGGAAGAGATCATTCAAGCCATCAAATTCTTAAAAAATGGGAAAGCTCCTAGCAAAGATAACTTGAATGTAGATTTGTTCAAGGGAAATCCTAAATTAGCAGCATCTATCCTGGCCCCTCCATTTACATCAGTCTGGGAAAGGGAAAAAGTGCCAGATAAGTGGACCAATGGGTTTATAGTGAAGATACCAAGAAAGGAACTCTCAGTGATTGTAATAACTGGCATGTATCACACTTGTATCTGTGCCAAGCAAAGTACTGTGTAAGATCATAGTCCAGCATATATCAGAGGCAGTTGATAGCTTTCTCAGAAAAGAGCAAGATGGTTTTCAGAAGGGCGTGAATGCACAGACCAGATCTTCTCTCTATGATACATAATAGAACAGTGCTTAGAATGGAAACGGCAACTCCACATAAATTTCATAGACTTTGAGAAGGCTTTTGATAGCATTCAGAGGACCAGCCTATGGAGCATTCTGTGGGCATATGGAATTCCTTACTAATCAACGTCATCAAATGCTTCTATTTCAACTTTACATAAGGTATTTATCACAGTGAGCTCAGTTTTGAAGTCAAAACAGGAGTACGTCAGGCGTGTGTCATGTCTGTAATCCTCTTCAACATTGTCATCGACTGGTAATGCAGTGTACAACAGAAGACATGCCAAGAGGCAATAAATGGACACCCTTCTCATCCTTTGAAGACCTGGACTTCGCAGATGATGTCACTCTCCTATCACATACCCAACACTATATACAAGAAAAACCAATTCAACTCAACACATTCAGCCAGAAAATTGGACTGAAAATCAAACGCAGTAAGACAGATATCATGACCTTTAATATTGCCTCACCATTACCAGTACAGATAGAGAATTATGTTCTTACCAATGTAGAAACATTCACATACTTGGGCAGCACCATCAGCCAGGATGATGGAACAAGCCAGGACATCCAGAACAAAATCAATAAAGCCAGGAACACCTTCAGGAGCTTAAATACAATATCAAAGCCAAACTCAAGATTTATCAGAGCTGCGTACTTTCAATACTACTTTATAGTTCAGAATGCTGGAGAATGAGAAAGTATGACATGTCCAAACTGTCTTCATTCCATACAACCTGCCTCAGAAAAATCCTCCATATCTTTTGGCCCAGAACAATCTCAAACCAAGATCTATTGACACAGTGCAGCCAAGAGGATCTGAGCATCATCATTGCCAGGAGGCGTTGGAGATGGATCAATCATGTGCTTCAGATGAAAACTGATTTCATCACCAGAGTAGCAATAAGATAGACACCTGAAGGCAGGCGAAAATGAGGCTGCCTGAAAACAACATGGCGAAGAGCTGTGGAAGCTGACCTTAAAAACCCGAGGCACAGCTGGGAAACCATTGAAAGACTTGCCAGAACCAGACAGGAGTGGAGGAGCTTCAGCACTGCCCTAAATACCAGAGGTGTAATAAGAACATTATGATGAAATGTTGATCTCTCCCATGGTGCATGCCATGGAGCGCACAGCCAACACAGGGGAGTAAGAAAGCGCTTGGTGCTTCCTCTCTTCCTTGCACAGATGCATGGGAAAAGCACCAATCTTTCCCTAAATTATTTTGACACCTTGGTAGTAGGAGATTTTTCCCACCAGTTGATGTATCAGGAGCTCCCAGAAGGTGAAGTTTATTTTTTCTTGTATTGTTTATATTGAAAATGCAGCAAGTGAAAGGGACTATTTTGCCAGATTTGAACAAAGGATTCCTGCTACATGAGAGAGAAGAAATGTACGACTGCCCACATCACAATGCCCCACCAGCATACCTCAGCTTCAGCAGAGACCTTCAATACTTAGCCTCCTTGTCAGTCCCCACAGACTATCAGTTAGCAACACTTGCATGAATCAATAGAGAATAGTGTTTCACAGACACAGGGGTCCCTGTCCCCCTCTCTCCATGTGCAAAGCTCATTACACAATCACTTCCTACACATGTGACAGGGAAAGTGACACCCATTAAACAAATATCCTTACTCCATGCATCAAAATCAAAGTTGCAAACTTAATTAAGCAAAAATTCCGTGAAGGATTTAAATGTATTTACAATAGAAAGGAAGGGCTACAGGTTCTCTGTGGGCAAAGAGCCTGAGCCAAGCCCATTTGAAGTCAATAGACTCCCATGGTAGGCATTGGATTAGGCCAAAAGTCAGCTTTCTAAAAAACCCCAGCTTCCCTACTGCCTGAAGCAAAAGAGATCAAAATAAAGGAAATCAGAGCTTTAAATAAATAACATGGAGGAGAAGGGCAGATGGGCAGTGGGGTGTGTGTGGGAGAGAAGAACTTGCTTTTCTGGGTAAACTAGCTATTATGGTTTTTTAAAAGCCTTCACTCTCAGTGGGCTCGCTATTGACCAGTGGCAAGCGCCACAGCATATTACTAACATCATTCTCTGTGCACTGAGCAGCTAATGCCTTTCTTTATGTGATCTCTGAATTGGCTTATAGATGCCTAAGGACACTCGGAAGTGAGCCCCAGGCAAACTGGAATGAAGCAGTTTTTCTCCTCAGCTTGGCAGAAGCTTCTCAATGGCCTATTGGGAAAACTACTTTTCCTTATCGCCTTACTGGGGTCACATGTGTGCATCCAGTATTGATTCTGTCTCTCTCTAAGTTTCATAAGAATATCACCCCTCTCAACAAAAGGTATATAAATAGGTTGCATTATTGTATACATCTAGTTATGTTGGCCCATATTTCTGAGTTCATACTTTCTCATATGGAAACCTATTGTGTGAACTAGCAGGACATCCAGAAGGTGATACAGGAACTGTAAATATAGTAGTGACCCACATGTTAAGAAGAACAAGTTAAAGAGGATGGATAGACTTTCAAATAATACCTTAGCACGGGGGTAGGCAACCTATGGCACGGGTGCCGAAGGCGGCACGCGAGCTGATTTTCAGTGGCACTCACACTGCCCGGGTCCTGGCCACCAGTCCGGGGGGGCTCTGCATTTTAATTTAATTATAAATGAAGCTTCTTAAACATTTTAAAAACCTTATTTACTTTACATACAACAACAGTTTAGTTATATATTATAGACCTTATAGAAAGAGACCTTCTAAAAACATTAAAATGTATTACTGGCATGCAAAACCTTAAATCAGAGTGAATAAATGAAGACTCGGCACACCACTTCTGAAAGGTTGCTGACCTCTGCCCTAGCACATAGGTGCTGAAACTAGGGAGGCTGGGGGTGCTGCCACACCCCCTGCCTTGAAGTGGTTTTCATCATATACAGGGTTTACAGTTTGATTCAATCATTCTCAGAACCTCCACTATACAAATTGTTCCAGCACCCCTGCCCTAGTAATCTAAATTCTTTGCTTGCCACATACATATTTTGTTATATATCTAGTTCTTTGGAACACACCTTTTAGCCTTCATATGTGTGAGTGTGTGCCACGAGTCATCAAACTGCGGAAGAAATGGTCAGACTCAGACATCTATGTTTTGGTGCACACTGCACCAGCAGCACCAGGTTGCAGATATGAAATCAGTTTTAGATGAAGTTCTCTCATCATGTGAATAACATGCAGAGTGCACAACTGGATTTGATTCAGTTTAAAGATAACCTTTAAACATAATGGTTAAGTATAAATCTTGTTTTATAATACAATAGGCAGCAAAACACCAGTATCCCAGACTTCTGCCATTTGTGGCTCTGGCTGTGTGGTGAAAGGGGTTGGGAGGAGGAGAGCCCTGCCCAGGTTGGAATGATCCCTGTCCAGGTTGCCCTGGCCTACATTTAAATGACACAGTTAGTACTAGCTGTGCCCTCTCTATTTTATAGCTAGCGATGACTGGAGCAGTAGCCAACCTGCTTCCTCTTGGTCCTTAGAAACTTCCATCTCTGTGCAGAGAGAAGCTGGTGAGTGAAACTGTTCCAGAGCAGGCAGATTTTATATCAGAGAAGTGAGATAGAGAGGAAGTGGAAGAGATACCACTTTCACCAGAGGATTGGGGGGAGCAGAGGTAGAGGCCAGCAGCTGAGAGATTAATCTGCTCCCTCCTCCGCTCTTCCCTCCTGTGACTAATGTGTCAGTCTCCTGCTCCCTCACTCCCCGCCAACCTGAAAACTCCTGTGCAGCTCAGCTTCCGGTCTCAGCAAGGGAGGGACAGAAAGGAGCTGGGGGCTCAAAGCTGACCCTGGAAAGTTTCCTTTCCCCCTCATCTGCTAACCAGTAGCTTATGGCCCACAGAACACTGCCTAAGGATACAGGGAGCAGAACTGGGAAGCTGTACTGGATTCAGCACAGTACCACCTACTCTGCTGAAGCTGAGAGGTTTGTTTTGGGATAGTGAGATTAAAAAATAATCACAGTGTACTCAAAAGAGAGAGCTGGGAATCTATTTTAATTCATGGTTAAGGAGCTCAGTTTGTTTTCAGTTTTTTTTTAATTAGATGTGCTAAATGTTGTTTATAATGAATGGGACACTCAAATGCTATTTATTCTCACTACTATATTCCAGTGCACTTTACAAACAAACAATCATCAGAACACTCAAATGAGGGAAACATCTTTTCTCCTAATTTTACAGTTACATTTATTTTATTCTCGAATATTTTTAGGAAAATGTGTGCATGTTCCCCTCTCTCCCCCTGCCCATCTTTATCATACACTCACCATTTCCTTACTTTCCTTAGTGACTTGTGTTCTTCCTCATTCAAAACTTAACTGGCTCTTCATTAGTGTCGCTAATCATTGCCTTCTGTAGAAACAGCATCTCTCTAACGAACCTGAGTTATGGGGAGAAGTGACTAGTGCCAGCTGGAAAATTACATAGAGACAAGGACTGATTTTAAACTTTTACTGCTGGTTTATAAGCCCTTGAGTGACAGAACAGTTTATCTTTCCAAACTGCTTTTAGTTCATATACCAAGTTATCCACCAAGCTCTAAATCTGTTACTATCTCAAGTATGTTGTGTAATTTTAAGCACATGAATTGTCCTATTTTTTCTGGATTGTGGCTCATAGGCACAAAGACTTTTTAATAATTAGACTTAGAAAGCTTAATTTGTCTCATCTTTTACCATGGATTTGTGTTTGCTGTTTCTAATCATGCTTGAATTTTAAACTACTTCAGGTGGAGACTTATTCTCAAGATTGCTATGAGCCAAATTGTGTTCAATTCATTCACACGAGCAGCTGCACTGAAGTCAATATGTGTATTGGGAGCAGGTTTTGCCTCTTTATATGAGATCTGTTGTCCAACAGGTGCAGATGTGAAAGTTCTCTCTAAGTAACAGAAGTACTGTACTGTGATGTTTGGAGTTCGACCCAGATCAGTAAGGCATTGTGTCACCACCTGACCTGCAACTCTAGGTGCGTTAAATGCTTTCTGCTATGGCTCACAGCCCTGACACCGACAGGAAGCCTACAAGCATGCTGATCACACCCTGGGTTCCACTTCCCAGTTACTTTTTTGCAGAATGACCCCAATGTCTGCCCTGTCTGAAATTTCCCCAAAGCCATCTAATGTGACAATCTGCTAGGGTTCCCAGAATTGTAAATTACTGTGTTACCCTGTCAACCTCTGTAAGTGATAGTTTTGCTATTGCTAAACTGTGTGACAACTCCCTGACACACCAATGTGTCTTCCTTGCCAGCCAACTCTTCAGGACTCTGCCAGTCCAAACCTTGCCCGGCAGGTACTACACAGTGATCGCCAACTCCTGAATTCCCCAGAGTTATCTCCCTGCAGTGTCCAGCCCTCTCCTGGAACATTTGCAGAAGCTCTAAAATTCATTGTTCCAGAGACAATACACTGCAATGCATTAATTTAACTGAGATTAACAATCAATCACAACACTGAATTGGTGTCTGGTAAACATAAAACAAGTTTATTTAGCACAAGGACATAGGATTAATTGATACCAAATATAAGGTATAAAGATAGAAAGGGTTACAAGCAAACAAAAGTTTAAAAAAATGCTTCTAAGACTAAAATCTGATTAAAGAAGTGTTTCTCACCAAGTCTCTTTCCCAGCATGGCTACCTAGACTCTCTGACCAGGACCCTTCACAGAACTGAAAGTTCCTTTGTCTCCTCAGGTGTAGGACTTGTCTTCCTCCCCTTCCCCCCCCCATATCACCTATATCTCCCCAAAGTTCATTGTCTCTGATTCAAGAGTGAGGAAGGGTTCCTGATTAGTATGTAAATAGGGCTTCCATTGTCTTAATTCCATAATGCTTAATTTACATTGAAGACAGGTAGATAGCTATCTTCTCTTCTGTCTGGGAGAAAACCTGTTTCTCGCTGTGTTTGGCCACAGACTTTAAACCATAATATCAATGAGTATCCATAAATGCCTTAAATAATGTTAACACATACATTTCACAATAATATTAATCACCAGTGTGTAACAGGCTTTCATGAAAGATTTTACAAGATACACTTTTATAATACAGTGATATTGTATACAATCAGTTGATTCAATTTTTTATCATTTGAGGTTCAGACCCTCTGCCTTTATAGACCAAGTATCAGAGGGGTAGCCGTGTTAGTCTGGTTCTGTAGAAGCAGCAAAGAATCCTGTGGCACCTTATAGACTAACAGAAGTTTTGCAGCATGAGCTTTCGTGGGTGAATGAAGTGGGTATTCACCCACGAAAGCTCATGCTGCAAAACTTCTGTTAGTCTATAAGGTGCCACAGGATTCTTTGCTGCTTTATAGACCAGTAAACCTTTGAATGTATTCTCCAATAAAGTTCCTTTTCTTCTGCTGGGAAGAGGCACCATGTGGTCTGGTGAAGGCTTCATGCCGGTTCCCCCCAGCTTGTTAGCTTTGTTTATCTTTGGAAATGTTCCTTCATTGTCTCTGCCTGATGACCAAGCTGGTCAGACAAGGTGATACTGGTGGTAGAATGTCTGGGCCTAATCGGGTAAAGAATGTGAGTGAAGCCAAACAACAAGAATTAAGATGTTTCTACACCAATGCGAGGAGCCTAGGTAACATGGAGGAACTAGAGTTACTAGTGCAGGAAGTGAAACCAGATATTATAGGGATAACAGAAACATGGTGGAATAGTAGTCATGACTGGAGTACAGGTATTGAAGGGTATGTACTGTTTAGGAAAGACAGAGATAAAGGCAAAGGTGGTGGAGTAGCATTGTATATCACTGGTGAGGTAGATTATAAAGAAATAAGAAGGGATGGAATGGATAAGACAGAGTCTGTCTGGGCAAAAATCACATTGGGGAAGAAAGCTAGTAGAGCCTTCCCTGAGATAGTGCTTAGGGTGTGCTATAGACCACTGGGATCTGATTTGGATATGGAAATAGAGGTTTTTAATGTTTTTTAATGAAGTAAATACGAATAGGAATTGTGTGATCATGGGAGACTTTAACTTCCCAGATATAGACTGGAGGACAAGTGCTAGTAATAATAATAGGGCTCAGATTTTCCTAGATGCGATAGCTGATGGATTCCTTCACCAAGTAGTTGCTGAACCAACAAGAGGTGCCATCTAAGATGCCATTTTAGATTTGGTTTTGGTGAGTACTGAGGATCTCATAGAAGAAATGGTTGTAGGGGACACCCTTGTTTCGAGCGATCATGAGCTAATTCAGTTTAAACTAAATGGAAGGATAAACAAAATAGATCTGTGACCAGGGCCGGCTCCAGGCACCAGCATTCCAAGCTGGTGCTTGGGGTGGCAATCTGCAAGGGGCGGCAGTCCCTGTTGTTTTGCTCCCAAGCAGCGCACCAAATTGCCGTCACAGAAGGCAGGGGCAGTCCCTGTGCCCTTAGGGCGGCAGGCACGTCTCTGCGGTGGCAGCAATTCGGTGGCAGCTTCTATGTTTAGCTGTCTGGGGCGGCTTCAGCTAAACATAGAAGCTGCTGCCGAATTGCCGCCGCTGCGGAAATGCGCCTGCCGCCCTAAGGCCGCACGGACTGCCCCCGCCGTCCGTGGCGGCAATTTGGCGCGCTGCTTGGGGCGGCGAAAACTGTAGAACCGGCCCTGTCTGTGACTAGGGGTTTTGATTTCAAAAGGACTAACTTTAAAAAATTGAGAAAATTAGTTAGGGAAGTGGATTGGAGTGAAGAACTTGGGGATCTAAAGGTAGAAGAGGCCTGGAATTACTTCAAGTCAAAGTTGCAGAAACTATCAGAAGCCTACATCCCAAGAAAGAGGAAAAAATCATAGGCAGGAGTTGTAGACCAAGCTGGATGAGCAAGCATCTCAGAAAGGTGATTAAGAAAAAGCAGAAAGCCTACAAGGAGTGGAAGATGGGAGGGATCAGCAAGGAAAGCTACCTTATAGAGGTCAGAACATGTAGGGATAAAGTGAGAAAGGCCAAAAGCCATGTAGAGTTGGACCTTGCAAAGGGAATTAAAACCAATAGTAAAAGGTTTTCTTCTTATTTATATGGCTATAGAAAGAAGTGGGACTGCTAAACACTGAGGATGGAGTGTAGATTAAGGATAATCTAGGCATGGCCCAATATTTAAACAAATACTTTGCCTCAGTCTTTAATGAGGCTAATGAGGAGCTTAGGGATAATGGTGGGATGACAAATGGGAATGAGGATATGGAGGTAGATAGTACCACATCCGAGGTAGAAGCCAAACTCAAACACCTTAATGGGACTAAATCGGGGGTGGGGGGCAGATAATCTTCATCCAAGAATATTAAAGGAACTGGCACGTGAAATTGCAAGCCCATTAGAAATTTTTTTTAATGAATCTGTAAACTCAGGGGTTGTACCGTACAACTGGAGAATTGCTAACATAGTTCCTATTTTTAAGAAAGGGAACAAAGGTGATCCGGGCAACTACAGGCCTGTTAGTTTGACATCTGTAGTATGTAAGGTCTTGGAAAATTTTTTGAAAGAGAAAGCAGTTAAAGACATTGAGGTCAATGGTAATTGGGACAAATTACAACATGGTTTTACAAAAGGTAGGTCGTGCCAAACCAACCTGATCTCCTTCTTCGAGAAAGTAACAGATTTTTTAGACCAATTTCATTTAATCTTTGTATTACTGACCTTGGCACAAAAAGTGGGAATGGGCTAATAAAGTTTGTGAATGACACAAAGCTGGGAGGTATTGCCAATACAGAGAAGGACCAGGATATCATACAGGAAGATCTGGATGACCTCGTAAACTGGAATAATAGTACTAGGATGAAATTTTATAGTGAAAAGTGTAAGGTCTTGCATTTAGGGATTAATAACAAGAATTATTGTTATAAGCTGGGGACACATCAGTTGGAAGTAACAGAGGAGGAGAAGGACCTTGGAGTATTGGTTGATCACAGGATGACTATGAGCTGCCAATGTGATATGGCCGTGAAAAAAGCAAATGCAGTCTTGAGATGCATCAGGCAAGCTATTTCCAGTAAAGATAAGGAGGTGTTAGTACCGTTGTACAAGGTACTGGTGAGACCTCATCTGGAATACTGTGTGCAGTTCTGGTCTCCCATGTCTTATGAAAGGAGACTCAAAGAGCTTGGCTTGTTTAGTCTAACCAAAAGAAGGCTGAGGGGAGATATGATTGCTCTCTACAAATATATAAGAGGAATAAATACCAGGGAGGGAGAGGAATTATTTAAGCTCAGTACCTATGTGGACACAAGAACAAATGGATATAAACTGTCCACTAGGAAGTTTAGACTTGAAATTAGACAAAGGTTTCTAACCATCAGAGTGAAGTTCTGGAACAGCCTTCCAAGTGGAGTAGTGGGACAAAAGACATATCTGGCTTCAAGACTAAGCTTGATAAGCTTATGGAGGGGATGGTATGATGAGATTGGTCTTTGACTATTAGTGGTAAATATGCCCAATGGCTTGTGATAGGATGTTCGATGGGGTGGGATCTGAGTTACTACAGAGAATTCTTTCCTGGGTGTCTGGCTGGTGAGTCTTGCCCACATGTTCAAGGTTTAGCTGATCATCATATTTGGGGTCAGGAAGGAATTTTCCTCCAGGGCAGACTGGCAGAGGCCCTGGGGGTTTTTTGCCTTCCTCTGCAGTGTGGGGCACGGGTCACTTGCTGGAATATTTTCTGCACCTTTAAGTCTTTAAACCATGATCTGAGGATTTCAATGGCTCAGACACAGGTTTGATACAGGAGTGGGTGGGTGAGATTCTGTAGCCTGCGTTGTGCAGGTGGTCAGACTAGATGATCATAATGGTCCCTTCTGACCTTAAAGTCTATGACTTTCCTTTGTCTAAGGCATGCCGAGCTTATTCACTGTTTGCCAAACATTTTAAGAACATAATTCTAGCATATACATCACACAGTTATTAATGATCAGTGAGCTATTTGTTTTCCATTGATGTATTACATGCCACCTTTTGGGTATACATCATAACAATATGTAAGGTTTGGTGCGTATGTCAGGCCTGACAAGAATTGCTGACACAGAGTAGTAAACCGCTAAGGGGCTTCTGTGTCACATACATAGTATACACTTTTGCTTCTGCAGAAGTGAACTCAATCAACTTTTTGGCAACACATTAAAAGGATGCTGTGAATTAGAACATGTTTTTTAACAAAATGTTCTGTTATTTGACACATTATATTAACTGAAAATGTAAACACTGATTTACTCTTCACTTTTTCAGCCATTTTTATTTCTTTTAGCTGGGACAAACAAAATAGCGTAGTTAGTTCCATTTTTGCTTGCAGTCACAGTTTCTAATCCAACTGCATTATCATGTTCTCATGCACTCTCAGGAGGCAGTCTCAGCATCTTAAGGGTCAGGCATTCTTTCTGTATTAAAACTAGTTTTCAGCAATGGTTTAATAGTCTTTGTAAGCTCAGTTGGCTTGAAGTGGCAGAGAGAGCAATAACTTGCAAATCAATGAAAAGGCATCTTCCCACCATAAATGACCTTCAAATGAGGATTGTTAAACAGGAGTCTCAGTTTAATGAGAAGAGTATGCCCTTTCTGTTCTACTTGCATAATCAATTAATAGAAGGGCTATATGAAAATAACCAAATAATTATGAAAAATTAAAGTGTTTAATCCTAGCTTCAAAATTAAATGTTTTTTTTCCATTTGGACAGTAACATGTAATTTACCTTGGGGAAAAAGCCTTAGTAATAAAACTGAGACCTTGAAGAATGGTGATGTAGAAAAGCTCATTAAGTAGTATTAACCAGCTGACCTATTGTACTTTGTCAGAAATGAAGGTACATATTGGTCTTGATCCTACAAGTCCTTGTGTTGTGCTCAGTAGGGATTGCTCGGTAGTTGCATTCCAGTGCAACTATACATGGAGGAAGTGTGTGGGAATATGATTTTAGCTGCACTCCTTCACATTGAATAGAATTAACTTTCAGGCCTTGCGTACTTGCTCCCTTGACTGAATGGCAACCATCCATCTTGATTCATCATAAAGGTAGCACAAAGGTATTGCAAAGTTGCTGGAGCACTTCTTTGCTGTGTGAGCTGAGCACTGAGCCATCAGCAAAAAGAAGTTTGCTTATCAGCAGGTGTTTGACTTTAACTTTTGTACTTAGAGGAGCAATGTTGAAGAATTTTCCATCTGATCTTGTGTGGAGCTTTATACCCTCAGTGCTAGATGAGAAAGCATGAGAAAGTAGCAGAGAGACGAATATAGCAAACAGTGCTGATACAAAACACATCCCTGTTTCACACCACTCTGTATTTCAAAGCTGCCAGATTGGTCAACATCATACTGAACTGTCATCTTCATGCCATCATGGAAGAATCAAATCAGACTGAGGAGGATTTGGTGGCAACCAGTTCTCTCTAGCATTTGGAAAAGGTCCCTTCTACTGACCAGCTCAAAAGCCTTTGTAAGATCTATGAAGGCTATGTTGAAACTTTTCTGGCAATTGCCTTATTGCCAAGACCATGTAAATATTTGATCTTCTGGCATGGAAGCTGCACTGACTCTTTGGGATATACACATTCAGCAAGAACTTGCAGTTTTTTGAGAGTGACCCATGTAAATATCTTACCAGAAACACTAAGGAGAGAAATTCCTCTGTTGTTGTTGCAGTCACTTCAATCTGCTTTGTTTTTATTCAGATTTATGATGTTGGCATTCTTCATGTCTTGTGGTACCCCTCCTTTTCTCCAGCAGGCAAGCGAGACATTGTACAGATATTTAAGCACAGCCTGTTCTCCTTGTTTCAATACTTCAGCTGGAGTTCCATATTTTCCAGTAGCCTTTTCTGGTGCTGGGGAAGCGATTGCCTTTTCAAGCTCATTTATAGATGGTTCTATATCAAGTTCAATAATCTGGAGCCTGGGGATCACATTTAGTGCTGTTTCAGAAATAGTGGTTTCATATGCATAGAGTTCATGATAGTATTCCACCCAGCATTATCTGTCAATGATGATGTCTCCATTAAAATATGTGAGTGTGGTAATCTTCTTGGCTGAAGGACCTATTGCTTTCTTGATTTCGTCATGAATATCTCTCATATCTCCATTCTCTAAGGACATGTGTATATTCTCACATAATTTTAGCCAGTAGGGTGGAGCATATTGCCTTGCTGTTCATTATAATGCACTCTTGGCCAATCTGAGGTTAGCATGCCTCAGGAGAGGGGTTCATGTTATGGTGGTGATACATTGTGCATTTTTCTTCAATAACTGGAATAATTTCTTCAGAGTATGCTGCAAACCAGTCTTTTTCTTATACAGGCTTTTTTACCAAAATCTAAAGTTGCAGCAGTATAGACATTCATTCTGAATGTGTTCTATTCTGCATCAACATTCAGGGAAGATGTAATCGATGACACAGGTTCCTTGAGATTTGTAATTAATTGGAGACTCCTTCATTGGTATTTTGTGTTGTTAATATTCATGTGTGGGCAACAACATTGTTTGGTACAATGGGACTTCTGTAGTGAAAGCTTTATTTTGCAGCATAGCAGCGTATGGTCTGTGTTACAGTTTGCACTGTAAATGTTCTCTATGGGTGACAACTAAATCCAGTTGGTGCCAGTGTCCAGCTCTGAAGACTGTCCGGTGAGGACACCCTTGGAAGTATGTGTTGATAATGCACAGTCCTCTATGGGTGCAGAGCTTCAGTAGTCTTTGCATACTGTCATTCATTTTCCCTATTCTATACTGGCCAATACATAGTAGCCACATCTTTTGACCTGAGCTGACTCTAGCATTGAAGTCTCCCAGCAGATAGAGTCACTCACCTGGTGGAAGCTTACTGATACCACTGTCAAGCTGTTGATTGAAGAGAAGGACTTTTTCTGAGATAAAAGAAAGTGTTCAGGCATATGATACATTTTGATGTTTCAAGGGGACATTTGACAATGGGTACTAATGAATGTTTGACTGTAAAAGTCATCCTGAGTTTGTTGTGGTCTTGTTTGTTTTTTATCTTCCCAGAAACAGGTGTAATGTATATCACACAGAGAGAGCCTGCGTCAACTAGTCCAGTTTCAAAGATGGTGGCTACGTGAATGTCAAGCATCTCCAGCTCTTTGTCAGTGATGACAGACTTTGCATACCAAAGCCCGTTGTCCTCACATTCCAACAGACAAGTTTGACGAGGGTGACCATCGTACTTGAACCTTCAGCGTGTCCATCTAGGCAGGAGAAAATAAGGAGACAAACTTGCTTTAGAACCAAAGCCCCTCTCTGACTAGACCGAAAGGCTTGGAGACCAATGCATTTTGAAGCCAGCACAACTGCAGGAGTTGCCATAGGGCAGAGCTGAGTTGCAATTCCAACCACTTGGAAATTTTTCCCCAGTGAATTTTAGTTCAGGGTATTCTCCCCTAGTCTTTGTTCAGCCAAGACCTAGCTTTAAGGCATCAGCTCTAGATGGAATTAGTCCTTCGTGGATATTGTTTTTCATTCCAATGGGTATATGGCATGCTCCCTACCCCTCAGTGAGGGGTGTGGTTCCCAGTTTAGTCACCAAGCAGCAGGTTGTACTGGATTATCAGTGGTACCAGTCGCAGGCTTTCCATGCCTGATCTGACCATCTTGTAAGCTTGTTCCCTTACACTTAGGAATTTAGGTTAAAATGTGTGTGTAGTATGAGCAGAGAGTGGGTGTGATTGGCGATACCTGGGTTTAAATGGAATATTCAGTGTGCAAATGACTCACTTCACAATGCACCAGAGTGGATTAAAAAAACAGAGTATTTTTAAATCATTTATTTTATTTAAATTACAATAAGATTTTCTTTTAAAAAATAAACCTGTTTAAAATGAAATCTGAATTTAATACAAAATATGTTAAGGTCTAAACCTACTTCAATCTCTTAAAACATTTAAAGAAAAAACTATGTTGAATCCATGAACTTTAAGTTCAAGGCTGCTTTTCTATATAAAGAAAGATGTTTCCCCCCTGTTTCTAACTTTTGAGGTCAAGCTTTATAAATACAGCACAATAGGTCATGTACCATATTAAGGGCTTGATCCTGTGCTACTGGGTGTAAGAGACTGGCAAAGTCGTCATAGGCACCAGACCCAGCCTCTGACTCCAGGAGACACCATTATGTAACTCATCATGATCATCCGTTGAGCCCAGCTCTGGGTAGTCTCATACTCCTATTTTATAGCTTCTCTCTACCTGAACTCTGATGGGCTAAATTCTCAATTTAAAGAATGTCAGCTGGTGGAAGTTACTATGTAAGTACCTGGAACAAGAGTTCATTGAAGTGCTAAACCACCTTTTGACAGCAGTAGTCTCTTCTGCAGGAACAGAAAGAATATTTTCTTCATTTGGACTAATTGATTAAAAGTTGAGAAATCAACTGGGAGTTCAGAAAGCAGGAAAATGTATCTTTCTTTTCTAACCTATGAATAAAAATGAGGAAGAAAGAGATAAATTTGAAGGACAGCCTGAGTAACTTAGGAGACAGTCTCAGTTTCAAGAGACTTACCGCTGATTTCCACTATACAGTTAGTTCTGCTTATGTACATGGCTCAGAGCTGTGAAAAATGTCATACCCTGTGCGACATACCGGTAGTTAACCCGACCTAAGCTTCAGTATAGACACCATTAGATCAACAGAAGAATTCTTCCGTTGACCTCGCTACCCTCTCTTGGAGAGGTGGATTTATTGTAATGATGAAAGAACCCCTTCTGTCCCTGTATTAAGTGTCTACACTACAGCGGTTCGGTTGTGCAGCTATAGTGTTTCTAGTGAAGACATGCGCTAAGGCAAGTAGGAACTTAAGCTCCAGTCACTTTCAATAAGCCTGGGAAGAGAAATAGTCAGATTAATTCACTGACTACAGTTAATTCCTCTGTTTAATAAATCCTTTAGGTGTAAAGGTTAAACATGCTTTGATAAGAGACGTTTATGCATCCAAAACATTTAATACTGTTTTGTTTAATTAAAAAAAATATATATGATGTTTTGTAGGTTTAATTAAATTCCAGTTACCATCCTAATGCAGCTTGAAACATATCATAAGTAAAAAAGTTAATTATCTAGTAAATAAGCAATATATTGTCACCATTTTCCAACATATTTAAAATGTACAATTATATGAAAATATTAAGCTATATGACTGCTAACACAAATGTATATAATTATAATGTACACTGCCTGGTAGCAAAAAAAGTGCCAAATTTGGTGTAAAGGCTCTATTTAATTGTAAATCAACAAGTTTTAATGGTTATAACAATTAATGAGAATGCACCTGTCTTTAGAAAATAGCTGAAGTACAAATGGAAAAGTTGATTAAAATCAATGATTTAAATTGAGATTTTGCTTTTGGTGATTTCAATCATGATTTAAATTGCTGTGATTTAAATCAAACCATCCTGCTACACACTTTCCTCTGGCCTTACTTTTCCTTCCAGGCACTAGTAACTCAAAAGTCAGCAGTTATTAACTGTAGCAGGTTATCCTGTGCTCCTTCTTCTAGTCACGTCATACGTTCCAATTATAAAAAGCATCATTCCACATTTGCACTGTTCAAGGTCATATGCATAATATCATCAATGAGCTTACATCACAAGTGGGCATGATGAAAAAACAGGTAAGAAACTAAGTTTAATTAGTGACTAGAATTTTAGGCAGAAATTCATCAAATTACCTAAGCACATGCATAAGGTTAAGCACATGACCAGTCCCACAGAAGTCACTGGGCCTAATTTTGTGCTTAAAGCTATGCATGAGGTATGTGCCTCTCTGAAACAGGACTCTGAATCCTTGTTATCAATCAGTTGGTCAAATTCCACAGTGAAACAGCCCTTGTACCAACTGATAGAAAGTATCACTCATTTAACACAAACCCCACTAACGCAAGTTAACTTCTTCAGTCAGCAAAGCTACATTATTGTCCCCAAATCCCTCCACAAAACTCCCTGGCTATGATGCCTACAAAAAAATTTACAAGGTTTATGCTGCTGGTGTGCAGAGACCACTGCCTATCATGCTGACCAATACTGTCTCTTTGTTTACTTGTATTCCCCTGTCTGTCTAGCTCTTGTCCAGAACTAGGGCTCTTAGGTGCTATGGTAATATGCATAATAATACAAATCTATTCAAACACTTTAAAATAAAGCTCATTCTTATACTGTACACATGTATATGTACACAATTTGTAGTTTCAGTTCCTGTAATTGTATCTAATCTAAGTCATTCATTTTTATTAAAGTTCACACTGTGAGAATAATAAACCTGAAGCACTGGAATCACTCTCATTACACATGGTTGGATCTGTTTACTGAAACTGCATTGTCTCATACCCAGAAGGAAAAATAAGCCACCAAGATGCAAAAATAGTCTTCTTTATTACTTCCCCTACAGTAAAAATTTAATGTAATGACATTCTAGCAAATAAGAAGGGGGTATTCCAACCAATCCTTTCCTTACTGAGTTTTAATATAAAGAAATGCCTAAATAATGGAAATGAACACTGTTTTAAAGGATTATTTAACTAGGAAATATTGGAAGTCCAAGTCACCAACCTTGAGCATTTTCATTGAAAGGAGGACCAGCAGGGACGGAGCAGACACCAAGGCAGAAAGACCCTCACAGAGAACATGTGCTGCCAGCCCCCTATTTTTCTCACCAGGGTAAGAGGGCTCCAGTTCAAGTCCTTCTCTTGATCACATTTGCTGCACTATTTCATGCTGAGAGAGGTTCTCTTTCAAGTAGATAAGTCCCTAACCAGAGGGCATGTGACTTACTCATGTGCATATGTTTTCACATGAAGAAACTCTGGACTGGATTCTTGCTGGATGCAGCCATAAAAAGTGAAAGAACTATTGCCCAGTCCCAGTAAGACCACTGCCGTTGCTAGGCAGAAATAAGAACTCTCCTCACTCTGTTCCCTCAATGCACCTAGTTGTCCCAAGGTGATAGAATGGCAAATTATCTCTTTAGTTTGAGACCCATGATGACAGCCATCAAAATGGGCGAGCTCCCCCCCACATGTTGCCTGACTCTAATCACTATATATTTCTATTATGCCACAGTTAGAGTTGGTCAGAAAATAGAATAACTTATCTTTGAGAATTCAGTTAATTTTTCAACCATTTGTAGCCACAAATGATAATGCCAGTGGAGAGCATCAATAAAGTATTCCGGATAACTCCTCCTTAATGAGAATACACTAATCCCCTCCCAGTATACTGTATATTTACAGTGTGAACTGTTATTAGATCAGCTCCTCAGCTGCTATGTATCAACACAGCCTCATTGAAGTCAGTGGGGAACACCAATTCACCCCAGCTGAGAATCTGGCCCATTGCTTTTTATAAACAAATAGGGCCAGTCTATGATATTTTTTATCCATTACTCATTATAGCTAGGTTGACTTTATACTTTGGGACACTGTGTGTCTGTTTCCTAGTTCCCTGGACTTTGTGTTAGCTACTTCTATTGATGGGAGACAGGCAAGTAACCACCCAAAACAGTTTTCTTATTTGAATTAAATGGCAATGTATGTATTTACTTTCTCTCATTCTTTGGCGAGGCGTGGTGAAAACATAATTCAGAAGCCCAACTATCCTAATTTCATTATATGCCTAATTAGCCTTTTGCCCTTTTTGCCTACTCAGCTACCATACTCACAGTCTCCTGATTTTTGATGAAGACCTATTGAGCTCATGCACCACTACTTCTCACTTGGGCTCGTGCATTGTAAGTGTATAGTTCACTGTGCTTGTCCAAGTCACGGGCAGCCCAGGGGACAAATTGATCAGAGTACAAAATTGCAGGGTAATGGCAAAGACCCAGTTCAGCAGAGCTCTGAAGTGTGCCTTAGCATGTGCTTAAAGCCAAGTACAAGAAGAAGTCCCATTAAAATAGAGTTGCATTTTGGCAATTACTTCTGGCTGAGGGAGGAGCCCTTCAGTGAATATTTTGTATTTAATTTCTTACCTGCTCTGATTAAACCTTAGAAAAAATTTGGATAGACAAAATATCCTGGGCGCCTTTCTCCTGGCTTGGCCATCTTACAGTGTTCCCTGTGGCTGTGCTGATATAGCATATTTACACGGACTTTGTACAGACAAGGCAGAACAGAGGGGAAGTTAGTTTTTAACAGATGACATGTAGTCTGATTTCAGAGCTCTTGTATAACAATACATCCCACAGCAACCTAGCATATGGGATGAATAATTTCCTGTGTTCTCTTTCTCTCCATTTGAAAGAGCTGGTGGCCAATGGCAAAGCTCCTAACTGAGACAAAGCTTTTGGCCATGCAGTTAAAATGGGGTTTGCTAAGAAATGGTAGGAAGTGAAGACATGAAGCTGATGGCTTCTTTCACTGATGAGGAGTTTGACCTGGTCATTCATCAATTGCAGCCTAACAAGGCTCTTGGGCTGGATATAATCCACAATGAGTTTGTCTCTCACTTTGGACCAACCACTGAAAGCTGGCTGTTTTGATTTATGAATTGTTGTACCCAGGACAGTATCATCCCAAAAGCCTGCTTCAGAGCAAAGGTCATAGCTGTTCCCAAATCAGGGAAACCATTGCCAGACCCAAAGATCTGCCAGCCAATTTCTCTGCTGTGTGCTACCTATAAATTGATGGAGACTGAGATACTGTCTACATTACAGGTTACTTCAGTATAACCTATGTCACTCAGGGGTGTAAATAAGCCACACCCGGGAGCTATGTAAATTATACCAATCTAAGCGTTGGTGTAGACAGGGCTATGTCAGCAGGAGAACTTCTCCTGACAACATAACTACCACCTCTCATGGAGGCAGGAGTTATTAAGCTGCTGAGAGAGCTCTCTCCCATCAGCTTAGAGCATCTCTGCCACAAGCAGTGCAGCTGCCCCCCCATAAGTGCTGTAGTGTGGATGTAGCATAACCCTGATTCAGATTAATGAGGTAGTTGACCCTCAGCTGCCTCACGTTCGGGCTAGATTCAGGAAGGGACAATGCACCCAAGATCATGTACTTCATCTGACTCAAGACATAGAAGATGAATTTGAGCAAGGAAAGAAAGTTGGTGCAGTCCTTATTGATCTGATGGTGGCCTACCACACTGTGGCACATCAGTCTGACGGCCACGATGCTGAGAGTTATTCCCTGTAGGCTGATGGCATGGTTCATCCAAGAAATGAGTAGCAACCAAAGTTTCATCCTGTAAATCAGGGAGAACATCAGTCATCTCTCTGCAAAGGCCTTCCACAAGGAGCAGTTTTGGTTCCCCTTTTGTTCAATACAGTCTTCTTGAAACACAGGCAGAAAAGTATGTGTATGCTGAAAACACCTGTGTTGCTGACACTGCAAATGACTCCCAAAGGATTAAAGGGAATCTCAGCCAAGACATGAATACTTTGACCACTTATTTCCAGCAATGGAGACTATTTCTCAATGAAACCAAGACTGTGGCAACTACTTTCCACCTAACTAACTGTCTTGCCAATCAACCCATCTCAATCCAAGTCCAAGGACAGCCTCTACCATTCCATCCAGTTGCCACATACATGGGAGTAAAATTCAATTGTAGCCTGGCATAACAGTCTCACCCAGAACATCTGAAAATGAAGATCTCATCCTGTAGCGCCTTGATTCAAAAACCTATCAGGAACCTCCTAGGGAGCAGACCATTGGTCCTTCACACATCTGTATTAGCCCTGACATTAGCTCCAACCAATGTTTCCTCCAATTTTTCCCATCCATGTGTGGAATGGATTTTGCTATGTGCACCAGTAAGGAGATGATGTGTGGTGGGGGTGGTGCTGAGGGATTCAGAATGTGGGAGGTGGCTCAGGGCTGGGGCAGAGGGTTGGGGTGCAGGGGAGTGAGAGCTCTGGCTGGGGGTGCGGGCTCTGAGGTGGGGCCAGGGCTGAGGAGTTCAGGATGCAGGAGGGGGCCCAGGGCTGGGGCAGAGGGTTGCCGTGTGGGAGAAGGGTGAGGGCTCCGGCTGGGGGAGATGCGCCTCTCCCCACTGCAGCCCCTGGGCTGGGGGAGTCCTCTCTCTCCGCCACAGCAGTGGAACTGGGAGGGAGGGGCATCTCTCCCCGCCACAGCCTTGGAACTGGGAAGGAGGAGCGTCTGTCCCCACCGCAGCCCCGAGGCTGGGGGAATTAAGTGTGCAGTCCTTGGTAGCCTACTGCACAGCTGCGCTGGTGCGTATCTTAGAGGTAGCTTAGGCTCCAACTGAATACTGCTCTGTGGTCTAGAAGGATGTGATGCAGAGGCTACAGTCAGTTTGTCAACGTGGAGCTGAATTCAGCCACTCATATAGTTAGTGGCTGTTTGAACTATACATCAACCTCTGGGCTGTATGTGCTAGCACACATTGCTTTGCCAGGCCTTCAATGAGATGCCATTACTGTTAAGTCTACTTGCAGAACGGAGATACATGAAACCAACCTATTACCATCTCTAGTTGACTGATGCCCCATTCTCAAACAGGGAACAATACGCTGAGTCTACTTGAAGGGCTGATTGTGTCCAGGGGAGGAATGCCATTTCTGCGGTCTGGACTGTGACACCACAGCTGATCTCTTGACTCCCCTTTTCTATGGCAGCTCATGCACTCTTGGACAAGAGCACTAATGGCCCTTTGCCACGCATGGATGATCAGGGCTGCCAGAGAGCAGAAAAGTACATCCTTGCAGGGTGGAAGCATTGGTGGGAAAGAGAGCCTAATACATAAACTAAATTCAGGAGTCCATCATCGAACCTGCCTCCCTGTCCACTTGATCACAAATCTGGGACCAGAATCAACAGGCTATTCTCTGACTCAACCAGAGTTACCACAATCATGCACCAGCTTAGCCTTGTTTCCTCCCCACTCTGACTTGAGTGCAGCATCAGAGACAATAGCTTATGTGGGGGAGAAGTGCCCAACCTGGCATCTGGAGGGCAGTCTACAGTACCTAGTATCCCTTGATACAGAGCATATCCTCTGGTTATAGAACGTAGACATCGAGCTCTGGTATCTGTATATGAGACAGAGAGAAAATTTGAAAGAGGATTATAAAATTGCCTGGCATATGTGTAGTCAGTTAATATTTCCAGTTCTGTTGCTTACCATTCACAACTACAGGAGACATCCAGAAGTAGGTAAGAATGACTCCATGGATTGGGACCTCTATACTCATTATGGGCTGGTTAGGAAGCACTTATTATTCACAGGCAAAGAGAACAATTTGAAATTCAAGTAAGTCGCAGCAAGTGCCTAACAAAGAACACCAGGCAGTTAGCCAGCTTTATATTCACTACTGCATTAGCCTGATGTGTCAAAGATTTTTTGCTCTTGTGCCCCCCCCCCCTCCTTGCCCCAACCCCCACAAAGCCACTTGATACATTTGAATTTTCTGTAGGTGGGATGTTGATAAAAATGAACTAGAATGAGTGGGGAAAATTCAATAGTGTTTTAAGAGTTTCCTACAGATTTTCTAGAATGGAGATTTTAGTACCTCATAGTGAAAGAAATTATTTAGCAAGGCATGACTTGGGAACAAAGCAAAAGCCAAGCCAGGTTTTCCTTCAAACGAACAAAGGTTTAAGCTTTAGTGAATTATTTGCTTAGGCCAAATTATTTCAAAAGGCTGGCACATGTGCTTGGAGTCTTTAGAACTTCATCTGCAATTTTCTCAGGTCCTCAAAGTAAGAGCAAGGTGAAATTATGCTGTATTGTACAAGGATATTTTTTTAAAATGCTGGTAATGCTGATGCTCTGTTAGAATGTTCTGCATAAAGATTTAGACCTTGGATGACAGAACAGATTTATGCTGCTTTACAGAATTTTCTCTTTTGTGATCATTGATCTCAGCAGATAGCTAGCTCTTTTAATATAATTTATGTCAGAGCTATTATCGGTATAGACAAACTACACTGAAAAAGATGAGAAAGGTGCCATCTTTGTACATGTTATCCTGGATGACAAACTTGATGAACCACATTCTGGATATAGTGTTGAGATGGATTAATGATAAGCATTTCTGAGATTCCCTGGAGTCATATATTCTAACCCTTGCAGATTCAACTAAGCCTGTCGTCATTTGAATTGGTGTAAACTGAGTGCTGCTTAAAACAGCTGTGGTTGTGTTGGTAAAAGTTGGTGCAAGTCTATGCCTATAGTTAGGCACTCAAATCCAGATTTAGCCTTATTTTCATAAGTGCTGAAAATCCAGCTGCAAACAAAGTCAATGACATTTGGTCATGCTTACTACCTCTAAAAACAGACCACTTATATATGGGTGCAGAATATAGATTTGGGATCCTAACTTTAGGCTCATAGGTTTGAAATTCCAGGGCCACCCAGAGGATTCAGGGGGCCTGGGGCAAAACAATTTCGGGGGCCCCTTCCAAAAAAATGTTGTAATACTATAGTATCATGTATTTGGATATGTAAAAAAGAACCAGTGAAATACATTCAAAAATTAATTTTAATAATTTGAAAATACACAAAATACATTATTTAAAAACATTAAATGCTTTAATGGTATGTATACATTTGCAATTACATAATGGGTGATGGTTGGTGACAATAGGCTGTCGCTGCCTGGGGGTGGCACTGCTGTTGCCCAGGGTTGGGTGGGGAGCTGGGCTCTGGGTCGGGGGATGCCCGGTTCACAGGGGCTGGGCTCAGAGCTGTGGGGGGATGAGGTCAAGGGGTGTCCAGCTCAGAGGGGCTGTGCTCAGAGTTGGGGGTCAAGGCTGGGGGGGGATGGGGTCGGGAGGGTGTCCTGCTCAGAGGGGCTGTGCTCAGAGCTGGGGGTCAGGGCTGTGGGGGGATGGGTTCGGGGGGTGCCCAGCTCAGAGGGGCTGTGCTCAGAGCTGGGGGTTAGGGCTGTGGGGGGATGGGGTCGGAGGGTGTCTGGCTCAGAGGGGCTGTGCTCAGAGCTGGGGGTCAGGGCTGTGGAGGGATGGGGTCAGGGGGGTGTCCAGCTCAGAGCAGGGCCACCCAGAGGATTCCGGGGGCCCGGGGTCTTCGGCGGCAGGGGGGCCCTTCCGTTCCGGGACCCGCTGCCGAAGTGCCCCGAAGACCCGCGGCAGGGCCCCCCCGCCACCGAATTACCGCCGAAGCCGGACCCGCCGCCGAAGTGCAGCCCGGTCTTCGGCGGTAATTCGGCGGCAGGGGGCCCTTCCCTTCCGGGACCCGCCGCCGAAGTGCCCCGAAGACCCGCGGCGGGTCCCGGAAGGGAAGGGCCCCCTGCCGCCGAATTACCACCGAAGACCGAGCTGAACTCGGTGGCGGGTCCCGCTCCGTCTTTGGCGGTAATTCGCCAGTGGGGGTCCTTCCGCCCCGGAGCGGAAGGACCCCCCGCCGGCGAAGACCGGGTGCAGAAGAAGCTCCTGCGCCCGGCCCTGCAAGAGTTTTCCGGGCCCCCCGCAGCGAGTGAAGGACCCCGCTCCAGGGGCCCCGAAAAACTCTGGTGGGGGCCCCTGTGGGGCTCGGGGCCTGGGGCAAATTGCCTCTCTTGCCCCCCCTCTGGGCAGCCCTGGCTCAGAGGGGCTGGGCTCAGAGCTGGGGGTCAGGGCTGTGGGGGGATGGGGTCGGGGGGCATCCAGCTCAGAGGGCCTGGGCTCGGAGCTAAGGGTCAGAGATGGGGGGATGGGGTCGGGGGGTGTACGGCTCAGAGGGGCTGGGCTCAGAGCTGGAGGTCAGGGCTGTGGGGGGATGGGGTCAGCGGGGTGTCCAGCTCAGAGGGGCTGGGCTGTGGGGGGTGAGGGGCGGGGGTTGCCTGCTCAGAGGGGCTTATCATGCTGCTTATTCCTGCCTCCCCCCTCTCCCGGAGCCTCAGTGTGCCACATCCAGGAACGGCCCTGAACAGCGCTGTAGCGGCCTGGCTCCACGGGACCTGAGCTCCCGCTGGTCGGCCGCAGCTCGCAGCCCCGCCCCCTGACCACGCGGCTCCAAGCGGGCTGGAGCTCAGGTCCCGCCCGAGTCACGCCACTTTAACTCTCTCCAGGGACGCTCCAGGGTTACCACTGCCTCTCCCCTCTCTCAGAGTCTCAGTGCGCTGCGTCCAGGAGCTGCCCTGGTCCCTGGACAGCACTGCAGTGACCTGGCTCCGGCAGGACCGGAGCTCACAGCCCCACCCCCTTACCACGTGGCTCTGAGCGGGAGGAGCTAAGGCCCCAGCGGAGCCACGCCGCTTTAGCGCTGTCCAGGGCCGCTCCTGGACGCAGCGCGCTCAGGCGCTGGGGGATAGGAGGAGACAGAGGCGGGAGGAGCCTCTGATGTTCTCATGGGGGCCCCTGTGGGGCCTGGGGCAAATTGCCCCACTTGTCTCCCCCGGGAGGCCCTGTGAAATTCTTGTCCCAAATGTCTTTGAAATGTAACTTAAACTGAAGCTTCATCTGCTCTAGGACACTAAAATTTAAGATTTCATCTAACTGTCTCTTAGATTCCAGGTTTAGATGGACCACAGAGCTGGCTTCATGATGTAGCCTATAGGACTAACTTGCTTGCTTACATATATACATCTTTTCTTATAGTTTAAGTATTGTAATAGGTTTATAGATTTATATTAAAAATAAGTTTGGCTGTAATGCAAGCAGGGCTTTGGAGCTGTGCTCCTGCTCCACTCCAGCTCCAGGCAAAAACCTGCAGCTCCACTGCTCCAGAGCTGCTCCGGGCTCCGCTCCAAAGCCCTGAATGCACAAACCTACAGGCCCAAAACCTGCATGTTAAGCTAAAGCAAAGTTAGCATATCTTTATCCTGTACCCTTTTACCCAGAAAGCAAAGTTGACCTTTTATCTTGTTTTTCCTATACCTTGTTTTATCTATACCCAAATAGATAAAGTACCTACGCCTATGACCTTTTATTTAGACCAGTAGACAATGGAAAATGGCAAAGGGTTTTTTTCAGTGTTGTACCCAAGGACTTAACAAGTACACCACAAGAGACTGATGTGCGTACATACCTGTCATCGATATGCACATACATACTAGACTTTGGGGTAAGTGTACCCTAACATTTCTGTGGGTGAGGAATGAAATTTGGGCATAAGAGGAAGGATTTCTGGCATTTGCCCTATAAAAGAAGTGACCCACCTCAATAGAATGCTCCATTCTCACTTTACTCCATCTCCATTTCTCCCTTTACTCTATTCTCACTTACTTAATCTATTTCTACTCTATCTATCTACGATGAATGCTGCTCTTAGTAGGCTATTCTTGTTCTTCTTTAACTTTAAGTTTCAAAGAAACTAGGCTAAGCTTGGTTTCCCTAAGTTTTATTCTTTGTTTATTAGGTTTTGATTTTAAGTTTAAATTAGTCAAGTAAACCCTAAGTTTGCTTTAATAGCTTGTAGCATTAGTTTCTTCTAAGCACTGCATCCCGCACTCAAGAACTGAGAAACCTGAACCGCAAGGCTGGTCCTGTGTCTCTTACCACCAGGTTATCAAGGAAAGATGTGAGTATATTAACAAAAGCTTTGTTGCATATAATACTATATTATCATATGTATCTTTGGAATAGCAGTAATGCAATTGTAACTTTGTAACTCTGATTATTTTACCATTAACTTACTATTCTTGATTTTAATAAAAAAGTCTTTAAGGCTATCCTGTCATATCCGCAAGGGTCCTTTATAAATTCTGAGGAGCCTGATTCAGGACAAGAACTTTTATCTTCTGATCAAACAGATTGGCGAGCCTAAACCCATACTATTAATATTAATTATTAATAATTATTGATATTATTAATTAATTAAATAAAACAAATTAAATTCCCATATTATCCAAATTAATATTATCAGTACACCCTAAATCAGGCTACAATGACTCCTGTATTGGTAAAATACTATGGGTTTAAAATAATAGTAGGATAAATCAAATTGGGCAGATCAGAAGAGAGACAATTACAATAATGAAAGCAAGCGGAGATGGTGTTTCAACAGAGGAGCACTATAGAGAGAAAGTGAGCCTGGAGTAAGCAATATTTTGGAATCATCCAGGTACATTGACTGTTTAGTGACTCAACTTAGGGATCCAACAAGTGCAAGGTAATCTGCAGTTTTTCAAGCCATATTCTTGTCTGCTTATCGTAATCAGAGAAAATAACCATTTAAGATTAATTTGTACAACATTAAACAATTGAGATTGTATTACAATTTGGCTGAGGAAATAAAGCAAGTGCTTCAGATATATACATTTGGTTTAGATACTCAAACATTCAGTGGGATGTCCAGAGGTGATCAAACTGTCAGGATTTAATTTTTGAAAATAAATGGGAACAGACTGTGTCTAGCCCCTTTTGATGGGGCGTCTGCCCCACACTGGTGGAGAAAGGGTTAAAAGCAGTCCTGGGGAGGCTGCACAGCTGACAGACAATCAGAGAGAGGCTGCAAGGAGCAGCCAATAAGGGAAGAGCAGGCCCATATATAAAGAGAGCTGCAGAACAGAGGGAACATTTCCCTTTTGGGAGCATAGGGAGAAAGATTGGGTCCCTGAAGGGCTAAGGGCACTGCCAGCACCCTGGACAGAGCAGTGCTGGGCTGGGTCAGGGGAGTGAGAGAGAGCTCCAGCCTGATTGGCTGAAAGCCTGGGTGCTAGGGCTATAGGGAAGTGGCCCAGGAAAATGGACGGTGCGGGTTGAAGGAGACACAGCATGTGGCTGCAGCCTAGAGGATCCCTGAGTCGGAACCTGGACTGGTTGGCAGGCCTGGGTCTCCCCCCACTGCCTTGCCCCTGAGGGGAGTGGCCAGGGAAGGGATGCATTAAAGCAAGTGGCTAGAACCATGGGCTGCAGTTGGCCACAGAGGCAAGTGGCTGGACAGAGGACTGCTGTTTCCCCGGAAGTGGGGGAGAATGGAATGGAGCACGGCCAGAGGGCTGCCTTCTGAAGAGGACGCCACAATCCTTGAGATGATGTGGGTCTGGAGGAGAAGTAACCATGGTGAGACACCACTGGAGGAGGGCGCCCTTCAAAAAGATAGAGCTAATTCCCAGAATGACCAACAGGAGGTGCCACAATGGTGAGTCCCACCCCTTACACCTCTTTAGTGATGCCTTTATCCCTTCCCGCAAAAAGTACCCATTTACTGATGAATTTCAAGCTTATCTTTCACTTCCTGATAACAAACTCTCTAGCTAAACACAGGAGGAAAAGAAAGCTCTCAGATACAAATATTTCATTTAGAAGGTTATGGAATATTTGTGAGTTTACCTGTGGCAAAAGTAAAACAAAGTTCTCCATCATTTGCATATATTGACACACCTCCCACATTGACACACGCTTCCACTCCTTTCAGAATTCTAGTTTTGTTAATGTCCACCATATTCAGACATCCATTTGCTATAGTTTCAGTCAGTCACCCTTTTCTCTCTCCCATGTTGTTTTCACCTAGAGTCAGATTCTACAAACACCAACTACCAAGCACAGTGCTTTCTACTGAAAATAGTCTTCTTGAGGACAAAGGGACTGCTCACATAGACAGTATCAAACCGAATAGCAAGTGACTGCCAAACTTGGAGCATTTATTTAACAGCCATCAATCAGCTACATGACTAGTGCATAATTTTTATTCTGAAGTCATTTTGATCGTCTAAAACATTTATCTAGTCCAATGACAAGATAAAAAAGATGACTAAACACAATAAACTGAAAGCCAGTATCTGCCAAATTGATCCATATAACTGCCCCAGATCTCTCTCTTGTCCTAAGTAGGAGGAAATTAGTGATAATCCCACACATCACGTTGTAATTAGTGTTAGTACATGCTGAATTAATAGGGACCACTGTAGATTAAATGTGAAGTGTGAAAAGCAAAGCTGCATCCTGTCTCATTCTGTTCCATCCCCTCCCATCCACCTGCATGAAGGGGGAACTGCTCCGAAGAGCCTGCTTCCCCTCCCATGCTGCCACACTCATGATGCAGATAGCCAACACAGGGTGTTACGGGGCACCTTGTACAACACTGCCACAGTAGTCTGGACACAATTTGTCCCACTGTTTAAAATATAGTGTGGATATCTTCATAAAAACACAGGATCAGTTGATCCAGGGAAGCAATGAGTAAATAGAAATAGCCTGCATTGTGGGAACATTAAAACAATAGGTAATGTGTCCTGCATGCTTCTACTACTGAACTGTCAAGTTCAAGGTCAGTTAAAAAACAGTTAACTTGTACTACTGTTTCCCAGGAATCCCAGCTGCTGCAGTAACTACTTATGTTGAATATTTAACCACCTGACTTACAGATCTGGATTTAGTGATGTTCTGACAAGGTCCTTTATCTCTCATCCTTTTATCACTCAAGGTGTAAGACAGGCAAGACGAAGTGTGGGAAAAGAGGCAGCCAGAATACATTAAGAGCCTACAGAAATACAAACTGCAAGAATAGTAAGGATATGTAAATAAGCATGTTTGACTCCTTAATTCTAGAGTGGAATCCAGCATGAGAAAATCCTCTGAAGTGAATGGTGGAATAGTATTGGTTGGGTAACTGAAAGTGAAGGACTGAAAGGAGTCTTTATCTGATCTGCCTTTGTGCAAGCATCTACATTTTTTTTGTTACACAGCATTTTTGTAACACGCTAGCACCTGAACATGCAACTAATATTACCGTGTGTGCCTGGCAATATATTGTTCATTTTAAATTCTCCAGATGCTACATATAAATTCTGCCAAGGGAAAATACTAAAAATGTGCATGCAGGTACCTGCAGACACAAAAATGCACGTAACAAACAGGCCAGGTTTAACCTACATCAAACTGCAGGTAGTATAATTTAAAATGAAGTGTGGTCCAGGGGATAAGCTGATGACCTGAGAGTCCAGAAGCCCATGTTCTACCCCTGGCTTTGCTGTTGACCTTGGCAAGGCACTCTATGATTCGGTTTCCCCATTTGGAAAATTGGGATAATATTTGCCTCTTCTCAGACAAACCAATGACAAGTACTCATTAGGAAATATGGTTTCCTGGCTTTTTACATTTTCAAGCCAGAATTTGGGCTGCTATGGTTGTACAAAGGAGCCAGAAATCAGCCAGATCTCCCTAGCTGGGGATACCTTTGCATGGGGAAGCCCCCTGAGCTGGTTTAGAGTCAACAATTTGCTAGCTGCTATGCCACAGCCCCTTGCTGCAGCACTCTGGCACTCTCCAGTTGGCAGATGGCCCTTGGGAGACAGTTCCAAACCAGCATACTTCAGAATATCAGTGAGGCAGCGCTCAAGAACACCCAGGCAGGAAGATCACTGGCTCCATAATCAGGCGAGTACAACTAGTTCCTTTGCAGTTCCTCCCCTGCACCCCAGCTAGCTAGTGAGCACAGCACCTCAGTGATTTTTCAGCAGCTTTCATGAAGTTGTAACATAAGGGCCATATTTATTTGTGTGACTCCTTCACAGCCCCTGAAGGGTGTGTTCGTTGTAACATTGGTGTGAAGTGAACTTGGAGTTCCTGGGGTCCTCTGTCCATCTGCCTTGGAAGCATCTAATATGACCTGTAGCAATTTACTTTAAATTGAACCTGATAGTAATGACATTTTATTTTAAGTAATACAGTGAATGAAAGAACTGCTAACCATTACTTTAAAGTACATTAACTGAGGTATTTATAGCATAGAATTGCTCATTTTAATTTTAATAATGTTATTGGTTTTCAAATTGATTAGTAACATTTTACTAAAAAAGAATCACACACTTAGAAATGTTTGTTAATTATTCCAATTCCATAATCAACCAATGTCTAAAAGTTGATCCTACTATTCCCATCCTATTTCTTGCTTTGAGGTACTGTACAAATAATGTGATTGCATTCTTTTTTTATAGAAACTTTGTCCCTACTTTGAATAAAAACCAAATTCATCATTTGTTCCTGTGGATGATGGTTTTTTACAAAACCAGGTGTCACAGTCTTATCCCAAGCATTGTATGGTTCTAGCTGTAACCACCCAGGAAAATGGTGTGAGGGTCACTCTGGACAGCTCAGTGAAAAACATCTGCTCAATGTGCAGCAGCTGTCAAAAAAACCAAGCAAAACATTAAGCTATATAAAGAATTGGATGGAAAATAATGCTGAAAATATGTTAACGTCACTACACAGGTCAATGGTGCACCTGCACCTGCAATACTGTGTTCAGTTCTAATCACGCTGTCTCTGAAAGAGCTATAGCTGTAATATTAAAGGTTTAGTATAGGGGTTTCAAACACACTCTGTAGTAAAGGCCAAATTAACCTTGGGTAAAAACGTCATTGACAAGGGGCAAACTTTACAGCCTTCTCCAACTGCACAGCTGCAGAATGTGCCCTTTTTAGTTTGCAAAATTAAATATTGCATTTAAAGATAACAGATTTTACTTCTTAATTAGGAAATCTATTTTATGCATTCTATACTCTGTCAATTAACTTGTGTCCCTGCATTCCCATTATGACCATCTCCTAAGATATTTATCTCAGTCACAAGTCTGAAATCGAAGTATCTTAGTTCGACTTACCTGGCCATCCTCTTGGCGGCAAGATGACTGCCGCGGCTCCCCAGTCGACTCCACTTACTCCCCCTGCCGAGGTGGAGTAAGGGTGTCAATTCGGGGATTGATTTATTGCGTCTCGTCTAGACACGATAGATCGATCCCCAATAGATCGATTACTACCCGCCGATCCAGCTCCAACCTCTTTTGCAAGCCAGTGAACACTCATCCCACTCACTGAAGTCAGCATGAGATGGGAACACTGTGACATGACAATCATGTGGGTGCTCAAGAGCCCTCTTGCTTCCTGTCATGGGTTTTTCCTTCTCCTGAAAGGCTGTTTGCATTAAATGCATTAAGGGCACTGAATTTTCACCTCTTCTTTTTAGGAAAAATTATACTACTAATGAGTTATCACCAGATTTTTTTTTCAAACACACACACTCCCTGTGGAAGTGAGGATTGATAGTTTGCTGGCTCTGCCTCTTTTTATTTTTTTTTAATAGATTGGAACAAAGTTCTGTTGTGGGCCACAGTTCTCTCAATTTTAAAATGTGCCGTTTTCAAGAAAAGAAAAACAAACAAAAAAGTGGGACCAGATCACCAGAGGGTGTAAATCAGCATAACTCTATTGATTTTACCAGACCGAAGCCAACTTTACAGCAGCTTAGGATCTAGCTACTATTGTTTCCATGTCCTGAGAATGGAACGAGTTTACAAAATGTTCTGAAAAGAAGGGAGTAACATTTTGCTGTGCACTGGTAAGATGAGAAAACATTGGCTAAAAGTCACTGAGTTTGCTGTGCCTTCCTATATGCACATCAGAGAAGTGGCATTTCTAAGGATAGATTAAAGTAAAAGCTCTTCAGTTATTAATTATGAAACTACAGAAGCGAGGGAGTGTGAGGCCAGAACGCTAACAACTTTCATGTACAGTCAACTGTCTGACATAGTTCATCCTATCATTAATTTATTTTATAAAATTGATATTCTCTTTTTCTCATTCTTTAATTGATGAATTGATGGGATAGAAGGAAAGGGATATGAAATAAAAGCGGCTCTCCAAAAATATTCAATCCTAAGTGTAGAAGAGATCTGAAGAGGTCAGATTAACACTAAATGAACTATTTTATGGACACAGTACCAAAGGATCTCAATACAGTCTGCAAACCTTATACCCTGTAGAAGATTCACTTTACCAATCACTGGAATGCAGCCATCTCTAGAGGGAAGGAGAAATTAACTGTCTCTAAATGGCAAAAAAGAATACAGCAAAACAGAAAGCATGGAATTATGTGAGCAACTTCATTAGCATTTTGGAAAAGAAGAATGCAATACCTAAGTAACCCATAGGCAGGACATTGGCGCTGACATCTCTAGTAGGGTGTAATATTGCCACTGAATTTTAAATGATTAATAGGGATCAAGGCTTTGCTTCTACATCTCATCTGAAGGACAGCATTATCCCCTAACTCCAGGCTGCGGTTTTACTTCACTACTGTTTCAAACTGAAGCGTGTCACTAGGGCAAGGCAACGAGTGGGGGAAAAAACTATGTACTAACATTTTTTTAATGAATAATGCACTCATGTATTCACACCCTACACCTTATTGGAATAATCCTTGTACAAACTATGCCTTGTGAGGTGTGATGCTGTGTATAAGAAATTTGACCAATTTCATATGCCATGAACTGAACTACCAACACCACTTCATACAGAAGTCAGGGGTTTTCCTTGGTGGTTCCTCTATCCAGATTCATAACAGGCCAGACTCTTTCCTTAGATTATGAGAGGAATAAGGCTGCCAAGAAGTATTATAAAAATGCTGCTTTTTCAAATACTTGATTTACTGAACATATAAAATTTCAGCAGTTTAGTTACTAACATTTTATTAAAGATAAACAGAACTGTTGACAGCACACAGCATAAGTGAGAAATGAAAGGGAGACAGATATTTAAAAAATAAGAGAGCAGCATAGGTTGTGAATTACAGTAAATATACATGGTATTATAAATGTTATATCAATGATTTTCTTTATATCAGTTCATCCCATTTGGCCTATCTTTCCTCAAATAGTTCAACAGTAATTCATTTTTATATAGTGTCCTTCATGCAGTTTCACAAAATACTCCCCGGAGAGCATTCATCGTAAACTACAGAGAAAAGGAAACTTTTAAGATGTGATTTAAAGAGGGGAAATGACTCAATATTACTTGGAAGGAGAGTGTTACTGATGGACTGGGATGCACAACTAGAAGAGCAAATCTCCATCTGTGGAGAGTTTCCAGAGAGGAGGAATGAAGCAAATAGGAGACTACTGAATGGTTTCTTAGATTTTTTTTTGTCTTTAACAAATTAAAATTTAAGACATTTTTTGAGCTGATGAAGATGACACATTGACATTCCCTGATACTGAACTCTCCATTCTATCAACGGAACAGGTGCAGAGTAAAAATTCTTCCTATACCATGATGGCAGTATGACCTACAACTGATCTGGGGGGGGGGGGAACAACCTCTAAGGATAAATTGATAATTCAGTTTCCATTGTCGAGTAGAAAGGGACTGGATGCCAGCTAATTTTCAAAGTAAAATTAACAGAAGAAAACAGGATTTTCTGTACATGAAGGAATACCCCAAAATCAACAACTGAACTTGATTTTGAAATAAAGAAAATAATAAGCAATTAAATCAACAATGATTATGCAAATGAGTTATACCAAATAAAAAGAGAGGCAACAAAACAAGTGATACAATGTAGCAACAATCAAAGCAACATCTTAACTAAACATGAAAGTATAAAATTGGTTAACCATATTTAATATATCAGTTTTATAAAAGTGAGTATAAACTCAAAAAACTCTATGCCTCAACCACCATGGTATTTATTTAAATATTTAGGATACTAATAGCATAACCAGATTGTTTACCCTAATTAAGGTAGACTAGTAGCTAAGCAATATTATCATATAACCAATCAAAAATTTAATGAAGTAACTAGATTTCAACAGCTATAATTCAAAATTAACTTAAACTAAAGAAAGAATTAGGATGAAACTAGATTGGATACGACAATGTAATTGAAAGTAGTGTTGCTTAAACAAAAGCTAGAAAAACCCTGACTCTACATATTTTACTTCTGTTTTAATCTTAATGCAAATTCACAGTCATATGATCACTGCAGCCCAAGTTAAGCAATGTTTAGAGACAAGTGTCTAGCTGAAGTGTGTTACTATGACAACATGGAAGGCAAAGACTATAACACTGTGACAGTTACAATGACATTGCAGAGCGAATAAACTAACTTTGGGTTTTGCAGAAGTTCAGAAAGAAGTTTGATTAACCAAATGTGTTAAAATGAATTTTGATCCAAGCAGGTTGAAGGAGCTGTTTTAGAGAGTTGATAACTAGTGTACTGTAGAGAGATACTGGTGTTTGAGTTTATTAACATAAGAGGGAGTTCTCTCAAAGATATTATTAAAGATAACAACATACAGACACTAATGGGTAAATACTGTATCATTCAAATACAGAAACAGACATATCACAAAGTACACCACTCTTGATATTTAAATAGACAAAGGTAAAATAATCGTTATTTACATTACCACACCAAGATTGGAATGAGGCTAGCATGGGATCTAAGGCATTAACATCCTAGAGAACCTTGGTTAAAAACACAAACCACAATTAAAGTTAGCTTAAAAGTTTTCTAACACACACTAATAAGGATTGAAGTGATTCTGAAGTTCAAAGATAGCATTTCTTGCTCACACACCCTGTGTAATGTTACAAAGGAAAGAGATATAAGGATGCTTTTCTCCCTGGCAGGTAATGCTCACTCACAAATGTAAAAACAACACTGTTACAAAAGGAGTCAGTGTAAGATACATGGCAGAACAAAACAGAGATTTAACAAAGTTGTTAGTTCTCAGTAGCACTTAATGTTAGGAATCGAGGTGGAACAAGACAACAAAACAAAATTAACCATAAAACAATGAATTTCCACGAAGATATTATAACACAACAAGTACAGCTGAGATTTAGGTATGTATTCATCAAACCAAAGATTTAAAGGTTAGTTCTTTTAATCAGTAAGTCAAATCATTCAATAAGCTCAGTGAAATGAGCACAGCACTATACACGAGGTGTGAACAATTGCTGTGGCAGTTACAGATGAAAGCATGCAGTTTAAATCAGAACCAAATCAATCTTAATTACAGAAGTGTCAGATTTATATCCTACAGTTTAGTGCAGTTATGATTCTTAGGAGCATTTTCCACAATTTTAAGCTACTTTGAGTTTTTATTTCTTTCCTACTTCTAGTACAATTTTTCTTGTATTTATTTGGAATCAGGATATCTTAACAGTATCTATTAAAGTTGTTAAGTTTATTAATTTGGTCTTTTTCAATTAAGAGTTCCTACCAACCCCAAAGTCTGGTTTTATGAATAGGGCTCAACTCTAGCAGGCTCAGTGTTCTATGAAAACAATAATTATCCACTCCAAGGCCAAATTCTGACTTCCTTTGAAGCACAGAAATTCCCTATGGAATTTTTAGTAAGAAACATTGATTTCCTAAATCTTTCTGCATTTTTAAGCAGGCAAATTTCTCAGTTGGTCAATACGCATTCTTCTTCTTTGTGGTGGCACTTAGGATTCTGTCATTAGCGGAAAATCTTTTCCCCCATGCTGATTATACTTGGGGTTCTGGAGTTTAGCAACCCAGGGTCCAAGATGCTTGTCAATAAAAAAAACACTTCATGAAAGGAACTCACTCTGCCTTAGGGAGAGTTAAATGAACACTTCTTGCTTGGAATGGACCAGCTTTCTCTGGATCAAGCATTGATCTGCTGAACATGATATGCCAGACGTAGGTTTTGCTGCTGAACGTAGGTTTGGCTGATCACAGGTTTTGGGCTTAACAATCACTATCATCCCATTTGGTTGCATGGGTGGGGGTGGGGACAGGACTGGCTCGGTTCCATAACAATTTATTGCTTAATCAGCTTCCATTGCTTAATCAGCCGTCCAGGATTTTGGAATGTAAAAAGACTCTTGTTGCAGGTTGTAATTTTATCAATTTGTCAGGTCAAGTGTCCTGCCCAACCAGCAGATGGCACTCAAAAGTCAGAAAAAAACATCTTTCCAAGGTCTTCCATCCTGTTCTTGAAACTCCTTAATTTCGTCTTTAGCGCTGTTAATTAAAATATACACTAAACAGAGTTTTAAAAAATCTTTTGGCTCCATTTTCTCTTGCTAGTTCTTCTTGAACCATTAAACAACAGGATAAAAGTTTCTCATCTTTTGTTGTAACCTGGTAATTATCTTCTGGAAGCTTTATTTTTTCTTCTTCTTTCTCTTAATTTTAATTTGAAGAGAATTTCTCATCGTTCTCATAAGAGTAGGGAGAGTTTTAATCCATTCCACCTCCAAATGCAGCAAGAAATTATCCCCAATTTGATTCTAATTTGATTCTAATTTGAAAACAACTACCAAGTTATTTAGAAATTCCATATCTTAACTCCAAATGGTTAGAATAGTCTAACTTATTTTAAGCATTGCCCTAGATATTTCACAATCCAAGCAACATAGTACCTACACCAGTTGAGTGTCTTGCAATATGTTAGTTCTGCCTTTGGGGAGCCAAGCCACTCTGGGGAGAGCAAAGAGATACCCCGCCCAAGTGGAGGTGTCTAAAAACACTAAGTCTCCTCAACACTTGGAGGGGAGAGAGTAAGAATTTCTCCCCCAGCATAGTCACTTTGGTGCAGAACCATGACTCCTTCCTCAGCTTGCTGGGACCACTAGTGCCATCATTAATGCTAACCACCCTACTTGTGTCTGGAGTAGTGAGAGCATGTTTTCTGCATGGAGTTAAGATAAACAGCTCCCTGCATCTGCTCTCCCTTCTAAAGTACCCACAGAACTAGAAGTTCAACTGAGTCCTTATTTTCCATAAGAACTATAAATGCTACCTGAGCCACATCTTGTTTTGTGACTTGCAGCACAGGGCATTTTTCATTCCTTCCTCCTGATACTGCTTGGAATATCGCCTTTTAAAGAAAGAAAGAATGAAAGAGTGCCTACACTTAAACTAAAGCTGATTGACACTAAAATATTTCAGACAGCTGACAATCTGGACAGCTTTGAACATGGGCTTCTTGCCAGTTCAGAGCATTGTATTGATGATGATTGATTGGTTGATTATTATTTGTATTATCATAGCACCTAGGAACCTCACTCTTGGACCAGGATCCTATTGTGCTACACACTGCATGAACACAGAACAAAAAGACACCCCCGTCCCAAAGCGCTTACAACCTACATAGAAGACAAGAGACAACAGATGGATAAAGACATACTGGCGGGGGAGTACATGGAAAGAGTGAGACAAGGCAACACTTTCTGTTCCTCTTCACTTTTGATTGGTTTTTCAAACTGAAACCACTAACTGGGCTCTGGTTTTCTATGTGAGCTGTATGTAAAGTATTAAACAAAAAATGTACGATCTCAGAGGATGGAGAAACAGGGAGTCTGAAGTGCTGTTTTCGTAGCTTCTATTGTAACACAAAAATGACTTCTGAAAAGAATGCCTGTGAAGAGCTGATTTTAATCAAATATTAAATGAGTAGCATCCACAACAGGAAAAGAACAATATTAGAGAATGTAAGAAACAATAAATAAAACATGACAATAAACGTAGTTGCATTAAAAAAAATTAGGGTTTTTTTCTATTTTTTTTTCATGGGGCAGTGGGGAGGGAAATGCATTTGATACTGATAGAATGACTAAAATATTACTCTTTCCCCCAAACCATTGCATTTTCTCTGAGCGCCAAAGAAAAGACTGAAACTTGCATTAGTGGCCCTCATTTCAAGCACCTTGTTTCCTCTGTGGAAGACAAGTTTTCTGGTTCATTCAATATGCTAAGTGATAGTTTACAGGCCTAATTCTCATTTTAACTAAAACACCTTTACCCTGCTCAGGCAGCATAAAGGGTCTGATTGTAAATGAGAATCAGTTTATATATATATATATATATATATATATATATATATATATAAAAAGAAAAAAGTTTATATATAAATATATTGTAAATGAGAATCAGTTTATATATATATATATATATATATATATATATATAAAAAGAAAAAAGTTTAAATATAAACTGATTCTCATTTACAATCAGACCCTTTATGCTGCCTGAGCAGCGTAAAGGTGTTTTAGTTAAAATGAGAATTAGGCCTGTAAACTATCACTTAGCATATTGAATGAACCAGAAAACTTGTCTTCCACAGAGGAAACAAGGTGCTTGAAATGAGGGCCACTAATGCAAGTTTCAGTCTTTTCTTTGGCGCTCAGAGAAAATGCAATGGTTTGGGGGAAAGAGTAATATATGGAAGTTTTGCTATTGATTTCAGTGAGGCCAGGATTTCACCCACAATTCATGTTTACAAATAAAACTATAGTAAAAGAATTCTCAGAAATTATTAAATGTAAAATCTGTATTAATTAGCTACAGTGACCAAGTCAGACCTGACATCTATAAGAGAGTGGTGGAAAGCAGGTCTATCAGCCCTAGAATGGTGTAAGCTCTTTTCTCTATGAGCTGAAAAGAGGTCTGGTCAACTAGAGACACCCAGGTCCAATTAAGGGCCGCTGGTGATCTTAACCTCACCCCACCCTCTTTTCTGATGTGTGAGAGAGGGTAGAAACAAGTTGCAGCAGGGAGAAAAGGCTACACCTGGTGGAAGGCTGCTCTCCTCTGTAGAAGGGAAACACCTAAGATACCTGCTATTTGGGGAAGGACTGGTACCCAGGAGCTAGCATAAGGCAATATCTTGGAAAGGGAGCATGGAAAGATATTCCTTTTTTGTGTTATGAGATTTTGTTTCTTTTGTTTGGCTTAAGAGTATTACTTGGGCCTACCCTGAGACCCACTTCACAAATATTGAGAAATAAACCAGAATGAGGAATAAAAGAAACCCTTCAGAGTAGGACTGACTTACTCCAGCCCCCCACTGTCAGAGGGAGAAATGCTGAGCCCAACGAGGTGAAGCAGGTGGCTCACCAGGCTATGTATAGACCCAGGGAGGCTGGAACAATTTGTATAGTTAGGGTGCTGAGAGCTATTGAACCAAAACTGTAAACCCTACATGTGATGGAAACTACTGCAGGCCAGGGGGTGCACTCCTAGTTCCGGCAACACTGTAGAGACCTGTTTAACCTGGGCTCACTTTCATATATTTTGTGAGACTTCTGTGCTGCTATTACATGGCAAGAAAACTTACAGGAGCACGACTCCCCACAGAACTCTCATGACTTCAGAGTTCTTATTCCATTCCTGTTACTAGCTACATAACAGAAATGTGTGACAGACAGGATTATGGTTGTCAGCAAGGATGTTCGTATACAAAACACAAAATCATTTAAGTTAAGGCATATTATATAACTTAGTTCAGGTTAGTTTCAGTGTTGGAGAATGCTCTCTCCTCATTTGTAAGATGTTGTCCTTTCTACATTGCCTAAGAAATGGAGTGACTCAGTTCCACATGGTGAGTAGGCAAGTAACTAACTAGTCTGGAATGTGCACAACATTTATATTATTCAAGCTTTGGTGGAAGCTATCATGAGACATTCAACCCTGTCACTTCTGAAATCTCTCTCAAACTCCTTCTTTTAGGCTCTGAGTTACATCGTTACTAAACAAGCCAAATATTCAAAACCTATCTACTACTTGGGGAGGGGGGAAGCTAACATTGCAATCTACATGACTGCTATTGCCAAAACAGGTCACTAAAGGTATCAGCACTGAGTTTAATGAATATATGTGCTTTTTTGTTTTGTTTTCTTTTTTTTTTGCTACTGCTATGGGGCTCTAGCTGTTGGGAACTATATATATATATTTTTTTTTTTACTCTATTAGAATCTTGGTTATGCTGATATATTACCGGTTGGCTCTCATTTTTCTTAATGATATATTAATATAATATTATATTAATGATACATGATATTGAGGCTGAGTGAGTGCAACTGTTAATTAATGTGATTTTAATATCTGCAACCTTTGTTATGTATATTTTACATGCAGATCACCTTGTGGTAGTTTCTCACTAAAATTAAGTTTTTAAACATTTGGTGATATACGCTTAGTTCTATGCTTTGAAATTCTTCACTTTTGGGGTTAAATTTACTCCCATGCAGAAGGCTAGCACAAGGCCTCTGAAATCCCACTTAGGTCCCATTTAGAGCACTTTAGGACAAGTTCATTTTAACAGATGCTCCCCATTCAGATTCAAAGTGGGGCTAAAGTTGCAAAGAGAGTTTTCTCTTATTTCGGCCCCATTGAATTGGCTGAAGTGTTTAACACCCAGTCTTCATTTTCCACAGTCTCTTTTTAAATTACTCTGGGCAATATTTTCACTGCAATAGAAAGCTTACTGGCAGAAACTCTGTTGGATATTTTGGAGACTAAAGTAGACTAGTTATCTGTAACAAGTCTCACTTGGAGTGAAGACAAAATTAAGCTCAATATAAGAATGAAATTCAAGAAAAACAGAATGGTGCAAACTAAGGAAGAGAACACCAAGACCTACGTAAAAGCGTTAGTTACAGATAACCTGCCTATCCATATGGAACTTGAAGTATTAGAAAAAATGTCTAGGATCAAAATTATGAAAGTTTGGGTTTTCCCTGAGGATTGGTGCAATCCTATGATCATTGTTAAGAGTGGTGACTTCAACCTTCCTCTGCAATTTCATATTCCCAATAATAGTCCTACATAAAAGTTCTCTCGTCCATGATTGTTGTATTCTACCAACCATGAAAGGTTAATACATTTGGTATGGAAAAAAAGATAGGCTTTTTGGTTTCGTTTTTTTTAATGAATAGGGTCACTTATTTCCTGATGTATTAATGACCAAACACACTCACAGAAAGACAATATTGCTATTATACATAGAAATTTTGACTTTAGGTTTCAAGATATCCATTTTGTGTTCATCTAAAATTTGCCTTAGTAAAGGTGATGGTGGGAAACAATTTTTTACCTGGATGAAGCTAAGGCATATTATGGCATGCAGTAGATTAGTAAAGATAATAGTGACTTGGATACTAACAATTAGTGATTCAGCTCAATGTGTACCTCAGGGTGATTGCTTTTGACTATATTAATTATAATTTGCATATAACGGCACAATTCTGGTTATATATCAGCGATATACATTTGCTTAAGTTTAACTTTATTCCTTTAATTGATATTGATCATGGGTTAGCCTTTTTGATATGCTGTTTGCATTTTATGTTTGGTACTTCCATATATGTTAAATATCAAGTTGTAGAAATATTTCTTCTTTGCTTTTTATATACTTCTTTTCTATACTCTCTAATTCAACCCCAAAAGGTTTTTTCAGGCTTTTTCTCACTGCTCATACTCTTTTTAATTTTGTTCTTATTGTTACATAATTTCTTTTGATATATGGACTTTGTTTCAATATCTATTACTTGAAAAGTGTATTTTTGAAATAACTAAAATGAAAAAACCAACAAAGGTTGTGAAAACTTGCTGGTCTCTCTCAAGCAGAAAACATTAAGGCATTACCCTTACTCCTCTTTCATATTTTAGTTTTTGATTTGTTTTAGTTTCTTAGTGGACTGAGGACAGATATCATAGAACAAAAGTATAAGGGCTGATTCCATAAGTAAAAGAAAAGAATCATTGATTGCAACTTAACCAAGTCCACAGCTGGCTTTATGCCTGTGGAATGTGATGACATTGGGCATAGCCATGCTCTCCCCATTCTTGTCTTATGGCCCCAATTCCATAAAGCATTTCAGCATATATTTAACTTTAAGCATGTACTTTAGTCAATCTCTTTTCAGCAAAGTGCTTAGCCTTTGGACTAGTCTTTTACATCTACTAATGTTCTGCATGCATTTTTGTAGGATGCTGAGATGCCATGCAGCAGGGACCTTATGAAGGTCTAGATCAGTGTTTCTCAAACTGGGGTTGCCACTTGTGTAGGGAAAGCCCCTAGTGGGCCGGGCTGGTTTGTTTACCTGCCCCATCTGCAGGTCTGGCCAATCGCGGCTCCCACTGGCCACAGTTCACTGCTCCAGGCCAATGGGAGCTGCTGGAAGTGGCGTGGGCTGAGGGACATACTGGCCACCACTTCCAGCAGCCCCTATTAGCCTGCAGCAGCTAACGGCGGCCAATGGGAGCTGCAATCGGCCGGACCTGCAGATGAGGCAGGCAAACACACTGGTCCAGCCCGCCAGGGCTTTCCCCACACAAGCGGTGACCCCAGTTTGAGAAACTCTGGTCTAGATTGTGTCTATGGCTTGCAGTTTCACAAGTTTCCTCTTTGCAGACCATATAAAAGCTATCCAGAATCACAGCCCCCATGCTCATGGAAATGCAGTGGCTGCTATTAGGTTGCTCTCTCCTGAGAAAAACTCACTTGAGGCAGGGAGAAGCAAGGAAGAATAGAGCAGAGCTGGTTGGACATGCAGCAAGGTGGGATAAGCTATACCCTTTCAAGAGGTCACACAAGTTACTCCTCCACCCTGATGCACTCCGAGAACACAGTGGGAGTGTCTTCCGTTGCTCTCCCTGGGGCTTCATGCTTCTGCACCTGCCTCCAAGCAGGGCTGTGCCATAAAGGCATAATCTAGCCTTTATTGATTAAATACATAGAGAGAATAGATATATTTGCTCTCCATGTTCATTCCCCTAACACTACCTTTCTTATTGCTTCCAGCCAATATATAGTAAGTACCCAATTCTGCCATCCCTACTCAAGTTGTGTAGCCCTTTCTTGGCAAGCAGTCTTATTAATGTAAATGAGACCTTTTGCAGATGAAGGGCAGCTTTGTAGTGTGAATAAAGGTGGTCAACTTGGGACACTGGTTAGCTGATCTGCCTCACAAATATATTATATTTCTGAACTTCTAACATGCAATGGAAAAAGGAAAAAAAATGCAGTCATGTTCAAATGTCACCACAATATGCTGGTGACCACGTATGGTGCAAGACTAAATTTCATGCTTCGCTGAACCACAAATAATTTACAGGGCTATCAGGTCACGGGCTTAATTTCCCTATTAAGTTGGCAGTCATCCTATCTAGATATTCACCATTTAGCATGTATGAAAAATCCCTTTTGTTACAAAATTGTACTCATTTTTCACATTTAGCAAAAATAATGAACTGAAGCAAGAAAGTATCACTTCTAAATTGAAAGTTTTATTACACACTTTACATCTGAACACCTTTTCATGATAAAACCATACTAGCAGATACATATGTATTAGCATTCCAGTTGTCTCCTGTTGAGTAGAATTCAAGTAGTTAGCTTCCCCTTTATTACAAAAAGAAACCTACAGTATTATATGGTAACAGCTAAAACACTGCTTTAACTGTACTGCAAACAGCAGTATTCTGCATGTTTACCATACAATGTTGTAATACTCTATTTTTTTGTTTATGAATGGACAGAATTAATGTTATGTAGCCCAATATTTTAAAACTTGGGTGCATAAAGTTAGGCACCCAACTAAATATCCTGATTTTCAGAGATGCCAAGCACCCACAACCATAGGTGCTGGAACTTGAGGTGTGGGGGATGCTGCTGCACCCCCTGGCTTGAAGTGATTTCCATTATATACCAGGTTAATATACAGGGTCCAATACCTCTCAGCACCCCTACTATACAAATTGTTCCAACACCCCTCCCCACAACTCTGACTGAAATAAGCAGGTGGAAGAGGGCCCGGAGAGGACAACTGCAAGAATTCTGCACCTCTGAAAATTAGGCCAATTGTTTGGGTGTCTAAATATGATTTTTATGTGTTGACTTTTTTTATCTCAAAGTTTCAAAAGTTTGGCCACAGGACATTTTCTCTAAAGATCTAAAAACTCCTTGCAAATATAATTAAGCTCCATAAAATCCCTGTGAGGTAGGCATTATTTGCCCCTACCCCAAAAATCTCAGCCAGAACCAAAAAAAGAAAGAGGAAAAAAAAACTTGTAACAAATCAACCTAAAACAAAACCACAAAAATAAATAGAATTTAAAAGAAAGCCAAACAAAACAAACTAAAACCCTACCCCAGGCAGAGTTTTACCTTGAAAAGGGAGAAGAAATGCCAGAGACTTTATTAAGTCCATGAGGAACTACACTATCGGTATTGATTTTGCATGGAAGGGGTCTTCAGATACTAGGTAGTGCACAACCCTAAGATTGATAGATGTTGCAGAACGGGAATGGAGGTGCAGAGAGGTTAAGTAAAATATCTAAGGTAACATAGTAAGTCAAAGGCAGAGTGATGGATATAATTGTAAGAGTTACAGAACTTAATCTTTTGCTCAAAAACTGCACCATAAGGCCATCATTCAGCAAAGCAGTTAAGCATGTGCTGAAGTTCCACTGATTTCCATAGAATTTAAGCATGTTCATAAGTGCTTGTCTGAACTGGGCCGGACAAGGTTCATTTTAAGCAAACAGAGAATCAACCTATCCCTGGTCTTTATGTGGGTGAGAGGAGGGAAATGAGGAGCTGTCCCCCTTGCACGTATAAGGGCTGGAAAGAATTGCAGTCCCTCACTACTCCACTAGGAGCACACAGTGTCCCAAAAAGGGGATTGGAGGGGCAGAGGATAGGCAGAATTTTGCTCTGCCCCCCACCCATGATAGTTAGAGGCCTGATCCAGAACCCACTAAAAAGAAAGATTTCCATTGATTTCAATGGGGTTTGGATCAGGGCCCAGTGGAGCTGGCTAGCTATGCAATGGAGAGTATTTTGCACCCCTTAAAGAAGTGCAGCACCATGTGTCTACACACTGCTGAGGTTCCAGGAGATATTGTACCTATAGCAAGATGCCTCCTGGTGTTGCCCCTTGGATGGTGAAACTATGCACTGCCCCAAGGCAGGGCTGGTTCTAAGTTCACTTATGGTAAATGTATAAGGCCACTAATGAAAAACAGCACCTCAGCTTAATTTCCTTTATTTAGCAAAAAGCAACAAACATCAGAGTAGGAACTGGTTTATTTTAGGTTATTGGAAAAACAATCAGGAAACATTAAACAGGTGTATAATTTCAGTCTCCCTGTAGACTTTGCCTTTTCAATATAGACACAAGTATTGTCAGGTGTATTTGTCCCCATAGCTTTGAGATGAATTGATATTTCAATTGAAATAGAATCTCCATTCTCAAAGCTCTTAATCTTGTTCTTTCACCGAGTGTCAAATGAACTTCTGCTTGCTTTAAGACATCTTTAGATCAAAGATGAGAACTTGATAAATTATAGATTTTTTTTGAGATCTGCCAAAGCCAGTATGCAAATTTCTCCTCCCCCCATTTATGTCCATAACCCTCATTGTATATCAATAGGATTTAAACAAAAAACATGTACATACAAAACCATTTTACTGGCAGTATCCATAAACAGGAGCTTTAAAAGAGATTTAGTGCATCTGCCAATAGTAAAATATCTCCCAAATATAAATTAGATTAGTGTCCCAACTAGAAGCAGCATACATAGTTATATCTAGCTCATTCATCCTGGATGCACAGTATCTTCAGCATGTTTCTGAGCTGAAATTTGATGTGCAGTAACTTGAAAGTCACTGAGTGCTCTGAACTCAATTAGGAACATATTTTACAAATGATTACATTTTCATAGGCTACAGCATTGTAAATTGTTATTCCACCATAAAACATTTAAAAGTAATGTAAATAAAGCTCAAAGAAAGTTGCCTCCTGCATATATATTTAATTATACACAGTATAGCACATATTAAAATATCGGAAATAAAAGGAAAGACTGCCTGCCTGCAACAATTACATGTAGAATAAGAGAGGATGAATGCTGTTCAATTTTCATGTCAGCTACTTATAAATTCATGGAAAACTGCCACAGTAAGTAGTTATTATTGCTACTACACTGCAGAATTAAACAGTGGTCAAGGAAAAGAGGCTTTTGACATGGAAATATTCTGCATAATACAGTCCCTCAGTGACAGGTTTCATTCAGATGCCTGTTCTATCCTATACAAAGGAAGATGATTTCATGAAATATAACAGAATTGGTCATTACTTGTAGGTGGGCACATAAGTACCAAGAACTGAAATTAATAACAGAGCAAGTCAAAAAATACATCTGTTTTTATTATTTCTAATGGCTTGTCATGCTGTACTGATGGCTGTTTGTTTTTCCCATCAGACTGCAGATTAATATATTTAAAGGTGATGTAAGAGTACTGAATTAACTCCCAGTTCAGGGGCTAGATAGTTCCCATTAGATCATGTGTGAATTTTCACCCGTTTGTGATAAAAGAGGTTATGTTGCTCCTATAATAATACCTAATATATCACCTTTTCATCAATTGATTGCAGAGCACTTTATAGTTTTTAATAGTCTTTCCAGAGCACTGTGCTACCTATCTGTGGATCCCAGGGAGGGATCCATTCATGGGGAGGGGGTGCTATGGGGATGACTTCCAACCATGGAAAAACTGGGAAAAGCTGCTGGCAAATCTGCTTACAGCTTGCAGTTCAGACAGTGATAAAAGGCTAGACTCTGAAAATCCTGGCTCCTCTGTGTATACTTATTCCTAAGCATAGCCCCCACTGAGTTCAGTGCAACTAGGAAAAATAGAGGTTTGCTGGATAGGGCCAAATTCTGCGCTCAGCTACACTACTACAAATTTGTAACAAACCTATTGGCCACAATGCAGAATTCCCATTGGCATAACAGACCAGAATTTATCCCGTTCAGTATAACAATTATATTTTCAGTGGGGGAAGGCTGGGTTTCAACCTGGAGGTGCCATGTACAGAGAATTGGGGGACTTAGGAAAGTCTGGATTGGTATATGTGGGGGTCTTCTTGTGGGGAGGTTGCCCCTCCTGTGATGAGGGGTTTCCCTAAGCCCTTTCTAATGCAATGGCACTGTAGGTTGTAGCTCTAACCAGTCGCTGGACACAGGCAGATGCCACCCTTGCTCCAGGGAGCTCAGGATATGGGTTTCAGGCTGGGACAGGGCTTTGCAATCATCTCCTCCCTGACAATAGGCTTTTGGTGTGCTGAGACCACTGCCTATCATGCTGACCAATATTGTCCCATTCTTTCTTTGTGCTCCTCCCCCACCTGTCTATATTCATTTATCTCTTGTCCTACACTTAGATCATAAGCTCTTTGGGGTAGGGGCCACCTGCTTGTTCAGTTTGTACCATGTCTAGTGCAATGGGACCCTGGCCCAGGACCTAAGATTGCTAGGCACTGTGGTAATACACATAATACCCTAAAATAGTAATGCATGTGGTGTGCAGGCCTGTCTAAAATTTTTGTTGTTCACTGGTATTCTCATACACATTAGAAAAGGGTGTTGTTCATACTGCACATTTCAAATCCAAGTAGAATTTCTTAGGAACCATTCTTTTGAATGGAATATGAGAACATAAGTTATATAACATGTGCTTCTGAATGGCATGCACCTGTCAGCACTTAGAAAGGGTTAAATATTTGCATCACTCTATTGTACCACAGTAGAGCTTTCTGTCTAACAAAAAGTATAAGGAAAGAGGGGGAGGATGAATCTAGGGAAGAGTGTTAATGTTAACTTGGAGGAAATGCTCTGAATTATCGTGCCCTGTAATTTATAGCCTAAATTGCTAAAAGCATGGATTGGCTCAATTTAAACAAATCTGCAATCTGAAATGAAGCCATTGAATTGAAATAATGGAGCTGGTTACATACTGATGGTGTCTGTAGGTGAATAATGTTTGGGACTTTTCCAGTTAGATGTTTTGCCATATAAAGTTTTAACTATCCCTTGTATGTACTCTCGCTTCTGGAAATGTTTGTGTATTTCATATTCTTCTTGTCTTATGGACTCATCTTCAAAATTGCTACTTCTGCAGCTATTTAAGCAGTGTTTAGATACCACAGTGATAAGTATTATATAAAAACGTAGGTGGGGTAAAGATAGTGGGAATTGGGGAATTATGCCAAAATGAGTTGTTCCCCTGACACAGCACGTATTTGGGCTTTGGTTGGGTATTTTATGTATTAGTATATGAATTCCATAATTTCAGACCACCTTATCTCCAGCTAAATGCATGTATAATAAGGACATAGTCTATAAACGCGGTGAAAGGCAGGATTTGCCTGATGGAACGGGCACCGAATTAGGAGTCTGGGAGACCTGGGCTATGTTCCCAGTTCCACTATTGGCCTGCTATGTGACCTTGGCAAGTCAGTTCAAGTCATTATACCTCTGGTTCCCCTCCCACTGCTTTGCCTATTTAGGCAGTAAGCGCTTTGGGACATAGACTCTTCCTCATTATTTAGACATTACCTGGCATAATTAGGCCTCAACTGAGACTGAGGACTTTAGGTGCTACAATAATACAAATAAATAATAATAAAAAGGAATTACCCTTAATAATTGTTACTTAACTATCACTTTCATGGGAACACATAAAATAACTAGTCAGGGTCAGAATGTTTTTGTAATAAGTATTTTGGCAATGGCTTAGAGGCACCAACTGTTTGACATGAGAGAAGTGCTCTATGTGAAAAAGTGTAGCTATTGTGTGCCTGTTCCTTCTCCTTCAGATTCCATACTCCAAATCAGACTGATCGTCTGAGCACAGGGTAAACAGTTCTGTTCTCCTTCTGCTCTCTTAATACAAAGGTGACATTTTCAAAAGCATCTAATCCTCATTAATTTAGGGGCAACATTTTCAAAAGCACCTAAGTGACTTAGGAATCTAAATTCAGCTTTGGTCTGGAAATATCTTCTCCTGGATCTAGATTACATTGCACATTATATAATCGTAGCTAGGCATCTAACAGGGATTAGCAAAACTAATGCTAGAACATTTTAGCACCAATATAATAATTCTTGCAATTGACTCTAGTACTAATAGCTGTAGGTGAGGGCATTCACTGTGTTCTAAGTACTCGGTCACATATCTCAGAGACCTGCAGGGTACTTCATTAGCAACTAATTTAATCCTCCAGTCCATTTCATGGAGTAGAATAACTACTGGAGTCTCTTACTCCTTAACCCCTTCTTCTCCTAATTCTCATGTTCAGTTTCTTGTTATGGGTGGTGCCAGGTTCACTGAAGGTGAGCAAGGGGGAAGATTTTTGTTAAGATATCTTGACGCTTTAAGGTATTTCCTTTCACCTGTTTCTCTCTCTCTTCTGGATTTCATCTGCCCATATTTCAGACAGTGTTGGTATGATCTAGTAAGCAGCCCTTGGTACAAATATGGTCAAACTGTAAACAAAAAAAAAACCTAAATAGTTGAAACACGTAGAAAATCCATTTTGCCTGGTCTCTTAAACAGGGGCTCCTTTCATCACTCTTTAGGCTTAAAAAAAAAAAAGAGGAAAAAGGAATGTTGATATATATAGATCCTATGTTATTCACAGAGGTCAGCCGTCCTCACCAAGAACTCCCATTGGAAGGAATCCTATTGAATCCAGTGGGAATTGGATGAGGCAGCATCATTGCACGTTAGAAAATGCTCAAGGAGTTCTTTCCTGGGTTCCAAGCTTGCAACCAACTACCTCAGCTGGTTCCAACATGATAGTCCCCATATGGTCATGGATCTGTTTACTCTTGGGTGGGGGGCTCCAAGGTTCCCCCAGCTCTTTAAGACAGACATACTAGATGGAAGTTGTTTTGCTAGGATGTTTTACAAGGATGAAACCTTACCCACTGAGTCTCTCTAGTTACAATATATTTCCATGAATCACAGCTCTTTAATTAGGCATACTCAGTGGTGAGCTGGAGCCTGTCCGCAGGAACCGTTAAATTTAGAAATCCTTTTAGAACCGGTTGTTCCAGGACAACCGGTTCTATAAGGGCTTTATTTAACAAAAGCTCCGGCACTCCGCCCGAGCCCCAGCTCACTTCCCCTTCCTCTTCTGAATCTCCGCCCCCTTCTCCTCCCCCTCCCCTGCTTCCCGCGAATCAGATGTTCGCGGGAAGCCTGAAACAAGCAGGGGGCAGGTAAGCTGGGCTGTGGGGGGAGGGGAGGTGTGGCTGGCTTAGAGGGTCCCTCCAGCCTGGCACCCCCGGCCCGAGCACCCCCAGCCCCAGCCTGGTCCCAGCCCCAGTCCCAGCCGAGTGCCCCTGGCTTCGGCCTGGCCCCTGCGGCGCCGGTGCTTTGTTCCCAGCCCCACGGCTCCGGCTGGCCCGGCCTCTGCGGCGCAGTGCTGGTGCTGGTCCCGGCCCAGCAGCTCCAGGCAGTGCGGTAAGGGTGCAGAGAGGGGGTGTTGTAAGAGGGCAGGGGAGTTTGGGGGCCGTGGGGGGGTGGATAGGGGTGGGGCAGTCAGAGGGCAGGGAACAAGGGCATTGAATGGTGGCAAGGGTCCTGGGGGGGCAGTCAGGAAGGAGCAGGGGTTGGATGGGGTGGTGGGGGGCAGTCAGGGGCAGGGATTCCAGGGGCGGTCAGGGAGAAGGGGTGGTTGGATGGGGCAGGGGTCCTGGGGGGCAATCAGGAATGAGAGGAGGGTTTGGATGGGGTGGCAGGGGGTAGTCAGGGGACAGGGAAGGGAGGTGGATGGGACAGGGGTCAGGTGGATGGGACAGGGGGGGCATCAAGGAACATGGGGGGTTGGATGAGGCAGGAGTCCTGGGGGGGGGCGGCCACGACCCCCTCCTGGGGTGAGGAGGAGGGAACCTGTTAATATTTTGGCAGCTCATCACTGGGCATACTCATGGGCCTCTATACTGGTACACAGACTCATCTGAGTCTGGATTATATCCAAAAAGTGGGCTGTATAGTCAGCTTGGCCAACATGAGCAAGAAAAGAATTAGTCAACTATACACAGGGCATAACTATGGCTGCTCCAATGCCAGTGCAGGGTAGTGCAGTGGAGGGAGGAAGGCAGTGTGAGCAACTGCAGTGTTTCTCTGCTCTCTTCTCGTTGTGCACCCACATGAAGCTCATGGACAACACTAAACTGTATCTGCACAAACCATGGCATGTGCAGATACACAAATGGAACATTAAAGACTCCCCAGTGTGCAACTGTGGTCACCCAGAACAGACCATGGAACATATAACAACTCAATGCCCGATTCACAAATACCAAGGAGGCATCACAATACACTCCACTACTCCAGACAATTATCTGGCTTAACCATCTAAATGTAAATTATAGTTGTTGCTCTATATTTACACCAGCCATATGAAGAAGCAGAAGAAGAAGATTGTGCACCCAGATGACTGAATCAGAAGGACCACTTGCAGAACCATTTCCCCAGCGGTGATAAAGGAATGTTTCTGCTCATGTTCCCCTCATTCTAGTGGGAACAACAAGCCTTTGGAGGAATAACATAAGCCCCTGATTCAGCGAAGCATTTAAGCATGCTTAAGTGGTAGACTAAATAAGGATGGACTTAAACATGTGCTTTAGTGCTTTGCTGAACTGGGACCTAAATAAACAATAATGATGATTCCTGAAGTTGCATTATTTTCTTCCTTTTCCTCAGTGATATGCTACAAGTAGCTTCTCTTATGACATAACAATATTATCTTGAAACACTTTAGAATTGATCCATAAATCTACACATTGTTGATGTTATCACTACCTAGCTCATTCTCAAGAATAGATGAATCAGTGCTGGCTTTTGTATGCCATGGTCACAAAATATAAATATAGATATTTAATACAAAAGATTTTCTCCAACACTTCTCTGAACTTATTTCCCAAGGAAAAAAAAACATCATTCAGTCCCAGGAAAAGAACACATTGAGCAAGATAATAAAGTATAATAACAGAAGCCTTAATATCTGTAACATACTGCAAACTATACTGAAACAAATTTGAGATTTACAAATGAAGGAATTAATGGAACTGGAATATGACTACGTTGGTTTCCCAATGTGTTTTATTTCCCTAGGGTTGAATTTGCATTCAAAGTGTGTAAGATATTTCCCTGAAAAAGATTACAATATGGAGGACAAATAGCTAATTTAATAGAAATGAATCACACTGTGAGGTTTGTCTTTAAAGATCGAGCTCTGATGAAAAAGCTTCTGCATTAAGCTCTCAACTTAATTCCTAATATACAGTAGGAAGTTAATATTGGAATCAAGTATTTGACTGATTTTTTCTGAAATCTCAATGCATGTAATATGGATGGACTTAAACATGTGCTTTAGTGCTTTGCTGAATTGGGACCTAAATAAACAATAATGATGATTCCTGAAGTTTCATGCAAACTGAGATAAAAATCAATGGGTGAACAAAAATATAGTTCAATGCTAATTGTATTTTCTGCAGAGTGCTGAAAGAGAAATGGCATGTGTTTTATTATTTGAGGCACGAGGGGATATACCGGTACATGTACTTGTGATATTTTTTCACCATATCTTATGTTCTAATATACCTGTAGTTGATTAAATCATAAATAAATAAAATGTTATATAAAATAGAGTCCTTTTTAGACTGAGATAAAAACCAAAATTATAGTAATTCTGATTTTTGTATTTCTTTGTGTGGTGTCATTTATGGATATGAACAATGATTTTCCACACTTATTCTGTTAAAAAAAAAGAAACTGCATATATTTCAATATTCTCCACAATTAAAGAAAATATAAAACTGTAACCCTCACTCATCATTGGAGAGAAAAGCATCATCATGTGGAGTTAACAAGGGTGGAAAGTTAAGAGGGAGATATATGGCTGAAATTCCTCTGTCCACAATATATAAATAACTGGGGCATGTAGACCCAGATTTTCAGCCAGTGTAAATCAGTGAGACTGTATTGACTTTAATGAAGCAGCACTGATTTATAGCAATTGAAGATTTGGCCCACAGTATCCATCCATCTTGGTAGTGAAGATAGGAAAATACTATCAGTTTTTCTCACAAGAACCTTCTCTTCAGCAATAAAGGAAGATCAAATGTATTTCCCTCCACAGATTATCAGCACTGCTAGGTTGGTGAGCCTCCACCCACAATGGTCAATGAAGAGTTAAGAGGAGAGCTCACACCTTCCCTCAGTCTCAATGGGTAATGAGTTTCTGACATACTCAAATCCAGTGAGTCTAGGGACTATGTGGCTCAAATTCTTGATCTCTTGACTGGCTGTGTATTGCATTATGCTGCTGCTAAACGTGATAGTTACTTTATCAGTGCTTTGTCTATACCTAGGGCCTTTTTTTCTACCACATCATTTCTCCTTAATGTCAGTGTTTGTGTAAATTACATAGAAAACAACCCCGACAAACCTGAAACATCATTTCGGTGATTATTTTTCAGATACCCGATACTCAATAACATGTATTACTTATTGTTCTATGGCACATTAAGGAGGTATTTATTGATAAATGTGCAAGCCCCCAAAGGGTAAGCAACAAATTGATTCATGCAGATGTTAGGTGCAGAAAATAAAGTTTCCTAGCAGCATTGAATGTTTTGATTGATACTTAGAGTGTGTGTGGCAGGTATTTCATAGTGGGTGCAATCACCCTTGTGCAGAAGCCTCCCCCCCCCAAGTAAACAAAAAATGTTAATTGTCTTTTATATCTCAAAATGGTGTTTAATGGTACAATAGAATTTCACCCATTGTTTATACTTTGAGCTAAAGAGCATGACAGAGGAAATGTTTTCTGGCATAATATGCAACTTCCAGTATATTTGAACCAGCAAAATATTCTCTCTCTAACTTAAAAAGGCTATTTTTAAAGAAAAGATTCTGAACACAGAAGAACCACCTTGCTAGGAAAGCATTCATTGTTCCTGCTGTGGGAAAAGATCACAGCCAGGCAAAACTGGGATGATTGGTATGGCTTTGTGCACTTTCTCACTGATCTCTACAATCCAACAGAAAACCTCAGACTTAAAAATAAATATCCTTTATGTTTTTTTCTTCACCGTAAAAGTCACAATAGAACAAAGGCAATAGGATATGGCTGAATGTGTACTAATTGGATTTGTCAACACATGCTACCATACTAGTATAGTGCAGGAATCTCTGCTTTTTGGCTTTGATAGAGGGATTTGGGGGCTGGGCGGAGTGGTTTAATCTCCCATCTTAATCTTTACCTTTTCATGATGATGCTGTTGCAGTCTCTGGTGCAATCGATGTATTACTCTAGTAATTAAGGTTATTCAGTCGTCCTGTCTTATTTAAAAAATAATCTGCCTGGCCAGTCTTCCCATTTTTTTCAAAAGGTGAAAATACTTGATTGGGTGAACTAAAACCTAAAAACTCATTTTCAGTGGTCATTTATAAATGCATAACTTAGGGGGGGGGAGGTTGCTAATAATGAAATGGAGAAGCTGTAAGAGTTAGCAAAGATCAAAAAATTCCATTAAAGCATATGATGATATAGAGGACACATTTATTTTCTCACCGTATGTGTTTCATCCACCGTGTATGGTGACTCACAGTAGCCAGGTTTATGTAGCTTTCTAAAGTGCTCTCATTCTCAGCAGTCTGTACATCTAGGCAAACCCCACCTTAAGGGTAGATTCCCCCCCACCCGCTCATGCTGTATTATCAAATTAATATTCATAAAACAAGGTCCTACCAAATTCTTCACATCCTGAGGGGAGAAAAGGAAGGGCAGGGCACCTGCCACTCATGGGAGTTCCATTCTCAGAGACCCTTACACTGAGGCATAAATTCAGCAAAGTCCCAACTCGTGGCTTTAAATTAAGCCTCCTGAGAACATGAGTTTTCATTGCTCAGTTCATCAGGATTTCTTCCCTGCATTCTAGGTGTGAGGAGGTACTTGTCCTATAGCAGGGATGACCAAACTGGCTCGCGAGCCACATTCGGCTTTTACCGTTAAAATGCAGCTCATGGAGCTCCCCCCATTCTCCACCTACCAGATTGGGGAGAAGCTCAGGACCTCTGCCTTGCAGTGGGGTAGGAGCGTCTGTCTGGTGGGGGAGGGGAAGGGGGGAATGTCTCGGGACTTCAGCCCTGCGGGGCACATCCTCTGGGACTCAGGGCTTCAGCAGGTGTGCTCTGGCTCTTGAACTTCTGAGGATTGTCATATGTGGCTCAGAAGGCCAGTAAGTTTGGCCGCCCCTACCCTTTAATTAAAATCAAAATGGCAGGAGGAAGAGCAGGAAAACCCAGGGGAAGCAGCTGAATTTCCTGAACAGATGACCACTTGGTGGAGGAGCCCTCACATGTCTGAAGAGAGATGCAATTCATAACAATTTTTAAACTAATGGAAGAATGAAACCAACCTGATCCCTGCTTTACTATGAAAGTGGGATTTTTTTTTTTACTGGTTTTACTTCCCTAGTCAGAGGTGGACATTTCATAAATTATTAAAATTTTGTAATATTGTTATGAGCTGGGTGAAACCTTGTTATGGTCTGAGTTAAAAGCTCATTCAAAAGGACATGTGAATATGCCCTTCATTGAAGATAGCTGCTAGAGACAGTTAAAGGACCACACCTGAAACAAGGCCTTGTAGAATCTGCCCAGAAACTAACATCATATGGGCAGAGGCTTCCAATACATATTGTGCCGGGGTGTGTTTGTATGTCTGTGTGTGTGAGATAGAAAGAGAGCGAGGGAGAGAACACACTCAGAAATAACAAACAAGGAGAGACCAAGAGGCAGAGGCACAATGCAAGAAAGCCGAGCAGAAGCCTGTGAGCACATTGTGACCCTGGTAAAAGTGAGAGAAAAATATTTCGGATCTGTTGGCTAAAGAGTCTTGGGGTAAGCTCAGGTATTGCTCCTTTTGTTCTTGGTTCCGCCTGCATTTGGAGAAACAGAACTTTGTAAGTTCCTTGTAAATTAACAAAATTGTATCAAGTAAATTCCAGACTCCATCAATTAAGTCTTCCCACTGGAACAGCCTTGAGTCCTGAAATTTGACTCGCCCCTTGGATAGAAATGTATGAAATTTTCTTAGTTATGTGTTGTGGTTATTTTAAACATTGTATACCAGTGATTAACCATAATTCCTGATTACAGCAGAAAATATGAGAAGGAACTTTAAAAAAAAAAATGGATATAGGATATGGCCCTGCAGTTGGATCTGCATGGGTGAAATCCTGCCCACATGAATGTAATTATAAGATAGGGGTCTATATGTATTTTCAAAACCACCAATAATATCATTGATAGTCCATTATGACTTTTTAAAACTGCCTGTGGGGGATTTTGTACCTCATCAACCCCTTTGATTCAAGGGGTGGGTGAGGTTAACCCCGCCTCCCTGAATCTGTGTCAATCTTACTACCTCCCTGGTATTCTGGGCTGTATATCCCAATGGCCAGAGTCCCTCAAATCCGCCTCCCTGGGTGGGGTAGCGTGGCCCAGTCGCCGGAGTCTCTATAGTGCGCTCCTAAGGCAGTATGGCCTAATGGCCGGAGTCTCTCTAAATTCTTCTCCCCTCAGGGGATGGCCCAGCGGCCGGAGTTCATCTACCTCCTTTGGGGTGAGAGAGGGGGTCAGTGGACTATGTCATCCCCCCCAAAAGGGGGGTTAGAGACTCCCAGTAGGGGAGCCCAGGCCCACCCGCATTCACTGGGCTCCGACCCAGGGCCCTGCCAGTGATGGCATGATATGCCACGGGTCAGCAGGAAATCCTACCACAACACGCTGCCCTCATAGTGGTGGGAGATACCACACCCTTCCCTTCCCTGGGTCACTTCCTACCAGTCCTCCAAATGTAGCAGTCCTTGTGGCATCAGGTCTCCAGATTCCTCAGAACCTCATGCTCCCTGGGGTTCCCTCAGCTATCAGTCTCTGGGCCTGCTTCCTGGCTCCTCAGCTCCCTCCTGTAAGGGTTGCAAGTGCTCCTGGGCTGGAGCTTCTCCTTCACCAGCCCTGACTGAGCGGTTCTGCAGGCTTTTATGCTTGACTCCCGGTTGGAGCATGCCCAGCAGAGCCTCAGGGGCGTGGCTTCCTCTGCCAGCAGGGAAGGGTTAACTCTCTCAGTCCCAGTGCGGGGCCAGTCTGCCCCTCACACTGCCATACAATGACATTTTTTCCAGTTTTTTTTTATAGGAAAAAAAATAAAATAAAACAAAAATCCAAACAACAATGAACAACCCTTTTCTTTACAAACATTTAAATATATTCCAGTTCAAACATTTAAAGAGCCTCAATAGTTTAAAATTATTATGGTTAATGTAATCCCAATTTAAATGTACCTTTCCTAAAATACCAAACCTAGAGTAGAGTATGCTTAGAGTATATTTTGGCATTGTAAAAAAAAGTAGGAAGATATAAAGTACAATTAAGCCAGTTCAGCAAAGCAGTTAATTTAAGCATGTGCTTAAAATTAAATATGCACTAATATGTTTTTCTAAACTGGGGCCTGAAACTACATTCCCCACTCACCACTCTTTCTTGCTTAAATCACCACAGATATTGCAGTGCATGTTCTAAGAGTCATTGTAGCTTTAGCAATATTTCAGGTACATTAATGTCACAGTTTCATTGACCAATGACCAATGAGATTTAAGAGACTACAGCTCAGCAAGTGAAGTCATCCTAATTTCAGTTGTTCATTTGTTATATATGTAGTCATGTATACATGTGCCATATCTTCCCAGTACATTTACCTTTACCTACATTCAGGACATAATTCTGATCCCAACGTAGCCACTGGAAACACTGCCTTCAATGAGAGCATATGGGTTTCTCCCTACAGCTATCTTCATAATTCAAATACATTTAGGAATGTTTAAGCAAAACTGTCATAAACAGATAGTTAAGGGTTAAAGTCTCTTTTACCTGTAAAGGGTTAACAAGCTCAGTAACCTGATGAACACCTGACCAGAGGACCAATCAAGGGACAAGATAATTTCAAATCTCTGTGGAGGGAAGGCTTTGTCTGTGTTCTTTGTTTGAGTGTTCGTTCTCTCTTTGGCTTTAAGAGAGGCCAGTCACATCTTCAAGTTCTCCAAGTTTTCCTGAAGTATTTTCTTCTATTCAGTCTAGTGAGTATTAGAAAGGCGGACTAGTCTTATAATTTAATTTCTGCATTTGCAATTGTGTGTTTGCTGAAGGAATATCTTTATTTCTGTTTGCTGTTACTTTGATTATTCTGAGGAGGAGGGAGGGGAAGTCTCTCCAGTTCTTATAAGTTAGACCCTGTATTTTTCCATCCTGGTATTACAGAGATAGTGTACTTTCTTTCTTTAATAAAATCTTTTCTTTTTAGAACTTGATTGATTTCTTCCCTTGTTTGGATTTTCAGGGGAAGGGGAGGGGAAAAAAGTGAATCCCTCTTTGTTTGATTCAAGGAGTTTGAATCAAGGTATCTCTCCCAAGGACAAGGGGAGGGGGAAGAAGGTGGGGGAAATGGATTATTTCCCTTTGTGTTGAGATTCAAGGTGTTTGGATCTGTGTTCCCCAGGGGAAGTTTTTGGGGGAACAGGGAATGTGTCAGACACTTAAAACTTGACTGGTGGCAGCAAGAACCAGATCTAAACTAGGATTTTAGTTTAGAGAAGTCCATGCAGGTCCCCATCTTGTGAACGCTAAAGTTCAAAGTGGGGAACAAACCTATGACAAAAACATATACACAAGATTACCCATAAGAGAGCAAAACTGAACAATGGTTAAAAGAAGCACAAGAGAAGACTCCTCCCTGATTGAACTAACCTCATTATCTCTAGACTGATTCTTGCTTGCATATTTATACCTGCCTCTGGAAATTTCCACTATATGCATTCGACAAAGTGGGTATTCACCCACAAAAGTTCATGCTCCAATATGTCTGTTAGTCTATAAGGTGCCACAGGACTCTTTGCTGCTTTTACAGATCCAGACTAACACGGCTACACCTCTGATACTTGATACCATGCAAGGCACTGCATTTAGCCGTATGGAGTGGAAATCCATCAAGCTCATGAAGAAACTTGCACAAATACAGACAGATATCATCTTCCTTTCCAAATGCAAACGGATGGACATCATACCAAATGGACTGAAGGTGAAAAATCCATTGCTATCTACATACTACACAGACCACAGTGAGAGATTATGCCATACTCTATCAAAGAAACTGAGGAACCACCTGATCAGCATCCTATACAGCAAACAGGAAAACATCAAAAAAGACCTCTCCAACCTGGAGACTCTCATAAATAACCAAACTTCCATACAAACGGACTTCACTAAAATAAGACAGGAGATCTACATTACACACTTCACCTCTCTACAAAGGAAAAAGGACTGTAAGCTGTCTAAAATCCTACCTGCCACATGGGGCCACAACAGTGGTACCCCTAACCCACCCAGCAATATAGTCAATCTATCCAACTACACACTCAGCCCAGCAGAAGAGTCTGTCCTATCTCGGGGACTCTCTCTCTCTCTCTGCCCTGCCACACCCAGAAACATCATAAAGTTCTGCGGCAATCTGGAAGCCTACTTTCGCTGTCTCCGACTCAAAGAATACTTTCAAGATAACACTGAACAGCACACTAAGGCCTGGTCTACACTAGGACTTTAATTCGAATTTAGCAGCGTTAATTCGAACTAACCGCTCAACCGTCCACACCAGGAAGCCATTTAATTCGAACTAGAGGGCTCTTTAGTTCGAATTTGGTACTCCACCCCGACAGGTGGAGTAACGCTAAATTCGACATGGCTAGCTTGAATTAGGCTAGGTGTGGATGCAAATCGAACTTAGTAGCTCCGGAAGCTATCCCACAGTGCACCACTCTGTTGACGCTCTGGACAGCAGTCCGAGCTTGGATTCTCTGACCAGCCACACAGGAAATGACCCAGGAAAATGTGAATTCATTTTCCTGTCTGGGCACTTTGAATCTGACGTCCTGGCTGGACATCGGGGCGAGCTCCGCAGCACCTGCAACGATGCAGAGCTCTCCAGCAGAGGAGTTCATGTTATCTGTGAATAGAAAGAGGGACCCAGCATAGACTGACTGGGAACTCTTCGATCTGATCAGTGTGTGGGGCGAGGAGTCTGTGCTTTTGGAGCTGCGCTCCAAAACAGGGAATGCGAAGACCTACGAGAAGGTCTCCAAAGCCATGAGAGACAGAGGATACAGGCGGGATGCAACGCAGCGCCGCGTGAAAATCAAGGACCCCAGACAAGGCTACCAAAAAATCAAAGCGGCAAACGGACGCTACGGAGCCTGCCACCACTGCCCCACCAGTGACCGTGGACTCTGACGATGGGACAGTGTCGACGGCCAGTTCCTCGGTGATGTTCGCGGACGGGGAAGATGAGGAAGGGTTTGTGGAGGACGAGGCAGGCGAGAGCGCTTACAACGCTGGTTTCCCCGACAGCCAGGATCTATTCATCACCGTCACGGAGATCCCCCAACAACCCTCCCCAGCCATTAACCCGGACCCTGAATCAGGGGAAGGAGCAGTCGGTAAGTGCTTTAACCATGTTAACTTTTATTCTTAATATAACAGGAATCTTAACTGTGTGAAAAGGAGGTCTCTCTAAATATGGGGATAGAACAGAAATCATCCTTGGAGATCTCCACGAAGCTCTCCTTGCGTTAATCGAAAAGCATCAGCAGGAGGTTCCTGGGGAGAGCTGCCTTATTGGGTGCTCCGTGGTAGCACAGTTTTCCGCGCAAGGCTTTCATGAGGTACTCAGGGAGCACTGCCTCCCCGAGCACGGCTGCATCGGGCCCTGGTTCGTGCTAGCTTTCACGCAGCATGCGCTCTCTATCTCCTTCAGTGACCCTCCTCAGGGTGATCTCGCTCGGAGACTCCTGCATCTAATTAGGGTAATTACTGTAATTTTACGCCTGGTCCAAAGTATTTTTAAAAAATCTACGGACAGACGGCATAGCACAGACTCAGCTCGCAGCTGCGTGACGAGCGTAACGGAAAGCCAAAGAATATAATGGACGCTCATGGAGGGAGGGGGGAATGAGGACGCAAGGTATCCCACAGTTCCTGCTGTCTCCGAAAAGTATTTGCATTCTTGGATGAGCTCCAAATGCTTCTAGGGTCAAACACAGTGTCTGCGGTGGGTCAGGGCATAGTTCGGAAATTTGCGCACACACCCCACCAAACCACCAGAAGTGAAAACAATCCTCTGTTGACTCTTTTACATGTCACCCTATCTTTACTGAATGCTGCAGATAGACGCGATGGTGCAGCACTCAACACCAACATCCTTGCTCCCCCCACGCTATGGATGGCTGATGGTACAAAAAGATGGAAATCCGTCCTCATCATCAGCCTATTGGCACATGGGGCAGTGCAAAAGGGCTGGTAACCATGCCGACTAGCATCAGTAAGGTCGATCAAGGGCGCCTGTCCCTAATTTTTGATGGTAGATGGTGCAATATGGCTGGTAACCGTCCTCATCATTGCAACAGGGGGCTGAGCTCCATCAGCCCCCACCCTTCATTGTAAATAAAAGATTCAGTTGCCCCTGGACTAGCAGAGGGATGATGGGCTCCTTCATCCACACTCCTTAATGTCCTGCCTGGACTATCATTGCAGCTGGAGGCTTCCTTCCACTCATTTCTCACAAACAAGTCACTGTGTCTTATTCCTGCATTCTTTATTACTTCATCACACAAGTGGGGGGACAATGGTATGGTAGCCCAGGAAGGCTGGGGTAAGAACGGAATGAACAGGTGTTGTTGTTGCAGGAGCACCCTCTGTGAATAGCATACAGCTCATAATTTATGCAGGATCGGACACAGAGCAGCTGTGCTCTCTGGTTCTATGATACAGTGGTTCTCTAGTACACTTGCCCATAATCTAGGCAGGACTGATTCTATTTTTAGATACCAAAAAGGAGGGATTGACTTAGGGAGTCATTCCCAATTTTTGCTTTTGCGCCCCTGGCTGCTCGGCCAGGGGCACTTATGACAGCACCAAATGGGGCAGTGCAAAAGGACAGGTAACCATGCCCATCTTATTACCATCTTTTTACCAATTTATGGTATGGTAGATGGTACAATATGGCTGGTAACCATCTCTGCTGTCATGCAAAAGCAAAAGCATGCTGGTGTGTAGCGCTGCTGGCCCGCCTCTGTCAGCGGCATCTAGTACACATACGGTGACATACACAAAAGGCAAAACAGTGTCCATGGTTGCCACGCTATGGCGTATGCCAGGGCAATTCTGGGAAAACGGGCTTGAAATGATTGTCTGCCGTTGCTTTCCCGGAGGAAGGAATGACTGGCGACATTTACCCAGAATCCACCGCGAAAATGATTTCTGCCCCAGCAGGCACAGGGGTCTCAACCCAGAATTCACAGAGACAGCCTAGACTCAGTTAATTGTTTGCAAAAATGTATCTTTGCAAGGAATTCACTCCCTGTTTCCCATCTCACAGCTTCCACTGTCTCCAGACCTGCCACAGCATCCCCCTCGCAGAGGCTGGCAAAGATTAGGCGGCGAAAGAAAAAGACAAGGGACAAGATGTTCGAGGAACGTATGGGCTGCTACCTAGCAGAGGCGGACCAGCAGAGCCAGTGGAGGGAGACCGTCTCTCTGTGCCAGCGCTCACACAGCGAACGGGAGGAGAGGTGGCGCGAGGAAGACATGCAGGCGACTGAAACAATGCTTGGACTAGTGAGGGAGCAAACGGACACGCTCAGGCGCCTTGTGGATGTTCTGCAGGACCGCAGGAGGACAGAGACACCCTGCAGTGTATCTGCAACCGCACTCCCCCGCCACAAAGTCCCATACCCCCATCACCGAAAATAATCAGGAGGAGGGGCGGCCGGGGATGTGAATACTGTCACTGCACCACAGCACAGTGCTCAAGTACCCAAAAGCTCTCATACCCTACATTTGCCGAAGTCCTTCACTTCCAGACTCACAGTAGTCCCAATCCCAGTCCCATCCCCTAACTGTCTACTTAATTAATAAAAATGCTTTGCTGTTAATTACTGTTTCCGTTATGTTTTTTCAAAGAAGACTGTGTTTGAATGGGGGGTGTGGGGAAGGGGGTGGTTAATTGCATAGGACAGTCACCTTTCCCAGGGTACAGACACGGGGGCAGGATCAGCAGCGGGTCACACACACGGTGCAGTCAGTAGGCACCCTGGTCGGTTTTTGGAGGTGGTTTCCAGGATCTGTGTGGGCGGGGGAGATGTGACTTTGCAGCGGGGGAGGGCAGTTACAGATCTTATACAGCAGTCCTTGTCCTGGACCGCTGAGTCACGCAGCTGAGGAATCTGTATCCGTCCTCCTCCACCACAAGGTCACATATCCGCCCGCACACAGAATTCCATAAAGAGGGATGGCAGGCTCGGTTGAAAGAAGCCTTCCGGCACTGCGGACCGCTCTAGGAGCAGGAGCCTGTCATTCCTTGAGTTTAGAGGCGGTCTTTACATCACTGCACACCCTACCCAGCACAGCCTGCGTCCCAGTTTCAACCCTTTCACGAAAAGTCATGAATAAAGAAACCTTTGTTAAGTAATAATGGGACATGTATTTTATTTTTACACGTGTGCTGGAAGTGGGGGTAACGGGGTGAACGGGGTATGTAACCGAAGAGGAGAGTCAACAGTAACTGGGTAAAGAAACAGGGGCAGGTTCAGCTTCTCTGTAAAGAAACTGAACAGTCACAGGTCACGCTGCTCGCTGCTCGCTGGTATTTGAAGAGTTCCTTGTCGCTGTCCCAGGCGCCTGTATAGGGCTTCATGAGCAAGTGCATTAGCGGGCAGGCTGGGTCCCCGAGGATGACTATAGGCATCTGCACATCCACAACAGTTATTTCGTGGTCCGGGAAGAAACTACCTTCCTGCAGGCGTCTGAGCAGCCCACAGTTCCTGAAAACACACGCATCATGAACCTTGCCCGGCCACCCGACGTTGATGTTTGTAAAACGTCCCCTATGGTCCCCCAGTGCTTGCAGCACCATTGAAAAGTAGCCCAATTTCTCAGCAGCTGACTGTGGAAGAGGTGGACGATAAAGTGCGAGGAGGAGAAAACGGCGATGATCGCAGCGGGCTCCGTGCTTGCAGTGCTGTGGCGTCCGTGCTGTCACTGACCAGAAAAGTGCACGAACAGATTGCCCGCAGGCGCTTTCAAGGAGGGAGGGAGGGAGGTTGTGATTGACGGTTCAATGACGACACTTACCCAAAACCACCCTCGACACATTTCTCCCCCCAGCAGGCATTGGGGGCTCTACCCTACATTCCAATGGGCAGCGGGGACTGCGGGAACTGTGGGATAGCTTCCCACAGTGCACCGCTTCCAAAGTTGACGCTGGCCCCGTGAATGTGGACTCAGAAATTCGAATTAGTGTATTTAGTATGGATACACAAATTCGACTTCATAAGGTCGAATCCACAAATTCGAACTAAGTTGATTCGAAATAGTCTTGTAGTGTAGACAAGGCCTAATACACAGATACCAACAGCACAAGAAGAAGAACTCCACATGGACTCCTCCTGAGGGTCGAAATGACAGTCTGGACCTATACAAAGAATGCTTCCGCCGACGTGCACAGGCAGAAATTGTGGAAAAACAACATTGCTTGCCTCATAACCTAAGTCGTGCAGAACGCAATGCCATCCACAGCCTCAGAAACCACCCTGACATTATAATCAAAGAGGCTGATAAAGAAGGTGCTGTTGTCATCATGGATAGGTCTGACTACCAAAAGGAGGCCGCCAGACAACTCTCCAATACCAAATTCTACAGGCCACTTCCCTCAGATCCCACTGAGCAATACACTAAGAAATTGCACCATCTACTCAGGACACTTCCTACACTAACACCGGAACAAATCAACATACCTTTAGAGCCCCGACCAGGGTTATTCTATCTACTACCCAAGAGCCACAAACCCAGAAATCCTGGACGCCCCATCATCTCAGATATGGGCACTCTCACTGAAGGACTGTCTGGATATGAGGACTCTCTATTCAAACCCTACGCCACCAGCACTCCCAGCTATTTCCGTGACACCACTGATTTCCTGAGAAAACTACAATGCATTGGTGTCCTTCCAGAGAACACCATCCTAGCCACCGTGGATGTAGAGGCTCTCTACACAAACATCCCCCACACAGATGGAATACAAGCTGTCAGGAACAGTATCCCTGATGATGCCACAGCACAACTGGTTGCTGAGCTCTGTGACTTTATCCTCACACACAACTATTTCAAATTTGATGACAATATATACCTCCAGACCAGTGGCACCGCTATGGGCACCCGCATGGCCCCACAATTTGCCAACATTTTTATGGCTGACCTGGAACAACGCTTCCTCAGCTCTTGTCCACTCACGCCCCTTCTCTACCTACACTACATTGATGACATCCTCATCATCTGGACTCATGGGAAGGAGACTCTGGAAAAATTCCACCATGATTTCAACAGCTTCCACCCCACCTCAACCTCAGCCTGGACCAATCTACAGGGGACGTCCACTTCCTAGACACCACAGTGCAAATAAGTGACGGTCACATTAACACCACCCTATACCGAAAACCCACCGACTGCTATGCCTACCTTCATGCCTCCAGCTTCCATCCCGGACACACCACACGATCCATTGTCTACAGCCAAGCATTGAGGTACAACCACATCTGATCCAACCCCTCAGACAGAGACAAACACCTACAAAATCTTCACCAAGCATTCTCAAAACTACGATACCCGCACAAGGAAATAAGGAAACAGATCAACAGAGCCAGACGTGTACCCAAAAGCCTCCTACTGCAAGACAAACCCACGAAAAAAACCAACAGGACTCCACTGGCCATCACATACAGTCCCCAGCTAAAACCTCTCCAATGCATCATCAGGGATCTACAACTTATCCTGGACAATGATCCCTCACTTTCACAGGCCTTGGGTGGTAGGCCAGTCCTCGCCCACAGACAACCCACCAACCTGAAGCATATTCTCACCAGTAACTACACACCGCACCATAGTAACTCTAACTCAGGAACCAATCCATGCAACAAACCTCGATGCCAACTCTGCCCACATATCTACACCGGTGACACCATCACAGGACCTAACCAGATCAGCCACACCATCACTGGTTCATTCACCTGCACATCCACCAATGTAATATACGCCATCATATGCCAGCAATGCCCCTCTGCTATGTACATCGGCCAAAATGGACAGTCCCTCCGTAAAAGGATAAATGGACACAAATCAGATATTAGGAATGGCAATATACAAAAACCTGTAGGAGAACACTTCAGTCTCTCTGGACACACAATAGCAGATTTAAAGGTAGCCATCCTTCAGTTCATCTGCAAATTTGACACCATCAGCTCAGGATTAAACAAAGACTGGGAATGGCTAGCCAACTACAAAAGCAGTTTCTCCTCCCTTGATGTTCACACCTCAACTGCTAGAAGAGGGCCTCATCCTCCCTGATTGAACTAACCTCATTATCTCTAGCCTGATTCTTGCTTGCATATTTATACCTGCCTCTGGAAATTTCCACTGCATTCATCCGACGAAGTGGGTATTCACCCACGAAAGCTCATGCTCCAATACGTCTGTTAGTCTATAAGGTGCCACAGGACTCTTTGCTGCTTTTACAAGAGAAGACTGAGTCTTGACAATGAATAAAGGATCCAGGAATGTGGGAGGGACAAAAATGGATGGAGAATTTTAAAGATTAGCATAGCTCAGCTGCTTTTCCATTTTTTGGGGTGGAACAGGATTCAGGTAGAGAACATCCAGTTGACACTTCCTGGGGAACAGGGCCATATTTCATTAGTCATCATCTTTATTACTGATTTTACTAAAGGATTAGATTTCCACTGTAATTTTTTTTTAAATAGCTGCAGATATTTAGGGGACTTTGGGATTCAGAGTTGTGGCTCTAGGAAAGGAGCAAATTTATACATAAAGGACCTGCTCCTGCTAATATATACATATAGTCTCAACTCTACTCACATGAGTAAATTTAAGCACTTATGTAAGGGTTTGCAGGATCAGGGCCAAAATAATTGCAGTACATACAGTAGTTTGGCAGAGAAGGATTTCATTATAGCACATTGATCCTTTAGTGCATTCTGAAGTGGCTGATTTCTCTGTTAGAATAAAACAGGATATTATCTGTTGCTAATTAGATGTACAGTTTATGTAATAGGGATCTCTAATATTTAATAGTTTCATTCTTCATGAGTTTTTTAATTCCATTAGTGCCTATTGCAAATGCAAGAGATACAGAAAAAAAATCTTCCTTTACAGTAGCAGAGACACTTGGGTTCATTTTTACATTAGGTGGCACTAATTCCCTATTAACTGATATTAACATAATATGCAGTCACCATGCAGTTTCATAAAGTTATACATTAGTGCTGTTACACTTTCAAAGCACAAAATACAGTGCCAACCACAGGCTTCTCTCTAATCATAGACAAGTTGTGGTGACCTTTAGATGTTGTTTAATAGAAAGTCAGATTGTGTGTTTTAAGATCACAGACACTTCCAGAAGCTTAACTTTTACTCAGCTACACAGGCTTGGCAGAATTCAATTATTATTTTTTTACAATTTAGATGGATAATATTGATGTTTATTTTAAGCATTTTAAAATTTGTATTGATTTACATTTTCACAGTTGCAGGAAATTACGGTGAGTGAGACAATGTGAGGGTCAGACAATAATTATGTAATGACCGTAGACACTGAGATTTATAAGAAGTTAAATCTTTATAACCTTTAGAACACAAATTGTCATCACATGCCAACATAAAGTAAATACATTAAACTCAAGTACAGTCTCAAGAACATTTTTTTTCACCTGTCTATACATTTCAGTTATCATCAATGGAAATATTTTTTCATTGGTTGTGTGTGTTCAGTGAAATTTAAGTTTACCAACATTTAGCTATAAACATCTAATCCTTCCAAGCCTAAATATACAGTACATATTCCTATTACACTAATTCCTAATGTCAATAGTTATTATTGCACAGGATTTCCATTATTTGGGTACCTGAATAAATCCAAATAACTGCATACAACAACAACTTTTTGTTATATACAACAGGAGTTTCTTGCTGCAACTTCATAAATATTACAATATAATTGTCACTTTAGGAAGTGAAGTTACATAGTAAACAAAGTATTTCAAAGCTACTAAGCTCTGGTCCAATGTTTCATAAAGTTCATTGTTTTCCAGTATCCCATTAGTTATTTTAATGGCTCAGATAGCCTGTTTAGTACAGGCACAGGACCTGATTCTCCACTCAGTTTCACCAGTTTTATGCCAGGGTAACTTCACTGATTTAAATGGAGTTGTAAAAATAATTAAATATTAATTAGAGCAGCAACTTGATCTTGGATTTCTCACATCCCACATGAATGACCTAACCACTGGACTACAGAGTCAGGCTCTTATGCTCTGGTCCAATGAATCTTTAATTACTTATAAAAAGAGGAACTGCTCCAAGAGGAAAGCTTTCTACCCTGAAGTAGCCCATAGCCTGGAGGTTATGTTACATTACTCAGTTGGGATATAGAAGAGCAAAGTTCAAGTCACTGCACCAAACCAAACAGAGCAACGATTTGAACCCAGGTCTCCCTCATCCCAAATTCTCTAACTACTGGATGACTAGGTATAAAGGAACAGTAACTAGCCCCTCTCTTTTTCGTGAGAAAGGGCTGACATAGGATTGCTGCCTAAAAGGATTTGTGGCTGTGAAACACAAGTGGAGATATGCGACTAAGTTCCTTTGAGGGGTGGGGCTTAGGACACAGATTCAAGGCTGTAGATGCCACTGAGTGGCAGGGTGTATAAATTTAGGCATTGCACTACTGAGGCTAAGCCCCCTTGTGGAACCTAGCCCCTTGGCTTTTCTCAGGTGGGTTGATTTCTCTCTCTCATTCCCTTCTCCCATCCCCAATCCCTGCATTTCCAGAACAAAGTAGTTCCATCTGATGCAGAATGGGAAACAACTCTGATTTTCGTTGGATGGGGAAACCGTTTCCCACTCTGCTCTAGAGATGATTTCTCTGGGAGAGAAAACTGCAATGAAAGCTAAAGCACAATGAGAAGGCATATATAAAATAAAGCAGAGCGTGTTAGTTATTCTTATTAATTTTTGTTTGCTTTTGATTTTTACATAATCCCCACTTCACCCACTGAAAAGTTTAAATGTATTTTAAGAATAAGGCCAATCATACTAAATCACTCAGGTGTTTTAGGCCTGGTCTACACTAGGACTTTAAGTCGAATTTAGCAGCGTTAATTCGAACTAACCGCTCAACCGTCCACACCAGGAAGCCATTTAATTCGAACTAGAGGGCTCTTTAGTTCGAATTTGGTACTCCACCCCGACAGGTGGAGTAGCGCTAAATTCGACATGGCTAGCTCGAATTAGGCTAGGTGTGGATGCTAATCGAACTTAGTAGCTCCGGGAGCTATCCCACACTGCACCACTCTGTTGACGCTCTGGACAGCAGTCCGAGCTTGGATGCTCTGACCAGCCATACAGGAAACGACCCGGGAAAATTTGAATTCCTTTTCCTGTCTGGGCACTTTGAATCTGACGTCCTGGTTGGACATCGGGGCGAGCTCCGCAGCACCTGCAACGATGCAGAGCTCTCCAGCAGAGGAGTCCGGGCAATCCAAGAATAGAAAGAGGTCCCCAGCATGGACTGACCGGGAAGTCATGGATCTGATCGGTGTGTGGGGCGAGGAGTCTGTGCTCTCGGAGCTGCGCTCCAACAAGCGGAATGCAAAGACCTTCGAGAAGGTCTCCAAAGCAATGATAGACAAAGGATACAGCCGGGATGCGATGCAGTGCCGCGTGAAAGTCAAGGACCTGAGATAAGGTTACCAAAAAGTCAGAGCGGCAAACGGACGCTCCGGAGCACAGCCCCAGACATGCCGCTTCTACGAGGCACTGCATGCCATTCTCGGTGGGTCTGCCACCACTGCCCCACCAGTGACCGTGGACTCTGAGGATGACATAGTGTACCTGGACAGTTCCTCGGCGCTGTTCGCCAATGGTGAAGATGAGGAAGGGTTTGTGGAGGACGGCGCAGGCGACAGCGAACACAATACCGCTTGCCGTGACAGCCAGGATCTCTTCATCACCCTCACAGAGATCCCCTACCAACCGTCCCCGCCCGTTAACCCGGACTCAGAATCAGGGGAAGGATCAGGCGGTAAGTGCTATAAACATGGAAACTTTTATTTTTTAAAAAACAGGTATAGAAAAAAATAGAAATACTATATACAAAATTTTAAATGTCAAACTATATAAATAGTAGGTCCACACATATAGGGACTGAACAATAATCCTCTTGGGATAGTTCAACAAAGCTCTCAGAGAGCTGCTCGAAAAGCCTCCGCAGGAGGTTCCTGGGGAGAGGTGCCTTATTCGGTGCTCCATGGAAGCACACTCTTCCGCGCCAGGACATCCTAATGTAGAGAGGAATCATCGCCTCCACCAGCATTGCTGCATATGGTCCTGGTCTGTGCAGGGCTTCCATTAGCATCCGCTCTCTCTGACTCCGAGTGACCCGCCTCAGGGTGATGTCGTTCTGGACAGGCTGCATCTAAGTAGGGCAATTAGTGTATTGTTACTGTTGTTAATGGTTTAAAATTAGGTTGCATAACAATGACCCTCGCTTAACAGCCACGTGCTGGAGGCCACAGAGAACAAGCATACATTGATCTTTCCCGTGCACTGGCGGGAGGGGCTGGAAAAGGCTCAGCCTTTCTGCTTTCCAGATTGCCTTTAGCAGGAGAGCACAGCTATCCACTAACTGATAAGCATGATCTACTTTAAGGCTTACCAGGACTGTCTGCAAGACGGATTCAGCTGTCTCTCCCCGCTTGTCCGCTCTCCTGTGCAATGGCGCCGCCAATGAGAGCGTATTCCGAAATCTTGAACTTGTCCTGAGATCTCGTGGAACTTGGTGCCCTGTATGGTCTTGTTCAGAGAAACTGACTAGACTGTGTTCACTGTTCGCAAACATGTATCTGTTCAAGGAAATCACTTACTGTTTCCCATCACACAACTTCTGCTCTTTCCTGGACTGCCCCGGCATCCCCCTCGCAGAGGCTGGCTCAGATTAGGCGGCGAAAGAAAAAGACTCGGGACGAGATGTTCGCGGAACTGATGGCCTGCTCCAGAGCCGAGGCGGCCCAGCAGAGCCAGTGGAGGGAGACCCTCTCTCAGCAGCAGCGCTCACACAGCGAACGGGAGGACAGGTGGCGGCAGGAAGACCAGCAGGCGACTCAAACGCTGCTTGGGCTAATGAGGGAGCAAACAGACACGCTCCGGCGCCTTGTTGATGTTCTGCAGGACCGCAGGCAGGAGGAGAGAGCCCCCCTGCACTGTATCTGCAACCACCCTCCAACGCCAAGAAGTCCTGTCCCCCCCTCACCAAAAATTACAAGACGGAGGGGCGGTAGGGGCCGTGAGAATTGTCACTGCACCACAGCTGAGCGCTAATGTACCACACACCTCTGACGCTATAACTGTGTAGAAGCGCTTCCCTTACAGGATCGCCCAGTCCCAAATCCAAGTTTCATCACCCCACTATGTAGTAGATTAATAAAAGCTGTTTGCTGTTGTTCACTCTTTCCGTCACGTCTTTCGTGTCAGAAGACTGTGTATGTGGGGGGGGGGGCAGGGGATTTATAATTGCACGGGATAGCCTACATTAGCAGGGTACAGACTATCGGGGGCAGGATCAACTGCAGGGCACACACAGACTGCAGTCAGTAGTCACCAGGGTCACTCTGTGTGGTGTATGCTGCCCCGGGTCATTCTGTGATGTGTACACTTGTCCACGGTCCTAGCGCCTTCCACCCCCTAATGTTAAGGCATGCTGCCCTTACCATGCACTTCCACCATAGGCGCGATCCTCTCCGCTGCCCTGAGCCCCAACAAGAGCCCTCATCCACGGACAGATACTCACCCTTCCCCCACACCCCTCACCCCTTCCTATGCCCAAACCCACAGCCCAGAGCCTGCATCCAAATCCCTATCCAAAGACGGCACCACTCGCCCCTTCCTGCAAACCCACCCCTACATGCACAACCACTTGAAACCGTCCCCCACCCCAGAGACCTATGTAGGAGCAGGAGGCTGTCCGCCCTGTATTGTACAAGCGGTCTGTACATCAGTGCACACCGTACCCAGCACAGTATGCGTCCATGTTTCAAACCCTGAACAGAAATGCAAAGTAAAAGAAAGATTTATTAACAATAACTGTTCCGTTTAATTTGTTTTAAAACGTGTTTTGGAAGTGGGGGAAACTTGGAGAACGGGGTATGTAACCGCAGATCTCACTCAACACATAGAGACACAGGCCCAGGATCAGCTTCTCTTAAAATCAAGTGGAGAGTCATAGGTTACCCTGCTCTCCGAGGAAACTTGCTTTCAAAGCCTGCCGGATACACAGCGCTTCCCGCTGGGATATTCTTTCGGCACGGGTGTCTGGCTGAGCGTAAACAGCAGCCAGGCGATTTGCCTCAACCTCCCATCCGGCCAAAAAGGTCTCGCCCTTGCTCTCACAGACATTGTGGAGCACACAGCAAGCAGCAATAACTATGGGGATATTCTTTTCGCTGATGTCCGAGCGAGTCAGTAAGCTCCGCCACCTCCCCTTAAGACGTCCGAAAGCACACTCCACCACCATTCGGCACTTGCTCAGCCGGTAGTTGAAGAGTTCCTTCTCACTGTCCAAGGCGCCTGTATAGGGCTTCATGAGCCAGGGCATTAGCGGGTAGGCTGGGTCCCCGTGGATCACTGTAGGCATCTGCACATCCCCAACATTTATTTTGTGGTCCGGGAAGAAAGTTCCTGCCTGGAGGCGTCTAAACAGACCAGAGTTCCTGAACACACGCGCGTCATGAACCTTGCCCGCCCACCCGACGACGATGTTGGTAAAACGTCCCCTATGGTCCACCAGTGCTTGCAGCACCATTGAAAAGTAGCCCTTTCGGTTAATGTACTCGCTGGCCTGATGGGCTGGTGCCAGGATAGGGATGTGAGTCCCATCTATAGCCCCACCGCAGTTTGGGAATCCCATCGCGGCGAAGCCATCTATGACGACCTGGACGTTTCCCAGAGTCACTACCTTTGAGAGCAGTTGCTCAACGATTGCGTGGGCTACTTGAATCACAGCAACCCCCACGGTAGATTTGCCCACGCCAAAGTGGTTCGCTACTGACCGGTAGCTGTCTGGCGTTGCAAGTTTCCAGAGGGCTATGGCCACTCGCTTCTGCACACTCAGGGCTGCTCGCATCCGTGTGTCCTGGAGCTTCAGGGCAGGGGCCAGCAAGTCACAGAGTTCAAGGAAAGTGCCCTTACGCATCCTGAAGTTTCGCAGCCACTGTGATTCATCCCAGACCTGCAGCACTATGCGGTCCCACCAGTCCGTGCTTGTTTCCCGGGCCCAGAATCGCCGTTCCACACCATGAACTTGACCCATTGCCACCATGATCTCCACTGCGCGGCGTACCCTGCTTTGTGAGAGGTCTGCGCCACTCTCCTCACCGCGCTGCCGGAGCCTCCTCGCCCAATTTCTCAGCAGCTGACTGTGGAAGAGGTGGACGATAAGGTGCGAGGAGTTGACAACGGCCATAAGTGCAGCGATGATCGCAGCGGGCTCCATGCTCGCAGTGCTGTGGCGTCTGAGCTGTAACCGACCAGAGAAGGGCGCGAACAGATTGCCCGCCGGCGCTTTCAAGGAGAGAGGGCGGGAGTGACGGTTCAATAATGACAGTTACCCAAAACCACCCTCGACACATTTTTTCCCCCAGCAGGCATTGGGGGCTCTACCCAGCATTCCAATGGGCAGCGGGGAGTGCGGGAACTGTGGGATAGCTTCCCACAGTGCACCGCTTCCAAAGTCAACGCTGGCCCCGTGAATGTGGACTCAGAAATTCGAATTAGTGTATTTAGTATGGATACACAAATTCGACTTCATAAGGTCGAATCCACAAATTCGAACTAAGTTGATTCGAAATAGTCTTGTAGTGTAGACAAGGCCTTAGATTAACCACCTTCTTTTTTACTTTTAAAATAGACATGCCAGTTTTTAAAAAAAAAATTCTGTTCCGGAGCTTGGAACACAGCAGGGAAGAGCTTTCTGAATACTTTACTTATGTATGTCACCTTCCAAAGAGTCAAAGAAATCAGATGGGGTAAACCATTTTACAATTATGTTTTCCCCTTAGCTAATACTGTGCAGTACATTACCTTATGGCTTTAATTCAATAGCAACTTTTTTATGGTGTGTGTGTATGGTGTTGGCAGTTGATACCTGTCAAGTTAATTGCTTAAGAAAGCCAGGAGTCCTAGCCAGCACTAACACTGGAAAGTAATTGGCATATTTGTTGGGGGTTCTTTTTTAATGGATTCAGCCTGGTGGGCTGAACAGATAATATAAAGGGGTGAGGTCAGTGTCCCCCTCTGTTCCTCTGTATTGTTAAAACTGACACAACTGGGGAAGTGGGAGGGTGGTGGAATGTATATATGCACAATACATCTCAAACAAGGTGGGAGGGATAGCTCAGTGGCTTGAGCATTGGCCTGCTAAACTCAGGGTTCTGAGTTCAATCCTTAAAAGGGCCACTTAAGGATCTGGAGTAAAATCAGTACTTGGTCCTCCTAGTGAAAGCCAGGGGCTGGACTCAATGACCTTTCAAAGTCCCTTCCAGTTCTAGTAAATAGGATATCTCCAATTATTTAAAAAAAAATTGTTACTGTAAAGGTAGGTACTTATTTTTCTTTCAAGTGATTGCACACATATACATTCCACTCTAGGTGACTCATCAGCAGTTTCTTACAGATGGTGGGACTTCAGAATACTTGAAGAGAGACTGGCTGAAGTCAGCATCATCTTGAGAATCTGTAGTTATAACGTGGTGTCTGGAGAAAGTATTAAAAATGATCCTTAGGTTGGGCCAGGATTGAAGCAGGGGGTGGAGGGAATAAAGGTGGTTTTATGTCCACAGAGGGTCTCTTCAGCCCCACCACAAATTAGAGAAGCCTCAGGACTATCCTAATTTGCACTTGAGTTCCCCCGGCTTTAAGGGGCCAACATGACATCAAGATGCATCAGAAGAACAGTGGTTCTCTGGCTATGCACACTCCGCTAGGCTATGCTGCCAAGGTCACTCCCTGCAGTGGAGTAATACTTCTGCCTACACTAGCTCTACACCACATGGGGAATTTATAGCATTGGGGGAACTTCAGCTCACCAGATTTACAGCCAGAGTATAAAACTCAGCTCTGAATGGTGACAGGGGGACTAGTTATGAGGGAGAACTTGCTAAAGCCTCAGGGCAAACCTAACCCTTGCTTTTAACCTTAGTAAAGTCAAGTAGTCAAATACAGGTCCCCTCTCTTGTGTTTCAGTATATATGACTTGTGGAGTGATGCAGTCCTCTGAAATGCACTCCTCTGGTCTGTTGTGAATGAGCCAAGGAGAAGGTAATCTAGTTTGAGAGGATATGGTCGGCACATTGAAACTCATGTGATCTGTGATTTGAGGATTCCATACCTTGCACAGATTACTTCTGCTGATGGCCAAAACAATCTGTGCAGGGAGCTCTCCCTGATTGGGTCAGAATATACCCCAATAGAAATTCTGCTTTCACAGCCTTAAAGAATATCCATTTTCCCTTCACAAAAGGCTGGCATCTAAATCTGGAGCATGCTGAGAAGACAACATTTCAAAATTCAGCCCTGTGCAATTGTGACCCAGAGAAACCATAGATTGCAAAAGATTTGATGCCTACTTCCAGCCCAAGGCCAGCAGATACTACTTTAGACTTTCTGGCACCCTGCAATTGAAATATAGACAAAGGTGAAGGGCTTGAAGGGAGTGTCAGAAGGAAAAGGCAGCATGATGATAATGTTGGGGATGGGATGATTGGGGACAGAGAGAACCAGAATTCTAAATCAGGGTGAAGGAGATTAGCCATCAATTAACGACTGGGTGTGGGAGGAGAAAGAGAAAGGAAATCAGTTTGGAACAAATTTGAAAAAAATAAAGATTAATTCAGGGAAAGAAGGGGGTGCTAACTGGGCTGGGAAGATGCAGGAGAAGGCTTCATAGGCTTTTAATAAAATCCAGGGTTCATCTACACTTAACATGAGTTGAAGTTAAGTCTGAGCCCAGATCTGAATTCTGGGGTTCTGTGAAAGCCAACCCCCAACCATAATTTCACAATGGGCCTCTATAATTCACAGTAGACAAAACCATAATCTCGTATCCAAACATCTGCCCAGTCTTAAAGTACTCAGAATTTGGATCTGAAATTTTGCAGCTTGAGCCTTCTCTCTGCTTTGAAGAATCTTTTGAGGTTTGCCTTCCACTAGTGCCAAGGAGATCAAAGTAAATGGTTAGAAAATTCCAGACCCTGCTTTCCTCCAACCTATGTAAGATCTCCATGTGCACTGATGTCGAAGAGTGATTGTTTTCTCAGTACACATGCTACATTTGTGAGAAAGAGAAACAAAACCCTTGTACTGTTTGAATAACATTCTCCATTGCCCTGCTTCCTGTGCAGTCAGTTTACACCACTGTAGAATGAAGGTGACACACTGCCAAACCAGAATGGTAGTGAGCTGCACTTCTTTGTACTGATATATGTGAAAACACAACATTGGTGAGACTGAACTAAAATACTGAGTCCAGGGCTGGTGTCCACCTTTTAAAAAGAATGCAGGAGAATAAGTTATGGTGCAAAGAAGAACCAGAAAATAATTTGAAGGCCAGAGAAATTGCCTTACAGTAGAAGACTTAGAGTTCAATGTGTATCGTATCAAAGAGATGATTGAGAAGCAATTGTATTGCAGTATATAAATATGTTCATGGTGAGACAATACCAGGTACTATAATGCAGCTTGATCTAATACAGAAAGGGACAACATGAACCAATGGCTGGAAGCTGAAGCCAGACAAATTCAAATCAAATACAGCACATGGTTGTTTTTTTTGTTTTTTTTGGGGTTTTTTTTATTAACAGGGAGGATCGTTAGCCACTGGAACAAACTATCAAGGGAAGTGAGGGATTCTCCATCTCTTGATGTCTGCAGAGCAAGACTGGATGCCTTTCTGGTAGATATGGTTTAGCTGAGTACAAAATATTGGGCTCAATGTAACGGCCTTTGATATATAGGCAAGTCAATTAGATGATTTAATGGTCCCTTTCTACAAGACCCCACAAGTCGTTGAACCCACAGTCTACAAAGTTGCCATCTAGCAGTAGTGGTACGTGCCTTGTGTTCCATTGCCCATGACCCACTGAGGACACATATTATGGGAGTTCCACCTCAATTGGTCTGATAGGCAGCAGCTTTATGGCTTCTGATTGACTCCTCGTCCTATATAAACCCAAGGGATGTTCCCAGAAGCATCCAGGTAAGGAGATTTCCTGTAGCTGCCATCCCTGTGCTGACCTTGACTTGGCATCCATGATTTGGCCCCTGAAACCTGCCTCGTACTGACTCTAGTCTAGAATCTGGCTATGAACTCCTCTGCTACTTCCATCCTCAGGTTTGCCCTTGATCCTGACACTTTTGAGTTTAAAATCTATGATGATGTAAGCCAATGAAGAAACAGGTCCTTTGTTTTTTCAAGACCACGTTTTGTGGTGATCAAAATGTTTTATTGAGGAGAATCAGTTGACAGTTAAGAAAAGCCATGCTGCATCCATGAAAACATATATAGTGGATGTCAAACAGTACAAAGGCTGTCAGTAATTACTGCATATGGTGCTTGACTATAGTGATATGCACTGAAAGGAAAAGCCACAGGAAACAAAAACCTACATTAATGTGCTTTAGGACACATATTCAGGAAAAAAATAGACCAAATATCTTTTGCAGCATTCAGTCTGCCTAGCTTTTGGTATGTCACTTATTTCAAGTGTCTGTCTTACGCACTGTTTGGAAAAAAGCCCCCAAACCATCCATTTACATAGCAGCAGGTATGGTTACTAATTAGTTCATTTCTTTAAAATGATGTATAAATCATGCAAGATGCTACTTGTTCTATCTAATCTACCCAAGTATTTATGCTGTGCTCATCACTGTAGTATCTGAGTTCTTATGAGTCATACCACGACAGAAGATGCTACATGTATACAAGTAAGGCTCTAAAAAGATTTGTGCTACCCTCAGGAAAAGTCTCCTCAGGTGGTCTGTTGTGCCATGCAAATGATTCTGTTAAAAGAATTATATGAATAAGGTGAATTATAACGTGCTCAGGAACATTAAGCCACTAAAGTTTCTCAGGCTACGTCTACACTACCCGCCGTATCGGCGGGTAGCGATCGATTTTTCAGGGATCGATATATCGCGTCTCATCTAGACGCGATATATCGATCCCCGAACGCGCTTATATCGATTCCGGAACTCCACCACCGCGAGCGGCGGTGGCGGCGTCGATATGGAGAGCCCCGGAGATCGATCCCGCGCCGTGAGGACAGGTAAGTTATCGATATAAGATACTTCGACTTCAGCTACGTTATTCACGTAGCTGAAGTTGCGTATCTTATATCGATTTTTCCCCTTAGTGTAGACCAGCCCTCAGCTTGCTGAACATTTCTGACCTTATAATTTTGAATACATCGGTTTGAAAAGACATGGGTGCATTATGTACAGCTATGTATAACATTTGATATGTGATGGCAGGCAAAAAGAATACCGACTCATTGGGGACTCATTTCAACAGTTACATTCAGAAAGGTTTACAAGAAGCATTGCATCATTAGAGAAGTGAAGAAAAAACGTACGTGGGTCAAGAAACAAAACACTTTCAAATTTATTTGGACTCCCTTTTGGTGTAAAGCAGAAAACCAAGGTAACTTGGTTGTTAAGACACTAGTCAATCTGCCCACACCACCACCTGAGATACCTTGTTCTCAGTTATGGTAAAGGCCCTTTACACCACTTTGATACTATAAAGGGGTCATAATAGGGATGTAAGTGTAACTGTCATGTCAACTTAATGCTGGAGTAGCATAAAGGGTAAATTAGAGTACCTGAGAATTCAGTCTGAAATACTTGAATAATGGCTGTGTTTGAATGATGTAGACTAATGTGAAATGTATTAAAAGCCAACCTATTGACACAGGTCCTGATTTGCCACAGCTTTGCATATGTCAGTTATTTACACCTGTGCAAAGTGTGTATAAAATGCTATCAAAAGAACTATCTTAGTCTTTAAGAATCGTATGTGTGTGTGTGTGTGTGTGTGTGATTAACATACTAAATGTGTCAATCATGTGATTAGTGCTATATAAATCCCTATGATAAAATTAAATAGATAGTATTCCCATTCAAACAAAGCCTTTTATTTATACTATAAAGGGTAAGCAGAGAATGAGACAAGGATGAAAGCTAAGGGTACATCTTCACTACCCGCCGTATCGGTGGGTAGCAATCGATTTCTCGGCGCTCGATATATCGCGTCTCATCTAGACGCGATATATCGATCCCCGAATGCGCTCATGTCAACTCCGTAACTCCACCAACGCGAACGGCGGTAGCGGAGTCGACATGGGGAGCCGCGGACGTTGATCCCACGCCGTGAGGACAGTAAGTAATTCGATATCAGATACTTCGACTTCAGCTACGTTATTCACGTAGCTGAAGTTGCGTATCTTATATCGATTTTCCCCCATAGTGTAGACCTGCCCTAAGATTGTACTAGAAACCTCAGTAAAAAGTAGAAATGGTCCCAAATCAGAACCTTGCATCTGAATACACACAAAAAAAATCGATATGGATCCAAATGTTGTGACTCACTCCCATCCTGTTATGGGGAAGTTTGGATGTGAATACTCTTCCAGAGCTGCACTTCATTACAGCTGGCCAGTTTCTAATCGAAGGCAGATTTTTTTTTAATACTAGAAAAAGATTGTTCAATTTTACAGATGCTCTAAGATTGTGTATTGAATTGATATGATCGCATTCGCTGGCTGTCACAGTAAATCTCAATATCCAAACTCCCTCTGGCATTTGAGCAGTGATAACCTGAGAGCAGTATCTGAAGTTTACTCAAAAATAAAACTTGAACACTTCAATGATTTTCTGTTGGAGTCCAAAGACTTTCCTGAAGCACTGGCGCAAACAGTGCAGTACTTGCATACCCCACTGTGTAGATGTTAAGACCTAACTGGGCAAAACAATTCATTTGTCAACTTATCCTCTTGTGGAGCTTTCCAGCAAAAGGGTATTGATGCAGTGCTGCTGTCTGGAACTGAATATTACTGGCACGTATGCCTTTTTCTTAATACTATTAGACTCCCTATAAATGCAGACAACCATGCCTGTGGATCTAGTTTAGTGGCACTGTCACAGGGACACCTTGAACAGTGCCTCTGGCTTTCCTAAAACAAAAGTCACAGAAGTTTCTCTCTCTCTCAAGAATGAAATATGAAGAGTTTATTTGTCCTCCACTGAGCTGGGGAAGAACATGTACCAAAATCTCTCTCTCTCTCTCTCTAACTAGATCATAGAGTTGAAGGCCAGAAGGGACTACCAGATCATCTAGACTGACCTCTTCCAACACCACTCAGCACCCACATACTAAACACAACAACCAAAATTAGACGAAAGTATTACAACCCACAGGAGATTAGACTATTATGTGCCACAGGCAGACAGTAGTGAAGGGACCAACATGTACCAGTGCCCAAGGGAGGGTCCTGCAGGGACATGATTAAGTGAGATATACCCAAATAATCTTTGCAAGTGAATCACGCCCACATGCTGCAGAAGAAGCGGTGTGTGTGTGAGGGAAACAAAATCACTGCCTATCTGACCTGGGGCGAAATTCCTTCCCATCATCACATATGGTGATCAGTTAGATCCTGTGCATGTGAGCAAGAATCAGCCAGCCAACCACCTGAGAGAGAGAATGCTTGGTACCACAAATGGAGCTCTGTCTTCAAGACCAGCACTGCAAACTGCTTTTCAAACTTTGTCAGAAGGAATCACTTCACCCACCACATGAATGCTGCTACAGCTGGAGTGGAGATTTGTATGAGAACACAGACACACTACACAACAATCTAGGACATACAGTTTTTAAAAGATTTCCAAATAACTGAAACTTCACAAGGAAAGTAATGACCTATTCTGGAGGTTCACCAGGGCATCCCTGATTAATACCCCACTCTCGCTGAAAAATGCAATGGGATCTTTAAAAACTGGTAGTGGTCAGGATCTCATTATTACATCACATTCCAACAACAGAACTCACTAGCAGAATGCTGTGGTAATAGTTCAGCATTGACTCAAGGTGAATTAGAGCCCTGAATGACTAATACCAATTCCTAAAAGCATGCTGGGTTTCTCTTAGCATGTGTCTTATAGAGCTACTAACAAGACGAAGCTCTGCTTAGCTTGAAAGAACTGATGAAATCATTACTCAAGGTGGTATGACTGTAGGCATTTTTTATGTTACTTTTATACCACTATGGCCATTAATGTAGCCTATGCCTATCGCTGCTGGAACAATTTGTTTTTGTTTGGGGATAATGAAACAATGTCTGTTTACAGTTTTCTCATTATCCTACTGTGCTTTGGAGATTTGTTGCTGCTTAATTACAGCTAACCCTTTAGGACACGTAAGTAGTCTTTAAATCACACATCAAATGAGCATTTTTGAGCACTTCCCAAAGCCATTAATAAAATCAAGAATTTCCCCCTCCCCTCTACTTTCTGCTGAGTTGCAACACATAAGATATAAAACCACAACAGGGCATCTCAGACTTGTTGGCATCATCAAAATTTATGGTCACTTCCTTCTGTGAATATTTGTCTCCTCTGTTGAAGGGAAAGGAAAAGCAGATATTTGTCCATTTCTAATAAGCAGGTATAAAATGGAAACCAGTGGAGTTGGGTTTTGTTGGCTCTTTCTAGGTATACATTTTCTGTGTGTGAACCTGTTTTTTGGGGACCAACAAAACCAAAGTAGTAGACGAGGGAACTCTCATCGGGGCCAGATCCAGACCCAGCAACAAATGCCTTATTTTCTACAGCTGAGGAGCCTTCAAAATAGGCTGCCTTGAAGGAATAGTGCACTTCCCCTGAGTGGGATCCAAAAGCAGCTCTATATCCTGCAGGAGGGGAACCTTAAAAAAAATGAAGGGACTTCTGTGTGACATCACTATATGTGGGAGCTAAACCAGGGGCAAATGTGAGCAAGATAGAGAAGCTAGGATATTAGAGATACTTTTGTGTGGTTCTTGTCCAGCTGTTTGGTCTGAAGCAATCCCAGTCCTGGATCAAGTACAGTAATATTTAGTCAGATATGTCAATATAGAGGCAACTGCCTGAAGCTAAGAGATACTGGCATAAATTGGGGCTTTTGTCTGCCAGAAATTCATCTCACAGAATGTCCAGTGAAACTTTCCACAGAAATGCAGGCCTGGTTTCTGGCTCATCTACTCACAAAGTGGCATGTGCACTGAAGTTAACAGAGGCAGCTCTCCTCAGTTTGAGGGACTAGCAACAAAAAATTCATTGTTACTGTGTCAAATGTGTCCAAGACTGTTACCGTGAGCTGGCAAGTGTCAGACTAGTTGTCCGCTGTGGTAGGATAAGTAGTTTTAATGCCACAAATGAATAAACACTGACACCCAGATCCTCTCAGGTATTTAGGAACCTAACTCCCATTGAGTATCCAGAAACATGTTGGTGTCCCACACATGTCCCTGACAAGGTGATATATCTATTTGGTGTTTTAGTGATTCATTCCAACTTTCCCCCTTGAATAAGTTCTATACTGGATTTTACGTGCAGATTTCCTTTCAGTCTGAAAGTTCAACACACCAGAAGCTGAGCAGCCAGCATAAAACTACCACCATAATAACATCACACATTTCATATATATTGCACATAGCCCATTGTTTTGACTTCTATACAGACAGGCCCATCTTCAGAATTTGGCCCAGTGCAATTAATCCTTGAGAGAAGGAAAAGTTAAGTTAGCAGAAGAAACAAGTTTAGAAGTTCTACAGTTTCAAATGTTGTAATTAAGCTCTCAACCAGACAAGTTTCACCTGCCTTGCGGTTTAAATTAACATTTTACACAGTCAAGACAGTAGCATCAACATAATGAGTAATGGTATTTTTTCCTCTATATTGTGCTTTATACACATCAGCAGTCCAGTGGTAAATTTTATAGCCAGAGGAAATAGAGTGAGAAATGCTTTCTCTATTGTTTTTGACATTATAAACAATTTCAGGAAGGAGTTCAGGACAGAAGTCAACATAGCTTTTTTTCAAATAGATTTATTTGTAAGAAAAGAAAAATCTGTCAGCAATGGGAGGGCGAGAGCGTAATCAGGTAATTGAATGACCCATTACCCAGCCCACTGGCCTGGCACCAGACAAATTCTGATCTGGTATGCCATATGTTATATAACCACATTGCTATAAAACTCCAACCAGACTTGTATAATCAATGAGATTCATCCACAGTCAATTCCTGAGGTGATAGCATAATGAGGAACAAAACAGATTCCGAAGGAGAAAATATCAAAAGACAGCAGTGAAGTAAAAAACCAAAAAACTTTGCAACAAACTGTTGCTTTGGACTACCTACTTTTTTTGTATGCATTGGGCACCCAAACAACCTTAATTCTACCCTGAAGAGATGTCATTCAATAAACCATAAAATTATACTTAATGCATGGTAAAGTTTGTCATTTCAGATTAAATTAAATTTATTTTAAAAGACACCATAGTTCTAATTTATTCCCTCAGCTCATTATTATTTGTTTGTTTTTGTGCTAGCACCTTACCCCAGTGACAGTCCAAGACCACATACTTTAGGCATTATATAAACACAGAACAAAGAGACAATCCCTGCCCCAGGTAGTTTACAAGCTCTGAACATTACTACAGGGCAGAGTTAAGGTTATTTAGGTGTCTGAACTGTGCATTTGCAAAGCTTAATATAAGCTAGAATTGATGGAACAGTTGTTATGGGTGACAATGATACTGTGGTTTAGTATACACCCACTATGATAAGACCTGTAGTAACAGTAACAAGACTTCAGAGAAGTAACAGTAGAATATTTCTTTCTTTGTGTATGTACACATTTAAAAGCAAAGTACATTTGGCTTAAAAAATAATACATAATAATACCTTTAAGCAGCACCAGCAGAAGCAACAGGAAGCAATCATCTTCTCTTTTCAGCATGTCTGTATACCTGAATAGTGGCCATTGAGGAGGGTGAGGGGAATTACCATAATAGTTACACTATAAACTAACTTGCTTTTCTCTCAAACATAACCGAAGGGCTGCAGGGTCAGGAGCAGAGACCACCTTTGCCTGACTGCATTCTCCACCAATATGAGGGAGCATATGGGACATGTCTCTGCTCATCAAGATCTGGCAACAATTAGAACTAAAGCTCACCTAAAACAAATAAGTTTACATGTAACAGGAATGATAATTAACTTCATTGCCAGCACCAGACAGGTTTCTGCCTCCAGATGGTAGCGACAGCATTTATGATGTAAGGTAGTTCTTTTCTGACTCTCACTCTTCCTACTTCTTTCTTTAGTTTCTTTATATATATTTGTTTCAGATACCTAGAAGAAAGGGTCAACTAAGTATAAAGTATTATTTCATACATCAGGGCTGCTGCTGACTACAAAGCAACTGGTCTTTTTTTGAAGGCAAGCAATTACTACTGAATCAGTGTGAGCAGTTTTTATGACGAATGGTGGTATTTGACCCTTCTTAATTCATTTATACCAAGAGCTCCAGAAAGACCTCTTATCTTTCCATAGTCCCTCAGAATGTCTCCCTTTATACTCAGATTCCATTTATCCAACTCATCTGTCACTCTCAGTATGTGCAGTGCAAGTTTCCTAAACTCTATCAATATGTTCAAACAATTGGTAGGAAAATATATTCTAAATATATATACACAGAATTTGCTTCTACTGAACACCTCTTCAAGGTTTCCCTCATCTGTATGATATCTTTGTTGGATTATTAACATTTATATTGGGTATTCCATTTAAAAACATGTGGAAGGGGGAGTATGTGTGTTGTGTGGTGGGGGGAGGGGGGAGGATCATAATGGGCAATGAAATAAGCAGAAACAAGGATTTTTTTTAATTTTATTTTTAAAGAAGTTGTATGTTCTTAGGCAAAGTAGAAGAATCTTAGTATATATCCTGTCAGCTCGTTATGTATGTATCTATGTAAGTGTTGATAAATTTGTGCACTACTATGGTATCTGAGCACCGTTCATGAGAAACAACACAATTTTCTCTTCCAGCGGGAACACTCTTATTGTATGTCTTCACTACTGGCCAGATCAGCAGGCAGTGATCTATCTAGTGGGGATTGATTTATCGTGTCTAGTCTAGACATGATAAATCAATCCCTGAGTGCTCTCCTGTTGACTCCTGTACTCCAGCTTGGTGAGAGGCGCAGACAGAGTCGACAGGGGAGTGGCAGCAATCAACTCACCGTAGTGAAGACACTGCGGTAAATAGATCTAAGTATGTCAACTTTAGCTACGTTATTCACATTAGTGTCTGTCGATAATTATGTGTTTGAACGAGTCATTACATAACTCGAACCACTGTGGCTAGTATGGAAGTTGTGAATGTGGTGAGGGTGGTGGACATTCATACTTCATCTGGAAAGGTGTTGCATAGTGTTAGTCCAGCTCCTGTGAAAGTTCTGTTTCTTGAAGAACAGAGTCTCCCCCTATTTGCCCACAGTCTGTTTTCTTTGGTGGAATGAAGGTGTCATGTTAGGTCACTATTGTGGAAAGGATATATAATCTCAAGTAACTGGGGCCAATGCTATCCCAGGGATTTGAGCAGGAGGGAACATCGGCACAGTGACCTGGGAATGGGCTCTGTTCAATGAGAAGCAAGGATTGGCAAAAGAGAAAGATGTATTCCCAGTAACCCATGGTAATGATAAGGTAAGTAGCAACATCCTGCATTTCCTAAGTTTAACTCCCACTGCAGTAAATGGGAGTTTTACATGCTAGAAGGCTGGGCCTTGACTTCACCTGAGAAGTTATGATTTCTTTACCTATGGGAAAAAAATGCTTCTTCATAACCTGTAATAGAATTGTTTCACTCCAAAAGCAATTTTAGTAAGGACCGTATTGAACTATAATTAAAGATTTATGATCCTATTAAAAGGTAATGTTGTAGTTAATCCTTAATAATAAAACACTTCATAAAAGTTCAGTGTTGCACACAAAGCTGACTGCAATTGACAAGTTCTGCAAAATATGTGTTGTATATTCAAAGTGTCAGCAAAGATTGTACTGTTACAGTTCCCTTTCAAATAATAATCCATAGAACTGTAGATGAATTTAAGCAATTTTGAGATATATATTTTATATAATTGATATCTATACAGATATCTAAGGGTGCAATTCTTCTACTTTCATGTTGAATAAACCTATGTGAAGGTAGTCCCATTTTCCTCACATGGGCACAGAATGAGTTATGGTGGCAAGATCTGGCCTAATTTTCTTTACCAGGTTGTGATACCATTACGCATGTTGAATAGTACCATATCATGAGTAATACCTTTGAAGTCAATGGGACTACTTGTGGAATAAGGTTCTATTCAATGTAAAGGTGAGACAATCTGGCCCATAATAAATATTGTTAATGAATTAGAAAAATGGCATGAGATACGTGTCTCAGCATGTACATTATGCCTGGTGTGCTCCTTTTCACAGTTGGATATTCTTTCGCAAGATCTTTTCTCTGTCAAATTAACAACTAGGTCTGTTAGAAATATTGTGGTTCTGGAGAAGGAATATTTCTGGTAGGTAATCTTAACAAACCTACCAGCAAACACTGCTGGAGTTCAGAGTCTGTGATGAAATATAAAGTCAAGTTTCATTGTGAACAACTACAAAAAAACCCAACCTGGTTTAAAAAAAAAACTATGAAAGTGTCATCTGATCAATGACAACTACAAAGCTTTGATGTAGAACTTCCCAATATTTAGCATTTTTATAGCAGTTTTCATCATCAAGGCTGCTTCTAAGAATTACCTAATCTATAGAATATTTCCCCCCACCCCTCTTCTAGTTTTGCCCTTGCAGAAGAAATGTGATAGGATTTTTCCCACCCATTTATGTTTTTTTTTGTTTTGGGTTCCTTTTTCTACTCTATCATGGATTCTACTCAAAGGAGTCATAGAAATATTAAGTATCTTAAGCCTACTACTGCTTTTTGAAGTCAGAGTCTGATTCATTATGACTGGCCAGGTTGGGAGGTGTAATTACATCTCTTTGTAACAACTAATATCTCTGTGCCCCAGAAAGATTTACCCCCTAGGAAGAGTATGTGCCATTACATCTTTGGCCATGCCTTTTCCTGGTCAATATCTCCCACCCCCCAAAGGTTCCAGAAGGTAAGGCTGCTTTCTTTCATCACAACTCCAGCCTCCTCTAGTGGACTTTCTGCAACTAGGGTCTAGCATCAGAGTCAGAAGCTGGCATGCTCACTACTGAATCTAATCTATAATTGACATTTGCCTCTACTAGGAGTTATGTCAGAAATCCTGAAACTGGATCCATGTAGGTTCTGGTTTTATGAGCGTTAGAATAGGCTCTATTCTTACATTTTGTGTGTGTATCTATAATCCAGCAAAATGTGCTGCTCAGTTTGTTTTTCCTCTGTGACTCATTGAGCAAGAAGTCTCCCATTTTTGCCTCAAGGTATGAGAAAGGAATGATTATTTCCTAACAGCTTTTTATCTGACACACTAGGACACAGAGTCCGAGGGTGTCAGATAAAAAGAAATGGACACTGCTGCCGACATACCACAAGTGCAATATAAATAAGGTGTCTGCCTAGCAATTTAAATGGTTCTTCAACTTATAATCATTATTTGTTGTCCCTTCAGAGCACATGTGAGGCGGAAATGATATCTTAACAGCTGTTCAAAAGAAGCCACTTGAGTAGTGAAGAATGTTGCTGACAATCTCAGTGTGATATTTCCTTTACTCTGTCTCTAGAATGTGATTTTGAAAGAGATGAAATGTTACTTTGAGGCAAGAGGAGATATAGTAGCTTACTGTTTGTGCCTACATGAGTAAGCTCTCTTACCTGCTATGTTAGAATGGGAGTGTTCTTTTAACCACAAAAAGTCACTTTAGTGGCAAATATTGAAGAAACATGAAATTATTGAATATGTATTACAAAGCAAAGTATCCATTTTATGGACAAGTAAACACCTATTTCTGCTGCAGCAACATGTAGCTACTATACTGAAGAATTAGTCAATATTTCTATCATCTTGATCTTCTGAGCAAGCGTATTTATTTTCTCATCCGTACTGTAGTGCCCTTTCAGCTATGTTTAGCTTTTTTTCCCCTCTTCAGCCTCTAAGCAGTGTGCTTTTGTATGATTTTTCAAGCTTTAAATTGATGAGTGATGTTCAACCAGGTCCCAATTAGCATCTCACACTAATTTATATGTGGACATGATCTTTGGACAAACACTATAGTCTAGTAGTGTTAATTATTTGTCTGATCACCACTAGGTCCCATTTTCTTTATATCACTGTTTCATCAACGAAGCAAAAACTAAAAACATAAAGCCCAGCCATTATAGATCATTTACTAGTCAAGCCAAGATCCTTTCTTCATTCCACGGCATATCTTTCCCTGATGAAGCTTTGCCAGAGTTATACAACTGTAAGCAAGATCCCAATCTAGACCTCAATGTCTAGCAAATAAAGATCTCATTAAAAAGCTTCATAGGAACAGAGGAATTGCACTACTGGATCAGACCCACAGTTGATTTAGTACAGTATCATGTCTCTAACCATGGCTCATAACATGCTTCAGAGGGAGGTGCAAGAAACCTTGTAGTTAATGTATATGGCCCCATTACCATAGGATCAGAGCATCTCACAATTTCTAATTCATTTAGTCTCACAACACACCTATGAGGAATTGAATAATCCCTCCATAGAAGTTGGTTTATGCCCTGAAGCATGAAGGTTTATATTACTTCCATTCATTTGGATTTTTTTTATCTTTACAAATGTCACTTGTTTCTCTGATACAAGGTAGAGCCTTAGCTGGTGTAAATCAGCATAGCTCAGAGTTATACTGAGTGGTTGGTGGTAGTGATAACTGTCTAAGGCCATGTTTACACTATACAGTTTGGTTGACGATCATCAACCACTGTAATTAAACTGCTTTTGCATGTCCACACAGTTCATGCTCTTGCATCAACAGAGAGAGAGCAGTGAATTGTGGGTAGCTATCCCACTGTGCAGCTCACCACCATCTGCCGCTGGGAGTTCTGGGAAGGATCACAGTGGCTTATGGGGCAGGCTCACTGTCCCATGATTCAGTTTTCTCTGTCCCATCATTTCATGGACTTCTAGCTATGTTTTGTGCCACTTTTCAACAGCCACCCGTAAACTGTGCACCCAGAACCTCTGCCTGAAAGCATGGATCCTGCACTGCTCGCCAGTTTTGTGATGAGTATTATGAACACAAGTGGCTGATCCTACAGTATTTCATGAACTATGAATCTGATCATGACAACGTGGTTCTGCCCTGCTATGTGCCATGGGCAGAAACAATTCCAAATTGCTGTTGGCATTCATGAAGCAGCTGCACATGGTGTACCGTCGGTCCTGGGCCCAGGAAACAAGCACTGAGGGGTGGGATTGCATCATGATGCGGTATGGGATGATGAACAGTGACGGCAGAACATTTGGATGCACAAAGCCACCTTCCTGGAACTGTGTTCGGAGCTTGCCCCCGCCCTCCGGTGCAAGGACATGAAACTGAGAGCTGTCCTGATGGTGGAGAAGTGAGTGGAGACCATTGTGTGGAAGCTGGTAATGCTTGACTGCTACCAATCAGTTGTGAATCAGCTTGGAGTTGGGAAGTCCACGGTGGGGGTTGCAGTCATGCAAGTGTGCAGGGCCATTAATCACTTCCTGCTATGAAAGACTGTGACTCTGGGCAATGTGCAGGAAATAATGGAGGGCTTTGCAGCAATGGGATTCCCCAACTGCAGCAGGGAGATAGATGGCATGCATATCCTTATTTTGGCCCCAAATAACCTTGCGATAGAGTACCTCAACAGAAATGGCTACTTTTCTATGGTATTGCAAGTACTGGTGGATAACCATGGTTGTTTCACCGTTACCAACACAGAATGGTCAGGGAAGGTGCCTGACGTATGCATCTTCAGGAACATTGGCCTGTGTAGGAAGCTGCAATGTGTCTTTCTGTAATCTATCAAGCAGGAAGTGGAATTTCAAAAATTTAAAGGGGGGAGGGGCACATGCCCGTGTACCTGGCTGCAAGGCAGGGAGTTTAAACTGCTGACCAGAGCGGTCATGATGGGCATTGTGGGATACCTTCCGGAGGCCTCCAAGGGCAATATAAGCAACACAATGTCTACGTAGACATTGCGTTGCGAAAAAGAAAAAAAAATACCAGGAGAGTTAAATCGACAGGAGGAGCATTACAGTGTGTAGACCTCCACTTTTTTGTTGATGAAAACTGACATGGCCTAAGGCTATTTTTTAATCCCATCATGCTCCCAACCACAATAATACCTTGTGACGAAGAGATCCACATGTGAACTGTGCACAGTGTAAAACAATATTTTCTTTGGTCAGCTTTAAATTACCTGCCTTTCAATTTAATTGAATATGCTCTTCTTGTATTATGGATACAGCATTAATAGAAATGCCAGTTTTACTTTCTCTGTACCATTCACTATTCTGGAGCATCTATCACGTCTCCTCTTCCTGATGTTTTCTATAAAATAAACAGTCTATATGTTTTCAATCTCTTCATAGGGTGGTCATACCATGCTTATAATCTAAATTCCCCTTCACTTCTGCCTTGTTCTTTCTGAGATAAAGGCATGAGAACAGAAGAATAGTATGCCTTCAGCTAATTTTTTAGGTAAAGGCATACTATTGATTTATATAACAGTATTCTAATATTTTCAGTGTTCTTTTAAACCTCATTCTTTATGAATCCTAACATGTTTATTCTATTTTTAGGATGGGGTTGCCACCATACACTGAACAATGCTTTTCTCAGGAAAAAGATATTGGCATAACTGAGTTCATTTAGAACCCTTTAAGATGTGTGAACAGAGCTGTGCAAATTACTGTTTGTTTTTTTGTTTGGTTGGGGTTTTTTTTTGTTCACTGGCCAAATCAAAAAATCTTTTTTTTTTTCAGATTTACCTGAAAAAAATCACCTGAAAAAAACTTTTTTTTGGGGGGGGGAGCGGGAAGGAATTCTTCAAAACAAGAACAAAAAAAAATCAATTTGTTCAACCTCAGTGAAAACATTTTGTTTTGATTTGGGGGCATTTTAAAACACTTTTTTTAATATTAAAATAAAATTTTGAAACCCCGGTTATTAAAATCTCTCCGGTTAAAGCTGTTCCACTCTGTATAAATAAATGTATGTATCCGTTGGGTCAGGGATTGGAACCAGGATGTCTCCCCTCAACCACCAATCTATAGAGTTGTTTGTTCGTGCTCTCTCTCTCTCCAATGAATATTTAAGTAGTTGTACAAAGTAGAACAGATTCGATAGGAGAGATTGAGAGACCCACTGCAGAAGTTTATGACTTGGGCTTGTGGGGTTTGGGCTACAGAGCTGTTTCATTGCTATTTATACTTCCAGGCTCAGGCTGGAGCCCAACTCTGGGATCCTCCTACTCCTCAGGATCCAAGTTCCAGCCTGAGCCTGGAAGTCTACACCAGGGTTTCTCAAACAGGGGCTGCTGCTAGTGTAGCGAAAGCCCCTGGCAGGCCGGGCCAGTTTGTTTACCTGCCCCATCCGCAGGTCCGTGCGATCGCGGCTCCCACTGGCCGTGGATTGCTGCTCCGGGCCAATGGGGGCTGCTGGCTGGTTCCCTACACAAGCAGCGACCCCTGCTTGAGAACCCTGGTCTACACAGTAATGAAACAGAACCGTAGCTCAAGTCAGCTGGCACAATCTATCTCCCACAGCCCCAGGTGAGCGCTCTAACCTCTGGACTATGGGGTATAAAGGGAAGGCAGCATTGGCACCTCCTCATTCGCTTCCAGTTTTGTGAATGGCATCTAAGTCCCTTTTGTGAATTTAGTTCCATACTCCCCCTGCAAAAATGGGGGAGACAAAACTATTTGCCAAATTGATGTTGACTTCATAAATACTTTCAGTTGACCCTCAAACTGCATTTTTTGGGGGAAAATTATTGGTGCTAAAAATTTTGGCCAGCTTTAGGTCTGATTAGTTCAAGTTATACTTGCCAATTCATATATCTGTTCAATTCCTTAGAAATTCCTCACAGTCTTTGATTTTGCATCACCTTCATATTTTGCACCCCAAATGTTCACTACCTGTTGCAGATAATATATTTACCAGCAAACATAGTATATTGCCTTGTGAATATTAAGTTTTGCCATGAGGAAAATAATCATTTGTTTCCATTTCTATCCCCCGTAGTTTATCTTCTAGGCTTGAGATGAAAAGGTGATCTTCAGGCACCTGCAGCAACTCCAGACTTGAAGAATTCACACTGCTGCAAGTGAAGAAATGATCAGAGCTAAAGTATTTCCACACCACCGAAAAAAAGAAGATAATGGACATTTCAGAATGAGATTTCTGTGTCATGACCTTAAATCTGAAGATGATTTTCTTTTGGTGTGTAAGTGGCAAAGAGATGACAAAATGGGGTACTGTGCCTTAAAATGATAGTAGTTGTTTCATTTCATAGGGAGCAGAGGTTTTATAAATCAACAAAATCATTTCTAAAGCTCTAGTCAAGTTTTATTGGTTCCTGAAAAATCATTTAAGCTATTTTCCTTCTCTCAAGTCAGAAAAGCAGAGAGATTACCTAATGTAAATAAGAATCTCAGTTTTACTGTTTTGGTGGTAGATGGGGAAAAATGTTCATTCTTCATTAATTAGAGATGAAACATAGATAATTTGGAAGTTCACCTCATAGATTCAACCAGTCATTTGAATGCTTCTGGTATCTCTGAAGCATGATGAAACTCAGCTGAATCTCTCTCTTGCAGAAACTAGATTGGCCTTTCCAGGAGAACAGATTTCTCATGAGCTTTCTATTGTTTCTCTTATTTTCTTCTTCTGGGCGAATCAGAAATATTGTGATAATTGTCTCTCTTGTCATTGTAGCTTCTACAACTAATTCTAACAACTAAAGAAATGCAGAGATGAAAGAAAATGAGTCTAAATTCTAAGCACAGAGAGATCTAGTTTTGTTGACTATACTTCAGCGAAAATATTAATAAAATACTTAACAAAAACAAGATATAATGTTTCTCATGTCCATTTTTCCTGTAATATTAATGGTGTCATAAATAATAAACCATAGAATCATAGAAATGTCAGACTGGAAGAGACCTCAATACTCCATCTAGTCTACTTCCCTGCACTGAGGCAGGACTACGTATTTTCCAAACCATCCCTGACAAGTGTTTGTCCAAAGATGGAGATTCCAACATTGCCCTAGGTAATTTTGTTCTATTGCTTAACTACTCTTACAGTTAGAAAGATTTTCCTAATGTTCAACTAAATCTTCCTTGCTGCAGTTTAAGCCCATTACTTCTTGTCCTGTCCTCAGTAGTTATGGAGAATCATTTCTCACCTTTTTCTTTAAAAAATCTTTTACATACTTGAAGACTATTATCATGTCCTCCATCAATCTTCTCTTCTCCAGACTAAACAGCCCATTTTTTCAGTCTTTCCTTGTAGGTCAAGTTTCATCATCACCATCATCATGTTCCCATTGCGCCTCTGGCGTTTAGGGTACCAGTTAAGCTCCTCCACTCCTGTTTCCGGCAAGTCTTTCAATGGTTCCCCAGCTGTGCCCTACATTTTTCAGCTCAGCTTCCACAGCTCTTCACCATATTGTTTTCAGGCAGTCTTGTTTTTGCTTGCCTTCAGGTACAAATCTTATTGCTATTCTGGTGATGGAATCAGTTCCCATCCGTACGTCATATTTGCTAGACCTTTAATCATTTTTGTTGCTCTCCTCTGGACTCTTTCCAATTTGTCCACATCTTTCCTGAAATGAGGTACCCAGAATGGGACACAATACTCTAGTGCTGAGTAGAGTGGAAGAATTACTTCTCATGTCTTGCTTACAACACTTCTGCTAATATATCCCAGAATAATGTTCTCTCCTGCAGTACTCTGTCCTAGATAGTCATTTCCAATTTTCTATTTTAATCATATTTAATTGAGACTATTTCTCTAGTTTATCAAGATCATTTTAAATTCTATTCCTCTCCTTCAATGTGCTTGCAACCCTTCCCACCGTGGTATCATCTGCAAACTTTATAAGTGTACTCTCTATGCCATTAACCAAATCATTTATGAAGATTTTGAATAGAAGCAGACTACTTGATTTTCCCTTCCAGCTTGATTTAAAACCATCGATAACTACTATCTGAGTACAATTTTCCAGCCAGTTGTGCACCTACCTTATAGTAGGTTCGTCTAGGCTATATGTCTGTAGTTTGTTTATGAGAAGGTCATGTGAGGTTTCAAAGGCCTTACTAAAGTTGAGATAAATAACATCTACTGCTTTCCCACATTCCAGAAGGCTTGTTTTGCTGTCAAACAAGGTTTGACATGATTTGTTCTTGACAAATCCGCGTTGACTGTTATTTATTACCTTATTTTCTTCTAGGTGCTTACAGACTGATTGTTTGATTATTTGCTCCATTATCTGTCCAAGTACCAAAGTTAAGCTGGCTGGTCTGCAATTCCCTGGGTTGTCCTTATTCTCTTTTTTATAGATCGGTACTATATTTACCCTTTTCCAGTCCTCTGGTATATCTCCTATCATCCACAAGTTCTCAAAGATAATTGCTAATGGCTCAGAAATCTCCTCCACCAGTCCCTTAAGTATTCTAGAATGTATTTCATCAGGCCCTGCCACCAGGAAGACTTCTAACTTGTCTAAGTAATTCTTAACTTGTTCTTTTCCTTTTTTAGCCTCAGATCCTACCCCTTTTACACTGATGTTAACTATGTTAGTCATCTAATCACCGCTAACTTTTCTGGTGACAAATGAAACAAAAAAGGCATTTAATGCTTTGGCAGTTGCTGCATATTCTAACAATAACAACAACTAACTAACAATAATAATGTTTGATTATGGCCTCAGTTGTCTACTAATACTGAACATTATTTAACATGTATTCCAATAGGGCCTAGGGCCTGAATCATTGACCCACTGCTAGACACTGTACAAGCATATAACAAAATGACAGTCTTTGCGCTGAAGAGCTTATTCTGTAGGAGAAGATACAACAGAAAGGGGGGAGCATGAGGAAATAAGACAATACTGATCAGCAAGATAAAGCAGTGGTCATAGCACACCAGCTGCCTTTTTGTAAATAGGCCTTCTCAGGAGTTCTTGCTTTCCACATTTGTTCAGAAAAAAATCTTGTTAAATCTTGACTGTGTTAGCATATGTCCTATTATAGCAGATATCACAACTCCTGCTTGATACGAAAAGTTATCTCTTCCTACAATGATACAATAAAGCAACTAGTACTGCCACATTATTTCCAGTACTGAAAGTATGCATACAGCCTTCAAGAAATGGTTTCCATATATTTACTGAGACTATTTGAAAGCATCCTTTCCAACATTTTAATTTTTATTTCTGGAGGAGGAAGTGTGTGATTGGCTTAATCATTAATTCTTGTGACTACGTATTTAATATTGAACATTAGAATGGCCATACTGGGTCAGACCAATGGTTCATCTAGCCCACTACCCTGTATTTCAACAGTGGCAGGTGCCCAGATGCTTCAGAAGGAATGAACAGAACATAATAATTCATTATGTGATCCATTCCCTTTTAGCTAGTCCCAGCTTCTGCCACTCAGAGGTTTAGGGACATCCAGAGAATGGGCTTGCATCCCTGACTATTTTGGTTGATGGTCATTGATGGACCTCTCCTCCAAGAACATACTAATTCCTTTTGAATCCAGTTATATTTTTGACTTTCACCACATCCCCTGGGAACAAGTTCCACAGGTTGACAGTGTGTTGTGTGAAGAAGTACTTCCCTATGTTTGTTTTAAACCTACTGCCTATTAATTTCAGAGGGTGACCCCTGATTTTTGTCTTATGTGAAGAGCTAAAAACCACTTCTTTATTGATGTTTTCCACACCATTCTTGATTTTGTAATCCTCTATCATATCCCCCCTTATTTGTCTCTTTTATAAACTGAACAGACCCAGTCTTTTAAATTTCTCCTCATCTGGAATCTGTTCCATACCCCTAGTAATGTTTGTTCACCTCCTCTGTATTTTTTCCAATTCTAATATCTCTTTTTTGAGATGAGGCAACCAGAAATGCACACAGAAGTCAAGATGTGGGTGTAACATGGATTTTTGTAGTATCATTATGATATTTTCTGTCTTATTATCTAACCCTTTCCTAATGGTTCCTAACATTCTGTTAGCTTTTTTTGACTGCTTCTGCACACTGAGCAAATGTTTTCAGAGAACTATGCACAATGACTCCAAATTCTCTTTCTTGAATGGTAACAGCTAATTTAGATCCCATCATTTTGTACATATAGATGGGATGATGTTTTCCTGTGTGTATTACTTTGCACATATCAACATTTAATTTCATCTGCCATTTTGTCATCCAGTCACACAGTTTCGTGAGATCCCTTTAGAACTCTTTGCAGTCATCTTTGGATTGGACTTAACTTTCTTGAGCAATTATGTATCATCTGCAAATTTTACCACCTCACTGTTTACCCTTTTCCCAGATCATTTATGAATATGTTGAACAGCACTGGTACCAGTACAAATCCTTGGGGGACCCTGCTATTTTAGCTCTCTCTGCTGTGAAAACTGACCATCTATTCCTACTCTTTGTTTCCCATCCTTTAACCAGTTACTGATCTATGAGAGGCCTTTCCCTCCTATCCCATGACTGCTTATTTGCTGAAAAGCCTTTGGTGAGGGACCTTGTCAAAGGCTTACTGAAAGTCCAAGTACAGTATATTGACTGGATCACCCTTGTCAACACGTGTGTTCATCCCTTCACAGAATTGTAATAGATTGGTGAGGAAATGATTTCCCTTTACAAAAGCTGTGCTGACTCTTCCCCAACATATCATATTCATCTATGTGTCTGATAATTCCATTGTTCACTGTAGTTTCAACCCATTTGCCTAGTACTGAAATTAGGCCTATTGGCTTGTAATTGTCAGGATCACCTCTGGAGACTTTTTTAAAAAATGGTGTTAAATTAGCTATCCTTCCGCAATCTGGTAGAGGCTGTTTTTAGTGATAAGTTACATACCATAGTTAGTTGTGCTACAATTTCATATCTGAGTTCCTTCAGAACTCTTGGGTGAACACCATCTGGTCCTGGTGACTTATTACTGTTTAATTTATCAATTTATTCCAAAACTACTTCTATTGACACCTCAGTCTGGAACTGTTCCTCAGTTCTGTCACCTTAAAAGAATGGCTCAGATCTGGGAAACTCCTTCACATCCTCTGCAGTAAAGACCAATGCAAAGAATTTATTTAGCTTCTCCACTATGGCCTTGTCTTCCTTGAGTGCTCTGTTAGCACCTGAGTCATCCAGTAGCCCCATAGATTGTTTGGCAAACTTCCTGCATCTGATGTACTAAAACATTTTTAGTTATTTTTTGTGCACTTTTTCTACTTTTTTTTCAAATTCTTTTTTGTACTGCCTTATTATAGTTTTATATAAGACTTCCCAATATTTATATACCATTCTCTTTCCTTCAATAGGTTTGATTTCAAATTTTTAGATGTTTTTTGATCTCTAACCACCTCTTTTACTCCGTTTAGCCACAAAGGCATTTTTTTGGTCCCCTTACTTTTAATTTTTTTATTTTGGGCATATATTTAATTTCAGACTCTATTATGGTGTTTTTAAAAAGTCTCCATGCAGCGTACAGCCATTTCAGTCTTGTGACTTTCCTTTTAATTTCTGTTTAACTAGCCTCCTTATTTTTGTGCAGTTCCCCCTTTTCAAGTTAAATGCCACTGTGGTGGGCTTCTTTGGTATTTTCCCCACAGCAAAGATGTTAAATTTAATTATATTATGGTTGCTATTATTGAGTGGTTCAGCTGTATTCACCTTTTGGCCAGATTCTGTGTTCCATTTGGGACTAACTCAAAAATTGCCTCTCCTCTTGAGGGTTTGAGGATTAGCTACTTCAACAAGCAGTTATTAATGTTGTTTAGAAATTTTATCTTTGCATCCCAACTGGAGGTGACATGTTCCCAATCAGTAGGGGGATAGCTGAAATCAGCCATTATTATTGGGCTTTCTGTTTTTGTAACCTCTCTAATCTCCCTGAGCATTTCACAATCACCTACACTATCCTGGTCACGTGGTTGGTAGTGTGACAGAGGTTCGAGGGAGGAGCTGACTTAGTGCCCTGTTAGAGCCTTGCCAATATAGGTTAATAGGATTTAAATAGAGTATCGATTAACAAGTGCAGCCATAGCTGAAGGGCTAACTAGAGGAGGAAGTAACCCTGATAACTGGGAGCATATAAATGGAAAGGAAGCAAGCAAGCCCTAGAAAGAGGGGAGCAGAGAGAACCTGAAGAAAGGCAGAACTTGCCCCTCTTCCCCTGCCTCTGTATAAGGGAAAAGGGGAAGCTAACTGGGATTTGTAAGTATGTAAATAGCACTATAGATAATGGCCTATAAAAAGCCAATAAAGCTCAGTGATAGTGAAAGAGGCCTGGAGTGAGTGTGGTCTGTGCTTAAGGCAAGAAAATACTCACAAAGAACCCTGTGTATATTCCTAGTGCTATAACGTTATTATTCAAGCATGGGATTTATATCCATAGAGATTCTATGGTGCTTTTTGATTCATTTAAGATTTTTTACTATATTTGCCTATACTTGTACATATAGTGCTGCTCTCCCACCAGTGTGACCTATTCTGTCATTCTGATATATGTTGTACCTTGGGATTAGAGTCCTATTGATTATTATCATTCCTCCATGTTTCTAGGGTACTTATATCAGTAGTTTCATGTAATACCAGGCAATAGCTCTAAAACTAATATTATTTGCAATATTATACTCTCTAAAACATAACTCATGATCTGCCAACGCAAAGGAAGAGACCAAGATGTGGATTTCATAATTTGAATGCCTATTTTTTAATATACGTATAGTTGAAAGTGATGAAGTGGCAATGTGGGAAACTGAAGCCTTCTCTTCACATAAGAAACTGGTCAGCATGGTCTATAGCCATTAGTTTATTTTATATATCTCCTGGAACAGTCAAGCCAAATGGTAACATGCTTTCCCCTAATATAGATTGTAGATTTTAGCCCTGATATTGTAAAAAACCACACAGATAAGTAGCTTTATGCCTGTGAGTAGTCTCATTGCACTCAACAGGACCATTCAAATATCTAAAGCATATATTTGCAGGTTCAGTATCCTAGGCTGGATTTGAACCAGTCATCTAGACTAAAAGTAATGGACTCTGTATCCTAATAAAAAGGGGTGGGGGGAGTCCCTTGAGCAATCCAGTTTTGTCTTTAGTACACAGCTGAATTCTGACCACTTCCATTCTTTCATCTCTCTTGAGAAATCTTTTATATGACTAAAAATAGACAAATATCTAAACTTGTTTTTACTTAATAAATCTTGGAAACAACCCACTATTTCTGAGGCCAGTGGTTATTTGAATGACAAGCACTGTGTGTGTCATAGGAACTTGGTTTGAGACCTGGAGAGTGTGTGTATGTATCCATATGTGTATTAGAATATGGAGGTCTTATGTTCTAGAGCAGTGATTCTGAAACTGTGGGTTAGGACCCCAAAGTGGGCCATGACCCCATTTTAATGGGGTCACCAGGGCTGGCTTAGACTTGCAGAGCCTGGGGCTGAAGCTGTCCCACAACCTGGGGATGAAACTGAAGCCCAAGGGCTTCAGCCGTGAGTGGCGGGGCTCAGGTTATGTGTCCCCAGCCTTGGGCTGAAGCCCTGGGCCTTTGGCTTTGCCACCCCTTGTAGCACCTTAGAGACTAACAAATGTATTTGGGCATAAGCTTTCGTGGGCTAGAACCCACTTCCAGAACCTACTTGCATCTGATAAAGCGGGTTCTAGCCCACAAAAGCTTATGCCCAAATACATTTGTTAGTCTCTATGGTGCCACAAGGACTCCTCGTTGCTGGTTTTTTTGTTCTTTTTAATAAGGTATGTCACACATGGCACCACCTAGTGGCTGCACCATATAATAGGGTTTTACAATGTATTAAACCCTTACATGAAATTTATTGAGAGAACAAACAAACCAAATCCCTAGGCCGTCAAAGCCATAGTGAAGTCAACCAAACTATTCTTGGTATTTGATTTTGTTTCCTGATAGTCTCAAGGTGGCAGGGTTACTAATACATTACATTTACCTTCTTTCTTTTGGTCTCAGAGTTGTAGAGTAGTATAGGTGTTTATATTTTCTTCAATATTTCCAGTGAGTCTAATGTCTTCCTCAGATCTTTTGTCAAAAATTTTCAAGAGTGCCCACTAGTCTCAGATGCCAGACCTGAAATACCGTGTATTCTCCAGAATAAATGCTCAGATACATAAATCGTTATCATTACTAAAATATTGAACTGATGATAGAATTAATTTGAAATAAGATCACAGTCAGATTAGCTTTTAACATCCATATGGAATGATTTAAAAACATTTTCACTATTAATTATTGAACTTGGCAATTGGTTAAAAAGTTGCATATATTAAAGTTTATAAAGCCTGTTTAAATCAAACCTTGGCCAGGGCCCTGAATCAAAGCCCACTGAAGCCAATGAGTTTTTCCAATGACTGCAATGCATTTTGTGTCTGACCCTAGAGAAATGAAATGTATCGTTTTATAAAAGTAGTACCAGGAGCAATAATTTGTGTTTTTTGATAAATTCAAAGTCTTGCTCTTCTTTTGCAAAGCTCACGGGTGAATGCATGACCACCCACAGCTTGTCTCAGCAAACAAAGGCCACATGTCATGATAATAATGTACTAAAAGTGAAGTGAGTTTATAATTCACTGAAAACCCATTATTGAAAGTGTCAAAAATTACAACATTAAATGAACATTAAAAAGCAACATCCCATATTTTTAAAGAGCCTTGGTATTTGGTGAATATATTAAAAATGTTGTCACTTTAATACAATTTTGTATTTTATCTTAAATCTCTTATCAACTTGAATTCTCTCTAGCTATATCCATGATTCCATCACCATATCAGAGTGAATAAGCTGTTTAAGTACTATTTTTGTACCTGTAGCTGCTAGGGTCTATAGATACTGACTCCTGCTAGTTGACAGGTTTGTTACCCTTTGTCACCCTGACCCAGCTCATGTGAAATCTAGGGAAAGGAGTCCAATTTTTTAACAACACTCAGTCTCAAAGCTTTTTTATACTTTTACTCAGGAGAAGGAATGCTAAAAGAAAGCAGATCCATATTTTATTTCCAAAAGGAAACAATTTGTTTACCTTTCTCATTCCTAGTTGATGATTGCATGTCCTAAAAATAGTCTTTAAAATAATTGTGAGGGATAGTTTTGGGGTTAAAAGCTTCCTGTACAATAGGAATGGAAAGATCACATGGAACTTTCCCAAACAAATGGGATAGTCCCAGTGATCTGGTCAGCATTCCTGATGAGCTATCAATAAAAAAGTTTTAAATGGCTCTGTTTGTATATTACCAACTGATGACTAGGTTGGGTCAAATTTTAGTCAAAATGCTCCCACTTGGGCAGAGCAAAATTAAAGCTGAAGATAAAGAGCTTATGAGAGCTGGCGATGAGTGTTCTCCAAATGGGGTTCTCAATCTTTTTTTACACAGTAGAGGTCATTTCGCGAACCACTTACCCTGCCAACCAGCCATCCTGTGGCAACTTCAGAAACTGCTTCCACGAAAGTGTAATATTAGGAACATCTTCAATGTATTTTTAGCTTGATATTGCAATTTAGCAGCTGAAATCTAAGAGACACAGCAACATGTGAGCAGCCAGCTCTCTGCACAGTACCAGTATGTGGTTCCTGGAAAAATGAGTGGAGTATGAATAAGAATTTGCGAAGGTTTGATGGTTAAATACTATTATATTGTGCTATCTGAGATCTAATCCACCCAACTGTCCAGAAGGCATACACTACTTAGCGGAACAGCCCCAAAAACGATGTTAGTGCTGGTTGGGAGCAAAGGGAAATATTTTTCTGTGAAACAGTTTTGAATGAAATGGGAAAAGAAAACAACTTGTGTTAGAAATATTTTAGGGAGAAGTTCAATTTTTGAGCAAAACAATTTGAAGACACAAACTCAAATATATTTTCTTCTTTTTTGATAAATCTGAAATGGTAAAATTGCTCACCAAAATTTGCATGTCTTTTGAAAATCCATTTTTCATAGAAAAATTTTCAAGCAGCCCTAATTATCTGCTTGTATTGAAGTAACACCTGGATTCCCCAAGCAGGATCACAACCCTATAGTGCTAGGTACTATAAGTACACATTGAGAGAGAGGGTCCCTGCCCTGAGGAGCATAGATGTTAAATAGGACAAGGTCAAAGAGGAAGTCTTTGGCAGAGCTGGGAATTGAATCTTGGTCTTCTAAGTTTTAATACTGCCTGTACCACATGACCACATTTGCCCTCCAATGTGGGCTTTGAAATAGTGCTCAGCAGATGATATGGTACTGTAGTGTCACAGTTTCCATAAAATGGCATGTGTTGTTTTTTGGTGATGGTGTAAATAATTCATCCATGTATACTGGGAATTTTTTCTAACTTGTTCTGGCACTGTAACTTGATGTATTCAGTGAGATAACTTGCATAACAAAGTCAAGTCATTTCAAGTTATAGACTCTCATCCACTTATTCATCAGTATTGTTTTGGTGAATCAGCCAATTTACAGAAGTTAATCCAGGGCTGTGACAGCACCTGTGTATATAGCTCCTAAAATAAGGAGGAAGTGGTAAATACTGCAGTTTCCTTTTATTCCTGTGAAAGACTGGCTAGTGAAAGGCATGGCGTTACAGGGGTTGTTTCCAATTAACATAGAGGGTACAGCTACACAGCCTGTGGCAGTGAGCCTCCCAGCCCAGCTTGACAGATTTGGGTTAGCAGAGCTTGTGTGAGGGCTCGAATAGCTGAGCAGACATTACCTTGAAGTTGTGGCTTGAGCTCTGAAGCCTAGGGAGAGGGGTGGGAATGCAGCGTGAGCTGCAACTTCAAGGTACTGTCTACACCAGGGGTTGGCAACCTTTCGCATGCGGCTCACCAGGATAAGCACCCTGGTGGGCCATGCTGATTTGTTTACCTGCTGCATCCGCAGGTTCAGCCGATTGCGGCTCCCACTGGCCGTGGTTCGCCGTCCCAGGTCAATGGGGGCGGCGGGAAGCGGTGGCCAGCACATCCCATTGGCCTGGAGCGATGAACTGCGGCCAGTGGGAGCCGTGATCAGCCGAACCTGCGGACGCAGCAGGTAAACAAACTGGCGCCGCTCATCAGGGTGCCTACCCTGGCAAGCCGTGTGCCGAAGGTTGCCAACCTCTGGTCTACACTGCTATTTTTAGAGAGCTAGTGAGAGCCTCATGAACCCATGTCTGTTGACCTGGGCTGGGAGGCTTGATGCCATGGGCTTTGTAGATGTACCCTGAGTTGCCTCTTTTGACAGTTTTCTCTGATACCTGCTCAGTGATTCACCTTTGTGTCTGATCAGTCTGAAAAGTCCTGTGATCCAACTGTCTGACGAGCATGGCAGACAGGTTTTATCCCAGCTCATCACACATGACACAAGTAACTTGTGGCCAATTTAGTTCCATTACTGATGGAAAACATCAGGATGGATCATTGCAGTGATGGAGACAAACATTCTAGGTATTTTAGCTATTCACTTAAAATCCTATTTCCTTTCTATAGGACACTTCAGAATGAAGAGACCTATGGAATCTCAAAGCACTTTATGTAACTTTCATACCGTGTGATATATTTTCAAAGAATCAGTCAAGGTTTTGGTCTATCAATTTTTATAGGAGTTTTGCATTTGAAGCCCTGCTTATAGCCACATGTTTCCATAGGGGTAAGGAACCTATTTCAATGGTCTTCTCTCAGGGACTAATTGAACCAGAGTCTGAAAGACAGTATGATCCATCTTAGAGACTGATAGAGTAGTCTAAGTAGGTCTTTATGAATGGGATTTTTTTTAAAGTACCCAGTATTGATCTAACTTCGCTCCTCTTGAAGTCCTTTGTAAAATTCCCACACACATCAATAAGAGCAGAATTGGAACAATCTTGAGTGCTTTTTGAAAAGTCCCACCTCCACAATCTCTTGTCCTCATCCCTCCATACAGAGCCCCTAAATGCTCCCTTTCTCAGTTTCATCCTCACAGGTCACCATGGTTACAAATGACTTGCAACAGGTGAAGCAAGATGGAGGATATCTGGAGTGCTTGAGGAAGAGGCTGTATGCCATCTTTGATCAACCTAAAGGGCCAGACCATGAGCTATAGTCGAGCAATGCTTGGTACGTATGTATGTGTGTGGGGGGGGGATAATAAGACACAAAGGTCGTATTCACTTAATATGTAAGTTGCCATAGTTTGCACTAGCATACACTTTCAAATGATCCCAAGGGATAACCTGTGCAGAATTTTTCCTTTCAGTTTATTTTCACTGTTTTTGTACAAATACCTGGCAGTACTGAAATTTCTGACAAATTGATGATATAGAATACAAAATCTAATCACATGAGGGGAGTGACATCATGTGATCAGAGCCATGTGATGAATTTCTAATGCATCTTTGGCCTCTGCCCTCTAATCCAGCCTTTATAAGAATTATTTTCATATTCCAAACTTCTGAACAGCTTCAAACTAGTCACCATTTTTCTTTTAAATCAATTTGCTGCAAGGTGTTTCCTCCTTCTCCCTTAGATGTGCAATTTCTACTCCCCCCTCAAAAAAAACAACAACAACAACAACAAAAAACCCTTTCACCTGAGGCTCAGGACGTGCACAGGAAATCTGCCGCTGTTCCCCAACCCTGACTTCTGCATCACAACTAGGGCTGATTTTTTAAGAGAAATGTTCGCAGATTTGATATTTCAAAAGTTTCAGCCAGCTCTAGTCCTGAATTTAAGTTGTGAAGGCCCATCAGAATCAGAAATAGGAGCTTTTTGCCATGGGAAAGGAAAGAACTTAACTTTCCTCATACAGTCCTCATTTCTAGCCTTTGAAAGTCAAAATATATTGAACTTTAGATTAGAACAGCTTTATGTACGGATAAACTGTATAAATGGCCTAAAATAGTTTTAAGCAGTTTCTTCTGAGACCTACACAATTGGACTTGTAATGACTAATTCATGTGATTTCACAAGCAAAGAAGTTTAAAACAAGGTAAAAAACCATAACAAAACCCAAAGCCATTCCTAAAATAGTGTTCTTTTTATAACACAAACGTGTATACAGGACATATGATGTCATGCGATATCAAGTTTTTAAACACCGATTTGCAATGACCTGCATAAAATTCACTCATGACTTTATTACTCCTGATTATTTCAGTATCTGTCTCAAATACATGCTCACAGAATCTTTAGACCAGGCTACGCCATTACATATATACAAACTTGTCTCTCTTTCTCTCATTCTTTCTCACACGCATGCGTGAGACATACACTTAATTCTCTCATGCCTGACATTCAGCTTACTCTGGGGATGGAAAGTGGCAGCTGTTTAACAGTACACAGCAGACATTTAACTGCCTATGCAGTTTACAGAGGAGATTCCAAAATTTCAATAAAAGGTTTCCAATTTGCCTCTTCAGCACCTGTTGATGAACTATAGGAACTACGGTATACCTCTTCTCCTTTCTTCTGGCTGATTGCCCAGTGAATTCTACTCACTCACAGCCCTGAAGACAGCTCTTGATTGTGTTTTGATGTTTCTGTCGAGCTATTACTGTACTGACTTCATGGCAGCCAAAACAAACATTTGTGATCTCATTTTCCCCCCTGCACTCCTTCCACTCAATCAAACATGCACACAAGCTTCTACAAAACAGAAGAATGCTTTTAAGCCATAGCAGTGCTCTTGGGAACTGTCATATGAAATTTCTGTCCTTTTTAAGGAACATACTTCGCTGACTTTCTTTGCCACATCATTTTTCCCCCTACTAACACCCGCATTCAGATTGGCATAAAAACAAATATTGTCAAAAAATGCCTTTATGTCAGTTACTTCCATAATATGAAATATTTAGTGGGAGTAGTGTCTTTGGTGATGCAAAGCACTAGATTTTTAATTTGGATTTGATTGTGGGGATTGATTTCTATATATCTATAAAGGTGCAACTGTCTCATTGAATTAGTGTCAGGGAACATTTCTTGCTGCAGACACGAAAGAGCCAAACATGCCTCTAGAGTGTTCCTCTCCCCAAAGTGCATATTCAAAATTAGACGTAAATTTACCTTGGTTCCCTTACATAGCATTATAATCCCACATTGCCTTACATTTTTAGCACTAGAAGGTTTGAATTATGAAATTGGATTCCAGATACCTTATTTATGTCAGAGGAATTGCTTCTGCATTATATGTATAGTTTCATTCCTTCCTCCTCATTTTAGTCATTCAGTGTGTTTATGACTTTAAATACAGGGAATGTACAATGAGACATTTTTAAAGTACTTCAGTACATGCTCTTTTCTAGCAATGCAGTCTCCTTTCTACATAAAGGGTCAGTTTCCTTCAGAGCTGAAGAATGGTCCTGTGGCTCAGACAGTGCACTGGAACTTTGGAAATCTGGGTCCAGTTCTCAGTTCTACCACAGAATTCCTGTGTGACATAGGAAAGTCATTAAATTTCTCTATGCCTCAGTTCCCATCTATAAAATTAAGATAGTACTCCCTTTCTCCTATCCTAAATCTGTTTTATCTAGTTGGATTATAAACTTTTGGGGGGCAGCTATTGTATGTGCACCTACCACAAGAGAGCCCTGGGCCTGATAGAGGTTACTAGCTGTTACTGTAATTCAACATACTCCTATTAGTACTAGTAGTGTGCCCACTATTTTTTTTTTACACTGACTTAGTCAAGCAGGATTGAAAGCCCTTGTAAGCTAAAACACTTTGGATTCTGCAGTCTCCTCAGCAGTGAACATTTATCCATGGTTCATTACTATAACATGGTGTCATATTTGCATACATAATACTTCTAATAGGCATTCACTTAGCATTTTATAATGGCATTTTATGACAAGAGATGGATCTGATTGTACCCTTTCATATGTTAGACATAGCTGGAGGCATAGAACATTGTGGAAAAGCACTGTCAAAGTGCTACGCTGGCATTTAATACCTCAGTACAAGTTACTTATCATCACATGGGGCTATGTCATAACATCAATGTTTAAACAGAAGTCCCCATTGAAGCCAATGAATTCTGCACAAAAAATTGATGGCACAATATAGGCCATAATTTTTTAATTCAACTACCTTAAATATTAATGAATTGATACTCACCATTTAAGATGGCAGAGAATACATTGTTTTCCCTACAGCATTTGATATAAGTTGTTTTATTAACAATTTATTAAAAATAGAAAACAGAAAGTTATTATATTTTTAATCATTAACACACATGAGCTTTTCCTATATAAAAACAAATCTTATTCGTAAGCTGCATTTATTTTACATTTTAAAAAAGATCCATTTGTCTTTTGTCAATCTTGTACTTGTATTTATTTTGTTCAAACTCGAACAATGGTAATCAGATATTATAAAATCTGCTCGATCCTTCTATCAAGTGGTTTCACTTTTTCCATAGAACGGATTTCCCATACTTCATTTCTCCATATCATTCAGAGCTATCAAACATATGGCTGCTATTGGTTTTTAGACCTAGGATTATACCTAAACCTTTTGTTACGTTCATCAAGTATGCAGTGTAAAAACTTGTTTGCGTTTACATAGTGATGCTTATGAACACTTTAGAGAATAGCTAGTTTCCTTACAGTTTGTATCAACTGTTCAAAACATGAAGCAATACTTATTTCTCCCTATGAGTCATGATTCTGGGGCATACTACAATTATTTCAACAAGAATAATTAAATCCATGCTTATTAAATTAATCGGTTGTAGAGGAAACACCCAGGAGAGAAAAAAGCTTTACACTGTTAATATTAAGTTATTGAATACAAAGGTGATAGAGGCCTTATAATTCATCTATTCTATCTATGGAAGAAGGGAAATTATTAGTTTCACAACTTTCCACTGCAGATATTTAGCACTCTTGTCCCTGATTTATGCAAACCTAAGGCATGATGCTTCATGGTGTTGAGAGCTAGAGTGTTCTCAATTCCTATTTACAGTTAGCGTTCAAGGTACTCAGCTCTTTGCAGCATTGGGCCCTAAATGAGGATGCTAAAATAAATATTACATCAAAACCCCTATGTTAAAGCGACACTATGGTTGCAAAGTCAAGGTCTCAAGAGTGAGAAAACACCAGAATTAAGGTTGTCCATATAGCCTTAATTCAGCACCCTTGTCTTTATGCATTATGATACAGTCTTTAATTACTTGATCATGTACTATTCCCCCCTCACACACTCCTGAAGCTCTGGGCTGGAGTAAGTGCAGCTATTTTGTGGGGAGACATGCAAGTCCTGTAAGCACATAGGAGCTGAAGGGATGGAACATGGTCAGTAGAGATGGAGTCTTTGGAGAACTGAATTGTCAAACTAACAAATCTATATTGAAGAGGTGTAAACTAAGATTTTTCAGAGGCTTGTAACTTGGCCAAATTTTCATGGGGAGGAAGGCACATCCCTGACACCAGGGTGAGCCCCTGCCAAATTTCAAGTTCCTGCTCCAAAGTATGTAGGTGCTAGACCTTATCAACAAAATGGATTTGGTGGGGGGAATTGTTGTTTTTTTTTAAACACGGGCAAAATAATGTATTTTCCTTTAACCTCATTCTGAGAAAATGGCTGAACTTTTTATCTGAATCTTTTCAAAACAAATCAGCCTTAGGCAGAGACTAGATGTGGACAAGTTCAATCTGAACGGATGAAGCTCAGCAAAGTTAAAAACAACTGAAAAAATGTCTTGTAAGGGGAAGCAGTGCATAACCCAAACTATAGACGTTGCTGCCTATACTAAAAGTTACCCTCCAGTGAAAATATGAACCACATGTTGCAGCCAATTTTATCTGGGGAGAACCAGAAGTAACAGGATGACCCCCACGCTTGCAGAGACAGGTACTATCACATTTGTGAATAAAGATTTTAATTAGTGCTGGTTGAAAGTTTTCCATCAAAACTGATTTTCAACAGAAGAGTGTGTCAAAAACCCAGTGAAAATCTCCACAGAAAGTGTCTCTTTTCCATAATTTTAACTTTTCTTCAGGTTTTAATTAAAAGTTGAAATTTTTAACAGGAGAAAACCCCAAACAAAAACATATTTTCCGCTGAGCTCCAGTTATGATATCAAGTTTCAGTATTAACTAAATAATTATATCTATAGTGAATATGTTTAAGTACTTGAACAGTTGGAGTTGTGTGCAGCACATTAGTTTTTTCAAGAACACAAGAACACAAGAAAGGCCGTACCGGGTCAGACCAGAGGTCCATCTAGCCCAGTATCTGTCCACCGACAGTGGCCAATGCCAGGTGCCCCTGAGGGAGTGAACCTAACAGGCAATGATCAAGTGATCTCTCTCCTGCCATCCATCTCCATCCTCTGACGAACAGAGGCTAGGGACACCATTCTTACCCATCCTGGCTAATAGCCATTTATGGACTTAGCCACCATGAATTTATCCAGTCCCCTTTTAAACATTGTTATAGTCCTAGCCTTCACAACCTCCTCAGGTAAGGAGTTCCACAAGTTGACTGTGCGCTGCGTGAAGAAGAACTTCCTTTTATTTGTTTTAAACCTGCTGCCTATTAATTTCATTTGGTGACCCCTAGTTCTTGTATTATGGGAATAAGTAAATAACTTTTCCTTATCCTTATCTTGTAACTTGGCCAAATTTTCATGGGGAGGAAGGCACATCCTTCCTCCCCATGAAGGTTTTCCCCACAAACTATCAAGGTTTGAAATAGAAAACAAAAAATGTAGCTATGATAAGGTATGATAATGTTCACATTTCAGTTACTAAACTAAAACCATCAGAAAGTCAGCATCTGTCCAGTGGTACTCGAGATACCCTAGTGGAAGCTGACAGAGTGACTCAGCACAAAGTACCGGTAATACATTTGCAGCAAGCAAAGTTTCTCTCTCAATGGTTACTATTTGTGGCCCTGATTCAGCAGAGCCTATCAGTGGGACTTAAGCACATGTTTAAGTGGTTTGCTGAATTGGGGCCTAAAACAACAAAGGGCAATTAATTAACATAAGCAGAAAGTAAACAGAATATTCCCCATGTTGCGGTTCAACTAAGTCCTAAGACCATTCATGTGGAGTCTGACCTTCCTCAGGGATGGACTCTTCTCCCAACCTTACATGCAATTTCTTATGTTGTTTTTGCTGATCACTTCTGCAAAGGAAGAGACAAGCTGAGCTCAGGTTAACCCTTTGCTCATTTAGGTCCACACAACATTCTTGCCCTCTGAAACATGCAACCTACAAAGTACAAGTTGAATTTTGGGCCACTAAACTTTGTGAGGTTTGGAACACTATAATAAAGGACACTAAGAAAAGCTGTGGTCCATTGTAGTCTCTGTGCTTGACTAGTCTAACTGAAATGCAGCAAATCCAAAACCAGGTTTAATATTCTGGCTTGGGAAATGGAAGCACTTGATAGTAGAGAGTTAAGAGAATATTTTTTCTATAAGAAGAAAAAGTTAGATTATAATTGGCTAGTTGGAATTACCTTTTATTTTAAATTGGATTTGTATCTCACACAGCTGCAAAACTCTGAGAGTCATAACACATGTGTGTCTGTATTATTTCCCTGTAGTACTCGGATGAGAAATAAAAAGGAAGCTTAATGATTTTCATGCAATTAGAAGAGACTATGAAATTAAAACTAATGAATGTATGTGTTTATTGCAAACAAGATTGTAGTTAAAGTTATTTGTTGTGTACCAAGATCAGGTAAAACAGAAGCATCTGGTGCTTGGAAAGAAATGCTGTTTCAGTTGAAAAATCAATGCAGAACTACTCAGACTTTCAATATTTTGGGTTCAATGTAAAAAAAATTCAAAAAAATTGTTTTTTTTTTAAATCTAACCACTTAAATTAGGATTTTTAATTGTTTATTTGGGCAGAACACTCAGATTCTCAACCATGTAACTCATCATCAACAGCAAAATAAATATAACTAAATGGTGGTGGTAACATACAGACCTTTTAAGTTTGAATTCAGTATTAAGATATATGTTTTATACATAATCTTCAAGGTCAAGTGCACAGGTTTTAGAAGACAAAGAGCTAAGGAACAGCTGCTCTGTATATCATACTCCATAACAAAGCCCCAAGCATATGCAATAAATGACTGCGTTGTCTTTATCCCACTGCAGGAGGAGAATGGGGAACTACTACTGTGAGAGAGCAAGTGGCAGGCTGGCTCATGAGTCAGCCACGCTGCCAGGATGAAGAAATGGGTGCCGGAGAGTGGTATAAAAGGGTATATGCTCTACGGAAATCCTGTTTGGGTCAGTATACAGAATTTTTATAGTCTGTCTTCTACAGGCCCTTGCACTGGTTTTCCATGGAAGAAGAAGGTATTGTCTTTTGTTTGCAAGTTACAAAACTATAGGGAAGAAAGATGGTCTTGAGGTTAAGATGTTGAACTAGTGATTTGGGTTCAGCTCCTGGCTCTGCTGCAGAGTACTTGTGTGACCTTTGATGAGTCACTTGGGACCTAATTCAGCAAAGTACTCAATATGTGCCTAACACTAAGCGTGAATGACTGCATTGACTTCAGTGGGACCACTCACACCCTTAAAGCTAGGCATGCGCTTTAAGTGCTTTGCTGAATCAGGGCCTTAATCTGTGCCTTATTTTTCCCCTCTAAAATGGGAGCAATACTTATGTTCTCTCACCCTTGTACAGTCAAATGGTATACATATATGCAGAACAGAGTTCTGTCTGGTCCTACAAAAAGCTAATCACTAGAAAATGGTTTATAAATTGGAAAGGTTGAGATGGGAAAAGTGAGTTCTCCAACATTTTTTCAATGTTGAGAATCCTTAAAACTCTGAGAAATGAAGATGCATTCTAGCTATAAAGGAAGAAAAGATCCTTTCCGTTTCAAAGAGTTTCCCATTTTGCCATCTGTCTTCTTTAGACTTCTCTTGACCAAAAATGTTCAAAAGAATTCATCTAATAAAACCTTGGGGAAAACCCTTCTTGGTGTATTTTTGGCTTTGAAGCCAGTTTCTGGGTGGGATATAGTAAGCCAAGTTAGCAAATGATACCTGGAGGTAAATTCTGCTCATTTTCACTGTCAGTTATCTAAACACTGTCATAGCCTTGTTCAGTCATGTGACTTGAGTGCTTAAAGGCCCTGCAGTGACAATTTCACTTTTGCCATATGCTGTAACCATCTTGATTGATCATATGTGATGGATGTGGTTGAGCGTGGATGGAGGTGGTGCAGCATGCTTTTCAGTTAGGATTTTTGAACAGAAGCCTGCCTCTTTTTTATTTATTTATTTTTTAAAAAGTAATTTTCATGAATAGGATAAGGAACCAAAAAACCATCAGGCTTACAGAAACAAATACAGAGCACTTTGTGGTCACTTTGTGGTCATATATTGGCAATAGCTACACTGTTAAATTCCCAAAGCCATAAAGCTAGAAATCTACCTCTCAATGTTCACTAATGTATAGGCCGTGATGTTAATTAATTTCAGTTTCTCAAACTTAGTGTAACTAGCTTCTATAAAAGCTTCAATGTCACACCATGGAACAAAAAAAATACTCATGACAAATTCAATAATTTGAACATAGATTGATAGTTCACTGGTATTTCTTGGTTCACCAAAGCTAGAATTTGAGACTTTCAGGGAATGATATAAGACCCATCTCTTCTTTGAAGAAGCTTTCTGGAATTTATTCTGGAATAGATGTTTGGGAAAAGGGACACAATGGAAGTGTATTTTGTTTTATGTCTGTGCAAGTATTTTTAAGGAATATTCTCCATAGGTTGTAAGTGTGTTTATATCCTGCAGATGACAGTTGAAGTTATGGGATAGTTTTGATTTAAGGCTGGAAAGTCTCTTTGAGAGATTTTTAGCCATGTTTTTGCCATATTTGATTGAATGAGTTTTTTAAAGTGAGCACTTAGATCTTGCTAGGTGCAATAAATCTATCGGCCAAATTCTGATACCCTTACACAGATTGAATCACAACTTATATCGGGGAAGTTCCATTCACTTCAGTAGGACTGCTTATGGAATAATAAGTTCAGTATGAGTAAAGCCATGAAAATCTAGCCTGAATACGTATTCTGTAATATTAACAACATTAAAATCTTGATCCCCTCATTCCTTGTATATTTAATCATGCCTTACTGAAATTTTAAGGCTATTTTCATGGTGTGCCAAACCTAATACTTAGTGTTGCATTAGCTGATTTCTTCTAGATACTTAAACAGTCATTATAATGCTAAGAGCTGAAGAAGAGCTCTGTGGATCTTGAAATCTTGTCTCATTAACGGAACCTGGTCCAGTAAAAGATATTACCTCACCCACAATGTCTCTTTCATATTCTGGGACCCACATGGCTACAACAGTGCATACAACAATTATAATGGCAATCCAATCATTGATAGTGCAACTAGAAGAAGCATTTGTTTACAGTAGATCCAGAAGATAGAAAATTAAAAGTATTGTAATGAAGAGAGGAAAAACATGCAGATGTCAAACACAGGGACAAAGTACAGTATATTGATCTGTATGAATAATATCAAGGAACACAATCTGGTGATTTGAGTCTTTTTTGGTTCTGTGAAGCATTTGTGTAATGTCATCAGGTAATCTATTTTGTATCTGAAAATACTTGACAGTATAAGCAAAATATGACAGAGTATGGATTATTTTCAAAGCATGCAGTGTTGGTATTTAAGCTATGGAATAGGACAACAAAGTCACTAGTGGGCTGACTATTTATATTTGGCTGAATCATAAAGACTGGTTTCAATGTTTTTCACCTACATGAATACTAATGGACTCATACTTTAATCAAACCAAAGCACTAGTATATATATTAAATATTCACGATTTTGCCGCCATACTCAGTATTCATCCAGCTCTAATATATACAAAGTACATTAATTTCATATGGGCTCCTCTTCTATAAAGATTCAAAGATGTTCCCATTGACGTCTATTGGAGTTTTACTACCAACTTCAACAGGACCTCAAAATATTTCATATATATTAGGACATTTTGGACAAAAGAGATAAACCTTTGATGAAAGATGCCCTTAAACTCCAGCTTTTGGAAAAGATTGCAGCAAAGACAAGCAAACAAAAAAATCCTGAAGTTCTTTATTACTACTATTTCTACAAAAGAATCTGTTACAGATGGCTAATTTCACTATAAAGGAAAGATGAGGCATTTTAAAATAGGCAAATCCATGCTACCTCTGATTAGTGAAGCTAGATCACACCTTCATGCTTGATATATCCAGTTTCTAACACTATAACCAAAAACAACTAACATACACATAAGAAATACATCTCCTTGATTTGGTAAGGAGTGACTAATAAAGTGGAGACCAAGGTGCCCTTTAAAGGCTGGGTTCGGATTACCAGAAGTGGCGGGAAGAGGGGACAGGGCATCCCAGAAGTAATGATGGGAGCATAGTCCCTGTATAGAAGTCATAGACTGTGGCATTTCGTCCAGGCGGTACTCCGGATCACACACTCCTTTAGGAAATGGTTGACGTAACCTTATCCTGAATTCACATCTAGGCTTGGTTAGCAACTTGGGTTGGAGTTGGGAAAGACTTCTCTAGACACAGCAGAGGGTATCGCAGGATACCTTGTCCTTTAAGGCAAGCTGGGCTTACCTTGGCTCATGATCTAGCAGTTACCCCTCAGCCTTGCCCCTGATCTAGTCATATAGGGGCAATTAATGATGCCAGCTGGGTGCAATAGACTTAAAGACAGCTGAGCTCAGCTGAGGGGGATGATCCAGGAAAGTGGCAGTAGGGAGCTTGCCCGCATGCTGGCTGAGAAGGGCCTGAGGCAGGCGGACTAAGGAAGGCTGAAGGGACAGAAAATGATCCTTGTGGCAGGACCTGAAAAGGGGGAAGATGCCAGGGAAAGACTGCAGAGGAGGTAGGACTCTCCTATGGAAAAAAACTCCCAAGAAGCAGAGTAGGCTCCTGTGGGAGGGAATGCTGAGATAGGGTCTGTAAGTAGTCACAGGTGACTTCATTAGCTCAAGGGGGCAGAAGAATTCTGTAGATATGTCTGGATTTTCACTTGGACCATTCAGTTACTCTGGAAGGAGGGGAGACTTTCCATGACTTGGCTGAAGGGCTGAGCCATGGAGGCAGATGACCTTCACGAGCCAAGAATACTAGCAACATTGTGCACAGACAGAAGGGGTGTTTCAGGCCTGGTCTACACTAGGCGTTTAAATCGGTTTTAGGAGCCTAAAACCGATTTAACGCCACAACCGTCCACACTAGGAGGCACCTTATATCGATTTTAATGGCTCTTTAAATCGGTTTCTGTACTCCTGCCCAACGAGAGGAGTAGCGCTAATATCGGTATTAACATATCGGAATAGGGTTAGTGTGGCCGCAATCGACGGTATTGGCCTCCGGGAGCTATCCCACAGTGCACCACTGACCGCTCTGGACAGCATTCTCAACTCGGATGCACTGGCCAGGTAAACAGGAAAAGCCCCGCGAACTTTTGAATATTTCCTGTTTGCCCAGCGTGGAGCTCCGATCAGCACGGGTGGCGATGCAGTCCGAAATCAAAATAAAAAAAAGAGCTCCCGCATGGACCATGCGGATGTGATCGCTGTAAGGGCAGGCAAATCCGTTCTATCCGTTCTATCAGCGCTCCGTTACAGAAGATGAAATTCAGAATCCTTTTTTAAAAATCTCCAGACAGACGCCATAGCAGGGACTCAGCGCACTGCAGCGTGACAAGCGTAACGGAAAGCCAAAGAATCAAATGGATGCGCATGGACTGGAGGACTGAAGCTATCCCACAGTTCCTGCAGCCTCCTAAAATTATTTGCATTCTTGGCTGAGCTCCAAATGCTTCTAGGGTCAAACACAGTGCCCGCGGGTCAGGGCATAGCTTGGCAATCTACTCACCCACCCCCCACCCACCCCCAGAAGCGAAAGGTAAAACAATCCTCTGACTCTTTTACATGTCACCCTATCTTTACTGAATGCTGCAGATAGACGCGATAGTGCAGCACTCAACACCAACATCCTTGCTCCCCCCCCGTCATGGGCGGCTGATGGTACAAAATGATGGAAATCCATCCTCATCATCAGCATAAGCTGATCGTGCAAAAAGATGGAAATCCATCCTCATCATCAGCCTCAGCTGATGGTACAAAAGGACTGGTAACCATCCTCGTCATCAGCCTATTGGCCCTAATTTTTTCTGGTGGATGGATGGTGCAATATGGCTGGTAACCATCCTCATCATAGCAACAGGGGGCTGAGCTCCATCAGCCCCCACCCTTCATGTGTAAAGAAAAGATTCAGTTGCCCCTGGACTAGCAGTGGGATGCTGGGCTTCTCTCCTACACACTGCTTAATGTCCTGTCTGGACTATCATAGCAGCTGGAGGCTGCCTTCCACTCATTTCTCACTAACAAGTCAGTGTGTCTTATTCCTGCATTCTTTATTAATTCATCACACAAGTGGGGGGACAATGCTACGGTAGCCAAGAAAGGCTGGGGGAAGAACGGAATCAACAGGTGGGGTTGTTACAGGAGCACCCCCTGTGAATAGCATACAGATAATAATTTCTGCGGGCTCTGACACAGAGCAGGTGGTTCTCTAGCACACTTGCCTATATTAGGCAGCACTGATTCTATTTTTTTATACCAAAAAGGAGGGATTGACTCAGGGAGTCATTCCCAATTTTTGCTTTTGCGCCCCTGGCTGATCGGCCAGGGGCACTTATGACAGCAGCCAATGGTACAAAACGATGGAAGGTACAATATGGCTAGTAACCACTCTTGGCTTTTGCGCCCCTGGCTGATTGACCAGGGGCACTAGCAGCAAATGGTACAAAAGGACTGGTAGCCATGATCATCCTCAGTTCCAATTTATGGAAGGGTTTGGATGGTGCAATATGGCTAGTAACCATCTCTGCTGTCATGCAAAAGCAAAAGCATGCTTCTGTGTAGCGCTGCTGAATCGCCTCTGTGAGCGGCATCTAGTACACATACGGTGAGAGTCACAAACGGCAAAAAAAGCTCCATGATTGCCATGCTATGGCATCTGCCAGGGCAATCCAGGGGAAAAAGGCGCGAAATGCTTGTCTGCCGTTGCTTTCCCAGACGAAGGAGTGACTGACGACATTTACCCAGAACCACCCGCGACAATGATTTTTGCCCCATCAGGCACTGGGATCTCAACCCGGAAGTTCCAAGGGGCGGGGGAGGCTGCGGGAACTATGGGATAGCTAGGGAATAGCTACCCACAGTGCAACGCTCCAGAAATCGACGCTAGCCTCGGACCATGGACGCACACCACCGAATTAATGTGTTTAGTGTGGCCGCGCGCACTCGATTTTATAAAATCTGTTTTACAAAACCGGTTTATGCAAATTCGGAATAGTCCCGTAGTGTAGACGTACCCTGAGTGTGTTCCACTGTTGGGAGATTGTGTCAGGACTTATCAGAGGAAAGTGACTTATAGAGATGTAATATTTTATTTTCCTTTCTCTGTAACTAAGGTAAGGGGAGCCTACCTCGCCAGGCATTGGACAGTATTCAGATGTGATGTGGTGATATAAGCAAGACTGTAAGGGTGTTTCATGCTGACTGCCACCAAAAGACAAGAATTCCCCTACCTTTAAGGAAAGGTGCCAAAAAGGAAGGTGTTTTTGGAGTCTAACCCCTGTGCTCATTGTCTCTATCAGATGGGACATAGAGGTGTTTTCTCCCATTAAGGTGCACTGCAAAGGGCTGAGGCAGGTGATATAGGGGAGAAACCTAAGACCCAAGGAGGAGATTTGAACTAGCATGGGTGCGGGTGACAGACTCGAATCTAAGAATAAGTTTTCAGACTAACAGGAGCGGCTGTTAATGTTAGTGCTGGCTGTTCTGGAAGGACACTGGCTGAAAGTTTAATTTACATGAAATATTTTTGTTATTCCCAAATCATCTGTTTGGAAGAGTTATTAAAATCAGAAATGGCAGTCACTTTTTCTGACATAATCCAAACTGGTTAAAAAAATGTAGTGAATAGTTTAAATTAATTGTTGTGTACCAAATGCAGTATATAACCCATGGGAAACAAAAGGGATGAATTCTTTCCATTTGTTTGATAACTGCTTGCCTATTTAGAGAATTGAATATGTATTGTAAGATGTAATGTTTGCTAAAAAGAAATTAACTAAAGTAAAAGATCCTTCATAAATGTGTCATCCAATTCCTTCTGAATAGCTATTTTTAAATTCTAAGCGGGATGATAATGTGCAACACAAAATAAAGTTTGGGCAAGTTAGATATGCTGGGCTCCAGTTTAGCAGACTGCTTTTATGGTAGGCATATGCTTAAATGCTTTGTTGAATATGGATCTGATAGAGAGGTTTGTGATAATTCACAAATCTTCTGGTAAGTAACTAGTATTTAAAACTTCAACAAAGCTGGCAGTTCCCCTTACAACATTAACTAGAGTTCAACTAGCAACTGATCTTACCACTTTACATCCTTTACAGCTATAAAGGTCCTGATCCTGCAGATGCTTATGAATGTTCTAAATCGGGGTCAGCCAAACTTTTTGGTCTGAGGGTTGCATCAGATTTTGGAAATTGTATGGAGGGCCAGTTAGGGGAGGGGTTTGTGGCCTGCCCCTCCCATCTGCCCCCCGGGACTCCTGCCACATCCACCTCCCCCTGCTCCCTGACTCCTGACCGCCCCCGGACCCCCACCCCTGACTGCCCCCGCCACCCCATCCAAGCCCTCCTCTCCTTCCTGACTACCCCCCTAGAACCACTGCCCCCATTCAACCCCCCTGTTCTCTGCCCTCTGCCCTCTGGCCACTCCAACCCCTATCCACACCCCCACCCCCTGACCACCCCCATAGTCCATAGCAGCCCAAGAGCAGAAGAAGAAATCAAATAGACTGGCCCTTAGGGATGATTCAAAAGCCATACCTATTAGGGATAATACATTTTACTATATCTGTAGAAGAAAGTGGGAGATCTGTTCATGGTTTGGGAAACAGTGCTATTCGGTATGTTCTGATTATGTGCTGTCACATTTTGGATGTTTTTGGCTAAACATTCCCCCATTAGGATGTTGGCGAGTGTGCTCTGCTCTTTTATATGTTTTTTGTTGTTGTTGTTGTTGTAGTTTTTTTTTAAAATCACTTATGAAAAAGTCATTGTTGAGAAAGAGATAAGAAACCCAGTCATCATACAGGTCACTGCAGTTGATTGCAGTTCTGCAACCCCATTGGTCAAAGTGCTGTAAAAGGCATTTCATTGAAAAATAGGTATGGAAGGGACCTCAAAGTCAAGTCTGGCGTCCTTGTGCTGTGACAGGAGCAAGTAAACCTGACAGGTGTTTGTCCAACTTGCTCTTAAAAGTTTCCACTGATGGGGATCTATGACCTCCCTTGGAAGCATATTCCAGAGTTTAACTACACTTACAGTTAGAAAGATTTTCCTAATATCTAACCTAAATCTCACTAGTTGCAGACGAAGATTACCTCTTATCTGATCCTCAATGGACACGGAGAACAATTGATCAACATCCTTTCTATAGCAGTCCTTAAAATAGTGGAAGACTCTTATCAGGTCCCCTCTCAGTCGTCTTTTCTGAAGACTAAACATGCCCAGTTTTCATAGGTCAGGTTTTCTAAACCTTTTATCATTTTAAGATGCTCTCCTCTTAACTCTTTCCAATTTCTCTACATCTTTCCTAAATCGTGGTGTCCAGAACTGGACAAAATACTCCAGCCAGGGCCTCACCGGGGCTGAGTCGAGCATAACAATTACTTCCTGTGTCTTACTTACAACACCCCTGTTAATTTATCCCGGAATCATATTAGTCTTTTTTTGCAGCTGCATCACACTGTCTGTGGTCCAGTGTAACCCCCAGATCCTTTTCAGCAGTACTACCACCTAGATAGTTATTCCCCATTTTGTACCTATATATTTGATTTTTTTTCCTTCCTAAGTGAAGTACTTTGCACTTGTCTTTATTACTTGGGGTTCTCACTGTTTAGAAATGTATCACTTTATAGCTATGATGACATAACTGGTGAAATAAACCTTCCCACAACTCTGTGGATATACTGAAAAGAATTTTTAGGATACCATTGAATCTAGGCTATATAGAAAGAGGTACACATTTTCACATGCATGAAACTTATGTATTTCTAAGTCAGCTCTGCTGGCCATGGCTTTTATATCCTGCCACTGAAAGAGGAATGCAATTTGTTGACATTCGTTTTCAGCCTTAAATAACACGCCTTTTAGTCTGCCCATTCATTTTGCTCATCTTAGCATTTCATTTCAAATGTGACAATATCAATCAAATATGATAGCTCTGCTGGTCTGCTTCACACCTACAAGCCTTAGGGAAGTATCTCATCATGCCTCACAGCTCATCTCACTCATCTGTAGCATTCTTCTTTGGTCTGATTTGCTGAAACCAAAAAAGCTTTCATTGACTAAAATAGCCAGTTTATATAGAGTGGATATCACAGGAAAAGGGAAAAGTCTATTTCATGAAAAATAAATCAGATGTGAAGATAATGGCTTTTATATGGGTCTTATGATTAAGACTGATATTGTCTAGATGATTTAACAGGGGTAAAAGAAACAAATATTTAGGTGAACAAGCAGTAGCATGAAAAAGATACAAGAAATGTTAGAGACAAGGTACCAGTACCAGCGTCTAAGAAACCAAGAAAAAAGGCGGTATATCTCCCTCAACTTTTCTACTTTTATTTCCCCCCTTATCAAACGTCAGACCCTTCAGCAGAAACAAATCAAGGTCTCAGAATCATTTATACCTTTCAATAGCTACACCTGGTAACTTATTGCTAATATTTACAATACCAAGTTTTGACATGTTTCCTAGGTCCATGAGCTGTGCTCAGCTATCACCATGATGAGCAGGATGCAAATACCTAGATAATTATTTTTTTCTTACATGCGGAAAAAATCAATGCGAGGTTTCAGCATTGTAGATTCATAACAGGATGTTAAAAGAAATAAAAATCTCTTGCCTGTTGTTTTGGCCTTGGATCTATCCTTGATTGGGCTATTGTGGGATCTGTGTGGGTTTTTTCCCCCTATCAGATCTATCACAGCAGTATGAATCCTGTGGGGCTCCAGGCCTTGAAAACTGCTTCACATTCAGAAACTAGCATTTTCCTATCGTGCTTGTTTTCCGCAAATGCTTTATGAAGTGGAGATATAGTCAATCATCCAAAAGTAACCCAGGTTGTCAGTGAACCACATTTGTGTTTAATTCCCAAAGTCTGTGGACAGTTCAGTTTGCTTTCATCTACCTGACATAAATGTATTCAGAATATTCCCTTTTCAATTTACAGCAATACTCTGGGAAAAAGTTCACCTTAAAAACCATCAAGGATTGTCGTATCCACCACCTACAGTTACTGTGAAGAAAAACACCCTCACACACTGGGCAATGAACTGTGAAGAACCTTCTGCATAGTGCTGTTTCCCTTCGGAGTTTCAGATCCCTCTCTCACCTTCCCACCTATCATGCCTAGGTACCATGATGATGGACTTCTAGTAAATAGTTTATAATATCTTTATATTTATATTTTTAGTTTCTAATGCACTATGTACCTTTTTCCAAATTAGAGACTCAGTTCCCTTTGCACTCTCATGAGAGTCATCAGTAAGTGGAATTACACTGGTTAAGACTAGAGAAAGCAGGAGGAGAATCAAGGCTTAAATCATAATGTACTAGAAATAATTCCATTACAATATCCAATGTCAGACTTGACACTTCTACTAGATCACTGACCATTTCTGTGTTTCTATTGACCTAAACTCTTAACTTTCCCATCTGCCCTACTTCTTAGGGATGAAACGCACCCATTTTCTGGGATTTGATTTTTAACAAACAAGGAGCTGAACAGATTTGGTTTGGATTTCATGTCCTCAGGCTTGGCTCTTCTTAGGGTTCTCCTTCAATAATTAAAGACCCAGAAGAGCATGAAATTGAATTGCTTACCAGACTAGTCAGGTAGGATAAAATGTTGCATTAGCACCGGAGTATCTTCTCTTTTACCACTGAAACTGAACCAGGAGATTTTTTTTTCCAAATGCTATGTGTTGAGACAGTGCAGTAAAGTCCATCTGAGATTATATTCTACTGTCATTAGGGAGCTAAAGAGTAAACCCATTTTCAAAGCAGTGATTACTTTTATATCAATATTTAGGGCCCATCAGATGTTTCTAGTGGTACACTTTTAAGAGACTGCCTCATTAGTGTACATTTTTAAGAAGGAACTTTTAAACACCTCTGCCATTATACCCCCAGCTGTTTATTACCAATTTCATACTAAATTGTCTGTCTTCTATGCTACCACTTAATGTCATTCAAGCAAGACCATAAAGCTGCTCAGCAAGAACTGCTCTGACTTAATGTAAACATCAAGAGCTAGGGAGAACCATACTACTGGCCCTCACTAATGGCAGAGAGAGCTAATCTTAAATACCTGACATGGGTTTACACCATGTATACAAATCAAAACATCTACATTGCAATGATTGTCCTTGAAACGGAGGGTGGCTTTATTTATAATTTGTACTATCGCAGCTTCATGTAGACATCAATTCTGTCAGCTGGCCTATCCCTCTAATGAGGGATGGTGTGTGTTCTGGAATAAAATATAAATCTGACTGTTTTAGATGCCTAGGTTACATGCACTTGAGGAATATGATGGATTAGGGGAACTAGATGAATAAGACTGGATTGATGGACTGGACTGGGATAGAGAAAGTAACTTAGGTCACTTAGGAACAGTCATGTTGTATCGTTGACTTGTCTCTAGGGAACAGGAAACCAAGGATTGTGGGAAGAAGATAGGGTGTGATTCCTAAATGAGAGATGGAAAAATGCCCAGGGCACTTTTAGTCATTCAGCCCCAAGTGAACTATGTTCTGATAAAGTATCTATTTACCTTGGGATACAAAATCTGCTTGTTTGAACTTTCAAACAGAGGGTCAGCTGGGGGCCTTAGGGGGGCAGATTCTCTTTGGTGTAAATCATCCTGCCTTCACTGAAATCACCAGCTGAAGATCTGGCCTGTTATCTATTGTCTTCCTTTCTTTCTTCACTACACTGGTGGTTTTGGATCCTAGCAGAGAAGCTGGCCAAAGGCAGTTCCTCCATGTCACAACAGCACCAGCCTCCTATCTTACATCACACAAGCTCCAGCCACTGCATCAGCAGGCTCGACTCCCACGTTGTCCAGTCTGAGATTGGCAATATACACTTTCCTGTCCTTTTTAGCTTTTTGTTCCCTGTAATACACCCAAAACTTCCCACTGTATCTTCCCTTGATTTAACTCCACAATCCTCTGCAGCTACAGAAGCAAGTGGAATATGATGGATTACAGGCCCAATTTTTGGCCAGATTTTTTTTTTTAATCATGAAGTCAAGAACCAATTTCTTACAATAATCCTAGCAAAGGCATGTTAGGTAGTGCTAGCTGTGCACTGTTAAACTATTGTTTCACTTAAATATGGCTGTCTTTCAGCATCTAAGAAATTGTTCCTTCTTTATTGCACCCACGAAAGCTCATGCTCCAATAGTCTATCAGGTGCCACAGGACTCTTTCCTTTGTTCCTTCTTTACAGTTTGTTTTTTAAATTCATAAGACACTTTAGAATCTGCTGGGATACATTTTGCTATATTATAGTTATACTGGGGCTGATAATACTGCCTATTATTAAGGTTGCCCAGTACAACTTGTTATAATCAATTGAAATCAAGGTCTTGTATCTTTGTCAAACTTTAACTGTTTTGGGGCTGAAATCTTGCATGCCAAGTGTCTACCTCAGACTGAATTATCTGGACAACTTCAGCCAAAAGTGTCCAGTCATTTCTGAGGACAAGGCTGAGGAAAAATACAGTGTCTGTCACAAGGTAAAAATTCTTGAGACCTTTCCTTTGAAATGCTTTAAAACTTCCATGCTTTGGAGTAGGGACTTGAAATTTGGTAAGAGTGGACTTTGTCAGGGTGTGATGGGGTGTTCACCCCACATCAACCCAGAAAGGGTTAAGAAAGCTGAGAAAGGCCACACAAGAGGGGATTAGGCTGGTGAAAAAAAAAACATGATTGGAAGACGGAGCTTACCTGAGCAGGTGGGAGCTGGACTAGTAAAAAGCCAAGGAGCTGGCAACAGAAATGGTGGCTGTGAGGAAGTCTGCAGCCAGCTTACATGCATTAGAGAAGGAAGGAGGAAACCAAAGAAAAGAGTAGGACCATGGGAGCCTGACCCTGAAAGAAAGGTGTACCCAGAAGAGAAAGATGGGGAAGAAAGCCTATGGGAGAAAAGTAGGAAGCAGCCTAGGGAGAGAGTAGCAAGTTTGGGGACTGATTCATAGATTCATAGACTCTAGGAGTGGAAAGGACCTCGAGAGGTCATCGAGTCCAGTCCCCTGCCCTCATGGCAGGACCAAATACTGTCTAGACCATCCCTGACAGACATCGCTCCAACCTACTCTTAAATATCTCCAGAGATGGAGATTCCACAACCTCCCTAGGCAACTTATTCCAGTGTTTAACTACCCTGACAGTTAGGAACTTTTTCCTAATGTCCAACCTAAATCTGAAGTTTGCACATGTTCAATAGAGACCAAGTTAACAGATAAAATATCTGACGATTTGTCTTTACAGAGTGTGCTCCATCCCCTTACACCTTCTAGTGTGAACCAGATTGCAAATGCACCATTTTCCCCACCGTGACTGAGCAAGCTCCAGTCCTGAGCTACAAAGGCAAAGCTGGATTTTTCCAAATAATGGCTGCTCCCATGTGTTCTGGGTTGGGCACAGGTACCAGAACTGTGAGCAGGGAATCTGTCTCTCCCAAGCTTTCCAATGGTGCCCATGCTGGCAGCGAGGCAATGTGGCAGTAGAAGCCATTTGCATTTGAATGCAGAGAGAACAAAAGCCAGACCAAGGAGAAGAAAGGGGGTGGACTGATTGGGCAAGGAGAATGGGAAGCGGGGAGAGAGGCAGGCTGGGGTTTATTGCATGAGGTGTTGGGAATTGGGTGCCCATGAGGGAAACGGGGGTGACTGGAGCTGTTCAAAGTCTTTGTCTTCCTAGTGTTCTTATTGACTTCATTGTAGTTGGGGGATAGGAAAGGTGGACTGATGATGCCACTGTCCTTTATACTTTCAATTCATGTCCCAGGAAAGATAGAGACCCAGGCATGTCCTCGTGGGCCTTGCTGAGTCACAAAATTGAGAGACCCCATTGTGTGGTGCTTGCACAACTCTTACAGAATTGTAAATCTCTTGTTTACAATTCTGCTGCTGGTCAGTGGTGCATGATGGTCACTTAACGCTCATTTTGGTGTGGGTCATCTTCCTTGTTGTCCTTGGAGAGCTAGCAGTGGGCATCTCCCCCCAAACATATTTCAATAACAACCATATAGTAAAATCTCAGAACTTCATACACAACAATGATATGCATATTTGGACAGAATGAGTTTCAACAGATCATGACCTTTCATATAGTATCTTACAAGGTATGCTTTGTATGAAATATCACAACTATAAACAAATGATGAATATAGGGGTTACTGGGTCCTACTTTGAGGTACAGTGCATCACAGGGGAGGAGTAGGAAATATTTGTTACCAGGCCATGAGTCTGAAGGGGGAAACTAGGATTGTCTGGGTATGAACAATGGGATGGCAAGCCTGAGAAATGAAGCATGAGATAGGGTAGGCAAGGAGAATGGCACAGAGACAAGGAGCCAGAGATGAGGAGGGGACAGTACTGAGACAGACATGTTGGCGGGGATGAGGCAGAAGAGTCTGTGCTCATTAGAGTGTGCTCTCCTCCAGAGCCTGAAGAAGAACCAAGATTCCTGAGTTTCATCATTCCTCTGCTGCCAGCAGATAGCTGTGAAACCCACTGGGGAAGGTGATCCACACAGTGGATGACAATTTACACTTGCTGTCAGTTACCTCAAGTGTCAGAAGTCTGTGTGGTGACTGTAAATAGCCCAACCCTGCTGATGACTCCTCAGGTGGGTGTCAATATCATGTCACATGATGGAACTAGTGTTTTTTAATTTTTTTTAATTTAGAAAATTACACATAGACCACAGATAAGTATGTTAAAATAACATTATTAATGTTGCAAAGTCAAATGCTCAAAAGTTAGGAAATGTCAGATTTTAGGTTGCCTGTGCAACCTTAATTTAGCCCACTTATACATGTGTGTTATACAGTCTAATTACATGATGTGCTATTTCTTCCACAGGATCCATGTGCTGAGATACTCTGGGGATTAATCAAGGTTGGATAGTGAAGAGCACTGTTGTCTGTAGGACCCCGTCTCATTTGTTGCAACCTTAATTCTGACATTTGGTAACTTTTCAGTCATTGACTTTGCAACTTCAATGTTCTTTTAACCTAGCTTTGGTGTGTAATAAACATACTATCATTTCACTATTCATTAAATGTAATGAAGAGGCCATGCTGTATATGTCCACAGTCTCTATTGAATTAAGGAGCTAAAGCCAATAAAGAAAAAAATAAATATTTACACATGTAAATCAGAGTTTACAACACATTGTTGCTTTACAAATCCTTTTTAAAAATGAGCATAGCCCAAAGGTTCATTTGTAGATGAGTTGTGCACAAAATATAGCCAAAAGCATATTGAATTTTGTCATCAATATGATTCTGAGCGGGATTAGTGCATTGAGAGAAACCCCTAGCCGCAAAGATTTCCCCCCAAAAACCTTAAATGCCTTATTGTAAGCAGCTGCTGGCTAGTGCAAGCGTATCAATATTTATTAGTATATTCCCTTGTAAGAACACTAGTAAAGAAGTGGCATGCATCCGAGAATATGACACACCTAAAAGTTAGTTCAAGTAAAACTGAACTGAAAAATGACTCTTTCAGTTGCTAAGTACGTCTTGCAATTTAAATGTTCACTGGGACTGTGTAGTGCCCAAATTAAAGTAATAAGCTTATTGATGATGATATTGCAATTTAGGGTATATTAATACAAGTGTCTTGTTTGTGTCTATGAATAAAGTGGTCCATATTTGAACTAGTTACAGCAAGACGAAGCTGCAGGTGTTTTCAATTATAATTAAAACAAGCAGCAAAATTCATCCCTGGATGTCAGTGGGGTAACACCAGACAAGAATTTGGCCCACTGAGCACTGTTTTCCTGACTGTCTAGGTTGAGTGCTTGACTTAGATAAAATAAGGCTGCAATCTTTTAAAATCATTCTTGGATATAATTTCCTAGGTTTAAAAAAAAAACTGAAAAAACAAATTCTATTATCTGGAATCATAGTTACCTCTACATGGCGCATCAGCAGAACTGGAACCTTTAGCTCCACAGCACTGTCCTCTACCACTTGAGTTGATGGAGTAACTGAGAGCAGTACCAGGCTGTTAGGCTTTGTGGACCAGCCACTAGAGGCAGATGAGATACACTTACTTAATGGGTTTCACAGCTATTTGATAGACAGCAGAAGTATGGTGAGACTCAGGACTCTGGGGTTCTATTTTAGATTCTGGAAGGGAGTATACTGTACTCTCTCAATGCTTTTTTCCTTGGCTAGTGAATCTGCCATCTCTGCCTCTGCCCTTATGTGCCCCCACCTCAGCCTATCTGCTTTATCCTATCCATATTTCCCCTGTAGCCGTCTTTACCACCTCTTTATTCCTCTTCTGCCCCACCCCTACCGTGCCTCTACCCCCTTGCACTCCTCATCCCTCTGTATCCCAGTCGAGTGGCTGTCTCCTTTTCCTGGGCACCTGCTGTGGGGGCATTGGAAGCACAGGAGAAACAGTCTCCCTTCTTTCAGTACCTGTGTCGGGCTGCTGAGGGGAGCAAATGCTGGGGAAGTCCTGCTCAGCCCCAGCATCCCTTGTCTAGAGCCTGCTCAGAACAGACAGCGTCTTCTGAGACTTTAGCTGCCAAATCTAACACGTCTCTACAGAGCATGTGTGAACTGAGATTTATCAGAGGTTTACCTCCACACTCACCTTGGTTGACCCCTCTATGACCCAGCTGCCTCCAAATTATGCTTCATAGATCTCTGCATGAACCCCTGCCACATCCAGCCTTGCTCTCCGTGACCCCATGTGACCTCACTGCCTCCAGACACACACACTGATTAACCCTTCCATGACCCAGGCTCCTTCCAAATTGTCCCTTATTACTTTCAGACTTGCTTTCTGTCACCCAAATGTGGCCCTCCACATTGGCACTCATTGACTCGCTGTGACCCTGACTCCCCGAATTGTTCCTTATTGACCCTTGCATAACCCCCACTATTTCCAGCCTTGTTCTCTGTAACACCATGTGACCCTCTTCCTCCAAACCCCCCTCAATGATCCCACCATGACCCTAGCTGCGTCCAAATAGTGCTTCATTGACCCCGAATGACCCACTACCCCCAGCCTTGCTCGCTGTAACCCCACTTCCTTCAAACTCACCTTAATTGACTACTCAGTGACCCTCATTGCCTCCAAATTGTGCTTTAGTAACCCCTACATGACCTCAGCAACCTCTAAATTGCTCTTCAGTGACCCTGGATGCCTCCAAATTGTGTTTAATTGATCTTTTCATAACCCCACTACCTCCAGCCATACACTCTGTCGCCATATGTGTCCTCCTGTGACTCCAAATTTGCCCTCATTTCCTGCACTTGTGGCAGGTCATGCAGGGTCACAGAGAGCAAGGCTGGAGGAAGTGGGGTAATGCCGTACAATTTGGAGTCAGCGAGGGGCCAATGAGTACCATTGTGGAAGCTGGGTGGTCACACAGTGTTATACAGAGTAAAGCTGGGTGTAGTGGGGTCATGTAGGGGTCAATGAGGAACAATTTAGAGGCAGCTAGTGTGATGGAGGGGTCAACAAGTCTCAGTCTTGGGGTAGAGGGGTCATACTGGGTAACAGAGAGCAAGGCTGAAGCGATTGGGGGTCATGAAGGGGTGAATGAAGAATAATTTGATAGCAGCCAGACTCAATGAGAGGTCAGCACATGTGAATCTTGGGGCAGCGGGGACACATGGTGTCATAGAGAGTAACACTGAGGGTTAGTCATGCAGGAAATAAAGGGGAACAATTTGGAAGCATTTTGGGTCACAGAGGGGTCAACGAGTGCCAGTCTGGAGGCAGAGGGGTCAGGTGGGATCCCAGGGAGCAAGGCTGTATAAAATGGGATCATGCAAGGGTCAATGAAGAATAATTTGGAGGCAGCCAGGGTCACAGAAAGGTCAACAAGAGTGATGCTGCAGGGAATGGGGTTGCAAGGGGGGTGGGAGAAAGCAAGGCTGGTGGTAGTGGGGTCAGGCAGGGGTCAATAAGGAACAATTTGGAGGGAGCCAAGGTGATGGAGAGATCAATAAGTATCAGTCTGTATGCAGGGGGTCAGGCGGGATTACAGGGAGTGCCAGTGTGGAGTAGAAGTGTCATGTAGGGTCACATAGCGCAATGTAAATTTGTCAGACAGGTGATTACAGAGGGACTGAAACTCCTGTTTCATGAGATACTCCTGAAAGGAGTCCCTTAAGGGCAAAGAGTGGAGAATAAAGTGGCTATGGATAGAGTAACTTGTAGCCACCATCTGCGAAATCCACCTGTCAATCGGTGGTGATAAGTTCCCAAGTGGGTAGGAAGTGTGAGAGGTGATTTCCAAAGAGAGGGTGGAGGATGTGTTTGTGCAGGATATTCAGAGAAGGGGACTGTTCGTGGCTCTTGATCAAACTGTCAAAATGATTGTTTGGAGGAAGGCCAGGTTAGGAAGGTTGTCATTGGGGTTGGTCCTTTCCTGTAAGGCCAGGATCTCTTTCTAGGAGGCTCTGTAGGTCTGGAATAGGCCTGGTATTGTTGATGTTGGAATGGCTGTGCTGTCTGGGATTTACTGAAACATCTTTGTTCCAGGTACGTAGATTCCAAATGACCTGAGGGTAGCCATTGAATCTTGAGGGAGTGAAGTGAGGTGTCAGTATCACTGCTGAACAGCTCCTGTCCTTTGAATGGGAGGTCTTCCACTGTGTTTTGCACTTCACAATAGTGGTGGCTAAAGAAGGCGAAGCTGCATCAACAATGTTGAGAGAAGCCTGTAAAGAAGTCTTTGCTGTGAGCTAGCTCTCGGTTTAAAAGTAGCCATACTTGAACAAAAAAACTTCAGAAACAGACTTCAAAGAGAAACTGCAGAACTAAAATTAATTTACAAATTTGACACCATTAATTTGGGTTTGAACAGGGACTGGGAGTGGCTGGCTCATTACAGAAGCAACTTTTCCTCTCCTGGAATTGACACCTCCTCATCTGTTATTGGGAGTGAACTAAATCCACCCTGATTGTATTGGCTCTGTCAACACTGGTTCGCCACTTGTGAGGTAACTCCCTTCTCTTCATGTGTCAGTATAACAATGCCTTCGTCTGTAATTTTCACTCCATGCATCTGAAGAAGTGGGTTTTTTACCCATGAAAGCTTATGCCCAAATAAATCTGTTAGTCTTTAAGGTGCCACCAGACTCCTTGTTGTTTTTGTCTGAAGGTGTGGATCTGGACCTAGTCTGATAGTTTATCTAAATAACCCCATCTGCAGATTCTGGTAATACAGATTTCCAAAAGCAGGCAGGTGCACATCCTATGGTGGAGCACTGTAGGGACATATACTCAAAGCAAAAATATAAATATAAAAATCTAAGATGGGGCCTTTGCAGAGGAGTCTAAGTGTTACAGGATTCTGCTCATATATATGGTTTCAGTAGAATAACACTTAGAGGAACTGAAGAGGAATCTAGGTAATTGCCCTATGAGTTCTCATGTTCTCATGTGGATTTGGAACATAAACAGATGTATAGTACAAAAGAGGATAAACCATAAAAATATAGATGCTAAGCCTTAGGGAGCTCCAACTGAGGGAAGATTGCACATTTACTTGAGGCTTGAGCAGAATGAGACATACTTTTGCCACGTTTACAATGTACTCATTCCGTACCCTGATCTAACACAGTAATGGATCTTGTTCTAATAGATCCTATACCATTGCATCAGTGAATCCAATGAATAACCCACACCATAGCTAGTCATCTCAACCAGCACCTCCTCGATAGGCTTCATGAAGTCCTTGAGACTGATATATTTAGTGGCTCCCAACCCTTTAGCCTTCACAAATTTACCTTTGTTCATGTCCATTCCAATGACCTGGGAAGCTCCAGCTGCTTTACAACCCATGACAATGGAAAGGCCAACTCCATCCAAACCAAAGACAGCACAGGAAGAGCCAGATTCCACCTGTGTAACCATATACACACGGGATTCTGTTAGACTCAAAATACAAACTGTGTCCCTGTAACACCAAAGGAAGGAGTATAGGGAAGTGGGAAGGAAGGCCAGGGAGGAGACCCAGAAGAAAGGGAGCTTTGGGTTTTTTCCCTTAGACAAAAGGCTAAAAGAAGCCTGGGAGGCTTAGAGCCAGAAATAGAAGGGCCTGAGCTAGGAGGAAGCCTTGGCGACCACACACTGACATAAGAGCAAGAAAGAATTTTGCACAAATTAGGCTGAGCCCCAGTAAGCATCCCTGAGGAAAGAGAGTGTGGGACCTGGAAAGGAAGCCCAGGAGGCCGTGAATGTCAGGAAAGACCATTAGAGACCGGGGAAACCCTCAGTAAGGACAGTCAAAAGGCTAAAGCTACAAGGGATTGTGATTCTCCATGCAAATGACACAAAACAAGGTCCAATGTGTGCCAAGACAGCAGGAAAAAAAGAGTTCTCACTGTGGCAAGTCCAAGATGGGGTTCAATAAAGTGTTGGGGAGTTAAGTAGGAAAACACATAGTTGAGTTGAGTTGAGTTTTCTTTGTGTGATCTATGCTAAAGGTCCTGGGAGAAGACCCCTGGGCTGTAAGAGGAATTCTGCAGAGTCTCCCAATAACATTAAATCCTCCATTTCACAGCCACACACTTCCCCACTTACCTAGCTATCCCACCAAGAAAATCATAACATTGTGCCCCCTAACCTTTACCAAAAAAATACACCATTACATCTTACACAGTATTGTTAACAGGGTTAGGTGCACCAACCTAAAAGATCTGAATACCACTACATGTTCTTACATCTCCTGCTCTTCAACACATTTCAGAAAGGACAGCCATATCAATAATTTCAAACCTAGTCCTAAAAATAGCCTTCATCTACCACCAAAGAGACAAAAGGCCTGGAATTCTGACACAATTTACAGAGCTTTCTGAATATATCCAATTAACACTAATACAGTCAGTAGTGTGTTTCATGTGCAGAATAAAACAGGCTAAAAGTTGAGGTTCATTGGGTAGTACACATTTGGCAGCGTAAGAGGAAATGAGGAAGGATTACATGGAAGTGAGGATCTGAAAGGAGCCCCCCATCTCATCTGTTCATTTCCAGACTTTGGAAAATTTGGATTGTTGAAAAAAGGGTTGAATTTCTCATGTCCTACATCATCCCCTTGCAGTCACCCCTTCGCCACACCATGTTACATCTGACCAGGGCTTGAATTAAATAGGAAGCAAACAGCATTTCATTTCAAATGGAAAAAAAAAAGCCAAGTAAAAATCATTCCAGGGACACTTGCTACAATAACAGAAATAGCATCTCAACCCTTCTTACAGGGTGGTCACTCAGCCAAAGACACCAAAAGGCCCCACTATTTTAAGATTGAGGTGAAAATGACTTTAAACACCAATTACAGGACAATCATTTTGCCTAGCTTGTCAAAGTGACCTGTGGCTTAAATGGGCATGAGAAAGATGAACCAAACCCTCTTTGCAGGGTGATATTAAGCAAGGGTCTTTACAATGCTCCACATCTAAGAGTGGTGAAAAAGAAAGACTTCTGTTCCCTCAGCAGAAGTGGTCTCTTTGCCCAGCAAATGCTAGTGACCCAAGACAAGCTAGAAAAGGGAGACCTAAACCCTTCTTACAGGGAGAGGTCAATGGTGCAGGGCATTTTAAAGTCTGGCTCCTAAAGAGCTGAAACCCAGGGAAAACTCAACCCTTTTTAAAGGGTGGTCACTCAGCCTTAGGTAAGAAATGGTCCCACAAATCATTTTTCATAGAAGGGGGTGGACCTTGATCCTTATTTACAGGGAAGTCCTTTTACTTGGAACCTCATGGGGGAGTAAGTCTATGTTGACAAGTATAAATCTTGAGTCTTTATTACAGGTAGGACTATGTCTGCAATATGTGTATCCTTTTTCTGTGGCTTTTTCCTCCGATCTCTCTTCCTGCAGTTTCTTCTATGTTTCTGGCTTCTTGTCCATTTTGTCTTTTGAGTTGCTGGAAAGAGAGATAAGGAGAGATACAATTAGGTGTGGGTTCAGTAGATGCCATGACTGCAATGTGAATTCAGATTAAATAGACAAGGTAGTCTAAGGCTAATTCAGAGACGAGAAAAAGGAAATAGGCCTGAAATCTGATTACAGAAGTCACCCTTACTTTAAAAAATCTGAAGTCACCCTTACTTTAAAAAAAATGCTATGTCTTTAAACAAGGAGGAAATATTTGGAAATGAATAGGCAAGGGGAGGCATCCTGCTGAGTCTCCCATTACCAATAAATCCTCCATCCCTCAGCCATACCCTCCACAACTTACCTTTCTACACCACCAAGAAAATTACAACTTTGTCCCCCCCCCCAACATTTTCCAAAAATGAAATAGGTTTAAGTGCACCCACGTGCAAGATCAGAATACCACACCATGCACCTGCACCTCCTGATCACCATTACATTTCCTGAAGGATAACTATATCAATCATGTCTAACAAAGTCCAAATAATATGTTAGCAATCTACCTAAAATGAGACAAAAGGCCTGGAATTTGGATACAATTTATGGACCTTTCCAAATCAATACAATTAACACTACTCCATCCATCAGTGTGCAGAATAAAATGAAGGGTCAAAGTTGAGGTTGGTTGGACAGTGCCAAATGGGCAGGGTAAGAAGAAATGAGGAAGGATAACATGGAAGTGAGGATCTGAAAGGAACACCCCATCTCACCTGTTCATTTGCAGACTTTGGAACATTTTGATTTTTGTGGGGGTTCTTGGCTTTTTTGAAAAAAAGGTTCGAATTTCTTGCGCCCTCCATCATCCCCTTATAGCAGTCCCCTTCACCACACCAGGTTACATCACATCCCGGCTTGAAATGAATAGGTCACAAAACAGATTTGACTTCAAATTTCAAATAATGCAAGCAGAAAACATTTTAAGGGAATTTACTATGACTAAGAGAAAGAGAATCTCAATCATTCTTAAAGGTCGGTCACTCAGCTACAGGCATGTAAAGGCCCCACTAGTTTAAGAGTGAAAGGGAGAAAACCTTACACCCTGTTTACAGGGCAGTCATTTTGCCCAGCATTTCAAAGTGACCTGTTGCCCAATAAGCATGGCACAGACGACCCACACCTTCCCCACAGGGTGTTCATTAAGCAAGGGGCATTATATTGGGCCAGAGCCAAGGATGGAAAAGGAGAGAACTCCATTTTGTCAGGAGAGGTAGGTCTCTTTGCCCAGCAAGTGCCAGTGGCCCAAGACAAGCTAGAAAGGTGAAATCCGAACCCTTCTTAAAGGGAGAGGTAAATGGCACAGAGAATTTTAAAGACTAGCTCCTAAAGAGCTGAAAGCCACAAAGGACTCAACCTTTCTTAAAGTGTGGTCACTCAGCCGTAGGTACCTAATGGAGCCATAAAGCATTTTTATGGGAAGGAATGGATCTTTATTCCTGGTTAGAGGAGGTACTTTTACCTGGCATCTCAAGGGGATCCATGGAAGTGAGTGTGTGCAAGTGAGTGGTCCATGGAAGGTCCGTGTGTGCAAGGTGTGTATCCCTTTTCTGTGGCTTCTTCTTCCATTCTCTTTTCCTGTAGTTTCTTTTGCTCTTCCACCTTCTTGTCCATTTTGTCTTTTAAAAGGAGAGGATTTTACCCAGGGTTTCTCAGGACCCAAATCAGTGGTAACTTAACTGTTTCTCGCCAGGTGGTGTCAGGAATAAACTGATGGAGAGACAGCTCATCCGTTTGATAAATGATTGATACAGACCAGGTTTCTCTTATCTAAAATGACTATTTATTAGATTTTAAACACACACACACACACACACTCTCTCTCTCTCTCTCTCAATACGTTTGGGACATCTCAGATATAGTTACAGTCTGAGATGGTTTCAAATGATCACCAGCCAGGCTTCCAGTGGCCCTCTTTACATCCAGCTGATGGGGAGTTTAGATGTCAACTCCTTGCCCGAATAAAAACTTCCTCGAACTGGTCCAAAGCATATTCTTTCACTTAATCTTTTATAGCTAACTTCAAACAAAGCACATAACCTATAATGAAATTCCTAGTGGGTCAACAATTCTCCTAATTTCAACAAACTACTCATTATCTCAAAACATTCTAGTATTTTTTATCATAAGAACAATATTTCAGGAGTACTTAAGGGCAAGGTCGCTATTCACTCACTGTCTTCCATAACTTTCTGTCCCACCTTCCCATTCTGATTAACAAACTGCAAGTATGCAGCTCTCTGACCTTACCTTACAAAGGCCTAAGATTTTCCTAGCTATGTGATGTTTGGTTTTCAGCTGGCAGTGGTTGAACATAAAAGTGGCTGACTGCAGTACTGTCAAGTTCTGGGGTACATGCAGGAATGTGAAATTCTGGGATAACAAGGAGATGACAGGAAAGTCAAGGTTAGGTGTGGGCTCCATAGACAACATAACAACATAAATTCAGATTAAATGGATAAGGTCTTGGCCCTCCTAGTCTTTGGCACCAATCTGTGACAGAGCAGGCCACAGTCATGGGACAGTTAGAAAGACAAACACTTAATTCTTCAAAGAGGCTGGTTTCTATAATTAGTTTTCAAATAGGAGAATAATCTTGGTAAATTGAGGGAAAGAGGCACACTCTAGTTATAGGGAGCTCACTTTGGACTTTGGCATTAAGAGGGCCACTACAGAAGAGAAAAAGGAATCAGACCTGAACCCTTATTACAGGGCGGTCACCTTTACTTTACAAAAAATCTGCTCCTTTAAACGGGGAGGGGGAGGGTCACAAATGTGAAAATAGCTGGAAATGAACAGGTAAGGGAGGAATCCTGCTGAGTCTTACAGGGTCATTATTAATGAAGATTCCTATGGTGGTTTTATTGAGTAGAGAACTCTGCACCCCGATAACACAACTGTTCCTAACTAGCCTAACAGCTATCAACCTGGACACTCTATTTACAGAGCAGTGTCAGGCTACCTTCACTAATGGTGGGTGTGTGTGTGTGTGTGTGTGTGTGTGTGTGTGTGTGTGTGTGTGTGTGTGTGTGTTTCTTCCTAGCATGCAGAGAGAAAAAGTCCTGTACACCCCAGGTGGCCTTAGCTAGCCTGACTAATAGGGAAAGGCCTCCATACCCATGTTACCAGCCGGTCTTATAGCCCTGAATTTAAGGGCAATCTGTCTTGTAGATGTTAGCTTTATCTCCAAATTGCCAAAGGAGAAGCCTTTTCAGCCTGGGTATAGCTAGTCAGTCTCATTAGTCTTTATATAGGTTGAGACTAGGAAACCCTGGCTACATAAACTGAGGGTACGTTTACACTTACCGGGACGGTCGATGCGGCGAGTTCGACTGCTCGGAGTTCGAACTATCGCGTCTGATCTAGACGCGATAGTTCGAACCCCGGAAGCGCTAGTTCGAACTCCGGTACTCCACCGCGGCAGGAGGAGTTGCCGGAGTCGACCCTGGAGCCGCGGAGTTCGCTTCCGCGGCGTCTGGACGGTAAGTAAGTCGAACGAGGGTAGTTCGAATTCAGCTACGTTATTCACCCTAGTTCGACCCCCGAGCTTAGTGTAGACCAGGGCTATAGTCTCCATGATTAATTTCCCAACACAGTTACAGGACAGTGAGTATAATTGTCCCTGACCAGAGTATATTCTTTTTAGAGCTGGCACAGCCTGAAAAGGTCAGTGTAAACATGGTGGAAAAGTCATTGAAATCCCTGTTCTAAATGCAGGTAGTCTTCTGCACTCTACTTACTGGGTGGTTTAGCTGTCTAGCTAATGGAGAGAAATCAGCACAGCCTAATTAACTGGTCATGCTCCTTTTCTCCTCTAAGGCAGAGATATCTGTTTACCATTAATGTGGGTGATTGCCTCACTAGCTTGTTTAGGTATACAGCAGCTTCTCTTTTAGGATGGCAGAATTAGTGAAATCTCAACAGTGGACAGTCAGGGGAGGCTTGCATACCTTATGTACTGGGCTGGCTCCTTTTTTATTTTAATGGAAACCTAGACATTGGAACTGGAGTGGCAGATTCCTGAACCTAATCACAGGGCAGCATTTTACTAGCCTACCAAGCAGGATGAGAATGACAACATCCTGACTCAGGGCAGGGCCACTAGGGGGCAGCTGTGCGGGTGGTGACCTACGTGCCCCCAAAGTCGGGGAGACAGTCACACTCATACTCCATGAGGCAGGCAGTGATGATATGGAAGAAGAGCTAGAGCTACAGACCCTGGGGTGACTGGACTGCTGTGCCTAGGCAGCGAGCCATGAGCACTCCTTCTGCCTCTCCAGCCTCACCCACCCCTGGGAGCCCCTACAAAACAATGACACTGCCTCCCTCTGCCTATAAGTGGCATCTATAACCAGTGATGAGCTGCCAAATTTTTAACAACGGGTTCCCTCCTCCCTCCAAAATTTTAACAACGGGTTCCCTCCTTCCCCCCCCTCCGTGGGGGGGGGGGTCGTGCCCCATCCAACCCCTCATGTTTCTTGACACACACACTCCGAGACCCCTGACCCATCCCCCCCTTCCCTGTCCCCTGACTGCCCCTTGCCGCCCCACCCAACCCCTCCTCTCATTCTCAATGGCCCCCCAGAACCCCTACCCCATACAACTACCCCTTCTCTCTGTCCCTGAGTGCCCCCACCACCTCATCCAACCCTGCTCTTTCCTGACTGCTCCCCGGGACCCTTGCCCCCATTCAATCCCCCTGTTCCCTGCCCTCTGACTGCCCTGACCCCTATCCACCCCCCCACAACCCACCCCCTCCCTGCCCCCTTACCACACTGCCTGGGGACCGGGTCCACTCTGCCAGGACCACGACCGGCGCCGCGGGGCCCGACTTCCCGGGCCGGGCCGGCACCGGGGCCCAGCCATGGGGCCCGACTCCCCGGGCCGGCACCGGGGCCCGACTCCCCGGGCCGGGTCGGCACCAGGGCCCGACTCCCCGGGCCGCTCGGCCCGACTCCCCGGGCCGGGCCGGCACCGGGGCCCGGCCGCTCGGCCCGACTCCCCGGGCCGGCACGGGAGCCCGAAAGCTCGGCGGCAGCCGTGGGGCCCGACTCCCCGGGCCGGCGCTGGGCTGGAGGGAGCTGCGGTCTGGGACCGGGAGCTGCTGAGCCAGCCGCACCTCCCCTCCCCCTCTGCGCCCCAGCTTACCTACTGGCTGCCTCCATGCTGCTTGTTCAGGCTTCCCGCGAACATCTGATTCGCGGGAAGCAGGGGAGGGGGAGGAGAAGGGGGCAGAGCAGGAGAGGAGTGGGCGGGAACTTTTGTTAAATTTAGCAGCCCTTAACAAGCGGTTCTAAAATGGCTGCTAAAATTTAACAACGGGTTCCCGCGAACCCGTGCGAACCCGCTGCAGCTCACCCCTGTCTATAACTTCTCCTCAACAGTGACGCGCCAAGCCCAGCCCCTAATGCGAGCCCCTTCAGGAGCTGCCTGCCAATCACTGAGCCTGGCCCACTCCGCATAAGCCTCCTCAGGAGCTACATGCCAAAAACCCTAGCCACACCCTTCCTTGTGTGAACGCCCCTAGCCAAGTCCTGCCAGCACAAGTCACCTGAGGAGTTGCCCACCAACCTCCTAACCTCACTCCGCTCAACATGATCCATCACAGGACCTGCCTGCCAACCTCCTAACCCCACACCCCCCAGCATGAGATGCCTCAGGAGCTGCCTGCCACACCCCTAGCCCGGCCCCTGTAACACAAGCTGCCTCATGAGCAGCTCACCAACCTCCTAGCCATGCTCTCCACCCCACACTAGCCCCCTCAGGAGCTGACTGCCAACTTGCTAGCCCTGCTCTCCCCAGCACATGCCACCTCAGGAGCTGCATGCCAACCCACTAACCCTGTCTCCCCAGCATGAGCCACCTGCCAAACCCCTAGCCTGGCCCTTGCAGCATGAACTGCCTCAGGAGCAGCCCACCAACCCCCTATCCATGCATCCCACACACACAAGTCCCCTCAGGAGCTGCCTGCCAACAGCCTAGTCCTGCTCACCCTCACGTAAGCCAGCTCAGGAGCTGCCCACCAAACCCCTACCCATGCACCACACACCACTCCTCCCCTCAGCACAAGCTCTCTCAGGAGCTGCCTGCTAACCTCCTAACCCCGTGCCCCCCAGCATGAGACACCTCAGGAGGTGCCTGCCAAAACCCTAGCTCACCCCTGAAATACGAGCTGCCTGACGATCCCTAGCCCTCCTCTCCTTGTGAGAGACAATTTAGGAGCTATCCAACAATCTCTGGCCACCATTGGACACCCCCCCATGCGCACAAGCCCCCTCAAGAGCTGACTATGAACCTCTAGTCCCACCTCACCAGGTGCTGCCTGCCAACCCCTAACCCCATCCCCCCACCAAGTGTGAACCCCCATCACTGAGATGTTGCCCATCTAATCCATCCCCATCCTCATCCCACCCCTCGCAGGAGCCACCTCAGGTGATGGGCACCAAATACAATCCCCATTTCCATGCGTGAGGCATATTTACTAGACACAGATTTTTGATGTGAGAGGTGTTAAATCATCTGGTCACAAAATAGTAGGTTCATTATTGCGCACTCAGCCATTTTAACACCTCACATGCCAGCAATGTGCATCCATCAGGTATTCCTTGTGCACAGATATTTTATGCCCTAGTCAACTGATCCAACTTTTATTAATGCTAAGCAAATTGGAAAACAAAAAGAAAGTCTCAAACACACAATCAGAATAACTGTAGCTCTCCAATTCCAAGCACCAAAGTTTATTTATCAATGTCTAATCACCTTTCAAAGGGGTATTTTATCAGCCATAGATCTATTTCTCATTTTAACTGATATCTTAATAGTTTCCCCTTGTTTTTATTTCTGACTTGTAAGCACCTCAGCAGCACACACATCACTCAAATATACTATTGCCAAATATACTATTACCAACCCATGTGAGCAGTTATATAAAATTAAGCACACAGGCAAGAATTAAAACTATACCTTTCTACCCTTAAAATGGGGTTTTACAGCAACTCAATGTGATTAAATGGAATTAACCCTAGCCCCAAAAGTTTTTTTTTTGTCTTTATATCAACAATGTGGTGCTTTCTCTTTTGGGAAACAAAGTGCAAACTGATTGGTCCAAACCTACTCATTGTCACCTGGTAATCAAAAAGTCAGTTTAGCATCGTAACATAATTGTAGTCACTTTTTGAAGCAGCTGATTAAATCAACACAAACTACCCTGCCCTATACTAGCAGGCATTGTTTTGATCTAGAACTAGCAGTGTCTTCTCTGAATTCTCCTTTTCCTTAGGTGGGTAGACTACTGTAGTAGATGAGGAAAGTAACTGTGTATATACTATACCTACTGTAATGTTCACAAGACAAAAAAGAGTTGTTTTCTGGATGGCCTGTTTGTTGTTTCTGAAGTTAAAAAAGCATCACAGCTAGCATAGACTTCAATAAGAAGTAGCTGTGGCAAGTCATAAAATGAATGTTTTCCTGTTTAAAGCATTCATTTAAAGTGTGTGTGTGTGTGTGAGAGATTTATTTTCTCAGCATGGTTCACCTTGAAATCTCCACAATCACAATGAATCTAACCTCAATAATTTACTAGGAATTTATGTCAATAACCATCTTTCTTAGGTCATCCAGTCTTTTGTGGGTTGCTGTAAAGTATTTGTGTATAGGATTGAGAACTAAAGATATTTATTAAAAGTTGAAATATTGATAGTATTTTATGTACTAAATATTTACACTAACAGCAGTGACTTTTTTTGGTCAAGATAGACTAGAGATGTAATTAGACATACATACATGCTATGTCATATGCATAGGTCAGAAATTTGAGTTTACTAAGTTACTCTGGATGAATTGGTCTAATTTTTTCAAAAATATTTTAAGACTTTTTTTTTATTACTAGCATCTTTAGGTTCTGAAATAGTTTACTAAAGTTTGACATGCATTTTTTTTCTGAGCAAAAACAGGGGGAGGATATTGTCCTGTCTGAGTGACCTGTTTAATTAAACAGTGAATTTGTAGTACTAAAAATACTATGAAATATATTAGGACTCCATGGATTACATTTTGGAAACAGATAAAGTAATGGGTATGGTAATTGTGGAGGACCACCAACCTAGAGATTTGCATTCTGACTTCATCAGGAGACTCTAATATAAACTAGAATGTAGATAAAATTAACCCCCAAAAGATAACAGGATCACACTGTGTGAGACACATCTTGCATTATAATATTTGTTACCTAATCTACTGGTGTATTGACACAATGCCTCTAAAGAATTGCTGCTACCGTTATGCAAGGCTTTTGAAGGTCAAAAGAAGCTAGTGTTATATAGACTGTATACAGACAATCTCTGAGCCTCAAACAAACAAATAGGATGTGTGTTTGGTTACTTGGCAATCCCCAAAGTCAAAGTCTCTTTTTCGTTTACATATATACAATTTGGTTTCAGATACTCCTTGTACCTTTTTTGCTTTATTTTCTACCATATTAACTGCTCCTGCATTAAACTATTTGTTGAAATGAGGAGCATGTAGCAATAAAACCTTTAACATAGCACACCTCTGTACTTCGGTTTGGTTTTTGGTTTAAATTTTCTTTCCACAAAGTGGAGGCAGATTTATTTATTGAGCTCTTTGTCTTCTTATAAAATATGAATTTGAACTCATTTTATTTAAATAAATTAAAAAACACAGACTGACTCCAGTGGCACCTTGAAATGGACAGCCAGCCCCTGGATACTGAGTGGCCGTCACAGAAGATATAAGGCCAGATCTTTTCCACCCCAACATCTGCTCAGCACAGGAGGGAAGGAGGCTGATTGTGGCTCCCTGTCTCTGAGGGCCAACAGATACCAGCCTCAGCCCTTACGTAAGTTAGAGCAGCCTGGGGTTTTCCCTTACACCAGCCAGGTATGGTCTCTAAGGGCATGTCTACACTGCAGTTAGACACCCACAGCTGGTCTGTGACAGCTGAGTCAGGCTCGAGCTATGGGGCTTTCTTTGCAGTGTAGACTTCTGGGCTCGGGTTGCAGCCCAAGTTCTGGGACCCTCACAGGGTCCTAGAACCCAGGCTTCAGCCTGAGCCCAGAAATCTGCACTGCAATAAAACAGCCCTTTTGCCCAAGCCCCGCTAGTTTGAGTCTGCTGGCATGGCCCAGCCGCAAGTTTTTAATCGTAGTGGAGAGGTACCCTAAGGGTGCATCTACACTGCAAAAAAGACCTGTGTCAGTGAGACTAAGATCCCAGGTCATCTGTGTTGGGCTCACACTAGGGGGCTAAAACTAGCACTGTAGATGTTCAGGCTTGGGCTGGAGTCCAGGCTTGGAAACTCAAGCCTCTCACTGAGTTTCAGAGACTAGGCTCCAGTACGAACCCGAGCTCTGGAACACAGTGTGTGTGGGGTGGGGTGGTCTCATTGGTCAGGCTCCAGTCTGAGCATCAACACTGATATTTTAGTCCCCTACTGCGAGCACTGCAAGGCGGTTAACCCGGGCTCTGAGACTCCCTGCCATGAATCATTTTTACAGTGTAGACTTAGCCTAAGCGGCCATACACCAGCTGAGAAATCTGTGGAAGGGGCTTGTGTTCCACCCCCTAGACATGCCCTTTAAACTTACTTCCCCATGCTCTACCAGAAGACTTCTCAGCTGGCCAGGTCCAGATTCTGGTTTTGCACCACTCAGGAGTCAGATCAGGGCAGAGTTCCAACCCTGAAACATTTTACAGGTAAATGTTTGGGTTTCAGCTTTCTGGCACTTCTCTATTTTAGCATCTTTTATCATAACCCTTGTGCATTGAAAGTGTCAAGAGTCTTTTAGAATGTCATTAAGCTGAAGGGTGTGTATGTTGCAGGCAAGAATCCTCTCCTTAGCATGATCTCGGGAGACTTAAAATCCCATCTGCCTTGTAGGATAGGGGAGGGTCTTTTTCCTGAGGAACTCAGAGCTACTCAGTGGGAATTCACTGTACAAGCCAGAGAAGGCAGAACGTCAGCTCGTCTGCGCACACCATTTCCATTCATTGGATTGCTCTGACACACCTACACCTTGTCTTTCCATCTTCTGCCACACACTCCTTCCCACCTCTGCTCTCCAGTGCTAATCTCAAGGTAGCTCCTCACATATAGGGTTACTCATGTTGCTGACGGTTTCACCACACTGTTCCTAAGCCTCCCTGCCAAGCAAACATTGAGACCTGAGCGCTTTGACTTTCCACTCCCTTTTCATCAACCTGCAGGATTGACCTGTAATTTAATGGACAGCCAGGCTATATCAGAAAGGGTCTATGTCAAAACATCAACATGTTGGGGCATATTGCTCCCTCTTTAACATCTCTGTCTGGATTTCAAAGGACAGGAGGATCCATCAGAGGGAACATTATTTTATCAATATAGGACCTTTGTGAAGGGTGATGAGCTCCACTGTGGGAAAGGAATCTTTATAAGTAACAATGAGTGACAGCTTAAGAAAAGTCACATCTCATGCACCACAGCTGAACTGCATCAACCTGTGACTATCACACAACCCAGATTGTGTGAATGGATTCTGCTGGCTGGTTTCATTACTATAATTCTTAGTGGAGCTATAATGTTTGCAGTGTGGCAAGATAATATTAAGGGTCTGAAGGTTTTTGGTTCCCATAAGCTGTCTCTGAACACAGGGGACAGGAGTCTAGCAACTTTCACACTCTCGATCAAGATTGATTTCCCCTTCCCCAGTGTAATGAAATGCTAAAGTCTAGTATATTTTTCTGCTACAAAGTGGTGCAGTATATAACATACCTTACTTAAAGCTTGATGCTTTAAAGACTAGCCACTCAACTCCCAGCAAATGGAAGCAGCCCCTGATAGTTCAAGTACAACTGCTTGGTATTTAACTTCCATTTTGTTCTGACCGCTGAACTGCAAGCAGAGTAAACCTTATCCTGCATTTGTAATGGCCATCAACAAGTCATCTGTTGCCAAGTGCACTGCCACCTGGTTACAGGAGCACAGTCAGACTTTGATTAATCTCTGGTGCAAAGTAAGCAAAATTTCACTTTAGCAAGAGTTCCAGAAATGACCACGGATACCAGGATATAGTGAAGAATCTGGAAACACTGGATATTTACTGAACCAATAACCATTGCAGGGAGCAGATTAAGCAGTTTAAGAATAACTACTGGGAAACCAGGGATGAGAACCAACCCTATGGGAAATCTCAGTCATCTCACCTCTTTTACAAGGAGTTTGACCAGGTGCTGGGTACCGTGCTGTGCACTGAGCCAACAGTGGTTCATGACAGCCTGGGGTCAGCCAGGATGGTAACCTTCTTACCCCAGAATACAGAGGAGACAGTAGGCTTCAGATCAGCCACCAAAAATTATGCTGATGCTCAAACCGGTCCTCAAGGAGGCTTTACCACCTGAGCACCTGCAGCATGTCCTGACTTCATACTCGGAGGAACTTTGTTATGATACCCTGGAAGAACAGCCAACTGTTTTTAACCAATTAGGTCATTTTATCATCCTTTTATCATTGTGTTATTTGATGTGATGGTCAATTTATATGCTATTTCATATATAAGAAGTGCATGCTAAATAGATTTAAGTTCTAGAATTATAGAAGTATAAGACTGAAGTATAAGACTGACAAGAATTTAGGAGTGATGACTGTGTATTAGGTATATAAGTAAAGTGTGGCTGGAATGCAAGGCCTTCAGGCTGAGGCCTATACAATTTTAGCTTGGCCATACTAGGCCATAGATTTAAGAATGCTTGACATGAGTGGGTAACTTAAGAATAACCCTATGCCAGTAACGTCACAAGATTACTGTAAAATGCGCCGATAAGTAATGTTACGGAAAACTAGATTGAAATAAACCATAATAATAATGTATTGTCTAAGATCACAAGACACCTGATTGTAACATCATAAGAATGACCTGTCCTGACTGAAGGGTATATGCTATGAGTAGATGCTAATGAGGATAAGAGGAACTAAGAAACAAGCTATAAAAAATGGGGCACCCGAATATTCATAGGGTGCGGAAGCACAGATAAGTAAAAGAGGGTTGAAACCATCATGAATGTGCATAAAGTATTAGGGGTGGTCAGAACAATATAAAGGAGGTTAGGTAAAACTGGAATGACTCCATGAGAAACATCAGCAGGGACTATCCCTCTATTAATGAGAGTCTATTGCAAGGTCCATTGGACCCTAGAATATCTTTGAGGATGAGAGTATGTCTACAGTCTTAGTCACTGCATGGGCTTTTATGGGATTTATATATTCATGGCTAATTGTAACTTTAGTATTGCTTTAATAAAACTTGTAGTATAGATCAGACTTTGTACTTGTGATTATATTGGACTTCATGTGTGCCTGGAGGCTCCAGATTTGAGAAAAGCACCAGAGGTGATTTTCACTCTGAGCTTGTCACTGGAGCAATAAGAACTGATCTAATGGTATTTTAATACAAAATTACTAAATACAATTTAAGTAAAAAAGTCTACAAGTAGAATCAGCAGCAGAAACACAAAAGAGGCAGAAGTAACCCTTCTGTCTTTTAAGTTTCTGGCTCCATGTTTTTTGTCATTAATACAGGGTCGGGGGATTTATGATTTTTGACCCAATGCAAAATGTATTAAAAGCCACGGGCAGCAGTGTTTATGTACAAATGGTTTATTGCAAGCCTAAGCCTTGGTGTCACCTCCCCACACACTATGTGGAATTCAAAATGGAGAATGAAAAGCACAAAACAACAGTGAAAAAAGCATTTAAAGTTCATTGTTTAATAGAAACTTGAACATTCTCACCAAGATGTGCCAGCTGCTAAGAGAAGAACTTTATGGTGCCTTCCTTTCTGTGCACCATGCCATACAAGGAGAGACTTGCAGTATCATTTCTGGATCATGAACGTCAACTGAGGGAGGAAGAGTATAGCAGAAAGACCTGTTTGAGAGGCTGCTTGCACTTATGGCCACAAGAGTATAGGCTCCTGCTGCATATCCTAAGACCTTTCCACAATACCATGTGCCACAGACCAGGAACACTTTGGACAGTTTCATGGTAGGTTGCCCCTTGCAACAGGGACTTAATAACAGGTGGACCGGGCAAATGTATCCACTGTAGACTTCACCCACCTGCTAGGATGGCAAGTGTGCTCTAAATGCAGAATTAGGGTATTTATTTGTTGGCACTTGTTTCAGTGGTCAATGACAAGTTTATACACTTTTTTTATTAACCATTTTGGTGTGCTGATGGCAGCTGGTTTAACTGGCAATGCTTTAATAGTGCATGCTTCTTTTTTTTGTAATATAGCATGATCACAAATAAAGGCATGTATTTTGTTAATAAAGTTTATTACCATCAATGCATCACATCACATAATGTGTATTTCAAATAATAAAGATAAACATGTGATAAGGGACAACTGGGAAGCTTTATCCAAACACAGAGGGTACGTCTACACTACAGGATTATTCCGAATTTACATAAACCGGTTTAACAAAACAGATTGTATAAAATCGAGTGTGCGTGGCCACACTAAACACATTAAATCGGTGGTGTGCGTCCACGGTCCGAGGCTAGCATCGATTTCTGGAGCATTGCACTGTGGGTAGCTATTCTATAGCTATCCCATATTTCCCGCAGCCTCCCCCGCCCCTTGGAATTTCCAGGTTGAGATCCCAGTGCCTGATGGGGCAAAAATCATTGTCGCGGGTGGTTCTGGGTAAATGTCGTCAGTCACTCCTTCCGCTGGGAAAGCAATGGCAGACAAGCATTTTGTGCCTTTTTTCCCTGGATTGCCCTGGCAGATGCCATAGCATGGCAATCATGGAGCCTGTTTAGCCTTTTGTGACTGTCACCGTATGTATACTAGATGCCGCTCACAGAGGCGATTCAGTAGCGCTACACAGCAGCATGCTTTTGCTTTTGCATGATAGCAGAGATGGTTACCAGCCATATTGTACCATCTACCATGCCATAAATTGGTAATAAGATGATCATGGCTACCAGTCCTTTTGCACTGCACCATCTGTTGCTGTCATAAGTGCCCCTGGCTGCTCTTAGCCAGGGGCGCAAAAGCCAAAATTGGGAATGACTCCCTGAGTCAATCCCTCCTTTTTGGTATCTAAAAATAGAATCAGTCCTGCCTAGAATATAGGCAAGTGTACTAGAGAACCACTGTATCAGAGAACCAGAGAGCACAGCTGCTCTGTGTCAGATCCTGCAGAAATTATGAGCTGTATGCTATTCACAGGGGGTGCTCCTGCAACAACCCCACCTGTTGATTCTGTTCTTCCCCCAGCCTTCCTGGGCTACCATAGCATTGTCCCCCCACTTGTGTGATGAAGTAATAAAGAATGCAGGAATAAGACACAGTGACTTGTTAGTGAGATATGAGTGGAAGGCAGCCTCCAGCTGCTATGATAGTCCAGACAGGACAGTAAGGAGTGTGTAGGAGAGGAGCCCAGCATCCCTCTGCTAGTCCAGGGGCAATTGAATCTTTTCTTTACACATGAAGGGTGGGGGCTGATGGAGCTCAGCCCCCTGTTGCTATGATGACGATGGTTATCAGCCATACTGTACCATCTACCACGAAAAATTAGGACCAGGTGCCCTTGATTGACCTTACCGATGCTAGTCAGCATGGTTACCAGTCCTTTTGCACTGCCCCATGTGCCAATAGGCTGATGATGAGGACGGATACCAGCCATATTTTACCATCAGCCATCCATAGCATGGGGGGAGCAAGGATGTTGGTGTTGAGTGCTGCACCATCGCGTCTATCTGCAGCATTCAGTAAAGATACGGTGACATGTAAAAGAGTCAAGAGAGGATTGTTTTCCCTTTCACTTCTGGGGGTGGGTGGGGGGGGTGCGTAAATTGCCGAGCTATGCCCTGACCCACCGCGGACACTGTTTTTGACCCTAGAAGCATTTGGAGCTCAGCGAAGAATGCAAATGCTTTTCAGAGACTGCAGGAACTGTGGGATAGCTTGAGTCCTCCAGTCCATGAGCGTCCATTTGATTCTTTGGCTTTCCGTTACGCTTGTCACGCAGCAGTGCGCTGAGTCCCTGCTATGGCATCTGTCTGGAGATTTTTTAAAAATGATTTTGAATTTCGTCTTCTGTAATGGAGCGCTGATAGAACAGATTTGCCTGCCCTTACAGCGATCACGTCCGCATCGTCCATGCGGGAGCTCTTTCTTTATTTTGATTTTTAACTGCATCACCACACGTGCTGATCGGAGCTCCACGCTGGCCAAACAGGAAATATTCAAAAGTTCGCGGGGCTTTTCCTGTCTACCTGGCCACTGCATCCGAGTTCAGATTGCTGTCCAGAGCGGTCAGTGGTGCACTGTGGGATACCGCCCGGAGGCCAATACCGTCGATCTGCGGCCACACTAACCCCAATCCGATATGGTAATACCGATATTAGCGCTACGCCTCTCGTTAGGGAGGAGTACAGAAACCGGTTTAAAGAGCCCTTTATACCGATATAAAGGGCGTCTTAGGCCTTGTCTACACTACAAGACTATTTCGAATCTACTTAAGTCGAATTTGTGGATTCGACCTTATGAAGTCGAATTTGTGTATCCACAGTAAATACACTAATTCGAATTTCTGAGTCCACAGTAACGGGGCTGGCATCGACTTTGGAAGCGGTGCACTGTGGGAAGCTATCCCACAGTTCCCGCAGTCCCCGCTGCCCATTGGAATGCTGGGTAGAGCTCCCAATGCCTCCTGGGGGAAAAATGTGTCGAGGGTGCTTTTGGGTAACTGTTGTCATTGAACCGTCAATCACGCCCTCCCTCCCTGAAAGCTCCGGCGGGAAATCTGTTCGCGCCCTTCTCTTGTCGGTTACAGCGCGTACGCCACAGCACTGCGAGCATGGAGCCCGCTGCGATCATCGCTGCACTTATGGCCGTTGTCAACTCCTCGCACCTTATCGTCCACCTCTTCCACAGTCAGATGCTGAGAAATCGGGCGAGGAGGCTCCGGCAGCGCGGTGAGGACAGGAATTCACAGAGTGGCGCAGACCTCTCACAAAGCAGGGTACGCCGCGCCGTGGAGATCATGGTGGCAATGGGTCAAGTTCATGGTGTGGAACGGCGATTCTGGGCCCGGGAAACAAGCACGGACTGGTGGGACCGCATAGTGCTGCAGGTCTGGGATGAATCGCAGTGGCTGCGAAACTTCAGGATGCGTAAGGGCACTTTCCTTGAACTCTGTGACTTGCTGGCCCCTGACCTGAAGCGCCAGGACACCCGGATGCGAGCAGCCCTGAGTGTGCAGAAGCGAGTGGCCATAGCCCTCTGGAAACTTGCAACGCCAGACAGCTACCGGTCAGTAGCGAACCACTTTGGCGTGGGCAAATCTACCGTGGGGGTTGCTGTGATTCAAGTAGCCCACGCAATCGTTGAGCAACTGCTCTCAAAGGTAGTGACTCTCGGAAACGTCCAGGACATCATAGATGGCTTCACCGCGATGGGATTCCCAAACTGCGGTGGGGCTATAGATGGGACTCACATCCCTATCCTGGCACCAGCCCACCAGGCCAGCGAGTACATTAACTGAAAGGGCTACTTTTCAATGGTGCTGCAAGCACTGGTAGACCATAGGGGACGTTTTACCAACATCTTCGTTGGGTGGGCGGGCAAGGTTCATGACGCGCGTGTGTTCAGGAACTCTGGTCTGTTTAAACGCCTCCAGGCAGGTACTTTCTTCCCGGACCACAAAATAACGGTTGGGGATGTGCAGATGCCTATAGTGATCCTCGGGGACCCAGCCTACCCACTAATGCCCTGGCTCATGAAGCCCTATACAGGCGCCTTGGACAGAGAGAAGGAACTCTTCAACTACCGGCTGAGCAAGTGCAGAATGGTGGTGGAGTGTGCTTTCGGACGTCTCAAGGGGAGATGGCGGAGCTTACTGACTCGCTCGGACATCAGCGAAAAGAATATCCCCGTAGTTATTGCTGCTTGCTGTGTGCTACACAATCTCTGTGAGAGCAAGGGTGAGACCTTTTTGTCCGGATGGGAGGTTGAGGCAAATCGCCTGGCTGCAGTTTACGCTCAGCCAGACACCCGTGCCGAGAGAATATCCCAGCGGGAAGCGCTGTGTATCCGGGAGGCTTTGAAAGCAAGTTTCCTCGGAGAGCAGGGTAACCTATGACTCTCCACTTGCTTTCAAGAGAAACTGACCCTGGGCCTGTGTCTGTATGTGTCGATTTCGATCTGCGGTTACATACCCCGTTCTCCAAGTTTCCCCCACTTCCAAAGCACGTTTTAAAGCAAATTAATTGTAACACTCATTATTAATAAATCTTTCTTTTACTTTGCATTTCTGTTCAGGTGTTGAAACATGGACACATACTGTGCTGGGCACGGTGTGCACTGATGTACAGACCGCTTGTTCCATAGAGGAATGACATCCTCCTGCTCCTACATAGGTCTCTGGGGTGGGGGACGGTTGCAAATGGTTGTGCATGAAGGGGAGGGATTGCAGGAAGGGGTGGGTTTGCAGGAAGGGGCGAGTGGTGCCTTCTTTGGATAGGGGTTTGGATGACGGCAGTGGGCTGCGGGTTTGGGCGTAGGAAGGGGTGAGGGGTGTGGGGGAAGGGTGAGTATCTGTCCGTGGATGAGGGCTCTTGTTGGAGCTCAGGGCAGCGGAGAGGCTCGTTGCTACGGTGGAAGTGCATGGTAAGGGCAGCGTGCCTTATCATTAAGGGGGTGGCAGGCGCTAGGACCCTGGACAAGCATACACATCACAGAATGACCTGGGGCAGCATACACCACACAGAGTGACCCTGGTGCCTACTGACTGCAGAGTGTGTTTGCCCTGCAGTTGATCATGCCCCCAAGTCTGTACCCTGGTAATGTAGGCTATACCGTGCAATTATAAATCCCCTCCCCCCCCCATACACAAAAAAATCCTCTGACACAAAAGACGTGACCGAAACAGTGAATAACAGCAAACAGCTTTTAATAATCTAATACACACTGGGGGGATGAAACTTTGGGACTGGGTGAGCCTTTAAGGGAAGCACTTCTACAAATTTATAGCATGAGAGGTGTGTGGTACATTAGCGCTATGCAGTGGTGCAGTGACAGTTCTCACGGCCCCTACCGCCCCGCCGTCTTGTACTTTTGGGAGGGGGGGGCAGGACTTCTTGGCGGGGGAGGGCGGTTGCAGATACACTGCAGGGGGGCTCTGTCCTCCTGCCTGCGGTCCTGCATAACATCAACAAGGCGCCGGAACATGTCCGTTTGCTCCCTCATTAGCCCAAGCAGCGTTTGAGTCGCCTGATGGTCTTCCTGCTGCCACCTGTCCTCCCGTTCGATGTGTGTGCGATGCTGTTGACATAGGGTCTCCCTCCACTGTCTCTGCTCTGCCGCCTCGGCTCTGGAGCAAGCCATCAGTTCCGCGAACATCTCGTCCCTAGTCTTTTTCTTTTGCCGCCTAATCTGCGCCAGCCTCTGCGAGGGGGATGCCGGGGCAGTCCGGGAAAGAGCCGAAGCTGTGTGATGGGAAAAGTAACTGATTTCCTTGAACAGATACATGTTTGCGAACAGTGAACACAGTCTAGTCAGTTTCTCTGAACAAGACCATACAGGGCAACAAGTCTCACGAGATCTCAGGACAAGTTCGAGATTTCGGAATACGCTCTCATTGGCTGCGGCATTGCACAGGAGAGCGGACAAGTGGGGAGAGACAGCTGAATCCGTCTAGCAGACAGTCCTGGTAAGCCTTACAGTACATTCTGCTTATCAGTTAATGGATAGCTGTGCCCTCCCGCTAAAGGCAATCTGGAAATCATATACTCTGACCCTTTTCCAGCCACTCCCGCCAGTGCACGGGAAAGATCAATGTATGCTTTTCCTATGTGGCCTACAACACGTGGCTGTTAAGCGAGGGTCATTGTTATGCAAAGTAAAAGTCAACCATTCACAACAGTAACAATACACTAATTGCCCTAATTAGATGCAGCATTTCATGAACGAGATCACCCTGATGCGGGTCCCTTGGAGTCACAAAGAGCGGATGCTAAGGGAAGCCCTGCAGAGACCAGGACCATATGCGGCCATGCTTGTGGTTGCGATGATTCCCATCTACATAAGGATGTCCTGGCGCGGAAGAGTGTGCTTCCATGGAGCACCCAACAAGGCACCTCTCCCCAGGAACCTCCTGCGGAGGCTTTTCGAGGACCTAAATGAGACCTTTCTTGAATTGTCCCTGGAGGATTATTGTTCAATCCCTATATGTGTGGACCTACTTTTCATATAGTTTTTCATTGAAAATTTTATATATAGTATTTCTATTTTTTATACCTGTTTTATAAAAAATAAATGTTTACATGTTTATAGCACTTACCGCCTGATCCTTCCCCTGATTCAGAGTCCGGGTTAACGGCCGGGGAGGGTTGGTAGGGGATCTCTGTGAGGGTGATGAAGAGATCCTGGCTGTCAGGGAAAGCGGTATTGTGCTCGCTGTCGCCTGCGCCGTCCTCCACAGACCGTTCCTCATCTTCCACATCGGCGAACATCGAGGAGGAACTGTCCAGGTTCACTATGCCATCCACTGAGTCCACGGTCACTGGTGGGGCAGTGGTGGCAGACCCACCTAGAATGGCATGCAGTGCCTCGTAGAAGCGGCATGTCTGCAGCAGGGCTCCGGAGCATCCGTTTGCCGCTCTGACTTTTTGGTAGCCTTGTCTCAGGTCCTTGATTTTCACGCGGCACTGCATTGCATCCCGGCTGTATCCTTTCTCTATCATTGCTTTGGAGACCTTCTCGAAGGTCTTTGCATTCCGCTTGCTGGAGCGCAGCTCCGACAGCACAGACTCCTCGCCCCACACACCGATCAGATCCAGGACTTCCCGGTCTGTCCATGCTGGGGACCTCTTTCTATTCTTGGATTGGCCGGACTCCTCTGCTGGAGAGCTCTGCATCGTTGCAGGTGCTGCGGAGCTCGCCCCGATGTCCAGCCAGGACGTCAGATTCAAAGTGCCCAGACAGGAAAATGAATTCAAATTTTCCCGGGTCATTTCCTGTGTGGCTGGTCAGAGAATCCAAGCTCCGACTGCTGTCCAGAGCGTCAACAGAGTGGTGCACTGTGGGATAGCTCCCGGAGCTACTAAGTTCGATTTGCATCCACACCTAGCCTAATTCGAGCTAGCCATGTCGAATTTAGCGTTACTCCACCTGTCGGGGTGGAGTACCAAATTCGAACTAAAGAGCCCTCTAGTTCGAATTAAATGGCTTCCTGGTGTGGACGGTTGAGCGGTTAGTTCGAATTAATGCTGCTAAATTCGAATTAAAGTCCTAGTGTAGACCAGGCCTTAGTGTGGACGGGTGTGGCGTTAAATCGGATTTACGCTCCTAAAACCGGTTTAAACGCCTAGTGTAGACCAGGCCAGAGTCTCAACACACAATCAATCCATAGTGAAAATTCATAGTTCTTGCCGCACACTGCCTCCCCACCCAATTTCATAAGTAGTCATCTTATCCATACTTAAAATGCATGACAGTTAATTCCCACCCCATTGCACTGGGTGATGCGACAGTTCTTCATTTACTGTTAACATTGCTGTACAAACACATTCACGAATCTACTATTCTCTCTCTTCCATTGGCTCATGCAAGTCCATAATGTGGGAGCACAGAACATCCCTGACTTCTGTAGCCCAGGTGCATCCTTCTCCAGCTGTGATAGGTACACTCTCTGGTTGCATGTACCAGTTCAGAAATCCATTACAGTCATAGGTCCATTCAGGGGCAAATGGCTCACCTTCGGCTTTACAAATGAATAGCACAGCAAGCCACAAGAGTGAAGATAGCATTGATGACAAATGGCTGTGTGGACAGCATGAGCAGGATTTCAATCTGCCAAACACACATTTAACAACCTACTGAGAGTGTAATTAAACCTTTTTTTTGCCAGACCCTCTCAGATCAGGATATGGTTTCATAAGCCAAGTCAAAAAGGGGATATGCAAGGACTCTTATAACAACAATGGGGACAGAAACTCCATTAATGACAATGTCATTTGGTGGGAATAGTGTCCCAGCCTGTCCATGAAAGTATATAAGAACATAAGAACGGCCATACTGGGTCATACCAAAGGTCCATCTACCCCAGTATCCTGTCTTCCAACAGTGGCCAGTGCCAGGTGTCCCAGAGGGAATAAACAGAACAGGTAGTCAACAACTGATCTATCCCGTCACCCATTCCCAGCTTCTGGTAAACAGAGGCTAGGGACACCATTCCTGCCCATCCTGGCTAATAGCCATTGATGGACCTATCCTCTATGAATTTATCTAGTTCTTTTTTGAACCCTGTTATAGTCTTGGATTTCATAACATCCTCTGGAAAGGAGTTCTACACGTTGACTATAAGTTGTGTGAAAAAACTACTTCCATTTGTTTCTTTTAAACCTGACGCCTATTAATTTCATTTTTGACCCCTAGTTCTTGTGTTATGAGAAGGAGTACATAACACTTCCATATTTATTTTCTCCACACCAGTCATGATTTTATAGACCTATCATATTCTCCCCCCCCCCACCCGAGTCATCTTTTTTCCAGGCTGAAAAGTCCTAGTCTTATTAATCTCTTCTCATATGGCAGACGCTCCATGCCCCTCATAATTTTTGTTGCCCTTTTCTGAATCTTTTCCAATTCCAATATATCTTTTTAGAGATGGGGCGATCACATCTGCACACAGTATTCAAGATGTGGGTGTACCATGGATTTATATAGAGGTAATCTGATATTTTCTGTCATATTATCTATCTCTTTCTTAAAGTTTCCCAAGACTCTGTTCACTTTTTTGACTGCCACTGCACATTGAGTGGATGTTATCAGAGAACTATCCACAATAACTCCAAGATTAGGGTGGGGTGAGGAATAGCTCAGTGGTTTGAGCATTGGCTTGCTAAAGCTAAGGTTATGAGTTCAATCTTTAAGGGGGCCATTGCAGGATCTGAGGCAAAAATCTGCTTGGGAATTGCTCCTGCTTTAAGCAGGGAGTTGGACTAGGTGATCTTCAGAAGTCCCTGACATTCTAAGATCTCCTTCTTGAATGATAACAGCTAATTTAGACCCCATCATTTTATATGTATAGTTGGGATTATGTTTTCCAATGTGCATTACTTTGCTTTTATCAACATTGAATTTTATCTGCCATTTTTTTGCCCAGTCACCCAGTTTTGAGAGATCCTTTTGTAGCTCTTCACAGTCTGCCTGGGACTTATACTTGAGTATTTTTGTGTCATCTGCAAATGTTGCCACCTCACTGTTTACCTCTTTTTCCAGATCATTTCTGAATATATTGAATGGGACTGGGCCCAGTACAGACCTCTGGGGGACAGTACTATTGACCTCACTCCATTCTGAAAACTGACCATTTATTCCTACCCTTTGTTTCCTATCTTTTAACCAGTTACCAATCCATGAAAGGACCTTCCCTCTTATCCCATGACTGCTTACTTTGTGAATGGCCTTTGGTGAGGGACCTTGTCAAAGGCTTTCTGAAAATCTAAATACACTATATCCATTTGTCCACATGCTTGTTGACCCCCCTCAAAGAATTCTAATAGATTGATGAGGTATGATTTTCCTTTACAAAAAAAATGTTGACTATTCTCCAACAAATTATGTTAATCTATGTGTCTGACAATTTTGTTCTTTACTATAGTAAAAAATTACTAATGTAGACTCTTGATTGGTGGAAAACACAGGCATCATGAAATTTTCTAGTGCTGCCCATGCTGGCATCTATAAATTGGCCTCTGGGGCCTACAAGGGTCTGTATAACAATGAAGTAGTAGTCTTATTTACTCATGTGCTTCTTGAGGGGGGAAAACTATGGACATAAGTCCCACCAGTGGCCCTGGCACAGTTGGAAGACCCCATTCTCTCAAAGCCAGCAATTAGATAAGGGGTATTATTTATGATAACCACCTTTGGGTAAATCACATGCCTGATTGAAACCTCTGCCACCACTATACATACAATTGACTTTCCAACAAACTAGTTGGCAAAGTATCTGTACCTGTATGGTGTAGGCAGCTTCTAGATGGTTGTAGAAACCCACTTCTGGACTGGTATGCATCCCCTCATGCGTGTATTATGATGCTGGAGGATCAGGTGAAGCTGCTCAGAAAACTCAAGAAATGTAATTTTCTTCATGCAAAAGGTCTGGACCCACTGCTGGACATCCCAGGTCCACATAATGTGACCCCACCAGTCTGTGCTTCTGCCCCTGCTCCAAAAGCACCACTCTATGTAGGAGACATCAGTGGCTATACTGAGAATCCATGAGCTGCATCAGCCAGTTTGAGTCTTTCACATCGGTATTATCATTATCCTCCACTTCCTCCATCAAGCACCTTTGGTAGGTCAGAAAATGCCACCAAAATGTCCATGCATCTCATGGATGCATTGCCCATTTCCTGAAACAGAAGCAAAAGCCCAAGCAAGACAAGTTCTTCAAATGGTGACTCCTACATATTGCTGGTGTTGGCTGCAAAAGTGTGCAGACCCAGAAGATGGCTTGGCAGGATGTATTGGTGAGCTGCAAAAATTTCCTGTAATGTGCAGTGAAGATGGTCAAGTTTTCCCCCACTGCATCATGAACAAAAGGCTAGAGTGGCTACAGCTGTTGAGGGGGCTAGGAAGGCTTGGATACGCTGGTATGACTCAGGACTGAGGTTATGCAGTATAGATGCCAGAGCACTGGTGTGAGACATGGGTTAGGAAATTCTAAATGTAGGCTAAATATGTAGTGTGGACGCTGAGGACCAGACTTGCAAACCCAGGATCTGCGGACTACAGTCTCACTAGCTGTGAGCTTACATCGTAGTGTAGACATACTTTAAGTCTCCGTGCCTCAGTTCCACTTCTGTAAAATGGGTTAGTTGTTATGTATTCAGAGGTATTATGAGGACAAATACATTAAAGACTGTGATATGATCACATACTACAGAAACGGGAGCCTAAAGGTGCCTAAACAAAGACAATATAGCTGTCAGTCACTTAGGACTTGATCCAAACCCATTGACATCAATGAGTCTTTCTATGGATTTCATGGGGCTTTAGATTATGCCCTTACTAATATAATTAATTCAATGATAGCTCAATCATAAAAAAAATTCCTACTCCAGAACTCAGTCCTTTTGTTATTTTAAGGGAGCACTCCCTTACATGTGGATTAAAGTTTTATCCCTGTTGACAGATAGCGACTATAACTATTTAAATATTTTCACACAAAAAAGTTGAAAATATATGTGGTGCAGTGAAGGAGTATAAAGGCAAGAAAGCACAGGCTTTCCCAGCAAATTTTCTTTTTAACTTAGTGAAAACAAGAATTGTGCTTCCTAATTGTGGAACACATTAAGGTTAAAGTGTGAATTCTACTTGCTGAGCCACATCGTTGCTGACTGAAATTCACCATCATCATGATTGACAGCATTCATGCTCCCAGCAGAGCATGGTACTCAGATAGAATCTTTGGGACACGGAAGCTCATAATGGTTTTCTGGGACTTTATGGAAGAGCAAATAAAATCTCTATCTATTTTTCAGAATTGCAGGATACAGAAATGAGCAGTTTTGCAACAGTGGAAAGAGGAGTTTAGAAGAAAGCTGTGTCTGTTTGCTCAGCAGAGAGAATTGAATATTCATTTAGTCAAGTGATTTTTCACTACATATACATCACAAGAAGAGTCTGAAAATAATGTCTATAATTAGAGTGAGTGTTTAAGCAAGTTCAGGAGTCACTGTTTATATATTAGAATTTGTGATGCTCACGATTCTATGCAAAAAAGTTCACATAATTTACAAATTATTCTGTATTCAGTGGGGAGGGCTCAAACCAAAACCCTGAATGCAAATATCTTCAAACTATGGAAATGTTTCAGTTAATGTGAATCCCAAATCAGACACAGCCTCATCACTACAACTTATAATACTCAAGAGCCATGTGTGGCAATTTATGATGATCTTGTGAATTTAGTTCTTAGCAAGTACTACTAACTACAGTTGAATAGTGATTCGTAACAAATAGAGAATAAAAACAGATTTGTGACAGGCAAGCATTTCTCTGTGAAGCACAAAACTCATTGGAGCTTTAAAATAGATCTATATTTATCTTTTCAACCATTTATTGAGTCTTCAGCCCCAATGAGGAGCAAGGAGTGTGCCACAGCACTCTGAATGTTCACAGCAAAGAAGACGCATCAGACACAGCAGTGTGTGCAATAAAGACCAACACACGCCCCACAGCCTGGGTAGGGTTGAGGTCTGGAAGACAGGAATAGTGCTTACCTGGACAGTCAGTAGAAGAATGAAGCTCTATTCTGGTTTCACATTGTGGCAGCTGAGTTTTCATAAAATAGCATATGTAAATACCATTAAAAACTTATTTTGAAAAAGATTTCTTTTACTACACTCTGGTGCAAATTAAGAGACATTGTACAATGGAGTTTGTTTAAAAAAAATCAAAACAGAGGTGTAGGAATGCCTAGCCAAATAGGCACTGAATAAAACATTCCCAAGAGCTTTATACATTTTAATACCTTTCACAAGTTCCACATGTTGATAATAGCTTCTCATGCAGTGAATTTAAAGTAGATACTCAAAGAAATGGCGAGACAAAGTGGGTGAGGTGATATCTTCTGGGATATAGAAGTTGCTCTAGTAAACGATATTACCTCACCCACCTTGTCTATCTAATATCCTGGGACCAACATAGCTACAACTGCATAAGAGAAATGGACATAGACAGGGCCTGCAGTCCTCACTCGGGTAAAACTCCCTTTGAAGTCTGTAGAGTTTAATTTAAGGCATGCAATTTTACGCTCAGTATTGTGACATTATCCCATCTCTATCACATATCTAATTTAAGAGCATAACTCTAATCTGAAAGAATAATACTTAAGGCTACATTTTAGTCACAGGAATTTTTAGTCAAAGTCATGGACAGGTCACGGGCAGTAAACAAAAATTCACACCCCGTGACCTGTCCATGACTTTGACTAAAAATACCCATGTCTAAAACTTGGGTGGGGGGCCACGGGTACTGGGGAGGGGGCAGTCTGGGGGCACCACGGATGCTGGGGGCAGTGGCCTGGGGGAACCCCACTGGTGTGGGGGGGGGGCTGGGCAGCAGGGCCAGGACGCCCACTGTTGCTGGCAAGGCAGAAGCCGCACCGTTGCGCATGGCCCAGGACCCCAGTTGGTGCTGGAGGGGAGGGTTGGCAGGGCTCCCTACCCGGCTCCATGTCCCTGCAGCTCCTAGGCGGCGGAGGAGTTGGGGCTCCCACCACAAGTGCAGGCTGCTGCAGCTTCCATTGGACAAGAACCACAGCCAATGGGAGCTGCATGGGCAGGGCCTGTGGGCGTGAGCAGCATGTGGCGTGGAGCCCTCCCTCGGTCCCTTTGCTGCCTAGGAGCTGCAAGCTGTGAGAGCCAGGGAGCCCCCCCAACCCTAGGTAAGCTCCACTCTCCCAACTCCCTGCCCCCTCCCACACTCCCAAACTTCTGCTATTGGGCCAGGGGCTGCCCAGAAAGAAAGCAGTTATTGAGATTCCCAAGTGTTAGTCCATTGAGGACTCTAAAGATTAGTATCAGAACCTGGAAGTGGATTTGGAATCTGATAACAGACTAGTGTCTGGAGTGATGCACCGAAATGATGTGTTCTTGTCCACTCGCTTATCTAGAAGGCATGCTGCTGTATGGTGAACAAGCAGATGGAAACACCCAGAAGTGTCCTGAATTTCGTGAAACGTCTACTTATTCAGTTTGGAGGTGGTTAAAACTTCAATTTTCACATGAAATGTTCCTCTAAATTTAAAGTGTGTGTTGTCCAAATGCAATTTGATTTAAAAACAAACAAACATGTTTCTAATTAATTGAAACCTGGGATATTGCAAAGCAATATGGATTCTTATTTCATAATCATTCTTCCCCAGCTTTCAAGACTAACAGCAGAATTTAAAAGAGAATATGGCAGCCCAGAACTTGCATTTTACAAAACAGCCACGGAACTCACAGTTTAAGACAGCTTGTTTTATTTCCTACCACAAAAGTAGAATGTGATTTATTATTACTTTATTCTGAAGAGGGCAAAATGAATTCCCATATATGGCATAAATTTGTTTGAACAATATCTGTTCTAAAATGAATACAGACATGATAGTCAACCTCATAGTCCCATTGTTTTTAAGATGAAAGTACAATGGAAAGGCTGCCAAATTAAACAAACTGGAGGAGAGATTATGTATGAAATATATAGCTTGGTTTGCTAGGATTTAGGAAAAACCCTCAAAGATGCATTCTAGATTTATTATGGGAATACAATATAAAACATTTGAATTGTGAGCTCTTAATCTCTGGTAAAATGCAAGCTTTGGGCAGCTACATTTTTTAACTCTTCCACTAATATAGATATAATTATGAGAAAGGATATTTCATACCAAAGATGCTGTTTAGCTAGTTATCATTCTAAAACAGATGTGGAATGCCTGTATTAATGACTAGTCTCTCTGTTTTAGCAGAACAGTGAAACTAGAGAAGGCATGGGGCAAAATCTGACAGTTCTTCTAAAATGACAAATTAAACTGCTAATTTTTGTTCCATTATTTGTGATTCGTATTTATTTTGTACAGTCAAGCAAATAGGCAGTTCAGCTTGATAGACAGATTCCTAGTGTAATGATTACAGAATGTCCTTATTCTTTGGGAAACATTTGGTTCTGATTCCCTAAGGTTCAGAATGGCTAGACAGAAGTTACTTAAGGTTGAATACAATTGAAATGACAGTTGAGTGTGTGAGATACAAGCAGCATGTTGCTTCACAAGTCAGAAACCTTATAATCAGGCACTACTTGCTCTTTTCAGAGGCCAAATATCATTTCTTTACAATGGATATAATTTTCTTTTCCAGTAATATGAGATTTTTTTTGTAGTGTTGATTCGCAAGATACTTGGAGAAACAATGCTTCCAGAGACTCATTTTTCACCATATAATCTTCTTGATTGAAGGTTACTATAGAATTTTCAAAGCAACCATTTGAAAGATTTATTCATTAAGGGACGTATGGAAAGGGTTTAAACTTAATAAGGGAATGATAACATGCTAATGACTTTTAACAGCAAATAATCTTAATAATCATTTCAAGCATTTTTACAGGAAATCCCAGTGCCAAGTGAGCAATCAAAGCTTTTCTTATTTGAGTTCAGTGGGTCTACAATTTCTAGTTTCAGTATTGGTCTTTTGCTTTCACTGACACAGTTTTTTATTGTTTTTTTTTAAAATCCAACAAAATAAACTGGTGATAGCTCACTAAAATACTAAGTGGAGATAAAACACATATAGCTTTTACCACACGGTGACTAGGCAAGGTTAGAAGCGACAAGCTTGGCAGTCCTCCTACTACCTAGGTCAGAATAAGGTTCCATTGACTTTCACCTGGCGCTCCAAGCTATTGCTTATCAATCCTGAAACTTGAGTCTTATATGAAATGATATGCAAGAGGCATACAATGTGAGTCTAAACACCAAATGAAGGACTTCAAAATGGATGAGTCTGGCCACTGGCTGATAGATACAACTTTCACATCCCCAAGTTATTTCACTGGTGGCTGAAAGGAGATTTCAACCAAGGTCTCTATCAATGAAGAATAGTTAGCTTTTAACAGAATAAACCAGTATAATTTTAATTACTTTAATATAACTATCCAAGCTCAGTTATTGGTCTTGTTATATTCCATTTCAGTTCCCTGGCTGGATATACATAAATCTTATCAGAAGGTTTATGTGGCAGTACTCTTAGAAGGTGAATAGGAAATTGGCTTCATTCAAGTATTTGATCATGAAAGTTTAAAATGTATTACCATGAGAATTTGTGCTTTAATACTCAATTGCATGAATGTTTACAGAAAGTTAATACAGACAGAGCATGAAAATGGCTTATGCACTTTTTTTTTAAAGAAAAATTTGAACATTCACAGCTTTTGGTGAATATCTGTTCAGCCATAATCACATTATTTATATTAGCTTTACAACATTCTCTCCAACTCACACAGCTACAAAATATTAACTCTTTCCCATTATCTTCATACCAAAGGGTAAATGAGTAAACTTCACAAGCTTGTTAATTTTCATGACAATTTTGCAAGGCTGGTTGCCTACACCGGATTACATAAGTCATACAGTAAGTTAAACAAATACCCTTCCAAACATAATATTGTATCATATATAGGCACCCCCCATTAACACAGATATTGTTAATAGTTAGCACAAAGTCCTGGCTTTATAATCTCTATACCACACTTTTGGGATCAGAAGGTAAATACTAAAATAACCTTTGCTATTTATATTACTATTGTGTCTAGAGGCTGTGCAAAAGTCTGCCTTACTTCTCCAACATCAGCTGTGTCCATGTCTCAATTTCCCTTTGAAGTCCACCCTCCTTCTGCTAGTAGGGTAGTTTCATTTAACCTTTTGGGTAAGTTAGGAAACGCCTCTCATTCAATGGTACACAAAAGTCAAAATCAAAGATAAACGTCCTCCCCTGGTGTAGCAGTTCTACACTAATTCTGCACCCCTTGCTTGTGGGGGTTTCCACTTACTACTTCCAGGAGGTGGCGGAGGTACAGGGGTGTCTGTGCTCTTCTTCTGTAGAGGTTCCATCCCAAAGGCTCTAACTAAAGAATCAACCATGCTGTCTAGTCTCAAATGTTTGCTTCACTCTTTCCTCAGGGCTATTTCTTACACAGGTTGGCTTGCCTTGCCTGTCTGTAAGGCTATATCTACACTAAGAGCTAGGGGTGTGATCCTCCTACTTTTGTACACACACTCACATTAGCTCTCATTGAGTTAGCATGAGTATCTGTACCGAAGCAGGGAAATCCCACTCCTACCTTGTAGTGCAGACATAGCCTTAGGCCTTCTTCCCCAGCCCAGCCCCAGGCTTCTGTGTTAAGGAAAATACTAAAAGACCTAACAGTCTCAGATCAGCAGGTTAGCCTTCTGGCAGGGTTATAGCATACTTTTGTCACAGGATTCTATTACCTCTCAATCCCAGGAACTGCTCAGCTCTGACGTCTCCTCAGACTGGGGAGAGGAAAGGATGCTTCCTTTGGACCAGAAACAATCTGTTCTCTTCAGGCTTGCAGACCGGCATTCATGAACCCAGGTGGAAACACTTTCCTTAATTGGCTGCACAGCAGTTTCTAAGAGGTAGAAAATGACCTCTGCCTAGCTCCCTTTTCAGGGAATTAGGCTCAGATCCACAAAGGTACTTAGGTGTCCAAGGCCCAGTCTTAAGACTCCACTGTGATCCACAAACCTCCTGCTCAGCTTCCCCCCTAAGCTCACTCAGTGCCCAAGTTTTGCAGCTAAAGTTCCTTAAGTGCCTAAGTCTCGGCCTCTGGGCATGCACACTGCTGCACTGCTCTAGGTACCCAGATGCCTGAGCCCCAGAGAAATCCACCCACCAGGAGAAAATAAGCGCTTATCTGCCTAACTCGCATGTGGGGCTGGATCTACTAGGTGCAGTCGGAGGCTGCCTACCAGATTGCATTCTGTTCCAAATCTGGCCAGAAGAAGAGGGGGTGAGACACCTTACAACTTCTAGTCCAGCACACTCACCTGGGATGTGGAAAATCCAGGTTTACCTTCTCTTCCTAATGGCAGGGCTGGGTTTGAACAGAGATTTCTCATGAGCTGTAACCACTGAGGTTTGGGATATTCTGATGCATGGCTCCCTCAATGGCTCCTGTTGAAGCTGTTTGATTTCATAAGTACTTAAAATGAGAAATAAATACCAGAGTGAGAATAACTTTATAGCTTGGTGTTTAGGGAAGCTCCTGGGGAGGCAGGAGACCCAAGATCCAGTCCTCCTGCTCCAATAACCCTATTTACGCCAAGTATAACAGCTTTAAGAGGAGAGATTGAGGAGACCCCTGTTTAAATCCTCTCACAGTCTCTGACTGAGGGAGAGAATTGAAGCTAGGACTCCGTCATTCCCATTGAGTGTTTAACCAATAGGCTAAAAGTTAGACGGTGGGTGTCAGAGCCTCCTGTTTTGTGTGGAGTGCAGCAGGTGCCTCGCTCTTTTTCACAAGAAACAGATTTAGGCACCTAAGCGGGCCTGAGTTCAGGAGAGGGGTTCCTGTTGTGGATTGCAAACAGAGATAGTCCCTATCTCCATGAGAGGGGGAGGACTTAGAAAACAACCCTCTCATCAGCATCTCCCATTGGCAGCTCCCTGACTAGTGTGCTGGCTTTTGTGAATTGCATTCTTAGGGTCCTCTCTCTCCCCATGCACTGTTTAGGGATCCTAGGTGCCTATCTCAGGCTTTGTGGATTGCAGTGTTGTTCCTGTGATGTTCTAGGTGCCTAAAAATTAGGCTCTGTGATGCTCAACACCTAAGTCACTTGGTGTATCCAAGTCTTAGTCTCTTCCCTAACTAATCCAGTTTGGAATATACACACCCCATCAAAGGCTCTAAATGAGATCAGGCCACCCATTGTCTCCCTTGCTATTGTGCCTTCTATCCCAAAGGACAGATATTTAACAACTTACTCAAGGTCATACATAGACTCTGTAGCAGGACCCCACCCTCATGGCTCCCAAGTTAGTAATTTGTTAACCACAAGACCATCTTTTGCCTCAAGAAGGCAAATGAAAATACTGGCTAGGTTTTTTTTGTCCAAATCTTGCTTCTTTACTGAATCTTTGACTTTAATGTGAGCTTTTCCCCAGGAAAGAATTAAGGATTTTGTCTTCTATCAGCATGATATGTTGTGCTATTTTCATTATATTGTGAATAAGTAACTACTGGAAAAGTAAAATCGTAACTAAAAGGTCAGAACATTCAATAAACAGATTTATCTTCACTAACTGTGTTACTGGCAAGGTTTGCAACTTAAATCCAATTTTGCAAGAAGATGGCTATTTCATGTATCAGAATAAGATTTTGATTTGTAAATAATTTGGAGCTTGATGGAAAGTAGCAGTGCAGTGTCAACATTTTCTACAACAAACTCCTAAGTGCATTGTGTTGCACTGAGGGACTTATATCTTAGGAAGTAAAATACTTGAAAGTGTTGCTCAGCTCTATCCACTTCAAAACCCCTTTCTTGGTCACTGAATCTGAAGGGGTTGCATTTAAAGTGCCTCTTTATTTTCCTTTCCTATTTCAAGCTACAAAAGGAATCCTATAGTATTTTTCTAACATCCATTGGTAGTGGACCATATTCATATCAAGATTATATTTTCAATAAAAACCAGTCAAAAGTGATCATTTTGGCAAAGCAGCTCCATCATGCTATTCATTTAGGCAGAGGAGGTGTGTCTATGATGTCAGGGAAGAGCTCATTCCTACCTTGCTTACACTTCTGTGGAGTTACTTGCAAATTACAGCTCTAGAAGTGAGATTACAATCAAGCCCCCGTGTCATAATTTTCTCCATAAAACAGTTTGTCATCTGAACCATATGATGCCACTATTTTATGGGAAGACATGAGATTGATACAGTCATATTCTTCCAATTTATCTTCTGCATTTTGGTATTCTGCCTTAGACTGAGATGCAGGTTTGGAGCAATATGTTATATGAATATAATCCACTGCTCAGTGTGTTACATGTCCCCTTCTGTACTTGATCCACAGAGGATGAGTCTATTGCAGCCCCCAGTTACTGAGCTTGGCTAAAGCCATAAAGCCTCATTCTTTCACTTTTGACAGACTCTGATTCAGTCTGTGATGCGTTAGCCAAGATGGTGGATGTCATCCAGAACTAGGAGTTTGTCTAGGTCTAGGAGTTAAACCTAGGATCCATGAAAGAGTTTGGTGAATGATGGTTAATATTTATGAACCTAGGATGATTTTTAATTGTGCTATTTTTATGCTATGAGGGCGTTTAAGCCGTCTTTCCTGGGGATGAAAATATCATTGATGTATTCCAGGTATATCATTGGTTTCATGGTGCATTTGTCCAGCAATTCATCTTCAATGTGGCCCATGAAGAGTTTGGCTTGTTGGGGAGCCATATTAATACTCATGGCTGTTCCCATGGTTTGGACAAAATGTTCATTGTTGAATGTAAAATGTTATGGGTGAGGATGAAATGCATGAGTTTGGCCATGTGTTTGGGTGGATATGTGAGGATCATCCACTGTCCTGTAAATATTTGAGGCAGGCAGCTATGCCATCTTTGTGAGGGATGTTGGTGTATAGATAAGTGACATCTATGATGGCAAGTCTGGGAGCTTAAATTCATTATTCTGCTAGACACTAAAAAACATGGACTGAACAGAGACTCTGGATTTATGGCTTATTACAGTGGTCCCCAACGTGGTGCCTGTGGGCACCATGGCATTTATGTGCGCCCGCCTAGTGCCCAGCAGAGGAGAGAAGCCACGGCCCAGCACCTGATGGGGACAGAGAACTCAGGCTGTGAGCACGGAGTTCTCTGTTCCCAGCAGGCACGGGCCCACCTAGTGCCCAGGAGGGGAGACAAGCCGAGGCCCCGCGCCTGCCGGGGACAGAGAACTCCGGGGCTGCAGGCTGTGGGCGCCGGTGTTCTCAGTCCCTGGCAGGTGCGGGGCCTTGCCATAAGCCAGAGAGAAGCCGCAGCCCCACGCTTTCCGAGGACAGAGAACTCCGGGGCTGCAGGTGCCGGTGTTCTCTGTCCTCGCAGCTTCTCTCTGGCTTCTCTCTTCTCTCTGGATTCATATATTAAATATGATATTTTTCGTATTATTTAATGTACAAATACAAAATAAGCCGTGAAAAATTGTTGGCGCCCACCACACTCTTCAGAAAACATGAATGTGCTACTGGCTACAAAAAGGTTGGGGACCACTGGCTTATTACAACAATCTGTAACAGGTCACTTAGAATCATTCCTTAGAATATGTGCTAATTGCTTGTGCTAAACAGTCTGTTCCACCGTGCATTTTGCTGTGATGCTGGGAGTTCCTTTTCTAAACGTGAGGAAGAGCTTAGTGTGGCTTGAAAACTTGTCTCTCTCACCAACAGAAGTTGGTCCAATAAAAGATATTGCTTCACGTGCCTTGTCTCACTACTTTAGGATGCAATTCATCCAGAGAAAAGGTCCCCTACAATATCTGAAGTGATACATGACATAGAATCTTATGCAGGTCCTCTACGTGGTCGAGAGGGGTGAAATTAACTCCCTGACCACAGTAATTACAAGTCTTAAGGCTTACATAGGACTTAAGTGGAACATACTAATTGTGAAAGTGTACTTGGTGAAACTGTGAGTTGTAACTATGTGGGTTCCAGGATAGAAGAGAGACAAGGTGGGCGAGGTAATATATTTTATTGGACCAACTTGTGAGGGTGACAGAGAAAGTGAGAGAGAAAAAAAAAACTTTTGAGTTTACACAAAGCTCTTCTTTAGGATTTGTATTAGCTTGAATGTTTGTCTATCACATGAGCAGAAGTTGGCCCAATAAGAGATATGACCTCCCCTCCCTTGTCTCTCTACTTGATGAAACTGATATTCAATCAGAATGCTATTTATGTCATGCACACAACAGATTTGCTTCATAATTTTCTAAGCAAAGTCTATAAAACAGTGGATGCACACAATGCTCATATTTAATCTCATTTTGCAGCTGGTAGAGAGCTTCTGATTTTTATAAAAGTACAAATAGATCCTTCAAAATAAGCCTTAGCTTTCAAATGTCTTTTTAATACTACAACATATATTTGCACTTCTAATAAAGGAAGAATGAACTAAATTGTGTTATAAATTATAGTAATTTAATGCAGCATACTGTAATGTTAATAAAGTGCACAGCATACAATTATGGTGATTAACTTAAATTCCAGAAAAGTTGTGCCATTAAAGAGACATCATAATACTTTATATAATTGGTTCTTACTCTCTTATAAAAATCAGCTTTTAAAATGCACAAAATTGTATTAAAATGAAAGCTCCAGTTTAATGAATATATAAAGCTAAGTACATCTTTAACTTCCAAGTGTAGTTCATGAAGGTCTAATTTCTTCAGTGGTAATCTAAAAGTGACTAAAAATTTCTGTCACTTTGCTACAATTAAATTACATTTGTGAATAGGGAAAAATAAGTTATTTCTTCTTCTCTAGGTATATTTTAATTGTGGTTAAGATCCTCAGCTAAACAAATTAGAATTATTTAAAAGAAAATTTTAAATAATTCTATGGCAAGCAGGCTTTAGCACCTCTTACTCATATTACTTACAATCTGAGTTTTGCATGAAACAAGAGAGCAGGATTTAATCCATTTTAATTACAGATGGTCCTGAAATCAGAAGCATGAATCTGAATACCTCCAATCTTTGTAGAAGTTTTGGATCCATCTTTGCAGCTAGCTTTTTCTCTGAACCAAATGAACTGAAATAAAAGCCCAAAGACTTCCTTCCACTCCAAAAACTTTAGAAAAAAATTCAGATCTAGATTCAAACATATGGTTCTGTTCCATCATTAATTATGCTAGGCTTTGTAACTTGATTTCAGATTAACAGTGCTGTGGATGGGCAAGTGTTGGTACCGTTGAGTCGTAGAAAGTGTCTGAATTAGTGATGCATGTTTTATCTGATTTAATGAAGACAAGAAGCTGAACCCACTCAAAATGTCAATGTTAAATTAATGTCAATGAATTAGATTAATCCTAAACTCAAATTGGAATATCATGTTTTATAAATCAGGTGAATTACAGAATATAGATATTTCTCATCTGTTCTCCAAAGACTGTGACTTGTAGGGTAAGAGAAATAAAAATTTCAGTTAATGCTACATTGTTTATTGGTTTCTGCCTCATTTTGAGTTTAATGATTAGAAAAGAGCCATAATACACGGTGAGAGATAATGCTAATGGCATGCCACACTTTTTGAATCGTGCCAGGGTGACTGGTTCATTTCTTCTGTGTCTGAGAAATGTAATTTCTGACAAAGCCTGGTGTTATTTAGCATTAATAGACTTCTCATTTCATTAAGCGTTTGTAAATTATATAAATTTTCAAAATAACTAGTTTTTTGAGAATTATCCACAGACTCACCAGAAGTTTAGAGATTTTGGAGGTATTCTCAAGAATGGATGAAATTCTCGGTCAGTGTCAATGATTTGTAGAGGAATTGGTCCATACTGTTGGCAACAGCCAACAGATTCACAGTAAAATTACCTATTTTATAAATTTTGCTCTTTCTGTGTTCGCATTACCTTCTTCAAATTGCAGTTCCTTCAAATTCATGTGTTATTCAGAATTACGCCACATGTTCTTTGTGAATTTCTTTTCACTGTAGATCAGGAACAATTCACTAAGTATTAGATACCCAGTATTCAAAATCTGAACACGTAAAACAGAAGTAGAGAATCTTAGAAAGCTTTAAACGTTGCTCATTCTGGGACACAAGGCATTATGCACAAAGACTACTGTAAGAACTCCTGGTGATTTCAGACTAGTGTACACTGAATTTTCTATTAATAGATTCACACAAAGTAATTACACATGTATGTTTGATTTGAGCTGTGGTTATATTTACAGCAGAACAAAAATTTATGTTTTCGATTTAGTAGCCTAGCCATATTTTTTTTTAATTGTTTTGTTTTGAAATGAAACTGTCTTTCTTTTGCTTTTGCTCATCAAAATGAAAAAGTAAGATGAACCATAAAATCTTTTGGGTTCAATGTCAATTTGTTTGTTTTTTGGCCAAAAATATTTGCTGAATTTGCCAATAGTTTTGGTAGACTCCCCCCCAAAAATGCATTTTTCAGCATATTTAATAGTCACCAAAAAAAAGTGCCCAGCTCTAGTTATATCTGTCTGGTTTATTTAAATCCCTCCATGTCAGGACTTTGGAAAGCAACTTTTAGAACCTTATTTCCCTCCTGTATTAATGTCCGATTTCTAAAACACCAACTACCTTTACTTTTCCTCAGCATACAACTAAGAGAAATAGTCACAGCAGTACAGAACAGAGAAATTGGTCTTTCAAACAGAGGGGTTTATGATCTAGGCAAATGACAAGGGACCATTCTGTGTACTGGAACCTGAATAGTTTAGCCATCACAACCTGGCACTTCTGTTAATGGTGAATACTGCATAGATTCTACCATTAACAATTCTTGTGATTTTATTACGAGGCTCAAAATATTTGGTATTTTTCCTAAAGCCCCTTTAGTCCTGAGATTTCATAAGAATTTAATCTTTCATTAAAAAAAAATAGTTTCTTACCCTCATGACAGGAGAAACAAGTTTGAAAACAGGAAACCTCAAACACTCAAAAATCAGAAGGCAAATAAAATATAGTTCAAATTTACTATTGTGATGTCAGGTAGCTGTTTCCCTGTTAAAAAAGTCAATCTGGGCATCTGGGTTCACTTTTTCTTTTAAAATTTCAGTTGTTCAACAGAAACACCACCAAGAACAGATTCATTTGAAGAAGAGAGAGAACAGATTTTAACCAGAGGAACCATGATCTATGAAGATGACATTTGTATACCATATACTCATGTTTAACAAGGATAAATGACAGACAATAAGGAAAGCTAAAGTGCAAATGTAGCGAGGATTATGGCAGATTATTATAATACAGAGCTAGAATAACAGCATTAACCATTAGGTTTAAAAGAGCTACCCCTCTGCCACCACCAGTAGAAAAGACAGCATGGGCTCAGATACCTCTGGTTGGATTCAACATATCAGTGAGCAATTATGTGTTAGAACAGAGCTTAAGAATGGTTCTAAATTAATCAACTGCTGACATAATTGATACAAATTAATCAATATATCAAAAGAAAATGGAGACAACTTTTGATGTTTAGTACCATCAATTCTTGAGCTATGAACTTACAAACACATGCTTTGCAAAGCCTAATTGCCTTCATTAATTCTACCCAAGGAGCTCGTTGTTAGGCTACTAAAGAGTAAATTAAGGTGTGACTTAGACTGATCAAGTATATATATTCAAGCCAGCACTTTCACTCAAGTGGAATGCATTTTCACAGAAAATTTGAAAAAAAATAGAGTGGTAGCTATGGGAACTCTGACTAAACTCTCAAAAAAGCAGCTTTCTCTGCAGTCCACCTGAGCCACCACCACACAAAGAAGTGTCTAAATGTCACTCTCTGCAGCACAACTCTCAGGCGTAGGAGTTCCTGAAGTATCTTGGAGTGGTTCTGGATCATAGCTTCACATACCACCATCATTTGACAAGACCACTACCAAAATAAAGACGAGGAATAATATCACCCAAACACAAACTGAGAACAGTTGGGGAACAGATACTCACATCTTGCAGACAGCCATCTTGGCCCTCATCTTCTCAGCAACAGAATATCGTGTGCCAGTATGAGGAAGTAGTATACAAATGAAAATTTGTCAGGGTATAGTTGAATACTTCTATGAAAATTGTCATGGGAGTTTTGAAGTCAATACTGACTGCTTATTTTCCTATCCTCATGTATCTGATCACCACCTCTCTGAAGACTGTTGGCATCCTTTCATCTGTGAGAGACAGTGGGAATTGCAGCCTATGATGTAGATGGTTTTCAATGTCTTATGTGACTGAGTAGTCCAATGAGTAGTCTTATGAGTAGTCCAATCTGAGACTTGCATGATCTTTGGCAGTTATTGCAAATAGTACATTGGTTGGGAGCTGCTTGCTTCCTATAGGCTTTTTTCTCTTCAAGCTGTAGAAACCGGCTTCTGTCATGGACTTTGATACCGGATGGAGACGATGGCACCACTTGTTCCGAAGAGAAGAAGCAATAATATGAGAATATGACCCTATGATAAAAAACCCAGACTTGTCCATCTCTGAATATCTCTGACCCCACCTCCAAACAGCATTAGAACCTCAAACAGGTGTGGAGATTAACTACTACATACATGGAAAAATGAAGGATAGCCGAATATGGAAAGGACATCCAAATCATGGAACATTTAGTGAACTGCTGCTTCTAATTGCACTAATATTGATACACATGCTGGAATTAGTATGCTTAAAGCCATACAAAAAGACACTAATGCTTGTATAGATGGAGAGTAGTGTTTCTGACAACTAGGAAATAGCTACAACACCCTTAAATCGACAGAAAGCTATTAAATTTGTACACAATATAGCAGAAGAGCTACTTCAGAGTTCTGCCTTAAAATACCCTAACAGTAAAACATACTCACAACCCTGTGGGAGAGAAATCAATCAATTACTAATCTCTGTGTTCCATAAAGGGTTGTCAGGCTTATTCAAAGTCATCCTACTTTCCCTGAAACCAAGTGGTAAGTCTTTCAGTTGCAGTAATACGTCCAAAGTTCTGGATCCCATATCCCTCTTTGGGAAGCATTTCCAAAAATAAGTCTCTGTGTAGCATGCTGGCAAGTATCTGATGACTTGTCAAGCCTTTTTGATTTGAGAAAAGCAATCTATATGGCCAATAAACTCCTGCAAAAAAGCTCCTGGATCTGAAGGGAATGAACAGTTCAAAAAGTCTTGTAATTTTTGAAAATTTAAGTTCTCAAAAAAACCTCATGATTGTGCATGACCCATCCTGCCAGTTCTTTGCTGCTTTGAAAAGCTGAGACTTACTCCAATACAGGGAGTTGACTAAAAAGTCATATAAGTACATCTATAAAGCAAATCTCTTCTGCAATAAGAGATTCCCAATTAAGTTTCCAATCTCACTTTGTAACAGAGGTATCCTTTCCACATTTCATTTAACTCTTACAATCTAATCTGCACTTTTGTCATTGAGGGAACCCTCCAAAAAACAATGGAATTAATTTATCCTAAAAATAAATATATGGGGGACTTTGCATGACATAATTTGTCCTGGCCTGTTGAGGCAAAATACACAGGGCCATAGTAATCATTTTATGCTGCGGGTTAAACTGTCACAGCACTTTTTCAGGCACACAAGAAATAAGGAGGGGTAATGCCCCTGCCCCCCACATTCAGATTGTGACATTGGTGACAGATGGGAGAGCAGGTGCTACTTTCCTGTTGTAAGTGAGCATGGAGGGGTGATGGTGGAGAAAAACAGGAAGTGGGAGGAGCAATGACTCTGTTTTGCCCCCACCCCTACATGCAAGTGAAAGTATCCAAATGGGCATGGGGAGGGAGGGAAAGGAGTAGACTGTGCCATTAAACGAGTAAAGTAATTTACTCCCCAGCATCCCTTCATCATCCAGAGTTAATTGGGAGCAAGGGAAGTATCATTCTCTGTTCTTCTCCTGCATGCTGCCCTGCACCTAGAGTAGATTATAAACTGACCATCTAGTCCTGTGTGACCTTGGACAAGTCATTTTGGCCTGATTTTCAGTGGTGCTAAGCTCCATAGTTCCTACAGACCTCAAAACCACATTACCTCCATATGTCCATCTGTAAAAAGAGGGTAGTAAGGATTACCAGCCCGTATAAAGTGCTTTAAATGAAAATCGCACCATAACTGTTAAGCAGCATTATACTTATGACTAAAGCAAGTAGAATTTGACTCAAATTAGCATGTAGGAAGTTGTCAAGGATCAGAAGCAAATCACAAGATCACTGCACAAATTCAGCTGTCTTGGCCAGAGAGTAGGGCACTGTGCAAGAGGTCAGACTATGATCATGATGGTCACTTCTGACAAAGTCTATGAGACCTACTTCAGAGGGGAATGGAGGCAGGAAACAGGCCTACATCTACTTTTTCCTGCACATCAGGACTCCAAATCCTCTTTTCCAACACAGATACAGAGAAGTACAGCAGTGTGCAACCACTGCTACTCCAGTTTATGGTCTGAAACAATGGCCATAGGCCACTGATCTCATGGCCAATTTTGCCCTTTCCATCAGCCCATGTAATTTGCATTTTTCAGGCCAACCTTGGGCTTTAAGCAGTGCACAGGACCGTGTGGGACTTACAGCCCAGAGATTTACCCTGTAGCCTGGTCTACACTACGCGTTTAAACCGGTTTTAGGAGCGTAAAACCGATTTAACGCCACAACCGTCCACACTAGGAGGCACCTTATATCGATTTTAATGGCTCTTTAAACCGGTTTCTGTACTCCTCCCTAACGAGAGGAGTAGCACTAGTATCGGTATTACCATATCGGATTAGGGTTAGTGTGGCCGCTGATCGACGGTATTGGCCTCCGGGCGGTATCCCACAGTGCACCACTGACTGCTCTGGACAGCAATCTGAACTCGGATGCAGTGGCCAGGTAGACAGGAAAAGCACCACGAACTTTTGAATATTTCCTGTTTGCCCAGCGTGGAGCTCCAATCACCACGGGTGGTGATGCAGTTAAAAATCAAAATAAAGAAAGAGCTCCAGCATGGACGATGCGGACGTGATCGCTGTAAGGGCAGGCAAAACTGTTCTATCAGCGCTCCGTTACAGAAGACGAAATTCAAAATCATTTTTTAAATATCTCCAGACAGACGCCATAGCAGGGACTCAGCGCACTGCTGCGTGGCAAGCGTAACGGAAAGCCAAAGAATCAAATGGACGCTCATGGACTGGAGGACTCAAGCTATCCCACAGTTCCTGCAGTCTCTGAAAAGCATTTGCATTCTTGGCTGAGCTCCAAATGCTTCTAGGGTCAAAAACAGTGTCCGCGGTGGGTCAGGGCATAGCTAGGCAATTTACGCACCCCCCCCCACCCACCCCAGAAGTGAAAGGGAAAACAATCCTCTCTTGACTCTTTTACATGTCACCCTATCTTTACTGAATGCTGCAGATAGACGGGATGGTGCAGCACTCAACAACAACATCCTTCCTCCCACCCCGCCATGGGTGGCTGATGGTACAATAGGTCTGCTACCCGTCCTCATCATCAGCCTATTGGCACATGGGGCAGTGCAAAAGGACTGGTAACCATACCATACCAACTTGCTTGGGACAGGTCGATCAAGGTCGCCTGGTCCTAATTTTTCCTGGTAGATGGTGCAGTATGGCTGATATCCATCATCGTCATAGCAACAGGGGGCTGAGCTCCATCAGCCCCCACCCTTCATGTGTAAAGAAAAGATTCAAGTGCCCCTGAACTAGCAGAGGGATGCACTCCTTACTGTCCTGTCTGGACTATCATAGCAGCTGGAGGCTGCCTTCACTAACAAGTCACTGTGTCTTATTCCTGCATTCTTTATTACTTCATCACACAAGTGGGGGGACAATGCTACGGTAGCCCAGGAAGGCTGGGGGAAGAACGGAATCAACAGGTGGGGTTGTTGCAGGAGCACCCCCTGTGAATAGCATACAGCTCATAATTTCTGCAGGATCTGACACAGAGCAGCTGTGCTCTCTGGTTCTATGATACAGTGGTTCTCTAGTACACTTGCCCATATTCTAGGCAGGACTGATTCTATTTTTAGATACCAAAAAGGAGGGATTGACTCAGGGAGTCATTCCCAATTTTGGCTTTTGCGCCCCTGGCTAAGAGCAGCCAGGGGCACTTATGACAGCAGCAAATGGAACAGTGCAAAAGGACTGGTAGCCATGATCATCTTATTACCAATTTATGGATTCGTAGATGGTGCAGTATGGCTGATAACCATCTCTGCTGTCATGCAAAAGCAAAAGCATGCTGCTGTGTAGCGCTGCTGAATCGCCTCTGTCAGCGGCATCTAGTACACATACGGTGACAGTCACAAAAGGCAAAACAGGCTCCATGATTGCCATGCTATGGCATCTGCCAGGGCAATCCAGGGAAAAAAGGCGCGAAATGCTTGTCTGCCGTTGCTTTCCCAGAGGAAGGAGTGACTGACGACATTTACCCAGAACCACCCGCGACAATGATTTTTGCCCCATCAGGCACTGGGATCTCAACCCGGAAATGCCAAGGGGCGGGGGAGGCTGCGGGAACTATGGGATAGCTACGGGATAGCTACCCACAGTGCAACGCTTCAGAAATCGACGCTAGCCTCGGACCATGGACGCACACCACCGATTTAATGTGTTTAGTGTGGCCGCGCGCACTCGATTTTATAAAATCTGTTTTACAAAACCGGTTTATGCAAATTCGGAATAGTCCCGTAGTGTAGACGTACCCTGAAAGTATGTAAAAAAGATGAGAATCTTGTCAAATAAGTGGAGTTCCTGAATTGTCATTGCAAGCACTTGGAACACCAAGAGACTTCTAAATTCCTAGCACAACTGCTGCTCACCTTCATATTAACTAATTAAATACTGCACACTTCCATGGACGAATTTAACCTTTTCATTGATTTTGTTCCATTTTTTAATATTCCTCATATGCATCTGCATAATATTTCCAGACTTAACTTTACATTTTAAATAGATTTATTACATTTAATTTAAATTATTTAAATTTGTTCTACCTCTCGCATTTACTTCCTACTTCCAATATAAAAGCCTGGTATCTGAACATTTACTTTACATTACAATAATTACAGACTATGCCATTGTAAAATAAATTGTTTCTGATTCTGACCCAATGTGTAACTTTGTGGTGTCTTCATTGTTGTCATGTTTATGTGGGTGGGAACAAATACTTCTATTTCAGCTGGCTGAAAACACTTGCAGCCTTCAATTTAATGTAACAACAACCTCCAGAAATAGTGCTAAGTAACCATCTCAGAAAGGGTTTATCGATATTTCCTAAAGCTTTATTACAAGGTATGGTATTTTGATTTTTCTGCAAAACAATTTCTTGTTATTCACAGTTGGGTTAAAATTATTTTCTAATCTTTTTCTCTCCAGAAGTATCAAAGCTGATTGGGATTTAAAGCTTAGCTTTTTAGATTATTGTTTTAATAGTATTTTCCTTTTATTACAGCTTTAGTATGGGATTTGGGATGTGCCAAACCATTGCAAAAAAAAATAGTATGGAAGTTAAAAGTGGGAAGCAGCACCTTGAGACAAATGTGATGGTATATTTTACATTAAACCAACAAGCAATATATTTCTATACCTGTTACAAGTGGATAAGAGGCATTCTCTAATGCCTTATCACTCTTGAACAATGAATGAGCCCAGGGAAGCAGAGCTTAACTACTCTAGGTGCTTGTTTATTAGACTTTCTGCTTTGGCTAGTCTTTTTCTCTCTCAACTTTTTCTTTACTTTCATTGTTGGGAACATTTGGATGACTATGATTTGAAACATCTTGTTTAAGTAATTTTAATTAACAAATTATCCTACCATGTTTCTAATTCATTTGGTTAATTTGCATAAGAGCTGAGGAATATATTCAAGGCTTATAAATTCATATTAACCCATACAGATTTTAAGGACAGAAATTAGTGTTTAATAAAGCTTGTTCTGTGATACTGCGGATACATTTTAACTGACTCTAACACAGAATGTTAAAACTTTTAAAGCAATCAATGAAGTTACAACAAATCAAAGATCAATTGCACAATAATAAACTTATTCCAATTCTATCATTGTGTGGTGGTAATTTTGGTACCAGTATGGAGTTATGCATCCTTAATGAAGGGCCTTGTTAATTTGCCCAACAAGCTTTAGACCAATTAGAGGTTATGGGACAGTTGGTGCCAACTCAGCCAAATTTAGAAATGCAAGCAGTTAACTGCTGAAATGTCAATTCAATTATAATTTGCATTACCAAGACAAATGAGAATTCAGAACAAATACAAATCAGGATACACACTCTTCCCATATTAACCTCAAGTAAATATGAAGAATGATATGGAACTTTACTGTCTAGGGCTAGCTCCCTGCCTGCCCCTTCCACCCAAAGCCCCACCCCTTCCATGCCCCCTACCCCTGCCAAGAGCCTCCCCACTGCAACCAGCCTCCTCCCCAGCCCCAGGGTGGTTGACGCGGCCCCAGCCTCCCCAGCTCTGGAAGGCAGGGAGCACAGCAGAAGCTGGGGGGCCACTGGGGGCAGAGCATGGCCATGCCTGGCTGTTTGGGGAGGCAAGCTTCCCCCTGCCTATGGTAACTGCTGCTGTAACCTCATTAGCTAATATTGTACAAATATGTTCCTTTGAACAATGCAGTGTCTCTTCTCTGCAAAGCTCATTTTGAACATTTCTAGAGGTTATGGAAAGTGTCTCCCCATTCCTTGATGCTTTTATAAAACTATTTGAAACAGTCCAATTTAGAGCCATATAAAGTGTGACTTGAGTAATCTGCCTGCAATAGTCTTGACTTGGTTCAACATAAAGAAGATGAATTCCTGTATAAATATTTTATTTGTAACCTTTAGTAGTAAGAGTTTATTTTCCTTATTTATTCTGATTTGATTTATATGTTGGATTCACTTAATCATGTAATTCTAATCAAGCAATTGAGCTGCATGGGCAGCTATTAAGCACCCTAAAACTTTTAGGTTGGGTTTGCTGGGAAGATATTAATTTCAAATTCACTTTTTAGCAAATAAATATTTTGCCTGTTCTTTGATATAGCATGAAAATTTGTGATCCCTTTCTTTAGTAGTGGTTAGGTACATTAACAAACATTCATTTACTATTGTTTAACTTATTTGCTACATAAAATTTACTGTAAAAGCTCATTTTTGGTTATGGCCTCATAAGAATTTCCTCATAAGCTGACCCTTGTCTTTCAAGGGACTCTATTACCATCACCTTACTTTTCTATCGAGTTACACTAAAACATGTGATCAATTCCTTTCTTTCCTATCAAATTATATTTGCCTTCTCTCAGTAGGCTACTATTACATTTAAAAATATAAAGCACAATTTTATATCTTTTTAGGATTAACATTTCAATGATCATTTAAACCAGTTCATGAAAAAGGGAAATTCCTTTTTCATGAATGCACCAGGAATCTGTAGTTTGGAAAGCTATTTCTCAGGGAAACTTTAGAAACCCACTATGAAGAAAACTAGCAAAAACTGACTTCCTGTAGGTTTGCTCTGCGCAATCCTGGGCCTACATAACAAACCTTGTTTTATGAATTATTAATGTGACCCCCAGAGCTAAAAGGCTTAAAAAATGAACCCCCCAAATATCTCTCTGCTCTCCCGTAGGAGAAAAGAACAAGCTATCTCTGGCAGGCTTAGTTTACATACATTATTATTCTGCCCCAGTGCATTTCTACAGCATTCTATCATCTTAGGAGTTTGTGTTCTGTTTTTGGAACTATTACATAGTGCATGTAAATACATTTAGAGAAGAGGGAGAAACTGTGAAAGGCATAGCCTGAGCAAAGTGGGTCATCCTGAGGTGATCCATATCAGACTCTGGCTGGGTAGAAATTCAGATTCAACAAGCAGATAATCTGAGGCTCTAAGAGACCAGAGGCTTCAGGAAGTGGTCTTGCTTTGCTCTAGGCTTCTTACTAAGAGGTTCTGAACATTGTAGAAAGCTTACTTTGCAGTACTGGACCAGCAGCTTAGAGCAGAACCTGGTATTGCAAGATTGTCTGAACCAGAGGAGAGCCACCCCCAATGTCCACTTGACTTTTTGCATTTGAGAGTGAGGGTTTAGGTGTACAGTGACTGTCTTGTGGATAGGAGTTCCAGGCCTCAGTAAGCCCAGCAATTAATATTTGGGGCACGGAGTCGTCCATAGCCCCAATGCACTGTTTGAGTTTTGCTCATCTTTATTTTTTGTGTAAAAATAGGTATTGTGTTTTACCAAATAAAAGCTGTTTACAGTTTCATAGTCCCAAGGACACCTTTGTGCTTGGAAGTAGGGAAGAAGATACCAGTAAAGAGGACCAAGCAATGCACATTTTAAGTTCCTAAAGCCTGGGAGCAGATAAAATTTTAGGTGAGAGCTAGACGTACATGTTCTGTTTTAGAAAGAATCCCGAATCATGTTGGATCTGGCCCTGGTTGCTGCCAGTGGCACAAGCAGAAGCATTATATTAATATTAATCATGTCTTTTTGGCTGTCAGTCAACAAAGTCCTGTCCCATGACCCATTTGTGGGAATTTCCAGTGTTTGTGTTTTTCCTAATGGCATTTGTGGGAATTTCCAGTGTTTGTGTTTTTCCTAATGGCATTTTTTAAATGGAAAATAGCAACATTCTTTGTGCAATTGTTTCCAACATAACTTTTGTATTCAAGTCAATTCTGAGACTAGGACAAATTCCTTAATTTTAAGAAATCCAGCATTACTTTGGAATGAAATAGAGGATTTTAAAATATGCCAGCAATTTCAGATAAAGTTATCTCTGTATTTACAGCATTCACTATACTTCTCTATAAGTACTGAAATTCTAAGGTAATATTTAATTTATGTAAAGCAGCTGGAAAGCTTTTAACTACAAAGTCTGTATAGACATAATGGCATAAGTCAATATGTATGCAAGCCATAATTTATTTGAACTTACTGCATTTTTATGAATGGTGTTGGAAAAATATATAAATACCCGCAGTGAAAACAGATAGATAATAATGTAAATTGGAAAAACTATGTGTTTGTACTGCAGTAGTGCTTAGGAGTCTGTCACTGTGATAGGTGCCGTACAAACACTGAATAAAGATTGTCCACAAAGCTTAGTTTGGACCTCAATTCTTCATGGAGAAAAAGTACTAATGGACCCTCCCTGAATTCTATGGCACTCTGGGCAAACAAAAGGGTCTGTCTTCATGGTTCTCAATGAAGGATCGGAGTCTTAGTGAGTCTAAGATGCTATGAATCTTGTAAGTTTGAACTTCCAGAGGTTGTAACTTTGGAACAGTAACAATCAGAACCAACAATTTACAGTGTTGTATTTTGCATAGTTTTCACACCATTTTGAGTTCCTTAAAGTTGACTTAAGGATGTACATAAATAGGGATACAATTGCACAGGCACAAGTGCAGTTGGGTGCTACTGCTGAAAATTCAATCCTCAAAACTAAGTGCTGGTTTTGTATAACTCACTGAAATTTGTGTTTTGGCTTTATAACTTTAGGATAATAATAATTATTAAGAAAGGGTTACCAATTGTTCACCCAGTACTGAATTTGAACAAGCAGAGATTGCGTTTAATCACCAAAATTATGAAGTGAAACCCAGGCAGTGTACCCAGTAGCCTTTTGATTAAGCCTGACTGTACATCCAAGTGCTTGATTTTGTTGTTACTCCAGAGTAATTTCATTGGCATCTGTGAAGTTACTCCTGATTTACACTATTAAGAGCAGAACCAAGTCCACAATGTGACATAAAGCTAACAACATAGAGAAGAGTGTTGTAAATGATCTAACTACAGCAAATATGACTCTTTATTCTACTTAACTCCCATCTCAGTCCATATTTGTAAGGGCAAAACATTACAAAAACCTAAAACAGACTGTGGCAATCTGAAACGAACCTCCTGTTAAGTGGAGACTACATTGAGGCATCATTCTGCATAAGACTCCGAGTGGGTAATTGTATGTCCTGCTTCACAAAACGGGAAACCCTTCACTTTCAAAATCCATTCACCTTTTCTCTCTCCGTTTTTGTTACATATGTGTAACATTAAAACTTTCTTAGGTATCATCAGCTGGTTAAATTGTCTGACAGCTCTCCGCACTCCTCTTGAATCATAATGTTATAAAAAACGCCTTTAGGACCCCTTATAAACTTCACCTAAAAATAAATCAATTACAATTGAGATTTTGATTGAGAGTGCCTTTTCCAATAAAGTTTTTTAAAGCTGGAAAATATTTAGTGTTGGGTCCATCTCTAAAAAGTGAACTGATGAGACAGGATGCCCAAAGATCTGTCTTAAAGGGCTTGAGCGTGACAGTTCTCACGAAATGCACAGAGCATGTAAACTTTAAGGCATAGTACAGTCTGGTGAGTAGAGCTCTCAGGAGACCTGGATTCTATTCCTAGTTTTGCCACTGAACTGCTGTGACCTTGGAAAAGCCTCTTCCCCATGCAGCTGTCTGGATTATTTAAACTGTATGCTTTCCAGTGCCAGGACTGTTTCTTACAATACATTTGTACAGCATCTAGCATGAGACCCAGCTCATGAGTAGGGCCATTAAGTACTACTGTAATACAAATGGTAAACAACAGTGGTATAGCTCTGCCACTAAACATTACATCTCAGAAATTTGCTGCAGGACATGACATTGTGCATTATTTTATGCGTTAAACTCTTCTATTATGGGTACAGATCATGAGATTTGTGGGACTGATGCCTGTGAACTATTCAGAAAATAAGCACAATTTGTAAGGAATGATTTACTGTGTGGAAACAAACACCTTGTACCAATTTCCCTCTTTGATGGTGTGGTCTATTGCAAATATTCCTGGACTTAACCACCAGACAAAATTATTTGTGTGGCTTTTTGCAGCATTGAAGCTTTATAAAGATCCATATTCTGCAACTATATCATCTTCATGTAGTTATCAGATCACACAAGGCAGCTAGGATCAGGCTAGAGCATTATTGGAATGGGAGACGTCAAGAGAAAACTCAAGAGCACTAGGAAATGGTGCTGATTGGCAGATAGTGCTATTCTCCCATCTGAGTTTGTATTGAGACACAAAACCAGCAGAATACTGTGGGGCACAGTGCAACAGGGGATGATGTTTTTCAAACGGGATTTAAAACAGAGCTCCTCATTGCTCAAAGACATTTAAGTTCACAGCTCTTTGAAAGAAGGATGGAATCTGGCAAAATTCTAAGTTGTTCCTACCTGAATTCTTCTCTTTGTTTAAAATCTGGATATGGTATTCTTTACTTCTTGCATTAAACCTGCTGCCTGGTGTTCTGTTAGGTCACTCCAGGAGGAAGCTAGTCTTTGGAAGTATCTTTATATAGTTTATGCTTGTCCACTTTGATACTGCACATGGTAGGAAACTGAATCCAGCAGATCTACAGTGAATGATATGGAAGAAAGGGAAGCAGTGGATCCGTAGCACTACGCACCCACCTTTACCAAATGCTACAGGAAATCCTTCAGGAATCCACAGGTTTGAAGACTCAAGCCCAGGTCAGGAGAGGGTGGGCTGCATGACGCCATCTCACTTCAGGCCTGTAGGGACTGTTCAGCATAGATTACTGCTATTATTGCTTATGCTTCCATGGGAGTAAGGCATGCTGTGAGGTGCTTTGTGGCAGCACTCTGACTCTAGACTGGATCTATTCCATGGGCAAACTGGAATCCTCACAAGTCCTGGCACACCCCATAGGTTTAGAAAGCCCATTCCTATTCTGCAGGGACAAAGCCTATTTCCTTTGACAGAGTGATCAAGAGAGTTCTACAAGCTGAAACTCATGAAGTCTCCTCCCTAGGAGTCAATCCTACATAGGAGGAAGCACTTGGCTCAGAGCTGGCAAACCTTGTGGAAATCTTTGTCATACACTTTGGTATTTTTCTTGATGATCTCTCGTATGAATGCAGGATCATTTAATACTTCTCTTCTTGATACACGTGTAATTCAAGTCATATCTTACTTGCTAAAGATCACTTGTGGTCAGTTACATTGAGGGAAAGAGTGCTTACATATACTTTAAAGCAAGATTGCCAAGATTTAAATGTTGTTTTGCTACTGAAGAGGCATAAACTCCAGGAAGCTGCAGTTCATTATGAGGGAAGGGAAACTAGTTTTCTTGTAATTAACAAACAATAATGCAAGTTGTATTTTTCATAACTATTGGTTGTGGGATACAATTCAATAAAAGTGAGCACTCCAGCACTTTGATTCAGTGCCTATTAGTCTTTGTAGCATTCTTATGCTATTGAATGAAAGAAGGCAATACTACGGTCACATCATCTGGAGTGGCTTGTGACCATGAGTGCCTACCTTAGGACAGACTGTCAAAAACAGGGCTATGAAACTAGTGATATGTTCTATGATTAGATTTGACCAACCCAGTAACATGTGAACTCCTGGATCACTATATCTGTCTTACCTTGGAGTCATAGGCAGTTCCCTTAGGCTCTCCTGTCTATCTTGCCACCCAGGCAGGCTGGACTTGGTAATAAATGGTCACTTACACCAAAAATCACACCATATTCAGATTGCTTCTAGTCCCAAGAGACCAATAAGTTACTTACCACCGATCAGTTGGTACCCTAGATTTTGCACCAAAGACAGCCTGTAGCCAATCCTGTAATAAACTATCTAAAGATATATTAACTGAGGCTATGTCTATACTACTGCGGTAAGTCGACCTACTCTACGCAACTCCAGCTACTTAAATAACGTAGCTGGAGTCGATATACCTTAGGTCAAGTTACTGCGGGGTCTACATGACGGGAGAGAGGGGGCAGCAGGAGAAAATCTCCTATCTACTTACCTTACACTCTTCTCGTTGGGGGTAAAGTACAGGGGTCAATTGCAAAGCAATCTACAGTCGATTTGGTGGGTCTTTTCTAGAGAAATGAGAGTTATTTACAGGTCAAAGCAAGTGAATATATACAAAGGTTGTCATCTATGGTTCCTAAAGGTGACAGAGATGCAATAATCTGTCTGTTCAAAGTATCTTTCAGGGTGCAGATAGGTTGACCCTGAGACTCTGCTTTAGTTCAGGGTCTCTGGCCCTGTGAGAGTTCAAATAGAAAAGAGTTGAAAAATGTTATTGTCACCCTGTTTTATCTTTTACATTGTACCTTCCAGTCCATGAGAGGAATTCCCTTGCACATAGTATTTCCAAGATGTGATAGGGCCATTCACCAATCCTTTGTATTGTGATGTTTCTTAATGGCCCATTTAATCCTGATAGGCCTCATTAAAGGGTGGGGACATGGGGACGATTCCTATACCTGGGTTCACAAGTTCCGAGCAAACAAGTTACAAGCAAAAAACGCCAATATGTCCTTACAATATGGAATACAGACAAGTGAGATTAAGGCAGGCATCAATTTACAAGCATTCCATACAGTCTAAACACTAAATACATTCTAATAAGACTAATACCCATTTTAAACAAAACTAACATACAGGTGAGCTGCTTTGGTTTCCAGCTATGAATTTGTCAGTTCTTAACTAATGCCTGTGGCCTTGGCCAGAGATGGCACTTGATTTACCAGCATCACAACAACTTTAAGAGCCAAACAAAACAAAATCAATCTTGCATTGTTTACAGATCAGTCATTTAGGGCTAAACTTCTTTGGATCACATCCTCAACAAGCATAAATTAGCATAGGTCCTGTGACTTTAAGTGAACTATCCCAAATGATATTAGCTACACATTTGGCTCTTTATCTTCACCTGTCTGTGTAAAATACAGCATGGATGAGAGTTCCCTGACATTGCTTTGTATTTCAGTAATCACAAAGATATGATCCCAAGTAATGGTCCTTTTTCAAAGCTGATGTATCACGATTAAAAAAGGTATTGGGGTGGAAGAAGTCTCCGAAAGGGAAGATTTCTTTCCCCAGTAATTCAAGGGGATTGTGTGTGGGGTTGAAATCAACATAGGAAAGATCCGGCAAATGCATTTCCCAGACAGGATAACAATTTGAGCAATGGTGAAGATAAGCATCAAGGCTAGAGAGAGGCCAAATCTTGCAATTAGGTCTCCTTGTATCCATAATCAGGAGGGGATCATCATAGAGATAAAGTCAGTGATTTTTGAAAAAGTGTGCGTCAGTTTGCAAAAGGATCAATGCAGAGCTAGATTCCTGGGCTTTAAGCAGCATGAAGTGGTAATTCTTAAGAAAGAAAAATGTAACATCTGCACAATCCTTAATAGAGCAAGGGAAGGAGAAGGCGCGTCTGTTGGGAAGCTAGAATCATAGAATCATAGAATTCAAAATCAGAAGGGACCAATATGATCATCTAGTCTGACCTCCTACAAGATGCAGGCCACATAAGCCGATCCCCCCACTCCTTTAGCAAGCGACCCCTGCCCCATGCTTCGGAGGAAGGCGAAAAACCTCCAGGGCCACAGCCAATCTACCCTGGAGGAAAATTCCTTCCCGACCCCAAATATGGCGGTCAGCTGAACCCCGAGCATGCGGGCAAGACTCTCCAGCCATACCCTCTGGAAAAAGGTTAAGAATATCATATCATTGACCCATGTACTATTTACCAGTGCGGCACTTAATTAACCTATTGACTAAGCCCGGTATCCTATCATACCATCTCCTCCATAAACTTATCTAGCTTAATCTTAAAGTCATGGAGGTCCTTCGCCCCCACTGTTTCCCTCGGTAGGCTGTTCCAGTATTGCACTCCCCTGATAGTTAGAAACCTTCGTCTAATTTCAAGCCTAAATTTCCTGACTGACAATTTATATCCGTTTGTCCTCGTGTCCACATTAGCACTGAGCTGAAATAATTCCTCTCCTTCCCTGGTATTTATCCCTCTGATATATTTAAAGAGTGCAATCATATCTCCTCTTATCCTTCTTTTGGTTAGGGAAAACAAACCGAGCTCCTCAAGTCTCCTTTCATACGACAGGCCTTCCATTCCTCGGACCATTCTAGTGGCCCTTCTTTGTACCCGTTCCAGTTTGAATTCATCCTTCTTAAACATGGGAGACCAAAACTGCACACAATACTCCAGATGAGGTCTCACCAACGCCTTATATAACGGGACTAGCACCTCCTTATCCCTACTAGAAATACCTCGCCTAATGCATCCCAAGACCGCATTTGCTTTTTTAACGGCCACATCACATTGCCTGCTCATAGTCATCCTACGATCAACCAGGACTCCTAGGTCCTTCTCCTCCTCCGTTACTTGCAACTGGTGCGTCCCTAGCTTATAACTAAAATTCTTGTTAGTCATCCCTAAATGCATAACCTTACACTTCTCACTATTGAATTTCATCCTGTTACTAATACTCCAGTTTACAAGGTCATCCAAATCTCCCTGGAGGATATCCCGATCCTTTTCCGAATTGGCAATACCTCCCAACTTGGTGTCGTCCGCAAACTTTATCAGCCCACTCCTACTCTTGGTTCCCAGGTCAGCAATAAATAGATTGAATAAAATCGGACCCAAAACCGAACCTTGAGGAACTCCACTGGTAACCCCCCTCCAACCCGACAGTTCCCCCTTCAATACTACCCTCTGCAGTCTCCCCTTTAACCAGCTCCTTATCCACCTCTGGATTTTCATTTCAATCCCCATCTTTTCCAATTTAACCAGTAATTCCTCATGCGGTACCGTATCAAACGCCTTACTGAAATCCAGATATATTAGATCCACCGCATTTCCCTTGTCTAAAAAATCTGTTACTTTCTCAAAGAAGGAGATCAGGTTGGTTTGGCACGATCTACCTTTCGTAAATCCATGCTGTAAACTATCCCAGTTGCCATCGGCCTCCTGCTCCGTAACCACTCTCTCTTTTAAAATTTTTTCCATTACTTTGCATACTACAGATGTTAAACTAACAGGCCTGTAGTTACCCGGGTCACTTTTTTCCCCCTTCTTGAATATAGGAACTACATTAGCTAATCTCCAGTCTAACGGTACAATCCCCGAATTTAGAGATTTATTAAAAATCATCGCCAACGGGCTAGCAATATCACTCGCTAATTCCCTTAATATTCTAGGGTGAAGATTATCCGGACCCCCCGATTTACTTCCGTTAAGCTGTTCAAGTTTGGTTTCCACCTCCGATACCGTAATGTCTACCCCCATATCCTCATTCCCATCGGTCCCTCTATCGCTATTCCTTAGCCCTTCATTAGCCTCATTGAAGACCGAGGCAAAATATTCGTTCAGATATTGTGCCATTCCAAGATTATCCCTAATCTCCACTCCGTTCAAAGTTTTAAGCGGTCCCACTTCTTCTTTCTTGGTTTTCTTCCTATTTATATGGCTAAAAAACCTTTTGCTATTGGTTTTAATCCCCTTCGCTAGGTCCATCTCCACCCGTCGCTTTGCCTTTCTCACTGCTTCCCTACACCCTCTGACCTCAATAAGGTAGGTTTCTTTGCTGATCCCTCCCATTTTCCACTCCTGGTACGCTTTCTGTTTTTTCTTAATGACCCCTCTGAGACGCTTGCTCATCCAGCTCGGTCTAAAACTGCTACCTACGAGCCGTTTTCCCTTTCTCGGGATACATGCCTCTGACATCTCCTGCAACTTCAACCTGAAGTAACCCCAGGCGTCATCTGCCTTTAGATCCCTAAATATGTTAGTCCAGTCCACTTCCCTAACTAGTCGCCTTAGTTTAGTAAAGTTAGCCCTTTTGAAATCGTAAACCCTAGTCTCAGATGCAATATTGATTATCCTCTCATTTATTTTGAAACGAATTAGCTCATGATCACTCGAGCCAAGGTTGTCCCCTACAACTATTTCCTCAACAAGGTCCTCATTACTTACCAAAACCAGATCTAAAATGGCATCCCCCCTCGTCGGTTCAGCAACCACTTGATGAAGGAATTCATCAGCTATCACGTCTAGGAAAAGCTGAGCCCTGTTATTATTACTAGCATTTGTTTCCCAATCTATATCCGGGAAGTTAAAATCCCCCATGATCAAGCAGTTCCTATTAGTGTTTACCTCCTTAAAAACATTAAAGAGCTCTCTATCCGTCTCCAGGCTAGATCCTGGCGGTCTATAGCACACCCCAATCACTATCCCAGGTGAGGCTCTAGTAGTTTTCTTCCCCAATGTGACCATTGCCCAGACAGACTCCGTATTATCCATTGCATTGCTAGTTATTTGATTACATTTCACCTCATTATTAATATACAATGCTACTCCCCCACCTTTACCTTTGCATCGGTCTTTCCTAAACAGCACATACCCTTCCATACCTGTACTCCAGTCATGGCTACCGTTCCACCATGTTTCGGTTATTCCTACGATATCCGGTTTCAATTCTCGGACCAAGAGCTCCAGTTCCTCCATTTTATTACCTAAGCTTCTCGCATTGGTGAACAAACATCCTAATTTTTGCTGTTGGGCTCCTCTCACTCTTTTCACCCAACTCGATAGGGACACAGTACTACCAACATGACCTGTAGATCTAGTATCCGTCCCCCCCTCTTCCTTACACCTGCCTGTCCCCCTCTAGCTATATCTGTTGTTATCTTGTTGTTCTCACTCCCAATGTATAAATTTGGCGTGGAGAGCACCAGGACCTCTCCCAACCGTCTCCCCTCAGTGTCTAGTTTAAAGCTCTTTTAATCAGATGAGCCAGCCTCCCTCCTAGAAGTCTACTTCCTTCCCTACTTAGGTGGAGCCCATCCCGTGAGAACAGTTGTCTGTCCGCAAAAGCCTCCCAGTGCCCATACATCCCAAAGCCCTCCTTGTAACACCACTCCCTCAGCCAACTGTTAATCATCACGATTCTCTCACCCCTTTGGCGCCCTTCCCTAGGGACAGGTAGGATCCCACTGAAGATCACCTGAGCCTCAATTTCCTTGAGCATCTTACCCAACCTGGCATAGTCTCCCTTGATCCTGTCTAGCGAGAATCTAGCAGTGTCATTCGTTCCCACATGAAGGATGACCAAAGGGTTCTTACCTGCTCCTCTTAGGATCCTTTTCAACCTCAGGTCCACATCCCGTATTTTAGCGCCCGGTAGACAGCACACCCTTCTGTTCTCCGGATCGGCCCTGGTCACAGGCCTGTCCAACCTTCTCAGTATGGAATCCCCAATCACGTAGACCTGTCTTTGCCTGGGGATAGTGCGGTCCTCTAACCTATCCCCCGTCCCCCCTCGTCGCACGCTCCTTCCATTCCTATCATCCCTTGTGGTTTCCCTTAAGCCATCCTGTAACCTCCCTGGGCCCAAACTTGGTGCTGTCTCCATAGACTCCTCCCCTCTTTCTATGGGACTGGCCACTCGTCTCTTTTTCCTTGGCCTCCCACCGTCAGCTACCATCTGCTGTACCCCTTCCTCATTCTCCAGACCTTCAAACCTGTTCCTTAGCTCTATTTCCCCCTCACTGGCTCTCCTTTTCCTCGGCCTGCTTCTCACGGTCACATGCTTCCACCGCCCATCGTCCTCGTCTGGCGGTCCCCCCTCGTTGGCCTTAGCCCCTGCTCCCCCCTGTGCCCCTGGGCGTTCCCCTTCAGTTACTGCTTGCCATTGCTCCATCAGCTGCTCGAACCCCCTTCTATTCTCTATCAGGGTTTCTACCTGCAGCTCTAGGCCCTGGATCTTTTCCTCCAGCAGCTCTATTAGGCGGCACTTCATGCATATATAGTACTGCTCTGGGTCCCCCGCTAGAACCAGGTACATACCGCAGCTGCTGCATGCTCTCATCCTCGGTGTATCCTCCGCGCCTTGGCTCATGGCTGCTGCTGTCCCGGCTTCGCTCGGTGCTTGTACCTAGGGAAACACAGGGGACACGGCGCGGCCCCCTTCCACCTCCCCCTGCAAACTCCCACTCAAACTCCCCTGTTAGCAGCCCTGTTGGGGCTTTCCACTTACAGGAGCTTTATGGACAGTGGGCTTTCTTAGCGGACATCAATCTTCAAGAGATGCCATGTTTCTCCAAAGTCTACCTCTTTTTTTTCCAGAGGCTAGGAAGTAGACTCGAGTACATGGTGGGGATCCATGTAGACAAAAGGACAGGGGGAAATGGAGAGAACTACATGAAAGTAGGGGTGCATGTTGATTAAGATATGGAGAGAGAATAAGTAGCACAAGGCAGAGAATGAAGCCTCAAGAGAAGTGGAGGGTGGGTGCTTTAGGGGTAGAAGGTAAATTCAGACAGGAAGGTCAGACGGGACCATCGTGATCATCTAGTCTGACCTCCTGCATATTGCATCCACAGAACCTCACCCACCCCCTCTGCTCATAGACCCCTAGTCTCTGGCTTTGTTTCTGAAGTCCTCAAATCATGGTTCAAAGACTTCAAATTACAGAGAATTCACAATTTGCACTAGTCTAAACCTGTAAGTGACCTGTGCCCCATGCTGCAGAGTAAGGCGAACCCCCCCTCCCAGGGTCTCTGCCAGTTCCTTCCTGACCCCAAATATGGTGATCAGTTAGACCCTGAGCATGTGGGCAAGATTCACCAGGCAGATACCTGGGAAATAATTTTATGTAGTAACTTAAGTGGCAATGTAGAAACCCCACCCCCAGTGAAGTAACTTGCATCGACTTAAAGTGGTGTCTATGCTGGAAGGAGATGCTCTCCCACTGACATAGCTTCCAGTTCTCATTGGAGGTTGAGTAGTTGGGAGAGCATTCTCCCATTGATACAGCATTCTCCCATCTTCACCAGATGCACTACATCACACTGCTGCCAAGAGCAAATTGAACAGCTCAAGAATGCCCCAAAAGAAAATCAAGCTAGATTGTCAGTCAATCTTCCATGGTTCTAGAATACAATTTTATGCATACACGGTTGATAACGACCTTGAACAGTAATGGATACAGTCCAGCATGACATATTAGCAAGGAAGTGTGCTTAAGTTACCAGGCTGGTACCAGAGACCTGGATTTAGTTCCCATTTCTCCAGACTTCGAGCATGGCCTTCATGTTTCTCTCTGCCTTAGTTCTGTAAAATATTTCACTTCTCCTACCCTTCTATTGTCCACCGGGATTGCAAGCAAACTCTTTGGGACCCCAGTAGAGCCCTGGTCTCAGGAGGGACTTCTAAACATTATTTTATCATAATTAACAGTATTAGTACAGTAGTGAATTGGTGCAATGTTTTCATGAAACTTTCAGCCAGGCTAGTTATGCATCTACAAGTGGTAGGGTTAAAGTTTGAGTAAGCGTCTGATCTTGTGTGAACCATATTGAACCTCCACAGTTTGAACTTCACCCATTATTGCTCTTCGGCAAGAGACTTTGTAATGGACTTAGGAAATGATAGGACACTGGTTAAGATTTAAACTCATGGACTAGTGCGCTCCCCACTTCCACATATGGATAAGGTGATTAAGAATTGGAAGTCTTACATTATTTCTCTTGAATCACTAGCAATATTTTATGGCCTTCAGTAAGACATAGGCAAGAGAAATAGAAAGTAGTATGGTTGTTAAAAAGGCAATTGTTTTGGCTGAACGTGCATTTCTTTTAGCCCCATATACAACTCTGTCAAGTGTGAGAGCACTTATAAGTATTGAAGATAATGGGATACTAACCCCCCTACCTCCTTCCATGCACACACCTGTTGATGTATCTAACTGAAAAGCATTGCAGAGGCAGGATTTTTTTAAGTTAATATGAACACTATTTTTGATCGCTCTCTTGCAACTGTCACTATATTTAGTGACTTCTCTTGTCTCTTCACCATGGAAGGTTACAAATAAAGTTTCCCTACTGTTGAGGCCATTCATTGAAACCCTAACTTTTATTAAACTAGCTCAGACTGTTAAATCAACAATATTCCCTTCTCTACCTGACAGTAAATCTTGCCTATTTGGTCGTTTGTACTTTCGCTCTCTGGACATAACAGGTCCAAAGCCAAGCAAAACACATAATAGTCCCATTGTATTAGGATTGGGTCCTGACTAAAGTCTCCCAATAGCTCTTTCACAATGTGAGTAATTCTGTTCCCAAAACAGGTGTTACCCCTGCCAGCACCCCTTTATTATCCCACCTAAATCCTGTTGAGTCTGCATTTTGTTCAGTGAATTTTTGTAGTGCCATAAATGATGCTTCATATATGTAGCTGCTAATTGCACATGTAGAGCAAAAAGTTGAACTAGCAATAAGAAGAGATCTGGACCTGAACTCCCTGTTTTCACCAAAGTACTTTGCAATACTATATTAATATAAAAATCGGTAGAAAGGGACACTGCAACGTTTTCAAAAGCTGAGTGCAACAAAGTGCATTATTGCATCCTCTTATTCAAACTTGCTGCATTAAAACATGGGAATTTTACTGTTCTCTTGTTTAAATAGGCCACTGTGTGGAACTGCTCTGTAATAATTTATGAATACAGTTTGTTGACCTGGTTACTGGGATGTTAATTTATGACAATATTGGTTTAGCTTAAGAGGGAGCTGTCAGGAAAAATGTGCCGGAAGTGAAAGAACGGCTCAAGATGAACTAACCCTCAGCCTACACTTGAGGTTTGTTAAGGGAGTTTTAGCTTTGAAATTTACCTCCTCCACAGCCAACCTGCAAATCTAATTTTGTCCAGCAGTGCAAAAGCCTGGGAACACAAAGAACAAAAGGAGATTTGGCAGCTGATAAAGTATCTCTGAGAAGGTGTGTGGCGATTGTTCTTGGGAGAACCAGACTAAAGTGCTGGGTGAGGAAGTTAGACCTGACTAGGTTACCATCAGGGCACAGCAAGCCTTAGCCAAGATTGAGATGCATATAGGCTATTGCTTTTAAATCCTCTCTAAATGCTTTGTTCCTACTTTTAAAATAAAACACCACGTTTGTTGTAAGAAGGCTGTGTTGTCCTATTCATATAGCACTGGGTCATAGACTCCTGAAGGGAAGAACTGCAGGTACCAGAACTCAGATTGGCTGGGTAAGAATGGATACATAGGCTACTGTAATACAGGGCTCAGTCTAAAAGTGAGAGAATTGCAGATTTCCACTGGCGGAGAGATAAAGGCGAGGGAAGAGTTCCAGCTAGCCCAGTAAGCATGAAAGCGCCTTTCCTGTGGACACATACATAAAGTGTTTGAGTGTTCTCAGTTTCGCATACATAAATACTGAAACAAGAACAGCATGAATCATCTGTCTTTGATAAAAGGACATCAAAGGGGTTTCAAAGCAACATTGGTTTGTCATATTGATATTATAGGACAGCAAGTTATTGCGTAAGGTCATCTGCATAAAGGAGACTTAAGCTAGAAGAGCCATCCCTGTATTTCTACATTAGTCCATATCTATGTTTATTTCATTTTGTTGGTGATGGGAGGTAATGGGTTTCAAACAGGCAGTAGGTTTCCAAGCCCTAGCCCTATGAGCCTTTCATCATATCATTACAATGGTATTGGGTGAAACATGGGTCACAAGGGAAAAATCTTGATAAAAGAGTCACTCTGTTTCATTTCTTCCTTGCTGTATTATTGAGTCATCATCCTTTGAGCTGCTCACTATTTATGATATGCACAAAATACATAATTAATTGTCCAATTCAACAATACTAGCCCTGTGGCCTCTGACAGACTTTCATTTATCTAAATTGTGTTGTTCTTTCTTTGGATTTATGGTGTTGCTTAAGAAATTAATTTGGTCAAATCCCCCCAGACGCTGAAGGCAGCAAGTCACTCTTCATTTTCATTGGAGCCATTGTGAGTGGATTTAAAATTTTTCTTTTTAAAAAAGAATTAATTTACATACATTAGCAGTTAGCAAATTCTAAAACTAGGAAGCCGGGAAAAATTCATTGTAATGTATTTCTACATTTCACAGCCTTTTTAACAAGTGCATCATGCCCACTATCTAACTCCCAATTTGTTATTCCTCCTATCCTGCAAAGGATCTTATCAGCATGTTTTCCAGTCCTTTTCACTCCAACAGCGTTTCCAGCCTTGTCTGCTCCTTTGTCAGACTCTCAATCACTGTGCCTTTTACCACACAGCCCCGTATGTACAGTACAACCTCTCAGAACTCTACTGCATGGCCTCTCCTTTCCACATTTGAGTCCCTCATAGATGCCTACACTTTGAGCTGGGGGGGGGGTGTAATTCCAAGTTTGATGAGTTATACCCTCACTACCTCTGAATGAGCTATTATCCTAAACATAGTATAGCTGGAATGGCACAAAGAGCTAGCTGTCCCAGGTATGTACCTGTCCGGGATATTAGGCATGTACTCAGACGGCTAGCCTCTCCTGCCGTTTGCCCCACTGCAGTTACACATTATTTTAAGTACATATGGGGAATGTCTCTTGAAGCTGGGAATCACACCCCTAGCTCAAAGTGTGCACGTACCCCAGGCCCACTTGTTATGCAAGTCCACTTAATTCACTATTTGCACATAAGTACCTGTTATTCCCCTTCCTCCAATCTCTGCCTACTTGTCTGTCTGTCCTTGGACAGCAAGCTCCTCAGAGCCGGGACCAGCCCTCTTGGTTATTTGGAAAGCACCTAGTACATCATAGATGTTACTGTAAACAAAATAGTAAGTAATAATAACTGATACATTGGAGGGATTGATTTGACAAAAGTCAAAGTTGGATTTTTAGCTTTGGAAGGCAGCATAAAAGGAAAGGTAGATGAAAAAGTTTTGGGTACTTAGTACTGAAAACTACTGCCCACACCATGGAAGTCTCACTAAGCTGAATGGCATTAGAGTTTGTAGTACCAGACATCATACTGTGAATAGTACAGAGCAGAGAGATAGTTTTAATATATGGAACACATAGAAGGATGTACTTTCCACTGATCATTCCTAGAGCACTTGCTATCAATGGAAAGTACATCCTATGTGTTGTAACAGTTGAAATATTACATCATGTGAGGAATGGAAAATAGCATGAGATTATCTAAATTTGATTTTTTATATTTATTCTATAAACAGTCAACATGAAGCAGTTCTTACAAATTTTGTGGTGGTAATGAAAAATGCTGCAAATATCACATTGTTAACAGGTATGTTTACAGAAGGTAGGAGAGGGATCAGGGAGGTTCCTTTATAAAGAACTAGCGGGGCTTTGGCAGTTCAGAAGACTGGATCTCTTTCTGTACATGGGGAGGCATAGGATGGATCAAAAAGCCAAGAGCACAGGAAGGCACATGAGATTACAAAACAATAGAAAACAGAGGTGTACAGAGATCAATTACAGCTGTGGCAATAGTTCAAATGTTTCTGCTTATATTCAGTTCAATAAAGTCAATGATCCCCCTTTAACTGTGTTCATGATCCTTCTGATAATTGCTTTCCTTGTATATTCTCATGAAACCAACCCCACTCAGACTTTGAATTTCATATGTCAAATGGTTCCAAATGCTTTAGAGACCATGAACTATGTGTTGAAATAGTACATTTTGACTAATAATAAATTTTAGAAAATTATATGCCCCTTTCAGACAGACAATAGAAAGCAGTTACATTTACTCCAACTGATTCTCCTGGATCTAATGAATGCCAAAGTTTCTTAACATCTGGTATTTTGTATCAGAACCCAAGTGTCACGGACACGTAAGGGACGTATTTGTCAATAAAGATGTTTAGAAAGTAGCAAATCTTAAGGAAAAGCGTGTGGTTACAGCTGATAGTGGGATTATAGTAGCCAATCCAATCCAAAGGAAAAAGGAGCCTGTACTGACTGTGAGATGTCAACTTTTACTTTATTAGTCTGTGAGAGTGGCAAAGAGGTATTTCATGTGTAAATGATATGCTTGTTTTTTCTCTAAGTGGCCAATTGCATATTTGGACTTCAGAGACATTTACATGTGTTTTTTGTCTTGGGCAGCTACTGAAAGCTGAACAGAGTAGGTAGTTGAAAGAGATGCAACAGAAAAGCAAGAGAGTGTTCCTGAGGAGAAGGAGCACTGACTACTGCTGTGCTCACTGCAGGAAGGGTGGTAGTGTGCTGACTATTTGCTAAAGGTACATTTCTCCCTGCTGTAAATCCAACCATCAGCCTTGATACAGCCAATGCAAACTGGTATTCCCCACAGGTAGTATAATATTAACTGAAGCATACCGTACTGCCCTATTAAATGGTTCTTTGTTGTTTTGTTCTATGGTTTATATATTTAAATGTCAGTCAAAGCAGAATCCTAATATAAGAATCTGTACATAGCCTTATGAGGCAGGACACAGAGTAACACCAGTAAGGGCTCATTTCTGCTTCCACTGAAGCTAATGACAAAGTATATTCAGGGGAAACAATAGGATGTATCCCCAAAAACTTCCATATAACTATGAGTGTGCCATCTACTTATCTCCCAAGGGCCCTGTAATGAGATACATGGAAGCTACCCACTGGTGAGTGTGACATCGGGAGGAGTAATTCAACCTGTTCTGACACACTTTTCCTTCACTCTGACGGCAGCTGCTCTTGCTCTCTAGGAGTCACAGTGCTTTCTCTTTGTGGGTTGGCTTTTCCTCATCATGATTTGGCTGTCCAGCAAGGCCACTATACAGTTCTCTCCTTCTGGGAAGAAAAGTCTCCTTGGACCAGCTGTCTGGGTATCATTCCAGGCATTTTTCTTATCCAAGATTGTGCCACTTTCCTAGTGGCCAGCAGGGGAATCCAGGTGTCCACTACTCTGGATTCCAGCCCAGGGACCCTACAATCAGCAGCCAAGGTCTGCACAGTCTCAATGCTGGCTCCTGTTCCCTGGGCTTCTTCCTACTCTGCCCTCTTCTGGCTGTCTTCTCCACCACCTCTCTGGGTAAACCCTTTCACTCAGGGTCAGGATCCCAGGGCTTCTGCTCCTTCCCTGGATTTCCTCCTTCTCCTCAGTAAGCCCAGAGGAGGACGGAAGCCCCCTTCTGCTCTCCCTTTCTGGCTTTTATACAAGTCTTGCCTACATGAACTCCATCTTCAAGGAGTGCTTATCAGTCAAGCCTAAGTTTCCCTCCAGTGCAGCCTGTTAGGTTAGTTAGCCCCTTATGAGACAACTTCACCCCGCACCACCCCAAACAGATTCATGGCCCATCACAGACCTGTTCTAATATTCCAGCCCCTGGTTACTTTCAAATAGGCACCATTAAAAAAATAAATATATCAGCCTGCCTGAGAAATGGTTTTGCCTTTCTCCCACCCACTGCCAATTTTATCCCCAAATTACATTTGCCTGAAGCCCAGGACAGACAAGATTCTCTCATTTCCTATATTGTACAGGAAGTGTTTTCTTCCAAAACATAAATCTAATGTTATATTCCTTCCAAGTATCACTTTCTGAGCAAGCTGAAGCTTTGTGATTCTAACCTCACATGACATCATCGGAGTGGCAGCCTTGATGTATAACTGTAACATACAATAGTAGTTCAGAATGGTGTTAATATTGTGTTGCTTTCACAAGAGAGAATTGTGTGCAAAAAAGGAGTCCAAGAAATGGTTCTTTCACTATATTCAGTAAAAAAAATATTTGACTGTGTGCCAGTTGGCTTTAACAATGGAAGGGCATCAATAGAGACTGAAGGTCCTTACAAGGTTCTATTTGCATTATGACAGTATGATTGCTTTTATTCATTTATCATGGCCCTTGTCAGACCTCTGCAGGAATGAGATAGGGCTCAACCGATGCCCGTATAAAACATTGCTCTGGAACAGAGGGCACTTTGTTCTCATAATGACAGTACTTGAGAGATAATGTTGATGAAGCCTAACATGGTTGTGCCCTGGAGAACATTGCACTGTAGATGGGGAATTTAAGGTGAACAAGTGTTTTTGGAAAAATAAGCCAATTAAGAACTGCTTGAATCCTGAAACTATTAGCAAATTATGCAGATCCCCAATTAACAGAACCTGGGCCAGAAGGTGATGGTCCTTTACGTGGCCATATCATCGTGGGCCTCCTACCTTAGCAGTTTCTGTGCTCTGGAAAACATAAGGATGGCTTATTCCTGCTCCCTGACCCTACACCAACTGGACAAGGTGGCTGGAAAAGGGGAAAAGGAGGTGTTAAGGTCATGGCTCTGGCCACCTTCCTTACTAGCTCACAGAATGGGACCAGTACACCAGAGGGAACACAACCAGTTAACAAATGCAAAACTCTTTCTTTGCCAACCAGTTCACAAGTGCAAAGCATGCAATTCCTGTGCACACAGACTATCTGGTACAATTTCTCCAGTACTTCTTCATACACCACCACGCCCTAACTCAGGACTGTGGCATAAAAACTGTGATCTACCTCTATTTTATAGATTTTTTTTTCAATTTTAACAACATATTTAAAAGGAAAAACATGAAAGGATTTTTACCTTTCAAGGTTCAATTCCAAGCTTGTGTTTTATCTTCCTAACACCTAAAGCAGAGCAGGATGCTGAATTCTACTACACTGCTATCACCAGCTAGAGGGGTCAAGAGCTCTTCAACAGAAACCTAAATGAAGAATTCATTCCAAATTCTGTTTCCATTTAAGATGATGATACTTTTGACAATAAACTCAGTGGGTAAAGAGGTACTTAGCAGGAAAGTAGCTAATTTTGCAAGATGTTATGCACATTCTTCCAAAATTCTCAAGAACTTTAGCTTCTAGCAGGCAAATTTTGCAATTGATATAATCAATAAGATCTCTCTTCAGAGCCAATGGACCTTTGTTCCACTAAAGACAACAGAATTTTGCTCACCGACTTCAGTAGGAGTGGAGTTCTCATTACCTCACAGGTTTGAACACTAAGGGTCTGATCCAAAGCCTACTGAAACATATGGGATTTTTTTCACTAACTTTAATGGACTTTGGATCAGGCCCTGTGGGAGGGAAGTGATTTTTCCACTATGTATTTTGTTAAAGAGTGGCACAGCTAGAGCACTCTATAACCTTGCACTTCAGCCAGGCTGAGAGAGGACTTTAGGATCCTCAAACTCATTTTTATTACATCCTTCATACAGAAGTGACTATCTGAAAGTAATTGCCAAATTTGTCTTGTTGATGCAAATACAAATGACAAGGACCGACTCATGCCAGCTGCCATAGAAGTGGTGAAATGTTCAAAGTTTAAGTTTCATTTGTGTTATTCAGAAGCCTTTCAATATATTCACATTTCCACATTTGAATAGACCTCTGTTTACCAAAGCAATGAAATAAACATTTGGTTTAAAAATGCAGTTCTCACTTGATTTATTGTATTCATTAAGTTTTGTCAGCCTCAACAACAAAGCCAGCACACATCATTATTGTTTTTCTCTGTTGGTAGAATTCAACCACTGTCAATTAATCTGAAATTGAATAGGTTTACTCAAATTGGTCTGTAAACCTGTGTAACCTTCCTATGTAATTTAGGAAGTTGTCTACCTGGTTATGCAGAGAAGGTGGATTTTTTATGAATTATATTGTTTAAAGTACTAAACCCACTTCAGATTAAAAAGGCAAACAATGAGAAGTTCTTTGTCTTATTTTACAGTATCCTTAATGTTCACTGACGGTGAATACATGCTCTATCTGTAATGTTCTATAATGCCTAAAATATGGTAAACACAACCCAGAACATCATATTGACTGCTTTGCACATTTTCCCCCGCTTGCACATTTACGTTTGGGTACCCCTCTATTTTCAGAAGAAAACAGACAAAGTTTAAGGCTCTGTGGGGCCTGTTTTGCTGTTTTCTTGTATTTTTACTAACTGTTTCATTTTTAAACTGTGAAAGTTAGCCACCCCCAAAATAACAAAAATATATATACCTAAGCAGTCCATCCCCAACTTTGTGGCAAATTAACAGTCCATGAAATTAGCGTGGATGCCTCTGATTTTAAAGCAGAAGGCCCAAGAAGCTTGACTTGATGTCCAGAATAGTGAGATTTTCAGCTAGTAATTAATATGTCGGTGGAGTCAGACTGGCTCTAGCTGTTGGGTGAGAGTATGCGGACATGTAAGTTTGCCTTCCAATGGGTGGACTACATTGAGTATCTGATACTCTGATGGATGCAGTTACTCCTTTATCTTATAAAGCACAGAGCTTTTGTTTGGTGTTGAACGTCTCAGGGTCTGACATTGCTGACAACCATGATGTCCATATGCTATTTGGCCATGGATTCATTACAACAGTAGGACCCTAAGGACTAGCCATATTCATTCTGTGGAAACAGACAAGAGTACTCGAGGAATGGACCTAAAAGACTCCGAGATATACAACTCAAAAGACCTGAAAAGCTAGCTGTGTGCATCAGAATATCAAAGTCCTGGGGAACAGACAAAAAGGATAGCAGAGAAACTGAGCAGACAACTGTGCACTGGAGAAAACTCTGTTGCAGAGGAGAAAATGTGAAGCCTGCAAGGATTGTTCTAAATCAGAATATATTGCTGGCCAGGCCAGCAGCTAATATGCAGAAAAGAACCAAAACAATACAGGGACTTGTGAGAGGAGAAAAGGTAGGAGAAAAATAGTTCTAAAGTATCCTTTCCATCCCAGAACTATTTTTTTCCTATAGAAGAGTGGCCAGTGGGAACAGAGAGAGACAGACATTTTTTATTCTGTATATCCTTATATATGGAGAAACAAATATTCTTTCCTATAACAAAGTTAAACTTCTGGGAAACTGAGCTAGCAAAAAAATGGAGCATGGGGGGATAGACCAAGTAATACTGGGGGGAAAAAAGTAGACCCTAGTAAGTTTAACCTTCAGAAATCTCTATCTGGTCTAGACAAGGATAGACTTTCAGCTAAAAAGTAAGTTACTTTTCATGGTGTGGAAGCAGAATTAAAAGCAGAGTAAATGTTTTAGTCATTGTAAGGATAGAATGAAAGGTAGGCCTAACCCTAACAACGCGAGAGTTGTAAGAGGTGCTGTTTCTCGCTTCTCTTGCCTTGCTTCTCTGCCTCGCTTTTAGTTGATAAGGATGGAATGCTGATTTAAGCAGAAACCTTGAGATAAGGTAGTGTCTGAAGGGAGTTTGTATAAACAAAGCATAACTGTTAGCCTTGATGTACGTAATGGGAAGGTATAAATACTTGTCTTATACTGCTTGTGGGGGGAAGATCTGCCTAAGGTCGAGGGGTGGGAGGAGGCCCTGTCTGGCTGCAGTCTTCCCTTGCAATGGCTTATAATAAACTGTCTCTGACTTGTTGCTAACAAACGCAGAGTGAGGACTTCTTTTCTTCCACAATATTGAAATATACTATAGAAAAACAAAGTAAAGAGGATTTGGATTTTTGTTTCTATAAGAAGCAGCAAAGAAACCTGTGGCACCTTATAGACTAACAGACGTTTTGCAGCATGAGCTTTCGTGGGTGAATACCCACTTCTTCAGATGCAAGTGGTGGAAATTTCCTGGGGCAGGTATATATAAGCAAGCAAGAAGCAAGCTAGAGATAACGAGGTTAGATCAATCAGGGTGGATGAGGCCCTGTTCTAGCAGTTGAGGTGTGAAAACCAAGGGAGGAGAAACTGGTTCTGTAATTGGCAAGCCATTCACAGTCTTTGTTTAGTCCTGAGCTGATGGTGTCAAATTTGCAGATGAACTGGAGCTCAGCAGTTTCTCTTTGAAGTCTGGTCCTAAAGTTTTTTTGCTGTAGGATGGCCACCTTAAGATCTGCTATTGTGTGGCCAGGGAGGTTGAAGTGTTCTCCTACAGGTTTTTGTATATTGGGTGGCAGACCAGTTCTCGCCCACAGACAACCTGCCAACCTGAAGCATATTCTCACCAGCAACTGCACACCGCACCATAGTAACTCTAGCTCAGGAACCAATCCATGCAACAAACCTCGATGCCAACTCTGCCCACATATCTACACCAGCAACACCATCACAGGACCAAACCAGATCAGCCACAACATCACCGGTTCATTCACCTGCACTTCCACCAATGTAATATATGCCATCATATGCCAGCAATGCCCCTCTGCTATGTACATCGGCCAAACTGGACAGTCTCTAAGGAAAAGGATAAATGGACACAAATCAGACATTAGGAATGGCAATATACAAAAACCTGTAGGAGAACACTTCAACCTCCCTGGCCACACAATAGCAGATCTTAAGGTGGCCATCCTACAGCAAAAAAACTTTAGGACCAGACTTCAAAGAGAAACTGCTGAGCTCCAGTTCATCTGCAAATTTGACACCATCAGCTCAGGACTAAACAAAGACTGTGAATGGCTTGCCAATTACAGAACCAGTTTCTCCTCCCTTGGTTTTCACACCTCAACTGCTAGAACAGGGCCTCATCCACCCTGATTGATCTAACCTCGTTATCTCTAGCTTGCTTCTTGCTTGCTTATATATACCTGCCCCAGGAAATTTCCACCACTTGCATCTGAAGAAGTGGGTATTCACCCACGAAAGCTCATGCTGCAAAACGTCTGTTAGTCTATAAGGTGCCACAGGATTCTTTGCTGCTTCTACAGAACCAGACTAACACGGCTACCCCTCTGATACTTGTTTCTATAAGGTATTCTGCCTGTCCACTATATGTAGAACATATTATTAGGTTTGGTTTTGGTGAGGGAGAGGGCTCCATTTTGGATGAGTTTGAAGAGTGTAGTACTTGAAGTTTGTGTTGCTAAAAGTTTTGGAGAAATTCAGCTAAGCATTGGCAAATAAAAGCTGGCCTCAGATAATTAAATAAAAACAAATGAGAACACCGGGAATTTTATAGGGTAGAAATCTGACCTTCATTAATTGTATGCTGATGACAAACCGAAAGGTGGAAAAAAATTTTGAACCAGATCTTTGTTCTAATGCTATTCAATCATTAAAAAAAGGTTGCCCCCTGAATATTTAACAAATGAGAATAGATAAAGAATATTAAAGATGCACTACACCCTTCTTCTCTGGCAAAAAAGAGTCTCAAAGCTCACAAGATGGCTGCCATTTGTTTGAGAGGTTCAATTTTTTATTGCAAGCATGAATGTACACATTAGACTACAGGAAAAAAAATCCTCAAAAACAATCTTAGGACCTAGCAGAGAATTCCAAACTTCACAAGCACAAAGAAATTCAAGATTTAGAACAAGTCTTGTGAATCAGAACCACATATCCACTTGGGGATGGATAATTCTCAAAGAGTTCAGAGTGGAGACAGATTAAGTATCGAAAAGTTCTGAAGAGATATGAATTATCCAGGCCTCTAGAATCTTCAAAAAAAACCAAACAACTGTCTGGCAATGACATAAGAAAAGGTTTTATTTCAAGTTTATGCAAGTGAGGGTTTGGAAGAGAGCTTTGATAGGGATTGCCTTCAATTAAGCTTAACGTGGGGATGAGAAGGAGGAATAATATGGGAAGTAAGGCCCTAACTCTTATAGGCCACAACAATTAAGTATGTGCTTTAAGACACAGATCCTCAAAAGGTATTTAGACTCCTAACTCCCATTAAAAACAAATACCTGTGAGGATTTGGGCCAAAGAGCTTTTCTGAATTGGGGCCATGGTGACTATTTGCGAGCTAGATGGCAAACTGCATTTTCTAACAGTTGATGCTTGTGGTGTAGGGAGGATTTTTGCCTATAGGGAAATAGCAGGATCTTATTTTCCCATGGTTGGCAGTGCCAAGGTTACATTTATGGTGATTTTCATTCATGTCTAAGCACCAAATAAAACCACTCTGCTATTTGATGGTGCTAAGGGCACTGATCACAGTGGCCCAGGTTCTTTAATGAAAAAAATATTATTGGTTTTGGAGTCCTGAATTTTAGGTCCCCAGTTTGAGACACCTAGGATCCTATTTTTTTAGATGTGTTGAATATCCAATTTTAACTGGAGTTGAGCGAGTTGGGTATTCAGCACCTCAGGAAGTTGGGCACTCAAAATGAGTAGCTACTTTTGAAATAGACAAAGAACAAAAATTTCAAAATTTCAGTGGAATATTGAGACACCCGATTAAAGCATAAATTATAAAATAGCTGTAATAATTCCATATACACAAATTAAAACAGCCTGATATTGCCTTTGAGACACACAAGCTAGTCTTCATTGGAGACCACTGTCCAGATGCCAACATACTAGTAAGTATCTAGTGAAGGTCATTGGCTAGTGACAGATGGAGGTTTGGAGGATTTGAAATGTCATCTCAAGGAGGGCTGATCGAAAGGTGTAATAAATAAGAGGGAGGGAGATGGGGAGGGTAGCTCCCTTTTATGGGCACCCAGCCAGCCAATAGCTATAAAATCCCTCTTAGTAGCTGTTCTTTAATTGCTCTACCTGTAAAGAGTTAAAAAGTGTCACTGCTATGCATAGGTAAAAGGAAGTGAGTGGGCACCTGGCCAAAAGAGCTAATGGGAAAGCTAAAACTTTTAAAAATTGAAACAGACTCCCTTTTTGTCTGTCTGTTGTGGTTCTCTAGGGGAGAGGGGACAGGGCAACAACTATGCTGTAAGAAGTTTGGGGCCAGGTATGAAAAATCCTTGGTATCATACCTAAAAACTACTAATTTAAAACCCCAGATATGTAAGTAGATCAGGAAATGTCTAGGAAGATGTGATTAGGTTTAGCTCTTTTTATTTTTTATGGTTTGTGGACTCCTCTGGGCTAGCCCCAGGTGCTTTTGTTTTGCTTGTAACCTTTAAGCTGGACCTTGGTGCTTAATTCTTGTAGGTTTTTTTTTAATCTATCAATAGCCTGAGTTCCCAGATGTATTTTCTTTCTCTTTTTTTATTAATACAATTTACCTTTTTTAAGAACAGAATTGATTTTTTTTGTGTCTTAAGAGGTTTGTGCACACATTATTTAATTAGCTGGTGGCAACAGCTAATTTCCTTTTTTTTTTCTTTCTCAGCTCTTCCCTGGTGTGGGGTGGGGGTATGAAAGGGCTTGAGGGTACCCCAGAAGAAGGAATTCCAAAGTGCGCCTTCCTGGGCTCTCAAAAGAGTTCTGCACTTGAGTGGTGGCAGCATCTACCAATCCAAGATTAAAAAAAAAAAAGCTGTGATCTTGGGAGTTTAATACAAGCCTGGAGTGGCCAGTATTAATTTTTAGAATCCTTCTGGGCCCCCACCTCCTGCACTCGAAGTGCCAGAGTGGGGAATCAGCCTTAACAAAATGGAATAAATGTCTTTGAAATTCCTGTATGCACTACTATCCCAGGATATTAGAGACAAGGTGGACGTGGTAGTATCTTTTACTGCCCCAACCTCTGGTGGTGAGAGAGACAAGCTTTTGAGCCTACACAGAGCTCTTCTTCAGACCTGAGCTCTGTGCAAGCTCAAAAGCTTGTCTCTCTCACCATCAGAAATTGGGCCAGTAAAAGATAGTACCTCACCCACCTTGTCTCTCTGGAGAATTTTTGTATCTCTTTGTTCTGAAGTTTCTTATGCAAATTGTTTGATTTGGTTGGATAGTTACTTTTTTTTCTGTACAGCATGTCTCCCTTAGAAATTTATATATGGGAATTGAGGAAAACTCAGACCTTCCCATTTTCTTTTCCATAGTAGGTACTGCAAGGCATTTAACTTGTTTATTGGCTTTCCCAAGGCTGGACAGTATACAAAAGCAGTACAGTCGAAGTCAAGGGCTTGAATAATCCTTTTTTAAAAGATGTAAGATTCAGCCATAAACACACAGCTTACTTGTAATATCTTGCTGTGATCTGTAGTCTAGCTACAGCTTGTCGACAGGCTGTACAGAAGACAGAGCTCTGTATCAATTTGTGCGACAGCTGTGAAAAGACGATTACAAAACTTTGCTGAGCTGTCAACTTTCTTGTAGGGAAAAGTTTTAAATGATGCAGTAGATAAATAAATACATAAACACTAAATGAAGATTTGTGTATCAGTCCTATTCCTTTGTCCAATTTCGGGTATAAATGGCATATATTGCCTTGAAATTTTTCAAAGTCTTGACATTTTTATGACTTCAGGTTCCTGTCTAGATTAAGTCTAATCACTATCCCTTACATTTAAAGTGGGATGTAGGGATTTAGCAGCATGCCTCCCATTGATGTTAATGGGAGTCACTAGGCTAAATCCTCACGCAAAACACTCTGACGATTTTCTCCTTGTGTGTTCAAAGCCTCTAAAGTAAATAAATGGATTTCAGCCTAGTACACAGATGAATTAACACCATCCATAAGATTAAACACTTGACTATTTTTGCCAAATAAACTAGATTTTCTGTGACTCGTGATGAGATTTGTGATAATTGCCTAAAAAAGATCAGTTTTTAAAAGAAACAATTCTACAGTCCCAGGACTACTTTGTTTTTTAGCAATAAACAGAACCATTTTCATAGGTGCAGTCATCACTTTAAATACACTGCAATGCTCCAACATCTAGTTAAGGATTTTTCGAGTTCCTGGGAGATCCACAAATCTTGTCAGTTAACCTGCTTCACTCTTTGGCACCCAGCCTGAAGTCTCTGGATTGTGTTTTGGGAATAATTCTCCTTCCTAGCTATTGTGCTGTAACAGCTGCTCTGCAGCTGCTACTCCTGCCTAATATGTAGAGTAATAGATTATAAGGGGAGAAGGGACCATTGTGATCATCTAGTCTGACCTCCTGCATAATACAGGCCATTGAAATTCTCTGAATTAATTCCAATTTGAACTAGAGCGTATCTTTTAGAAAAATATCCAACACTGATTTTAAAATATTCACTGATGAAGAATCCAACACAACCCTTATTTCTATTCTGACTTTGTCTAGCTTCAATTTCCACTCATTGGATCTTGTTAAGCCTTCACCTGCTAGACTGAAGAGCCCTCTACAACCAAATTTCTGTTCCCCATGTAGGTACTATAGACTGTGATCAAGTAGTCCAGGACCTAAAGCTAAGCTAAACAGATGGAGATCCTTTAGTCTTTCACCATAAGGCACATTTTCCAACCCTTCAATCATTCTTGTGGCTCTTGTCCAAACCCTCTCCAATTTTTCAACATCCTTCTTGAATTGTTGATGGCAGAACTGGACACAGTATTCCAGTAGCAGATGCATCAGTGCCAAATACACAAGTAATATAACATCCCTATTCCTACTTGGTATCTCTGTTTATGCATCCAAGAATCACGTTAGCTCTTTTGGCCACCACATAACACTGAGAGCTTATGTTCAGATGAATATCGACCACGATCTCTAAATCTTTTTCAGAGTCACTGCTTCCCAGGTAGTAAACCAATAAATATCATCTATGTTCTTTGTTCCTAGGACTTTACATTTAGCCATATTAAAAACATATATTGTTTGCTTGCATCCAGTTTACCAAGTGAGACAGATCACTCTGCATCAGTGACCTGTTCTATTCATTATTTACCACTCTGTCAATCTGTCTCAGGTGCAATTTCTGTCAATGTTTATTTTATGTTTGCATATAGGTCATTAGTGAAAGGGTTAAGTACCATAGGGTCAAGAACAGATTCCTCTCGGATTCCACTTGAAATATACCCATTTTGTATTTTGAGACCTGGAAATTTGCTAGTTTTTAATCAAATTAATGTGTGCTGTTGACTTTGTATTACTCTAATTTCAAATCAAAATCAAAGTGCCGTGCAGCACCAAATTAAATGACTCAGAGAAGTCTAAGTATATTACATTGCCACTATTACCTTTATCACCAAAACTTGTAATCTCATAAAAAAAAACCCCTCAAGTTAGTTTGCCAGGATTTATTTTGCATAAACCCATGTTGTCTAGCATTTCTTATACTACCTGCCTTTAATTTAATAAATAAATAAATAAAGTTCTGTATCAGCTGCTTCATTATTATGCCTGAGATCAATGTAAGGCTGACAGGACTATAATTACCTGGGTTGTTATTTGCACAACATTAGCTTTCTTCTAGTCTTCTGTAACTTCCTTAAGTTTTCTAAGATTTATTGAAAATCAACATTAATGATTCAGAGTACTTCTCAGCCCACTCGTTTAAAACTCTTGGACACAAGTTATCTGGTGCTGATGATTTAGAAGTGTCTAACTTCAGAAGCTGCTATTTAACATCCTGCTTAATTGCTGATGCAATGGAAATTTTCATAATCATCAGCCGACTTTTCCCAAATACAGAGCAGAAATACTATTGGGCACTTTTGCCTTTTCTACATTATTTTTGACAGTTATACCTTTTTATATCTAGTAGTAGATCAATGCCATTGTTAGAATTCTTTTCGATTCTCATATACTTTTAAAACACCCTTACTTTTATAGCGTCACTGCAATTCTCCTTGCATCCTTTTGCATCCCTTATGAATTTTATGCAATTCCTAGCTTCTGATTTATATTCATTATAATTAACTTTCCCTTTGTTACAAATGGTTTTCTATAGCTGCTTTCATTTCCAGTCTAAGCCAGTTTTTTTTCTTTAAAAACAAAACAAACAAAAAAACCACAACTGAGTGGCCTCTGTCTTGATTGCAAGATGCCCCAAAAGCCACAAAGTGATCTTAAACAGTTCTCAATAAGCATTCACATATTTCTGTTTAAATTCTCTCTCACAACAGATTTGGCTCATAGTTATTGCAAGTGTTGTGAAACCGGCTTTTTTAAAGCTATATATTTATATTACTGGCTTGGGTTTTATACTATTTGCAAGTCATGATCACTTGTACCTAAGTTAGTACTAATTTTTAATTTTGTGATCAATTCCTTTGTATCTGTCAAAACTCTAACACAGAGTCGGATCCAGGATGGGTGCAACGCTGAGAATTAGGAAGTTGTCTAAAGACTGCAGTAGCGTCCATAGGAAAGAAAAACTAGTGCATTTGCTCAGCAGTAGCTCTTAATCCTTTTCCTAATTTTCCCTTGCCTGACTCCCATCTCCCTGTGAGGCAGCAGTCAGGAATCTGCACAGAAATGGGCCTCACTCCCTCACAGAAGTCCATAAACAGGACACAATCGACACAGCCTTCCCAGGTCTTGCCTCTCCTTTGGAAATCAGAATGGGCTTTTGTGGTAACATGCCTAGTTAAAATGCAACATGTTTTGTAGAACTTATTGGGTTTGATAAACTTTGACAAGCAACAGGCAGGATTCCAACAGAACCCTGATTGGTTTCCTGTGAGCTCACCTGGAAAGTTCAGGAGCCCAGTCTCCATGTCTCTGGGATGCAGCCTCATCAGGCTGAATGCCTTGGAGCCAGAACCCCAGGGCTGCCAGACTCCTGGGCTAGCTGGCTCCCTGGGCTGCACAACTCCCACAACCTGCAGATCTAGGTGCTCAGTGAGTCAGGCAACCTGTGTTGAATAGAGGATTGCAGGGCTTCCAAGCTCCCTGTAACGTTGCTGGGAGCCTAGACCCTAAGACACTGACTCAGGGCCGCCCAGAGGGGGGGGCAAAGAGGGCAATTTTCCCCGGGCCCCGGGCTCCACAGGGGCCCCCAAGAGAACAGCGGAGGCTCCCCCCTCCGCCCCTCTCCTGGAGCCTCAGCGCATCAAGCGCCGAGTCTCCGCCGGGGCCTCTGAGCCTCGCCCCGCTCAGAGCCGCATGGTCAGGGGGCAGGGCCGGGAGCTCCGGGCTGAGCCCCGCCCCCTCACCGCGCGGCTCTGAGCGGGACGGGGCTCAGGTCCCGCCGGCCACACGCTGCGGCTGTTCCGGCGAGGTGCTGAGACTCCGGGCGAGGAGGGAGCCGGGGGTAAGAGGCTGGGGCCCGGGCGGGGGGGAAGCGGGACGCGCTGCCGAAGCTCAGCCCGGGGTCTTCGGCGGCGGGGGGCCCTTCCGTTCCGGGACCTGCCGCCGAAGTGCCCCAAAGACCCGTGGCGGGGACCCCCCCCCACCGAATTACCACCAAAGACCGGGCTGCGCTTCAGCGGCGGGTCCCGCTTCGGCGGTAATTCGGCAGCGGGGGGTCCCCTGCCGCGGGTCTTGGGGCACTTCGGCGGCAGGTCCCGGAACGGAAGGGGCCCCCCCGCCGCCGAAGACCCCGGGCCCCCGGAATCCTCTGGGAGGCCCTGCACTGACTTGAGCCAGTCCTTCCAGGTTTTCCAGGCTCTCAACTCTGGCAGGGAGCTTGGAAGGCATGGCAGCCCTGGACGCCAAGCCCGGATGCTCAGTTTCACTGCAGCTATTCAATGGTGGGCAGAAGTGAAACTGCCAAGAATCACACCGATTTCAGTCAACAGGTGCTGGTTCCTGGGAGTGTATTTCCTTTCAGGAACATGAATCAGTGTATCTAAAAAGGAAAAAAAAATGTTATGAATCTCTGTTTCAGGGAAAGCTTGAAGAATTTGTCCAAAAAAAAAAAATTCCCCTGACACAAAAATGCTGAGTTCTGGCCAACTCTAAGAACCACACCAGTTTCACTGTTCAAGGTCCTCTACACCCACAGAGGAGTAGGCAAGATTTTCCTCTTCTTGAGGAGGAAGATCCAGCATGAGTTTTCAGAGCCTCTAAAGGCTTTATTTTCCTTTGCACAAGCATATTTAAATAGTGGGTCTGATACCCCTCTCTTGGAAGTCGGTGACAAAAGTTCAGTATTAGTCAATGGTATCAGGACTGGGCATACTATGTACATTCGCCTTTCTTGGCAACACTGAAGCAGTGTGTTTCTCATACTGTGGGTCAGGATCCCAAAGTGGGTTGTGACCCCTTTTTAATGGTGTCACTAGGGCTGGTGTTAGACTTCCTGGGACCTGGGGCTGAAGCCCAAGCCCTACCGCCAAAGGGCGAAGCAGGGTTACAGGTCCTCAACTGGGGCTGAAGCCCTGGGCCTTGACTTTGGCTCCCCTGCCCGGAGTGGTATGCCTCAGGCTTACGCTCTGGCCCTCCCACCTGGGGCTGCGGGGCTTGGGTGGGGTCAGGGTTCGGTCTCCCCTCCTGCGGTTGTGTAGTAAGGGGGTCATGGTGCAATGTAGTTTTAAGATGCTACAGCAGGGGTTCTCAAATTTGGCTGGGAAGAGCTAGGAAAGAGTGAGACAATATTAGTTAGCGATGATAAGCAGTGGTGTCATTGCACCGTGGTCCTAGTAGTAATCAAGGATCTACCTGTTCAAAGCCCTTGATCAAGATAGCAGAAAACAGCAGTTTGGGGCCCAGTCTTCCAGAAGCTGAACATCCTCTGCTGAATGCCTTCAACTTCCGTTGACTAGACTAGGCCCAGGGAAACTAATGGCCCAATCCTCGATGCCATACTGAAGCTTAGTGAGATTGTTTAATACATTACTTACAATACTTCATGCTTATGTCTTCCACATGACAATCTCAAGCATTAGTGTGATGAGCTTTGCACCACTCTTTATCTGAATGAATTTACCAGTATCTAATTTCTATAGCCAATAGTTACTTTGAAGTGTCCTTCTAAACATGGACCAAGTTCAATTCTGCCATCATTCCATTCACTTTAATGGAGCAACATCAGGGATACATGTGAGGGACAGCATTTTTAGTGATGATTCAAATTCCAATTAGAATATTCTTCAGTGCTAATGTTACAGTCTGAAAGAGTTGGACCCGGTTCCTAACATGCCCAACTCTGAGAGGTTCAGAATAGAGATACAAACCATCATTCTGAGGAGAAGAGTGAAATCCAGCTCCCACACCCTAAGTGTTGCAAGCTTTAATTCATATTAGATTGAAAGCTCTTTGGGGCAGGGAACATCTCCTTATCTGCATTGCACTCAACACTTCAGCTGTTCAGTAAATAATAATTCATGTTCCTTCTTCAGAGTAACACACTCAGGAAAACAACAACGAACCCCCACTCCCTAAATATTGAGAAATAAAACCCTTATCTAAGAAGCATCCTGGAAGTCTAGGGGAGAAAAAAAAAAGCGCACATACAAATATGGAATAGTAAAAAGGCAATCCAGAGAGAGACTGATATATCTGATTAAGACCGCCTGAAAACCAACACAGACAGTGAGATGAATAATAAAATATTCAGAAGGAAAGAGCTTAAGCAAATTATTTCTATTTATGGCAACAGGGATGTGTTATGAGATACAAAGTCAGAAAAATCCTGGCATATGGGATGAAGCAATTAGATGCTGACAGATTTATTCTTGCCATTTACAAACAGAATGGGAATGTTACTTCTAAACCCAAATAAACTGTGCAGTTTTTACTCATGTCTAAATGACAGATGTTTATAAATCATATTTTAGGGTGCCACTCACTGGAGTATGACTTAAATAGGAACCAATATTCTTAACACTTGAGAAAAAAAGAGTGAGGAATCAATGGAAATTAACTGTTATGACTCAAAACTGGTATAGCTCCATTGACTTCAATGAAGCTATGCTGATTTAGACCCTCTGAGGATTTGATCCTTATTTTCTTGCTGCCTTTGATAAAACAGGGCTTTTAAAAATGCAGTATCTATGAACAACTCTTATCTAATGTACAAACAGACTGGCCGCTAGCAAATTAAACATGTTGTTCCTTCATCTGAAGAAAACTGGTGCAATTTTTGATACAGAAGTCTCTGCTCTTTGTAAATTTGTCCCCAAACCACCATTTGAACTATCATTATTTTCAGTATTTCTTTCAAACACCTGGACAAATGAAATATTTGAGATTACTGGTACTGGTAAATTTTTAAAATCTAACCTCTTGAATGGGAAAAAAAACCCATACTGAATTAGAAAGAAATTGGTTAAGCTGAAGCTGTGGAGCCATTCTAAGTTTATTTTTCAAATAAAACCCCTTCCATTTTCTAAATAAATACCCAACTGTTTGTGAGTAGGAAGCACCTATTTAACCATGGCAGCCTCAGACCAGTAATTAATTACAATTATAAGGTAATGTTGAGGTGTCAACATTATTCTGCCACCTGAAAATCTAGGATTGGGAGATTGCCCAAAATCCCAACCAACAAGCCAAATTGTGCAAGTGCGGCACAGTTTCTGAAGGATTTTATTGGACTATAGAATCTGTGGTTGATGGCACTGTCAGAACTAATACTGGTTCTAGTGGGAACTCACTGAATAGTCATCGCCAATTATGTGGGAACCAGAGGCTCGGTGTTGCTTCCATTGAAGATAATAGCTCAATTAACATTGATTTCAATTGGTGAAGGATCAATGGTATCTTTTAAAAGAAACACTTAAAATTAAGTCCTCTTAATGTACATAACTAAAAAGTGTTCTATAAAAATTGACATGTTTTTTAAATCATAAAAATACCTTATTTCTATTATGGTAATTTTAAATTTTAGTCCATGATATATGTACACTTGCTGCTTTTAATCCAGTCACTGCTGCTGATTAGGGAACTGTAGTTTCTTCACCCTGTACTGCTACCAAAACTACCATATAGGAAGCCTAGGGAAACTCCAGAATAAAAGTTTAGCAGCACAATTCAGAAAGTCAGAAGAAGGACAAATCAGGAATGGCACTTGGGAATTCCTGGCTCTACCACCGGCTTCCTGTGCCACGTCACTTACTCGCCCCAGGCCTCAGTTTCCCATCTGTAAAATGGGGATAGTAATAATTTCTCCCAGCCTTTATCCATCTTGTTGGTTTATAATGTGTGCTCTTTGGGGCAGGGGCTACCCACCTTTCAAATGTCTCTGAACAGTAATGTATAACAGTGTAGAGAGCACGATCCTGAAGAGTGCCGATTACCCTTCAATTCCCAGGGACTTCAAGGAGAGCGGAAAACATGTATTGCTTACAAGAACTTAAGAGAATAATATTTTCAAGTTATTCTTGTACGTATCTGCCATCACTAAGTAAGTTTTGTCCTTTTTATACACTGAACATCCACTTCATGACACAGCACATATAGCCCAAACTATATGCAGTAATCCATAGAGGTGGAGATTTGAGATCTCTTATGAAATTATAAAGTCTTAATAGCTACAGTTGTTTGAAAAATTGAATGTCATTCCTGTGGGAAATGCAAATTTCAAAGCTTGGTTTCATCCTGAATCAGTATACACACCAAACAACCTCAAAACTTTTTCCAAGATGAAATATTCTGAAAACTTTTCATTTCAATAAAGTCAAAAAGTCATTTAGATTTGACTTTTAGATTATACATTTTAATCTACATAAATCAAAATTATAAAGTGAAAGTGAAATGTTTTGACCTTATCAAAACAATTAAATAATGTCCTGCCAAAGTTTATGTGAACTCAATAACTTCCTGTGAAAGGTTTAGATTTCATGGAATCAACATTTATTGATGGAATACTGTTTTGATCAGCTCTGCTGCAAATTCCCTCCCCGTTTGAAAAAAAAATCCTGCCATTACAATCATTACCTCAGCTTAAACATCATGATGGTTTTCTTTTTTAAATCACTTCAGTCTTTGCTTTCTGTGCCTTTAAGATACACTCCCTTCATGGTGCCTATTGCCTTTAATGGGAATTCTTCCTGAGTAAGGAATTCAGGATTGGAACCAAGAACATTCATTTAAAAAATAGTAAGTGCATTGATGGGAAATACTTTGCCTATCTGAAATGATCCCTCATTATCCTTCAACTCTCATAGTTTATTGCCTTCTAATGGTACTTTTTAATAGATTTTTAGTGAATGCCATATAATTAGTATATGTCATAATGAAGATGGGGCCAGATCTTGAGCTAATGTTAGTCAGATGAGCTCAAAGAAACAATGTCAATTTACTCCATATTACGCTGAGATCACATATACTCTAGCTCAGGGGTCGGCAAACTTTTTGGCCTGAGGGACACATCAGGGTATGGAAATTGTATGGCGGGCAATGAACTCTTAAAAAATTGAGGTTAGGGGTGCGGGAGGGGGTGAGGGTTCTGGCTGGGGGTGCAGGCTCTGGGGTGGGTCCAGAAATAAGGAGTTCAGGGTGCAGGAGGGGGCTCTGGATTGGTGTGAGGGCTCTGGGGTGGGGCTGGGGATGAGGGTTTGGGGTGCAGGAGGGTGCTCTGGGTTGGGACCAATGGGTTTGGAGGGTGGGAGGGGGATCAGGGATTGGGCAGGCTGTTGGGGAACAGGGGGGTGAGGAAGTGCGGGCTCTGAAGTAGGGCTGGAGATGAGGGGCTTGGAGTACAAGAGGGGGCTCTGGGCTGGGGTTGAGGGGTTCAGAGGGCAGGAGGAGGATCAGGGCTGTGGCAGGGGATTGAGGTGTGGGAGGGGGCTCAGAGGTACATGCTCCAGGTGGCGTTTACAGCATGCAGCTCCTGGAAGCATGTCCGCCCTGTGGCTTCAAGGCATGGCCAGGCGGCTCTACGCGCTGCCCGTCCGCAGGAGACACCTCTGCAGCTCCCATTGGCTGGGAACTGTGACCAATGGGAGCTGCGGGGGTGGTGCCTGCTGACAGGGCAGCACCTGTGGATAGGACAGTGCACAGAGCTGCCTGGCCACGCCTCCACTACACAGGAGCTGGAGGGGGGTTGAGCCAGAGGAGGGGTCATGCTGGCTGCTTCCTGGGAGCCATGTGGAGCGGGACAAGCCCCTGACCCCGCTCCTCATCTAGAGTGGGGAAAACCCCCAACCCTGCTCCCTCGCAGGAGCTGAGGAACAGATTAAATGGTCTGATGGGCCGGATCTGACCTGCGGGTCATAGTTTGCCCACCCCTGGTGTAAGTGAAACCATGGAAACACAGTTTTTGATACAGTCTCCATTTCTTGCAATAGTCACCTATCACAGCCATATCACTTTTCTAATTCTCTTCAGTCTTTTGGAAATCATGGTCCCTTCAGGCTGAGCAGATATTTTTGGTGCACATAAATCACACGGAGCTGATGTTTGATGTGTCACCATCAGACAGGAGAGAGTTCCAAGCCCTGGAGTGACATTGTTGAGCAGACTGATTTGCTGTGCCTCCTGTGAGGATTATATACCTGATCTGGGACTCACATGACCAGTTCCTGGAGTGTGGAGTGGCTGGAGCCTAGCACGAGACTTTTCATCTCACAGTGTGTTAAGGTCTTGTAGAAAGTGCTAATAACTTAGGCTCTGTCTACATGGGAAAGGCTTATCAATTATACTAGTATAATTACATAGGTTTAGCCCCCTCTGAGGACGCTTTTGCTATAATCATGTTTTTATTTCTGTTTACCTTAAACCTCTGCCCAAAAACCATAAGCAATTCCAAAAGTCTCTTACCAGAATAAGGAAGTCCACTGTTATAAACTGATTTAAATTCACACCTGAGACAATGCCAAAACAATAATTTCCAGTGTAAGCAAGACCTTGTAGAAGTGAAAACTTGTAACCCAGCAAAGCAAAAGGTATTGACAAGGTGCAAGACTTTAAAGGTTTCCCATCCTCAGCTAGAAATGCCATTCCAGCATATGTTACAAAAAGGAAAAGACGCTTCTGGCAGTGAAGCTCTGAGTAAATCTTTGCCTCTTTCTTTCCGCTATCCCTCCCTAACAGACATCCTGTTTTCTTATCACTTGGGTATATCTGATTTCTGACATTTTCTATGAATAGATGTTGATTTGCCATTGTGAGTCTTGAGATTGGTTCTCTTCCAGCAAGTATGCACCTTCTTTCCTAAACCAACCACACACACTTGTTCAGCTCCTGCTGCCTCTATCACTAACCTTGTTAATGACATATAATACATACAAATGATAGCATATCAATTCATTAGACAAACTAACTGACATTCTGGTTAGTTTTTTTTTTTTTTAATTTTGACCTTGGCACAAAAAGTGGGAATGTGGTAATAAAGTTTGAAGATGACACAAAGCTGGGAGGTATTGCCAATACAGAGAAGGACAGGGATATCACACAGGAAGATCTGGATAACCTTGTAAACTGGAGTAATAGTAATAGGATGAAATTTAATAGTGAAAATTGCAAAGTCATGCATTTAGGGATTAATAACAAGAAATTTTGTTATAAGCTGGGGACGCATCAGTTGGAAGTAATAGAGGAGGAGAAGGACCTTGGAGTATTGGTTGATCACAGCCTGTGAGCCGCCAATGTGATATAGCCGTGAAAAAAGCTAATGCGGTCTTGGGATGCATCAGGGGAGGTATTTCCAGGCGAAATAAGGAGGTGTTAGTACCGTTATAAAAGGCACTGGTGAGAACAGGTGAGAACAGGTACAGAGAAGGGCTACTAGGATGATATGAGGAATGGAAAACCTGTCTCATGAAAGGAGACTCAAAGAGCATGGCTTGTTTAGCCTAACCAAAAGAAGGCTGAGGGGAGATATGATTGCTCTCTATAAATATATCAGAGGAATAAATACCCGGGAGGGAGAGGAATTATTTAAGATCAATACCAATGTGGACACAAGAAGAAATGAATATAAACTGGCCATCAGGAAGTTTAGACTTTAAATTAGGAGAAGATTTCTAACCACCAGAGGAGTGAAATTCTGGAACAGCCTTTGAAGGTGAGCAATGGGGACAAAGGACATATCTGGCTTCAAGACTTTGCTTGAGAAGTTTATGGAGGGGATGGTATGATGGGATAGCCTAATTTTGGCAATTAATTGATCTTTGACTATTAGGGGTAAATATGCCCAATGGCCTGTGATTGGATGTTAGATGGGGTGGTATCTGAGTTACTACAGAAAATTCTTTCCTGGGTGCTGGCTGGTGAGTCTTGCCCACATGCTCAGGGTTTAGCTGATCACCATGTTTGGGGTCCGGAAGGAATTTTCTTCCAGGGCAGATTGGCAGAGGCCCTGGGGGTTTTTCACCTTTTTCTGCAGCGTGGGGCATGGGTCATTGGTGGAGGATTCTCTGCACCTTGAAGTCTTTAAATCACGATTTGAGGACTTCAATAGCTCAGACATAGGTTAGGGGTTTGATACAGGAGTGGGTGGGTGAGATTCTGTGATCTGCGTTGTGCAGAAGGTCAGACTAGACGATCATAATGGTCTCTTCTGACCTTAAAGTCTATGATTCTATGATAAAGAATAGCCAAGTTGGAAACTTCTTAATTTCAGGACTGCTGGTAGAGTTTGCGTGACACCTTGTACATCTGAGAAGAAAACATGATTGAAACTGTGATGTAATTGGAAGGAGATGCCATTGCTTTTTCCTGTATTGATTCTTTACATTAAAAAGAGATCTCCCTGTCTCCCACAGAAGCAGTGAAAGGCAGCTGCTCTTATGTGTTTCAGTTTAGATGTAGAAAGTTAGTGAATCATTGTGTTTTCTCAAGCAGAGCCTTTATATTTGTTCTTTATTTCAGATTAGGAAATCAAAAATAAAGAGCATAACCTAGGCTGAGAAATCCAGTTCTGTTTGTCACCCCACCACAGTCACATATTCACCGATATTAAGGCTAGAAGGGACTATTAGCTCATCTAGTCTGACCTTCTGTATATCATCACAGGTCATTACATTTCACCCAGTTACCCCATCACTGAGCCCAATAACTTGTGTTTGACTAAAGCATATCCTCCAAAAAGGCATATCACCTTGAAGACAACAAGAAATAGAGAATCCACCTAGTTTGTTCTAATGGTTTATTATCCTCACTATTAAAAATGTATGCCTGATTTCTAATTTGAATTTGTCCAGCTTCCACTTCCAGCCATGGGATCTTGTCATCACTTTCTCCACTAGATTAAAGAGCCCTTTAGTGCCTGATGTTTTCTCTTTGTGATGGTACACATAGACACTGTAATCAAGTCACCTCACAATCTTCTTTTTGATAAACTAAACAGACTGAGCTCTTTAAAGAGATGTCTACACTAGGAGCTAGGGGTGAGATTCCCAGTTCGCATACACACTCTCGTGCCAGCTCAATAATGACCCTAATGTCACTCACGCTCTTGCACAATTATCACAACTCCATGAGCACTGTAAGTAGGGCCAGGCAGAGAATGGTAATTCTGTTTCATGGTGGATTTTGAGTGTTTGAAATCTCATTTCATTCCAATTCAGAACAGAAACAAAAAAAATTAAAATTCTCTGCAAAATGAAATCATTTTGTGCCCAGCTCTACTAGGAGCCAGGGCTCTAAGGGTATGTCTACATAGCAAAGAAAAACTAGTGGATGGCTCATGCCAGCTGACTCAGGTTTCTGGGACTCGGGCTGCATGGCTGTTTCATTGCTATGGAGATTTACGGGCTTGGGTTGGAGCCTGAGCTCTGAGACTCTCCCATCTCACAAGGTCCTAGTGCCTGGGCTCCAGCCCAGGGCCAGAAGTCTACATAGCAATGAAACAGCCTTGCAGCCCAAACTCTGCAAGCCCAAGTCGACTGGCACAGGCCAACCGCGTGGTTTTCTTTTCTCTGTAGACACACACTTAGGCTCTCAGCTCCCTGTCACCCTGCAGAGTGGGCTGTCAAAGATCTGGGCAAACTAGTGGAACCCTACCTTCTGGGATTCCAGAAGAATGTTGTCAAAATTGACATGACCCCACAGAACGTTTCAATGTCACCGAATCAGCAAATTCCAACAAAAAATATTTTGTCGAAATACTTCCGACCAGCTCTAAGTATCCGCATGTGTAAATTATAGGCATTTTCTGTGCAATTTTAATTCTGGGCTTCAAAGACAGTGTTAACAAAGGAGTAATCTTAATAAAAGCATACAATTTTGCACTGAGTTTAGAGAAAATAAAAATGATTTAAGTGTAAAGACTACAAAAATGTTTTTTGAATATTTATGGATCATGTTTTTGAAGTTAAAATGTCATCTTGTATCACATAGTTACTTTAATCCATGCAAATAAACAAAGAAAATACAAAAAGGTGGCTTAAAAAAATCTTTTCTGAAAAGATCTGCTTGCAAGTCATCTTTATAGGAGGATATCTTTAAAACAAATGTGAAAGCTACTAATTGCTGTCATGTTTGGGGCTGATTGTCACATCTCTTAATACCATGCAAGCTGCTTTTTTCACACTTCATTACGCCTATGTTGGTTAAGAGAACAATATTTTAACACATTACGGACAACTTCTTCAGAAACTTTACTCATTGTTTCCCATGTTTTAATAAACCACAAAGTACAATCGAGTGATTAAACTACAAGTTCATTATACGTGAACAAATAAATATGGAATAATTAAAAATACAGATAGCAAGAAGTCAGTATTCATAGCAGACTGGGTCAAATTCATCACTGGAGTAAGGAGTGTAACTCTGCCTAGAAGAATTGCAGTGTGATTGATTACAGTGGAGCTTTACCCAATCATAACACAACAGAATTTGTCCTTTCCTCTGTTTTCTAAGGCTCAAATTATTATAAAATAAAACCATCTGCAGAGATTTAAAGTGATCATATCTGTGGTCTTAAAGTATTTGATTTATATTAAAACCTAAACAATTTAAGCTAATTCCCTCTCCATTTCGCTAGGGAGCGTTATCTGTGCAATTTGGGCCTGATCCAACTCCAGTGAAATGAATTCCCATTGACTTCAGTGCCACTAGGTCAGTCCTTTTGAGATCAAGAGACACAGCATGAATTGAGAATGACAACTGGAAAAAAAGACAGCTCAGCAGCTCTTCAGAATCATTAACAGTCCTCTCCCCCAACCCTTTCTTGGAGGTGTTTATATTCGGAGTATATGAAAGCATCCAGGACTGGTACTAAGAAGGAATGCTTGATATAGTCAGAAAAGAGGAAGTGGAAAATACTAAACATGGTTGAGACAGTAAAGAAAACTGAGTGCAGTTTAAGAAGCTGGAAACACAAAATACATGAGCTGTTCTCTGTCTTGATTTGACTTCAGGGACTCAATTAAGGGTCGGTTCTTTCCAGAGTAAGAGACAGGAATGGATGGACTGGTATATTTATCAATCGGGGGAATTCATATCTGCACAAGAACTGCCATAATCAAAGAAAATATTTTTGCTATTTAAAACTAAAGTGAAAGCAAAATGTCCAATTATACTTAGCAAATACTATTTTGGAGAATTAAGTCAGATTTAACTGGTGCACAGGGCTTGTGCTGGCCTCCTGACCACGGGTGACTTTCTCCCATTATCCATAAGAGTACTTTAAGAGAGCTTTATTCCCCACCCCCCAAAAAAAGACTGAACTGTTTGGCAAAGAATTTCCGCAATTTAGTAGTTTGTGACATATCCACTCAATGAATGAAAATATGTATATGCAGTGTAGTTATAGCCGTGTTGGTCCCAGGATATTAGAGAGACAAAGTGGGTGAGATATTATCTTTTATTGGACCAGCTGCTGTTGGTGAGAGAGACAAGCTTTCGAGCCACATAGAGCTCTTCTTCAAGTCTCGGAAAGGTTCTCAGAGAATCATAGCTGAATGCAAAGTGGGACAAATTGTCTGGCATAAATTTAATTTAAGGAACCATTCCAGGTAGAGTGGCCCATTCACATCTCTGCAATCATAGGACAAAAAGAGGAATTAGTGACTTACAGATTGTTGTAATGAACCATAAATCTAGTACCTCTGTTCAGTCAATGATTTTTGGTGACAACTAGAGGTGCATGGTCAGTACAGAAATAAAACCAGCACTGACCACACACTCCTAGTTGTCACCTACCTCCCCACACTGAGTGTCATCAAAAAACTATAACTCATACTCTAAGGGGACTCCATCCTGAAAGAAATCTTTCCTAAACCCCACTCTGGCCTTCGAACAACACCCCAATCTTGCCAATGTCATCATCAGATGGAAGCGTCCCGCAGACCAGGACACACCAACTCAAATTGGCACCCAAACAACAGATGCAAAACCTCAAATTGGCTTCCAGAACAACAGATGCAAAACCTCCAAATGTATCTCCACTGCTACAGTGATCAACATTTCAATACACCTTTCAAGATCCTTGGATCCTCACATGCCTATCACAACATATGGTGTACCTCATCCAGTGCACTAAATGCCCCAATAACAGCTATGTGGGTGAAACCAGACAATCACTATGCTAATGAATGAACTCACACAGGAAAAAAAAGAAAAGACAAAAACACCCTATCACCTGGGGGTGAACACTTTTCACAAAGTGATCACTGTGTATCTGGCCTCTCAGTCCTCAATGGAAACCTGCACAAAACATTTGAAAGATGAGCTTGGGAACTTAAGTTCATTACTTGGCTAGATACAGAACATCACTCTCTACACCGATTTGTTCCTCTATGTACTGACAGTATAGGGAGCTTCCATCTTCCCTGAATTGGGGGAAAATGGTGTAATCAGAGTCTTCCCCAGGAATTGAAATTAGAGGGAGTGTTTGAATTTATGGGGGTGGGAGGGGGATGTTGGAAAATGACTAAATTGGCAATACTGCATGTATATATTTGACCACTGGAGGGGGAATGGGGATGATTTTTTGGGGGGGCGGGGAATGCTGATGTGGCCATTTTGAAAGAGCAATTCTTCAAGATATTTGTGTCAGCCACTGCTTTTCAAAAGCCACCTTTTCAGCCCGCCCTACTGAAGAGAGAGAGGGCAGGCATGAAGGGAAAACTTGTATGGGCATGCATACAGAGCAATGTGGGGCATGCAGGAGGGAGTGGAAAAATGATGTACTCTCTAGTTGCTTTGCACAGTAATTCTTTTTGATTGATGTCATTTGCTCTTCTCTCCATTCAGGTTTGTTTTTCTTTGCATTCATAAAAAAATCATTTACTCTTTGTTCTAGTTGATCCATTGCATTCTGCACGTGCACAGCTCTGGTGGTGCAAAGCGACTATAAACAACTTAATTGGCTACTACAGTCTGGTTCCTTTCTGCTGCTCCAGTGAGGCGAGTCAGTACCTAAAATGTTAAAACAGGGGGGAGGATCTTCAAGGTGGATACTACATAACTTTCGAATCATTAGAAATGTGGTAATGTTTTCTTCCAGTTTCTTGTTTAGTGTTCATGTATAAACTTAATATTTAAAAAAATCCAAATGTTCAGACTAACTACTGAGTTCAGAGTTAAGGATCTTTTTGTGCCTTAGCAGTGCATTTCCACACTTTAACATGCTTGCATTTCTTTAAAGTCAACCTTAATTCTGAATTTCCTTGGTTTATAATGCTGGTTTGGGGGAAATTACAGCTTGTCTGTAATGTATTTTAAATGTACTCTCAATCTTAACTCTATAATGTATTTCTTTAGTTTAGGAATCAATCAAAATGTTCAGGTTTTTTGGATTTAAAAACTATTTGTTCAAGATCTATTGGTGCACCTAGCAGAATTTGCTGTGTGTTTGCTCAGTGGAATGAATGTTCAGTGGGATGAACAGTGTTGTTTGGAGCGAAGAGAAAAGTTGCATTACCCTAGATACTTTCAAAAATGTTCTCAGAGTAAATGTTAACAACACTTGTTCCGTGTGTATATAGTCACAGTGTGTATATATATATATATATATATGTGCACTACATGGTGGAGCAGTTTAAGATATGGTAACTGTTTTATTTTTAATTAAGCTTGGAACACAGAAAGTAGTTGTTTATAGATTTGTTAGTTATATAACTTGATGCTCATCTATGATTAGACAACTATATTTAGCTTTATAAGAAAGAAAGGCTGGGAGTTAGATTTCTGGCTTCACTGAGTTTATGCCTGGCAAATGAAAGAAGGGAAAAGCAGTCAGGGAGTCCTGTGAAGGCCTCTTAATTCTCCCCAGCCCACGGCCCTGGCCAATATTAGAGAAGTCTGTGGGCTGCTCTAACCTGTGCCTGTTGCCTGTGGTCTTCAAGTGACCAACCACTATCTAAGCATAACTGGAGCACAGCATAACTAGGGAGTGCAGAAAAGATAGCACAGCTGGATCATACACCATCTCTACACCTTCTGGAGACTCCCCTATGCTAGGAAATCCCCAGGTAGGGACATGTAGCCATTCTCCACTCCCACTGTGTCCCCTAAACTGTGGGAAAAAATGGAGGGACATGTGGTGTTAGTTGTGAACATTCTAGAGATTTTCTAGTGGGCATAATATTTCATGTGCAAACTGACCAGAAACCACTGGTCTCTTTTCTACATTCAAAAGAACCAAAACAAAATGTCACCTACAATACAAAGTTTTCAAAAGAGATTGATAAGGTTTCAGTTCTCAGTTGCTTATGTACCTGGGAAACATTTCTTCAGAGCTGCTACGCTCCCCGGTCTCAGACTCACCATAGCAAGAATGCAGACAGGAGCAGCTGCCTCTATAATGTTTCATTGATCAAGTAGTAAGTACTGTATTTATCACAGAAAAATGTCTGCAATAACTGAAAAAATAACCCAGCAAGAACAGATAAATTACTGAGCCATGTCATGACTCACTGCAAAGAAGGCTTGACAAAACAAAGAAGCCTCTATGATCTTACCATAAACCAAGGTCTGTTATTGAAGGGATCCAAGCTGCTTATCCCTACATCATTGCAACAGGAAATCTTTGACAGACTGTATGAGGTACCCCAAGGCATTACAAAATGCAGGGCAAGAGGTAAACAGTCTGTTTGGTGGCCTGAGCGATTCCATTTTTTCCAATGACGCCATCCCAGGCAGAGTGATCAGATCCTACTCTCGCGTTAAAATCGCCAAGAATGTGTAACCACCCCCTATTTCTGTGAGCTGACCTTCGTTGGCTAGACGAGTTTCACACAAGGCTGCAATATCGATGTTAAATCTTGCGAGCTCTCTAGCGACCAGGGCTGTTCTTCTTTCTGGTCGATCTGCTGAGGGGTTATCTTGAAGCGTGCGTACGTTCCATGTACCAATAATGAGTGGTGTCATCTTGCGGTTTGTTATTTGAAGTTTTGTTGTTCGACCGCATAAGATGGGATCCCCTCCAGCCGCGGTAAGCTGGCCAGGGTTCTGTGAAGCAAACAATGTTTAGGGCACCTTTTCTAGCCCCTTCCTCTTGCTACGGAGGTGAGCAGTGCGGTCCTAAAAAGGGCTGCTCAGTCACTCAGGTAGACGCCGAATCCAGCTGTTGCTTCGATCAGCAAGAAGACGACCATTAGACCTGAGCCGCCTGTGTGCAGGTCCACGGCTACAGCTCCCAGTGTATCCACACCTGCTGCTTCGTCGCTCGCCCATCGCCACAGGACTTTGAAATTTACGGAAGTTAGATGTCAAGACTTGCGCGTGGATTGGATTAAAGTGAGGGAGAGGTGCGCATAGTCAGCCTCACTCTCTCTTCCCAGATCCCATCTTGCTCCAATGGCAGGACAAGAGTCGAGACGGTTGGAGATGGGCTGGGCGCAGTGGTTGACCAGGGCATCTTTCGTGTCTTGCCGTGCTCTTAGCGTACCACACCGCTTGCAGAAACCGCCTTCATGACCGTTGGTCCTATTCTAGAAGGTCTCATCCGCTCAATCCGCCGGAGTCTGTCTTCACATGCTCGGGATAGACAAAGCCCTATCTCACCGGAGGTCTAAGCCCAACGGCTACCCTCAACCTGGTTTAGCCAGCCTGTCGAAGCTGTTGCCCGGGGTGTGGCCGCTGCGCATGCTACAGCTACAGGGAGCCACAGGTGAGAGCTGAGTGACAGGTGGGGACCAAAGGTGGACGAGCTGCCCTGAAAGGACACGACATGCCCCTACACCAGAGGTGCTACCCCTCCCTGAACACCCCATACACCCCAAGATCCTTGCACGAGTGTTGCTGAATCGCCTGATTGACCACCTGGAACAGGGTCTATTACCCGAGACACAGTGCGGCTTTCGTAAAGAGCGTGGCACTGTGGACATGATCTTCGCAGTCCGACAGCTCCAAGAGAAGTGTCAAGAGCAGAATCGTGAACTGTACACCATCTTTGTGGATCTCACTAAGGCTTTTGACACTGTCAGTCGTGAAGGTCTGTGGCGTATCATGTCGAAGTTTGGGTGCCCTGATAGATTCATCCTGATGGTACGTCAGTTCCACGACGGCATGACGGCTCGTGTTCTGGACGACGGAGAAGCTTCAGAGGCCTTTCCCGTCACAAATGGCGTCAAGCAAGGGTGTGTGTTGGCACCGACCCTGTTCAGCATGATGTTTTCAGCCATGCTGTCAGACGCCTTTCAGAACAGTTCCTTGGGAGTCAGCCTGAGATACAGGACTGATGGGAAACTGTTCAACCTGCGAAGACTCCAGGCTGTCACCAAGATAAAGGAGACTGTGCTACGAGACCTCCTTTTTGCTGACGATTGTGCCCTGAATGCTGGATCAGAGCAGGAAATGCAAGCCAGCATGGACAAATTCGCAGCAGCATGCGATAACTTTGGCCTTCTTATCAACATAAAGAAAACCGAAGTGATGCACCAGCCAGCTCCGAAAGCCCAACACCAAGAGCCCATCATCACAGTGAAGGGGCGGCAATTGAACCACTTCCACACGACTTGCCTCCGCAGACTTCTGAGGATTCGGTGGCAGGATAAGGTGCCTGACACAGAAGTCCTTTCCAGAGCAGGCCTGCCATCAGTTTACACTCTGCTTATGAAAGCCCAGACACGCTGGGCAGGCCATGTTGTGAGGATGCCAGACCACCGCATCCCCAAACAGCTCTTCTTTGGTGAGCTGTCTCAAGGAAAGCGATCGCACGGGGGACAAAAGAAGCGATACAAAGATACGCTGAAAGCCTCTCTTAAGTCCCTGGATATCGACGTCACCTCCTGGGAAACCCTGGCACAAGACCGATCGACATGGCGTACGCTGATCCACCAAGGCTGCCAGACATCTGAAGCTAGAAGGATAACACTAGCACAAGAGAAGCGAGCACTCCGTAAAGCCAGAGCTGCAAATGTTGTAACAGTGGTGCCCACGCATGTCTGCCCGACATGTGGCAGAACATTCCGTGCCCGTATTGGCCTTACCAGCCATTTGCGGACGCATTGTGGACAGCTCACAACCTGATAGATGTTAAGGTCTTCTTCGAAAACGATGGACGAACATCATCACAAAATGCAGGGCAAGAGGTAAACAGTCTGTTTGGTGGCCTGAGCAAACATCTACAGCAGAGAGTTGAGAAACATGATATTTGTGCTCACACGAGAACTAACCCACATCGACCCTTGCTACCATCTGTTCTACCAACAGGCCATGGAAAAAAGTCAGGACCGACTTCCCCAGTCTGGATAATACAGCCTATCTTTTGATTGATTATTTCTCAATTAAATCGCTATTCCTCATTGACATTTCCAGGTTAATCAACACCACATCAAGTTGTACAGAAGATAAAACCATTCCCCCCCACCTTTTGGGATTCCAGAGTAAGTTATCTTTGACAATGGACCTCAGTTTTCATCTGAAACCTTTAAGAAGTTTGCAGATACATATGGTTTCATTCCAGCCCATAGTTTACCCAGAGTAATAGTGAAGAAGAACATGCAGCAAAGCATACCAGTCTGCTAGACACCCATATATAATGAATTACAGGTAGAATTTGGGATGCAAGAGCACAAACAAAATGATGAACAGAAAAAAGGGAAGTGATTGCAGTCTCACATACCTCCTTGATATCATTTTAAAAGTCCCAAGCTATTTTCTTTCATTAATTTACTTTTTAAAAAATAAATAAAAAGGGTCAGTCAAACAGTTTGTCAAAGTTATCAGTTTTTCATTAGATCTTTCAAATAATGAAAAGAAGGCATAACACTATTCTGGCATTTCGCTACCTAGCACTGCCTTCAAACTTAACTGTTTTACTACCAGCAGAGACAGTGCAATTATTTTTTGTAAACAATGTAGCTGTAGACGTTAGCCCTTTTTCTTGCCTATGAAAATTCATAAACAGATCACGATATTTGAAATTATTTTTGGACAAACATTTCACTTAATGATTGTTTACAAGCCATTCACTTATCTGAGTATTTGGAATTCACTGTTTGAACTGGGTGACTAGTCACCTAGTTTATCTGTTGTCTTTTTTAATTAGCATGTTTCTGTTCTGAATGATTGCCTAACATTTCTAGGCAAGAAGGAATGCATGAAGAAATCTTGGGCCTTTGATTTTTTTCTTAGGATAAATGTAGTTTAGGGAGGGATTATTTTAGAGAGAAAGAAATAGTAGGTGAGAACAGGCCTAACTAATTTTAAGACATTTAAAAATGTCATCTTCTTAGCTCTGGGTATGTATATTGGGCTAGATTTACAAAGGGACTTTTAGGTGCCTTGGTACACAGTGGAATCCAGAGCCCCGAGCTGGGCACCCATGCTCCCTACACTGCATCAGGAGAATTAGGAACTTAGAAGTGGGATCCAGGAGAGCCATCACACTGAGCAGCCTAAGCTAGGCAGGAGGAAATGCCAAAGAGGAGGGGGCTTGAGAGAAGTGCCTATCTCCAGTGGGATTCACAGCCATTAATCCTCTCCTGGAGTCAGGCGCCTAAGCCCTTTCTTGCACAAGACACAGGATGAGAGAGAAGTGGAGGTGATGCTGCCCCAGCCTTATAACTTTTAGCCCAGTGATTAGAGTAATCATCAAAGATGCTGGAGATGTTGGTTCAGTTCCTTCCTCTGTCTGACCTGGTGAACGGATTTCAACTTGGGTTTTCCACTCCGGAAGAGTGCCTAACCACTGGGATCTAAAGTATTCTGGGGCAGGTCTCTCTCAGTCTCTTCTATTGAAGCTGTTCCTCTGTGTATAAATAATTAGTCATTAGAGTAGGAAGACTGAATCTAGAAGCTGGATCTCCGACCTCCCAGATGAGTAACATAACCATTGGGGTATACAGTCACTCACTCTTGCTCTGGCCCAATTAATATTAATATAGCCAGGGCCAGCTTTAGCAAATGCTCTCCTGGCAGTGCTCCAGGTCGTACTCACCCGGCGGCGCTCCGGGTCTTCGGCGGCACTTCGGCAGCGTGTCCTTCACTTGCTCCGGGTCTTCCGTGGCACTCAAGGACCCACCGCCGAAATGCCGCCAAAGACCCGGAGCAGCTGAAGGGCCCGCTGCTGAAATGCTGCTGAAGACCCCCCCCCAGAGTGCCGCCAATTGAGTAAAAATTAAAAAGGCACCGGCACAGGGCCCTCTTAGGCATGGGGCCCAATTCTGGGGAATCAGGCTAATCGGCCTAAAGCCGGCCCTGAATACAGCATGGAACTGCTTCAAGAGGAGAGATGAGAGACACCTGCTCCAGGATGCCTTCTATCCCAGTGGTTAGGACACTCTTGTGGGATGGAGACCCAAGTTCATAATCCTTTCTCCATGTTAGGCAGAAAGGGGAATTTAACCCAGGTCTCCTACTTTCTGCATGAGAACCTGAACCACTGTTCTCACAGTGCTTCTCCCCACCTCTACCTTCTGCAACTGTTTGGTGTAGGTCTAGGCATGCTCTGAGAATGCCTACGAGACTGGGGCACGGTGGTAAGATAGGCAGAGAGACTAATTGTTTTAGGCTTCCACTGGGGCTCAGGCATGAGGTAGGCACCAAAGTATTTAGACTGAGGAGGTTGTTATATATGTGCACAGGGCAGATTTTGAGCCACCCTAGGGGACTTTAACAGCATAAATGTAGGTGCCTAGGAACTTTAGGCTTACAGCGTTAGATGGCATCTGAGGAGGGATTTTGAGGATCTCAGTAGTGTCTAAATGTTGGATGCAAGTGGTATTGGGCACTAGCTCTTAATTTATAGACTTAAAATACCTTGTCTCTTTACTGACTGAGGGTGAAATACATACCACATTAGTCATTTACACTGGGAATTGGACGAAAGGAAACAAGGTACCATACCTGCATTTGCATTTACATGTGCAGAACTATAGGTGAAAGGTCACTTTCCCTTCTCCATTTTGATGAATTGCCTGAGTTTCAGGAAGGCTCAGTGAACTGCTGTTCCTTTCATGCCATATTCAATAGGCTGTATTGTATATCTGCCACATGTATTGTTTGAATCCATGGGTCTTGCACAAATAAAAGCTCCTTCTCAAACACCCACATTAGCAAAAGAGTCTACAGCAATGTTTGCAAAAGCAAAAAAAAAAAGTGTGAACATGTCCAATGCAATTCAGAATTCAGCATGTTCTTGTCATTATTTCCATTATTCACCTACCTCCACTTAAAGTATACACAGGAATTTGACACACATTTTATCAAGACAGCCATTAATATATGGAATACTACAGATTATGTCTTATTTCAAGAGCAACTTGCATAAACATTATTTTTAGTCCTTCTAAATGCTTTTCTTAAAAACCTTCCAGTGTTTCCTTCACTTGATCAGCTTTTCCAACCCACAGAGGCCTGTATTTAGCAAGGTACTAAAGCACATGGCTAACTTTAAGTACATGTGTAGCCCCACTAAGTTTAATGAACATGGTTTAGTTCCTTACTGAACTGGGGTTGTAAACACACTTCTTCTTAATCACTTCAATAATCCCATCTCCAGTAAAGAGTGATAGTGACAAGCAGACTCGTCAAATTGATAATGATGTCCACACCTACAGACTGTTCATAAAGAGATATGTGAATGGCATACGCCCCCATTGACTAATAATGGCTTTTCTGTGATGTATCCCATTTCTAGTGGGGCAAGGACTGGCATGTAAAACATTCATTTTAAACTTCTTTTTTTACCTGACAGTCATGAGCCACTACCATGCACCCAGTTATTTCAATCTATAATGTAAACATATTAAGGTCTATTCACCCTTCCAGGCATACATATAACAGACTTATGAACATTCATGGATGGGAGAACAGATTTAGTTTATTAAAACTCATAATACAGTAGAATAGAATCATCAAGTTGTATTGATATGTGCTCTATACGAGATCATAAATCTGCTGCTAGGAGCTTCCTAATGCTTTAGTTGAAAGCAGCTGGGATAACAGCTGTACTTGCTGGATGGAAACAGTATTCTGGTAGTTTGACAAATGGTTGCAGTCTCTTGCATGTTTCCTGCATTAATGCACTACACTTGAAAGAAAACCCAGGATGCCATAGTATAGCAAAGGATATGAACATTCAGAGTTGGAGATTTAGAGCTATGCTGTGATTTACAGGAGCCAAATAGTCTATTGACTTAATTAGACCTGTGCCAAATCACAAAAATTGAAAATTTTAAACAATATTTTTTCTGTTTATCTAGTCTACCTTTAAATCAAAGTTTTTAAAGAGTTTTGTATAAAATTTGTATTCTTATGACTGAGCTCTCTAGTCTATTAATGATGACAGTTAGTAAGTGAAAGCAGATGTGTGTTCCTCATTAGCAGTTGCCAAAAATTTTTAGAATGAGTCTACAACAGGGATGGGCAAACTACGGCCCATGGGCTGGATCCAGCCCATCAGGGATTAGAATCTGGCCCACAGGATTGCCACCCCCGTGACGCCACGGGCCCTGCGCCACTCCTGGAAGCAGTCGGCATCACGTCCCTGCAGCCCCTGCGGGAGAGGGGGGACAGAGGGGTCCGTGCACTGCCCTCACCTGCAGGCACCGCCCCACGCAGCTCCCATTGGCTGGGAATGGAGAACCGTGCCAATTGGAGCTTTAAGGGAGGTACCCACAGGCGAGGGCAGTGCACGCAGTCCTCTGCCCCCCCTCCTCCAAGGGCCGCAGGGACGTGGTGCCAGCCACTTCCGGGAGCGGCGTGGTGTGGTGTGGGGGCGGGGTAGGCAGGCAGGGAGCCTGCCCTGGCCATGATGCATGCCGCTGCCACCCCGGAGCCACTCCAGCCTGCATCCCAGCCCCCTTCCCTGAGTCCCCTCATACACCCTGCACCTCTCGTCTGCCCCAACCCCTTGCCCTGAGCTCCTTCCTGCACACCACACCCCCTCCCACACCCCACACACCAACCCCCTGCCCCAGCCCTACATTCATGGCCCTGTATGCAATTTCCCCACCCAGATGTGGCCCTCGGGCCAAAAAAGTTTACCCACCCCTGTCTACAACTTCAAGTTGAGTATTTTCATTTTATTTTGTTTTCCTTTTCGGAATTTCTGATTTACAAGTAGTGTATAAAGAGACAAAGTTGGTGAGGTAACATCTTTTATTGGACCAACTTCTATTGGTGGAAGGGACTGGCTTTTGAGCTACATAGAGCTCTTCTTCTGGTCTGGGGAAGGAATCAGAGTGTCTGAGCTAAATACAAGTTGGAACACGTTGTTAAACAGAAGGGGTAACACATGTTGGAGGCAGTCACTTGACAAGAAGTGCGCAATTGAGGGTTAGATTGCCATTAGTGACAGACATCTATACAGAACCAGAGCTGGCTGCATACTGCACAAAAGTGTTCATTAACACTTTTAAATTGTCAGTAGGTATTGATTTGATCCTGTTCATACCCTTTATCAGTTGCTATTCACAAACATGCATGCAAACGGTTCCTCCCTCTAACAATGGTTGGTCAAATATCTTCAATCATAACTATATTTTGAGGAAAATTAGGGTTTCTACTCAAATGTTCTTTCACAAAACGTATCTGCTTTCTATGGAAACAAACAAAATATTTAATCAAAACATCTAAATATTTCAATTTGACTATGCAGCTGTGGTGTCCCTTGGGAGTTGTAGTTTGGTTTTCTAAGGTCCGTATTCTCTATGGGCCAGACTCTCCAACCTACATCACCCATAATGCAACATTTCCACTCAGCAAGAGGGAAGACCAGAGTAAAGCAAGGAAAATATAGTCTGAATAAGGAGCCTTGTCTATAGCATGGGGCACCTGAACATGTTTCATGAAGCACCACGGTAGTATTCTGTTTCTTTGGCTGAAGTTTTTTGATTTTCTCTGAAAAGTTTAATGGGAGTGGGGAGGGACAAAAAACAAGTTTTCCAAACAATTCTACACCCTTTTTTGCACTGTTCTGATTTTGTTTCATGTAAAATGAAATACTGTAAATTATAAAAGTATGGGGTAAATATTCATCACTGAACTGGATTATCATTATTTTTTTCTAAATTAAATGTCTAGATCAGTAAAGTTCATAGCTTTTTAACCCTCTAACTCCTCTTTAGGACCAAAATTTGTGTTAAATTTGCATATGTAAATAAACATTGTGCATGCATATTAAAAACAAATATGGATTTATTTTTGCATCCAATTAGTCACTAGCATCAATCCCCCTAATTGACTTTACATAAAGGTCAGTAGGTGTTTATTATTTCCTTGACAGATTTTGCAGTGATAGGCACATCACTCAGGCACCATTTACTTAAGAACAACACAGGTAAATACTTGGTTATTTTCACAAAGAGGGAAAAAGCAGAGATGATTATCATTTTCTATTTGCCTCGTTTGTGGTGGCTGGATCTTGGCTTCTGGAAATGTTCTTAAAGGATAAATTCCATTGCAGGACAAATTTTCAGATATCAAGGACAACAAGACAGTGTACAGTTTCTCTAGTGAGGTGTTCTAGTTCAGGTTAGACAAGAATGTGAGAAGTATATTATAGTTCTTGTTTGATGCATTGGGTGAGATGACCCAAAAGATCCCTACTGACTCAGTTATCCACCTTATGACAAAGTTGAATTTCTTCACACCTTCCCTTTAACTTCTTGGCTTTTGAATTGTACCATGCATACAAATCACCATCAGCAAATCCATGTGCTTTGCTCAACAAAAGAAAACTAGATGTGAGGTACTCAAGTAGCCATCTCTTCCATTGTTATTTATTATTTGTATTACCATAATGCCTAGAGGCCCCAGTCATAAAATCAGGGCCCCATTGTGTTAGGCACCTACAAACACATAAGAAGACTCTCCCTGCCTTGAAAAGCATAGAATCCAATTAGTAGGGCTTTCGATTAATCACAGTTAACACACATGATTAACAAAAAATTAATTGTGATTACTCACACTTTTAATCACACGGTTAAACAATAGAATACCAGCTGAAATTTATTATATTTGTGGATGTTTTTCTACATTTTCAAATATGTTGATTTCAATTCCAACACGGAAAACAAAGTGTATAGTGCTCACTTTATATTATTATTTTTATTACACATATTTGCACTGTAAAAATGATAAACAAAGAAATAGATTTTTTCAATTCACCTCACACAAGTATTTAATGCAATCTCTTTATCATGAAAGTGCAACTTACAAATGTAGATTTTTTTTGTTACATAACTATTTTGTTTTTTGAGTGCAATGTAAAACTTCAGAGCCTACAAGTCCACTCAGTCCTACTTCTCGTTCAGCCAATTGTTAAGAAAAATAAGTTTGTTTACATTTACAGGACATAATGCTGCCCACTTCTTATTTACAATATCACCTGAAAGTGAGAACAGGCATTTACATGGCACTTTTTTAGCCATCATTGCAAGGAATGTAAGTGCCAGATATGCTAAACATTCATATACCCCTTCATGCTTCGGCCATCATTCTAAAGGACATGCTTCTATCCTGCTGACGCTCGTTAAAACAATAATGCATTAATTAAATTTTTGACTGAACTCTTTCGGGGAGAACTGTATGTCTTCTGCTCTGTTTTATCCTCATTCTGCCATATATTTCATGTTATAGCAATCTCAGATGATGACCCAGCACATGTTGTTCGTTTTCTTTCACTGCAGATTTGACAAAACTCAAAAAAGGTACCAATGTGAGATTTCTAAACATAGCTACAGCACTCGACCCAATGTTTAAGAATCTGAAGTGCCTTCCAAAATCTGAGAGGGATGAGGTGTGGAGCACAACCCAGGAAACTACAGACCAGTTAGTTTAACTTCTGTGCCAGGGAAGATAATGGAGCAAGTAATTAAGGAAATCATCTGCAAACACTTGGAAGGTGGTAAGGTGATAGGGAATAGTCAGCATGGATTTGTAAAGAACAAATCATGTCAAACAAATCTGATAGCTTTCTTTGATAGATAACGAGTCTTGTGGATAAGGGAGAAGTGGTGGATGTGGTATACTTGGACTTTAATAAGGCATTTGATACGTTCTCGCATGATATTCTTATCAATAAACTAGGCAAATACAACTTAGATGGGGCTACACTAAGGTGGGTGCATAACTGGCTGGATAACCATACTCAAAGAGTAGTTATTAATGGTTCCCAATCCTGCTGGGAAGGTATAAAAAATGGGGTTCCGCAGGGGGTCTGTTTTGGGACCGGATCTGTTCAATATCTTCGTCAATGACTTAGATATTGGCATAGAAAGTATGCTTATTAAGTTTGCAGATGATACCAAACTGGGAGGAATTGCAACTGCTTTGGAGGATAGGGTCATAATTCAAAATGATCTGGACAAATTGGAGAAATGGTCTGAGGTAAATGGGATGAAGTTTAACAAAGACAAATGCAAAGGGCTCCACTTACGAAGGAACAATCAGTTTCACACATACAGAAAGGGAAGACACTGTCTAGGAAGGAGTACGGCAGAAAGGGATCTAGGCGTTATAGTGGACCACAAGCTAAATATGAGTCAACAGTGTGATGCTGTTGCAAAAAAAGCAAACATGATTCTGGGATGCATTAACAGGTGTGTTGTGAGCAAGACATGAGAAGTCATTCTTCTGTGCTACTCTGCACTGGTTAGGCCTCAGCTGGAGTATTGTGTTCAGTTCTGGGCACTGCATTTCAAGAAAGATGTGGAGAAATTGAAGAGGGTCCAGAGAAGAGCAACAAGAATGATTAAAGGTCTTGAGAACATGACCTATGAAGGAAGGCTGAAAGAATTGGGTTTGTTTAGTTTGCAAAAGAGAAGACTGAGAGGGGACATAATAGCAGTTTTCAGGTATCTAAAAGGGTGTCGTAAGGAGGAGGGAGAAAACTTGTTCACCTTAGCCTCTAAGGATAGAGCAAGAAGCAATGGGCTTAAACTGCAGCAAGGGAGGTTTAGGTTGGACATTAGGAAAATGTTCCTAACTCTCAGGGTGGTTAAACACTGGGATAAATTGCTTAGGGAGGTTGTGGAATCTCCATCTCTGGAGATATTTAAGAGTAGGTTAGATAAATGTCTATCCGGGATGGTCTAGACAGTATTTGGTCCTGCCATGAGGGCAGGGGACTGGACTTGATGACCTCTCGAGGTCCGTTCCAGTCCTAGAATCTATGAATCTATGTTTTCAGAAGTTTTAAAATAGCAACACTCTGATGTAGAAACTACAGAGCTGAACCATCAAAAAAGAAAATCAACCTTCTGCTGGTGTCATTTGATTCAGATGATGAAAATGAATATGCATCGGTCCGCACTGCTTTGGATCGCTATTGAGCAAAACCCATCGTCGGCATGGACGCATGTCCTCTGGAAGGGTGGTTGAAGCATGAATGGACATATGAATCTTTAGTACATTGGGCACATAAATATCTTGCGATGCCAGCTACAACAGTGCCATGCAAACAGCTGTTGTCACTTTCAGGTGACACTATAAACAAGAAGCAGGCAGCATTATCTCCTGCAAATGTAAACAAACTTGTTTGTCTGAGTGATTGGCTGAACAAGAAGTCGGACTGAGTGGACTTGTAGGCTGTAAAGTTTTGCAATGTTTTATCTCTGAGTACAGTTATATTTTGCTACATAATTCTACATTTGTAAGTTCAACTTTCATGTTAAAGAGATTGCACTACATTATTTGTATTAGGTGAATTGAGAAATACCATTTCTTTTAGTTTTTTACTGTGCCAATATTTGTAATAAAAATAATATAAAGTGAGCACTGTACCCTTTGTATTCTGTATGTTAGTGGGAATCAGTATATTGGAAAATGTAAAAAACATCCAAAAACATTTAAATAAATGGTATTCTATTATTCTTTAACAGTGTGATTAATCACAATTAATTTTTTTAATTGCTTGACATCCCTACTAATTAGATGTTCCCAAATTGTGTTCTTCCAACACAATTAAGACTGACCTATTACTTTCTCTCCTGAGGTTCTGTCTGGATTGGCTCAGAAGCAGGGGATCCTGTCTACTGAGCTCTTCTTGCTGCCTTCATCAGTTAATCTATGATCTTTTGACCACTGTTTTACTAGCTGTTCTTCTATGGCAGGGATTGGCAACCTTCGGCACATGGTCCACCAGGGTTAGCACGTGGTCCACCTGACAGGCTGTGCCAGTTTGTTTACCTGCCGTGTCCGCAGGTTTGGCCAATCGTGGCTCCCACTCGCTGCGGTTTGCCGCTCCAGGCCAATGGGGGCTGCGGGAAGTGGCAGCCAGCACATCCCTCATCCCGCCCACTTTCTGCAGCCCCCATTTGTCTGGAGCAGTGAACCGCGGCCAGTGGGAGCCACGATTGGCCAAACCTGTGGACACGGCAGGTAAAAAAACTGGCCTGGTCCGCCAGGGGGCTTAACCTGGCGGGCTGCGTGCCAAAGGTTGCCGATCCCTATTCTATGGTGTTTGTTCCTTTCCCACTTCTTGGGATGGCTGATCTTGAGCCACTGGATTTGGCTTTAAAGCAGTTCTAATTAATACACCAGCCTAGATTTCTGGAGAATGGTGCCATAGAAATGAATAAATAGCTATAACCAACAAGACAGAGCTCCTTCTAAGTTATGACCAGAAGCGAGTGAGGGAGAATGTAACTGTCCCTGTGCTATTAAAAGCTAGGAAGGTGGAGCACAGCTTTTGCCTTCCCAGCAGCTAGGAGTAAATTGAGGTACGGTATCAGTAGCCAAGACAAGACAGGAGATATTACAGACCTCCAAATTCATTAAACCTCTAATAAATTGTCAAGGCAATATCAATGATGATACCAAGTGAGGTTCAGAGCACAGTCATGGTGAAAATCCCAGTATGCCACCTCCTCTTATCCTTCCATAAGCTTCTGTAAGTGGGGTTGATATAGGTATGCTGTGCTCCACTCTGAGACCTTCAATTGGTGTCCAGAAGCAGTGTCTATCTCAGTAGCAGCCACCTGGGATAGTGGCTGTCATACAGAATCCTAAATACATGTGTATTTAGTAAGCGCAAAGGGACTGGAATAAAGGAGCGGCACCAGTACTTGTCCAGGGTCAGAGGACCTAGGACATCCTGTACCAGGAATCCCACCCCTGTAACTCCCACCCACTATGTAACTACTCTCTGTACCACTGAGCCCTTCTACACCCATACTGTACCCTCATTCCTATGGGATTGGAGTGGGCATGTACTCTCCATACCATTGGAATGCCAACCTTATCTGCCTGCTAGATTCTCACATAAATGCCTTTATGGCTTCTTCTGTGATGTCTTATGCCTGAGATGCTTTTCCTGAACTGATTCAGAAAGCCTCTGGTCTTTCAAAGACACCTATTGCACGATATCTACAAGAAATGAACCGGTTAATGATAGCCAGGTAGCAGGGCAGATGGGGATAATTATTATTATTTTTTATAATAAGAAAAAATCTTCAAGTGAACACACACATTGTGTGTATTTCTTTGTATCCTTGACAGACATGAAAATTATTGAGCATAGATTAATGAAGGCAAAGCTTGTTGGGGAGGACTAAGATTACTTCAGTTTTTGCCTGGCTGCAAGACAGCAACCTTAGGAATAGCCTATGTGATGCTTTCAAACTCTGGACCAGCCAATACAGAACTTCTGAGACAATATATTTATATTAACATGTCAATGAACTGACAATCTTAATCTAACAGTAAAAGACATAATTAGAAACAATGATTGGAAATTGAAACTAGACTAATTGTGACTAGAAATTAAGGCATACATTTAACAGTGAAGGCAATTAACCACTGAAACAAGTCACCGAGGGTTGTAATGGATTCTCTATTACCTGAAGTCTTTAAGACAAGACTGGATATCTTTCTGAAAGACAAGCTATAGTTGAAACCAAGCTCAAATGTAGATGCAGAACTTAACTGGGTGAGGTTCTTTGACCACTGTTATGCAAGAGGTCAGACTAGATGATCGTAATGGTTCCTTCGGGGCCTACAGTTTATGAATCTATGAAATGCTGACTATACATTTTAAAGGGGCTCTACAACCAAGGGAAAAAAAGCTTGCTTAAGATTTTAAATATGTATCAATATCTTAAAGGCAAACAGTTCTAGTAGATAGTTATAATAAAATGCACCCATGTATGAAATGCAAAGTTCAAGTTACATTTAATAAAAATTTAAATACTGAAAGGTAAAGAAATGAACAGAAAAAAGTCTGTTTATAACTGGTTTAACCACTATGAAAAAGCAAGGTAAACCTGACATCCATACTGCTACAGCTACCGAGCAGATTTTGCCTCAGTAGCTTTGGCAAATGGGTGTGAACTCTTCATTGCAGTGCATTGGTTTTACTGAAGGTGCCACAGGAAGGCAAATTAATTTTATCCTCTTAGTGGTACATCTGGAGCATTGACAATGAATGTTCACTACACTGCATACACTGAATGCTACACTACACTGTAGTATATTGACTTACAAATGTATGCACCACCCATCAGCTAAGGTTCAGCCTCCTTGCTTGACCAACAACTGGCCTCCAAAAATCACCCTGTCCTGAAAAGAGAGCACCCCTGATATCTTGCCTGTGGAGGAAGACAGGAATTTCTTGTGGTTAAACCACACAACTGCGGAATCCAAGTTGTTCCTGCTCTTGAGTTCCTGGGTGATATGGCCTTAACTTAAAAGAAATAGTGTCATGAATTCAAACTGATTTTGTGAATGCAATTTGGGGAGATTTGAAAAAACCCTCAGACATCCTGAAAGTCCTTTCAGGCCTTAATCATAGACCACAACTCCTCTAAGGGCTTGTCTTCAATTCCTGGGTAAGTTGACCTAAGTTATGCTACTCCAGCTACATGAATAACATAGCTGGAGTCAATGTAGCTTAGGTCGACTTACCCTGGTGTCTTCACCACCCTGTGTCAATGGGAGACACTCTCCAGTTGACTTCCCTTACTCTTCTTGGGGAGCTGGAGTCTTCCAGCTAAATCGATCCCTTCTGCATCGATCACAGCAGCATCCATCTCCCGGGTAGTGAAGACCAGCCCAAAATCTCCTTCACCACCACTGTGCTTCATTATATTCTTTCAGAAGTCTTATTTACATGTATTTATGTTCCGTAGCCAGATTCCCCACTTGCCTCTGGGAAAGGGACCAGTACTAGTAGCAGCTAGTCTTGCCTCCTTCAATCTCCCTGCTCTTCCCCACACTTCCTTCCTCTCTGCTTGTAGAATCCCATCTTCTGGGGTTATTCCCCCGTCAACGAGCCTTCAGCTCTAGCTCTTCTCAGTTAATTGACACCCTCTGTCAGCTACCTATCTTCCAATTAGTTCCCAACTAATATATACTGGTGGGTATCAGAGTGACAAGGCATTGAGTTAGCTCCTGACTCAGCACATTCTGTTATACACCTCTCCCCCTTTTTCCCAGCTGGGGTCTCCATTTCCCAGTACTCTATTTTCTCTTGGTTCAAGCTCTGCCCTTGTTAACATTCTGGACCTTTTGCAGGACCCCACGTTTGGGTCTCTTTCCAGCCCCTTAATGGGTGTTCTCTCTTTTCCATCCACAGAAAGAACAATCTATGGGCAGAGGTCACTCCCACAGTTTGATCTGTACCCACATATTCTCACACCAAGGACATTCAGAAGGACCTTTTATTATCTGACCCTCTCTCTTTTATCTGTCACTGCTCAGCTGCTGGTTCTGCTTTCCTTTCACCCTCCATGCCATTATATTCTGTCCCTTGTTTGTCTAAAGGCTGCCTCTCCTGGTGGTTTGTATCTGGGGCTACATAGGAGACCCTTTCTCCAGTGGCTAAATCCATACAGGTCTTGGTCACCTGCCCCTGTTTTACCTCTTTTTTCCTTTCTTCTGTACCATATCTATCTCTCTCCCGGACTCTTTTTCCTCTTGCTGATTGTCCTGGCTTGTATTTTCTTGTCTAGATTATTTTATTGTTTTCTGATCACCTCTGCCTTCAGCTTCTTTTTCCATACTCCATAATTGACTCCAGGGTCTCCAGGAGTTTCCATCTTGTCTCATGAGGAAGGGTTTCCAGTTAAATCCCAACACAACCAGGTGGGGCAAAGCTTTTACCACTCCCATTTAGACACTTCTTTGACCTCAAAGGGGACTTTTGCTAATTGGCAGTGTCTCCTTTCCCTATGTATACATTCCAACTTCAATATCCTCCAGTGGAATTTCACAAAGTCCCTCTGGACAAGGAAACATCTGGATGCCAAATCCCTTAACCCTTCACCTGCTTCCTGGCAACCTTGACCATAAGGATAGACATTTGTTTTCCCTGGGTGTCCTAGTCCATCCACAGAATTCTGCCAACCTGCAATCCATACATGGACAGTCTCATTTTATATGTCCTGACCACCTAAATTAGTAACAAGCCACCCCACTGCTTACAGAGTAGGACGACCCCCTTAGGATCTTCCTATCTTTTTTTGTGGAGGCTCTTCCTACCTGGGCATCTACAGTCTTCTTGTCCATCTCCTGTCCCCACAAGGGATGCATTGTTCTGCTGGGTAAGTCAGCCTGTAAGAACTCTTCTGTGAGTTTCACTGCACTGTCCAAAGTCAAGGGTTTGGTGATGGCACACTGATACACTTGGCACCTTAGGGAGACTTTGCAAGAACTGTTCTAAAAAAAAATCACACCATTAATCACTTCCTCCAGCCCTGGCTTTACAGCCTCAGCCAGTGACTAGCCCAGTTTCTCAGGATCTGGACAAAAACTCTGTGCTTTATTGCCTCTGTCCATTTTGAAGCCCTACATTTCAGTCAGTATTTTTCCAATGACAGACCCATTCTATCTGTCACAGTCTATATCATAGTCCCTAGCATGTTTTTCACTTAGGGACATGTGGGCTTCTTAGGCTTCGCTTATCAGATAAGAGGCTACTTGCAAAGGCCATGATGCCTTATCCCAGTCGGAACCATCACCACCCTCTCAAAAGTTCAGAGAAAGGCCTCAGGGTCCCGGGGCTTTATGCCACCTCCGGTCACAGGACTCACCAGATTATGCAGCATTCTAGTGATGTACCACTGTCTGTTCCTTGAAAAATTCTTGGGGATCTTTCCGTTGTTCTGCCTACCACACCATCCAGGCCTGCTGCTCTGCTTGCTGGGAATATTGGAAGAGCTGAATGGACTGTTGCACCTCCTTTGGTTGTTCTATCAGACATTACAGGATTTCTTCCATTTCTCCCAGATCACTAACCCTCATCCAGGTTCCCTCTTTGGCTTCCCACACAGAAGAGGAACACTGATCCCAGACAAACACCCAAGTGGCTGGATGGTGGGGGGGGGGGGAAGAGGAGGGAATGGCTGAGTATCCTTCCAGGCCTTAACCATAGACCCCCCATCCACTCCAGGTCTCCTTCCATATATATTTACATTCCATAGCAGCAGCCAGTCCTACCTACCTCTGCCTCCTTCAGGCTCCCTGCTCTCCCCCAGTACTTCCTTCTTCTCTGCTTATATAATCCCAGCTGCTGGAGTTGCTTTCCTCCTCAATTAACCCTTCAGCTCTATCTCTGCTCAGTTAATTGATACCCTCTGCCAAATACCTGTCTTCCAATTAGATCCCAATTAGTATATACTGGTGGATATTAGAGTGACAGGATGTTGAGGTGACTCAGCACACCCTGTTACACACCCTAAGGTCCACCAATATCTAATTAGAAATAGCATTAAAAAGGGTGAGAAAGTAGGTTCTTAGATCCCTTCTCCCCCGAACACAGAATGGGGTAAGCTTTGGGGAGAATGCAGGTACCAGGATCATCACACCTGTCAGATCAACAGTTGGGATAGGAATCTAGGTCTGCAAGATGATGATTGAACTTATGTAAGACATGCCATAAAAGGCATGGAAATGTATCAAGGGCATGATTCATTTTGCAGCTGAGTAGAAAGGTTTAACCATATATTTGCTAGCAAATAAGAAATGTGTCTATTAGATAAAATGTGACTGGTCTTGCTACTTGAACAACAAGTTATGAAACTGTAACCAAAACCACAAGCAAGGACTAAGTAGGCAGACATGTTGTGAACTAGCAAAATTGGAGGAACTGAGGACTAACCTTCACTACAAGAAGATCAACACAGCTGAAATCAATGCAGCAGGGGTCAATTTAGTGGGTCTAGTGAAGATCTGCTAACTTGATGGCAGAGCGCTCCATCTCACTGAGAAGAGCAAGGGAAGTTGACCAGAGGGCATCTCCAGTCGACACAGTGCAGTGAAGATACCGGAGTAAATTGATCTAATCTACGTCAACTCCAGCTATGTTATTTACATAGCTGGAATAGTGTAACTTATGTTGACTTACCCTGGTAGGGAAGACAAGCCCTGAGTACCAATTCTGAACCAGACTCCCATAAACACTTTCAAAATTAAGCTAAAAAAATCTCTTGCAGATGAATCTGGTATTGTGCATAGAATAGGAAATGTATGGGGACATAGATTTTGCAGGTAAATAGAAAATGTTAACCTCAAATGTGACGTTAACGTCTGATTGGACAATGTAAGTATGTAATCAACTGCAAGATGTAATGGGAAAGTAAAATATTGTAAACAATCAAGGAATAAAAACCCAGGATCAAGAGAGAGAAAGCTGGAACAGAAACAAAGATGCAACTTGTTTCCCTAGATTAGTGATATGTTAACCCTTACCTTTCTGATTGTGCTGATCTGTCTTTGACTAATAAACACCAATTGAGGTTGGTTATCTAATGACCCTGTAACCGTGCCTTAGTGGGTCACAACTGAGGATGCCAAATTCAGGACAAACTGCTGAGAAAAAAGGCAAACACAACCCAGAACTGGTGGTTATTCTTTTATAAGATATACCAAACCAGCCACAAAAGTAAACTCCTGGCTAACAAGAAAACATAAAAGCAGTTTCCTCAGGCATTCCAGTTCTTATATCAACACCAAAAACACTGGATTCAGAGATGAATGGTCCTTTACAATGAGTCTCATCAAATAATAGGTTCTTCTGATCCCAAAGGATCAGCCACACACCCAGGTCAATATATAACCTCGATCTTACCCAAAAATTATGCTGGTGTCAAAGAAAGAAAGAAAGAAAGAAAGAAAGAAAGAAAGAAAGAAAGAAAGAAAGAAAGAAAGAAAGAAAGAAAGAAAGAAAGAAAGAAAGTCAAAACTGGTTACAGGAATCAAATACAATAATTGCAAAATTCTTGGTTCAGGCTTGTAGCAGTGATGGAATAAACTGCTGGCTTAAGTAAAGTCTTTGGAATATATCCACAACTTGGATGGGTCATTCAGTCCTTTGTTCAGAGCTTCAGTTTGTAGCAAAGTTCCTCCAGAGGTAAGAAGCAGGATTGAAAACAAAATGGAGGTGTTTACAGGGCCTTTTATAGCTTTTGCCATGTGGAGGGCATCCCATTGTTCTTACTGTGGAAAATTACAGCAACAAGATGGAGTTTGGAGTCATGTGACCAAATCCCATGTCCATGCATTTTGTCTAGTCACAGCAGGAAATTCCGCTAAGTGTAGATAGGCGTTTCCCATGGTCTGTTGTCAGTTAAATGTACTTTTGATGGGCTACTCAATTTGAGTAATCCCTCCAAGATGTGCTGGCTAGCTACCTTGTGGGCATTTCCCCAGGAGCAAACATTTGAAATCTAGGTATAGAGCCAATAATTATAACTTCAAATACAAAAATGATACATGCATACAGACCTTTTCATAGACACCTCACTTGACAACCTTTATACAATATTTGCTGCAGATATAGAACAGTGATTGCAACAATGATCAACAATGAATCAGATAAAGTCATAGACCCATTGATCAATAATCTACTGAATGCAAATAATGTGTAGCTTTTCTTTTAGTTTGTGGAGGAAGAGGAACGTTCTAGGCGAGGACTCTGCAGTGAAGCAGGGTGCAAGAGAGTGAATTGTTTTAGGGATAATAGTGGTTTCCTTATTCTAACGAAGTTCCTTGTTTTGTACTTATAGAAAATGACTTTGTGGTTCTTTACCAGAGTAATAGGGCCTTCTCTTCTCCACCCAGGGTAGAAGCATTTGTCAAAAGGGCAGGCTACAGAGCTCTATGTGTCTCAGAAATAGGGAGGGCTCTAGCCTCATGCTTCTCATTGTAGCAATTTTGCTACTGTTGGCATCAGTCAATAAAAAAAGCAGGAGAGAATGAATACTGGCTTCTTTGAGATGCCAACACCAGTTCATAACAAACACTGTCTCCTTTGAACTGCCAGCCCCAGCTTTCTCTGCCACTTATATCAATTGTAGAGTAATTTCTTCTTTGCTGGACTATTGCCAGCTTGGAAGATAATTATACAATATGATTTGTGCTGATACTGTACACGTCACTTTAAAAAGTGAATCACAATGTATTACATGTTTGAAAGATTGTAGAATAAATGGGACAATTAAAGAACCATTTCAGGTAATAACATTTTGTAAATGTTTCATTAAATTGCATGCGTAGATATATTATTCAAATGTTTTAAGGTTCTAGAAAATGTTGATGAAAGAAATAGAAATAGAAAGATTATTGTCTGAGGACAAACTAAAAGAAGACGGGGGGAGGAATGACAGAAATTAAACTAATGTAGATTTAGAAGAAACTCAATTAGTAATTAGGAACATCATCTGCAAGATAAAAACAGCTACAAATGTGAGCTCAGCTGAAAGGTAGCAACGTTTTATAATTCAATTTCAATATGAAAATGTGTCAAGTAGCAAAGAACAGTCCATGTTTAAACAATTGGACAGTTTTAGGACTTTTCAGCCTTCTAATATTGCATTCATTTTTTAACATTCACTCATCGCCATCTAAACTTATAAGGCATTTGCATCTTTGAATGAAACATCAAGAGCACACGGCTTCTTTGCAGCCGGTTAAGATGCCCTATGCTATTGTTGGAAATACTTGTAATCAGCTTAGATAAATGAACTGAATACATAAATTGAGATACTTGGTGATTGGTTCGGCTTTTTCTTCCCAAGCCAAAGTTTCTTTCATTTTGCATGGCAATGGGAAATTATTAATTGCTATAAAAAACTGTCTGGATTTCAAAGTCCTCTAAAAAGAAAAGAGCAGCCACAGTTTCTATAACAAATGCTGTAGGTGGATCAGACATTTACAGACACAGTGATTTCTATACCCAGAAGACAGTAACATATTGTGATGAGAAAACCTGTACCAACATCAAATTACCACTCCCTCTTTCATGCTGGCCAGCAAAGAGATTGGGTTGAATCAAGACTCCTCTTACTCCCTGCACTCCTCCTCCTTGCCTATTGTACTGGGGCAGTAGGAGTAAAATAATAAAGGGGCAATAAAACCCTCGGCAAGCAAGTATGGGTAGAATAATCCACATTCTTTCCAGTCACATGAAAATGACAGCTACATTAATATTTACATTATCTTTATTGTTCATGATGATGGAAACCAGCAGAAAGAAAACAGTTGCATTTTCACACTCCACTTTGAGCAGACAGTACATGTGTGATGGGTTGGACCACAGAAACCCCCTTTGGGACTGCCACCTGATGTGCTTCGATACCTCTGAGCCTGTTTTCCCTTCCAGCTTAGGACTTCAGTGCCCTGCCAGGTTTGAGCCAGACACACTTGCCTGTTACAGACCCAGACCCAAGTCTGAACCACATCCCCTAAATGTTGCGGGCTTAACTGAAAACAGCTTGAGAAGTGTTCTTGTCTCCAACATTCATATGCCCAGCTCCCAATGGGATCCAAACCGTAAATAAAAATCAATTTTACCCTGTATAAAGCTTATACAGGATAAACTCATGAATTGTTAGCCCTCTATAACACTGATACAGACAGAACAAAGTAAATTACCAAGCAAAATAAAATAAACCAAGCAAGTCTAAACCTAATACAGTAAGAAAGTGATTACAGATAAAATCTCACCCTCAGAGATGTTCCAGTAAGCTTCTTTTACAGACTAGCCTCCTTCTAGTCTGGGTCCAGCAATCACTCACACCTCTGTCGTTACTATCCTTTCTTCCAGTTTCTTTCAGGTATCCTTTGATGGTGGAGAGGCTATCTCTTGAGCCAGATGAAGACCAAATGGAGAGGTCTCCCAGGGGCTTAAATAGACTTTATCTTGTGGGTGGAGACCCCCTCCTCTTTCCTATCCAGAATTCAGCTACAAGATGGTTTTGGAGTCACATGGGCAAGTCACATGTCCATACATAACTGAGTTCCTTACCAGCCAGGCCACATTCCTGGGAAAGCTCAGATGTGGATTGGCATCTCCAAGTTCATTGTTAGCTTATGTGTTTCTTGATTGGGCACTTACTGAGAATAGTCTTTTCTCAGGAAGCTGACCAACTGCTTCACTGAGGCTACTTAAAATTAAACAAGTATATAGCCAATATTCATAACTTTGAAAACAAAAATGATACATGCATACAAATAGGATGCATATATTCAGTAGATCATACATTTTACAGAGATGTTACATGGCTTATGTAGCATAAAACATATTCCAGTTATGTCATTTATACATTCATAAGCATATTCCCATAAAGCATTATGGGGTGTAATGTCACAGCCTGTTGTTAGAAGTTGATATGGAAGTAAATAATACTGATTATGCACGAAACAGCAAGATATTATTCAGTGTAATGTGACCACAGTTTTGCAAGACTGATCTCACTCTCATCCTGTCGAGTTTGAACCAATCCCTCTATCAGCTTGCTCTCTACCTTGATCTAAGGAATCTTAATACAGGAATGTTTTTGTAGTGTACAATCATATCTTTCAGTTTGGAGACTGGGTATCAGATCTAGAGTTACAAAGACGAATGCTACAAATGTGGCATAATTCTATGCTGATAATATGCTTTAATACCACCTCTTTCCCATCCTACAGATTACTGCTACCTGTTCTTAATTCTGCTATACATTTTTCCCCTTTAAAACTTGCCAGTTGATTCAGATAACTAATGTAATAAAATTCCCCTCAGTATTTGCACTGTTCTGGATATTATTCCCTTTAATAAGTATAGGGAAGGTTTAAAACTGCAAAAACTAATATAAGCTTATCATCTATTTATTTACCACAAAAACCGAGCCACCAATGTATTTTATGATTTTACAAAATCCTATTCATCCTGGACAAACATAGATTAAGGCAGATACAATTTACATAGAATAAGTAGTTCTACATATGCAGGATGTAAAATGTTTCATGTGTTTGGGAAGCAATAGTGAAGATATGTTCTTGGCCTAGCCACAGAGCTCTTTCACAGAAATGCAATGAGGTGAGGGTTTAAGGAGCCTTCCTTCTCCTTTGTGTGATCTTGTGTAAGACCCAAGAAAAAATGCAGCCCTTCAAGGCGGGGGAAAATAAGGGTTACTCTCTCCCTACTACCTGAAGGGTGCACCAATGTTGTAAAGGGGTGAGGGAGGAGGCAGTGCAATGGCTCCCCACTAGCCAGAACTAGCTGATCACATGGGAGGAATAAACTGCACCCTTCAAAGGGGTGTAGTAGCAAGCATGCAATTTTCTGTGCATTCGGGAGCTCTGGGAGGCCTTCCCACTCCCTAAGGCACAATACACACCATCAGCACAAGTCTTTGATTAACTGACACAATTAAAGCCTGGACTGGTTATTTGTGGCAGAGCATAATAAGTAATAAATGCCCTGGGCTATTCAGCTTTCATTCTTTTAGGTCTACAGTAGCAGGGTATATTTGGGTTCCTCAACTATGAGTAAAATGGTATGATGATGATGATTGAAATGTAAGACACACATTCTTCCACATTGTACTCCTTCCTTCACTTATAAATGAGCAATTATCTACCATATTCCATTTCAATTTATTATTAAAATATTATGACTTGCACAATACATGCCATTCAAATGTTTGATAATTCTCCCACTTCCCCTCAAAGTAAGGCACACACCACAGGCTGACATGAACTGAGAGATCAAAAGAGAGGCATCATCCTTTTTGTCCTTACATTTTCTTGATAAGAATAGTCAAGTTGATTAAATAGGAGTCCCTGAGATTGTTAACTAAAATTTTCTTTTCAGATGCTTAGAAAACCTGCAATTTCACGTTTACAGTGGTAATCTTTTTAGTCCTTGATTAATCCAACTTCACTTAGAATTACATTATGGCCAAATTACAGTTTGATTATTCTGAATCGGTATACAATGTAGCAAAACTTTCAAACTGTGCTGCCTAACTTCAGGTAACTGAATAAAAGTGACTTGACTTTCAGAAATGAGCTCCTCCAACCCCTAATGAAGTCAGTGGGTTTTGCTAGTTCTTAATACTTGTGAATAAGTACTTTTTGTTATGTTTCTAAACAAAAGGTGTATAAATATGGATTTAATTATCCAATTACAGGTACCCAAGTTGGAAAGTGCTGGCTTATGTATCAATAAACATAAGATCTGAATATCAGTAACTTTTGCTAGGAGATATTGAGCACTAAGTTTAAGGTCTGTGTGTGTGCATATATGTATTGAAGCAAATCTCTTTAGATCTTGAATAAAGCATGATTAAAAACTCTATACTCATTTAACCACTGTGAGAAACTATTTTTTGGTTTAAAATCAATTTTACATATGTCAACTCCTATTTGCATAATATTGTGCTAAAGTCCAGAAATCTGTATGGTCTGTTGGCTGTATAAGTCTGAAGCAAGAGGGATATTTCTTGAAAAATTATAGCAGTAGATAATAGAATATGCAAATACAGTAGCACAACCATTTATTAAATAACTTCTTTGGGATATTAATTAAGACACAAATATTGCATAACATCACATTTTATTTCAATATTGGCTAAGACATTCAGAATGGCAAATCTCTGTTCTTAATTTTAGTGATTATACATCTTCCATGTTGCTATATCTTTCATAGAAAATGTATGCTATAAGTGTGATTAGTAGGATTTCTATCAGACTAGACAATGTCAGGCATTTCATAACTATGAACAAGAATTCTAGCTTTAGGAAGTAGAAGACTAGGAGTAAGAAATATGTAAAGAACAAACTACGTTAAAGATAACAAATCATGGAACACAACCTTAAATTAACTTTAACAAGTGGTATTTATTTCTGTATTTTATGACTTCATTCTTTTTGTCTAGAAAATAAAAACCCAAGACATGAAATATCCATAACCTGCTTCTACAGGCTGTTTTCAGGTGATTAGCTGCTTCTCAAAACTAACATTGCTTTCAGTTCGTGAAACAGTGCAAACAATATTTCCCCCATCTCACCCCTCCAAAGCAATGAGTGGCACAGATAATAGACACTAATTACTGTACAGTTCTAACATTAAATAGCACTATCAGAGTTACTAAATGAAATGCACCTCAGAACCCCTCTAGTCTGAGTGCCTCCTCCCCCCTGGGCCTTGCACTGTTACCACTCTCGAGGTGGAATAACCCAATTCTTTCACTCTCAGATTGGGTGCTGGGTTGTAATCCCCTGTACATCAACCATGGTAACCTCAGCAGCTCAGGCTTAGGTTTAGGCTCAGACCTTACTGTTCTATTCCCTCTGGGGAAATGACAGTAGCATCCAGTCCAGTAACCAAACAGTCTTCTTAGAGAAAAGTATTCATTTAGAACAAAAAGCATTTAAGAGAAAACCTATTTTAACAATATAGAATTCAATGCCAGCTTAATAATTGGAGATATACCAATCTCCTAGAACTGGAAGGGACCTTGAAAGGTCATTGAGTCCAGCCCCCTGCCTTCACTAGCAAGACCAATTTTTGCCCCAGATCCCTAAGTAGCCTCCTCAAGGATTGAACTCACAACCCTAGGTTTAGTAGGCCAATGCTCAAACCACTGAGCTATCCCTCCCCCCTTTCCCCTAACATTTACCATTCCCTGGATCTGGGAAGGCCTAGTTCCTTTAGACTCACCCACAGAGCTCACCTCTCAATGTGTGTTAACCTGTCCCTCCAGACAGCTTCTGACAAGCATCCCCACCTTCAGAGGAATCGAGACAATTTTTAACTGTTCGTAGCCCTTTGATCGGTAGGTCCCAGCATTGCAAAATGAGATTTATAATATGTTGAAGAAAAGATACAGAATCTTAGACGTTAACAGCTGGGACCCATTGTCTCTCTGGTGTGTACCTAAATATTTTTATCTGAAAAACCATGGTATTATGTCCCTGTTTGTTCTTCTCACAGCTCCCATATACAATAAATCAAAGCATTCCCACAAGACAGTCTTATTCTGTATTGGGTTATAACTTCCCCTCACTGACCTGGTCACAAACAATCTTCATACCATTAGTCCATATAAATATTCATAGATTAATACATCACAGTTACTGCAGTATTAATAATATACATCAGCTCCATTTGTGCCATCAGCACCTACAGCAAAATAGTCACAGTATGTCTCTTCACCAATTGTGCAAAGACATTTAAAATTCTGTATTTTTGCAGTGTATTTTTGCTCTTGCTTTTATGCAAGTGTTGAATTTAAAAGATGCCCTGACACTTAGCCAATGAAAGGAACATGTGGATGATTATTAGCTATAGAACTTTACTGTACTTTGAGGAACAAATCCTCAGTTGGTGTAAACTTGAATAGCTCTGTTGTGCAAGGTAGCCTACTTACACCAGCTGAGGATTGTAGCTATAACTGGCATGAGGTGTTTTGCCACAATAGTGTAAATATGCAGCATTAATTTTTTTAATATTTGCAAACCAAGGGATTCCCTTGGTTGCTTGATTCTGGAACCAATAATCATGTGTTTAGTGCTAGATGCTATTCCTGTTAGTATCCCAAACACAGCTAGTGTATGTTTTGCTTTCTGCAGGTTAAGCAGTGGCTCTGCATTTAAGAAATGGTTTGTTATAAGCTCAGCTACCAAGTCTGAAGGAAAATGTGGACTCTCTTGATACTGGAGGGATAATAGGTGTGATTATTCATCAACACTGCTAATTAACAGAGTTCCTGGAGCTCTGGATTTTCAACTGGTTAAAGCTACAAAAGTACTATCTGATTTCCTTCTGATTTGCATTTCATAATGTAGCACACTAGTGCACTGCAGCGTAACAAAAGGACGAGATACTGGCACATATCATCAAAATCATTCTGCAAAGTGTGGTGGGCATTTGTCGCTTAAAGCTCCAAAAGTCTCATTCTTCGACAACGCAGAGGAAGTAAGTAATGGCTTAGACTGGAGCATGACTGTCTCCAGTGGCAAGCCCAGCCAAAGGACTTGGCTGGGACCTTGCACAGACTCTTGCTGTGGGTAGCTGTTGCTGCTCTGGTTTATGTTGTATCATCATTTTAGGGGGAAATATATTTTAGTCTCATTCTCGCCTGTTTTGAGATTCTATTTTCTTACTGAAGCCCGTCCTCAGAAGACTGTGCTATTCGTGGTGGATATGTCTATTGGTGGCTACATAAGGGCAGCCTACACATATTCTAGTGACTGGGCTGAGTGCCACAAGCATAGAGATGAGAAGATATGGGCCAGTGGTCTCTGTTTGTCCCTTCTTCTATAGCTGGCTATAGAACGCCTCATGGAAATTAACGTAGAGTTAGTGCAGAGTCTGGGTCACTCTCTGCATTTATGGTATTAGTCGCACCCTGTCTCATTAACTGATAAAATGGATCCCTTCTCCAGGGCCTGATCCAAAGCTCAGTGATGTCTGTGGAAGTCTTTACTATACTGACTTCAATGGAGTTTTGGATCAGGTCCATGGTGAACTGATATGCAAGCTGCAAATCTAGTTATAATTTTAACATAACCCTAACTGTGGTCTCACTACTGTGAGAACATAATAAATTTTGCATTATACCAATGTTTTCTAACATGCAGCAAGCCCTCCTTAGAAGGTTGGGCCTACACTAACCTACAAAGGCAGGGGCAGAGGAAGGGAAAAGCAAAAGAGGCAGAAAGTTGTGGGTTTGCCCAGTCCCACTCCAACCCCCCAACCCCAACAAACAAACAAAAAACCTTACAAGCAGAGTCTCACAGAAAGCCTCAAGCAGCTCTTGAAAAGACACTTGCCCTTCATTTCCTGCTGCTTCTCTGGTCTCTTAATTCAGCTGGTTATGGGAGCAGCTCAGGTACAAAGGCTTTCAACATCTGACAGAAGCCCCTCAATCCCATGTTTCTCTCCTCTGCTTCTGTAGCACCCAGCTCTGGGGAAAGAGCACATGCAACCCTACATTACAGTGCCACCATGGATACTCCGAGCAGCATGCAGCCTTACTGAATCAGAGAGAGCTGAGGAAAAGCAGCAGAACAAGAGTGAAATTTATTACTGTGAAGGTGCCTGCAGTGACTCAAGAGCATGTGAACCAACCACAGGGCAGACTGTTACGGAACAGGGCACAAACCCCAACTTGGTTGTCAGTTCTACACCTAGATTTTACCAAAGTATTATCAAGTGTACACTTCTCAGGAACTATAACAGCCTTAACATGGAGTCACAGACAGTCCCCAGTGGTATTCTGATCTGTCTCGTCACCCAGGTGAGTGTACCTTTGTGATAGATGGTCCCTTACACCAAAAATCACAGCAACACTCAGGTCACTTCCAGTTTCAAAGAACCAATCACTTACCCCAAGTCAATTGCACTTTATAGCTCACACCAAAGACAATGCTTGTAGCTGATCCTGTAATGAACTAGCTAAAGATTTATTAAGTAGGAAAAGGAAACAGGAGAGTTATTTACAAGGTTAAAGCCAGTAAACATACACACACAAATGAGTCATAATCTTACATTTCAAAAGATAACAGAAGTTTCTATAACAAGCAAGCTCTATATGTCCTTTAGGGCTAACCCAGAATAAGCACTGGAGACCTCTTGCTTATGCCTAGATAACTTTGCCCCTCAGAGTCCAAGCAGCATAGAGATAAAATTCTTTCTTGTTAGGGGTTTTAATCCCATGTGTTTTGAGGTGCAAACTTACTTGACTGATGGGAGGAATCCTCTTGCATGACTCATTTTCATGGGGAGGAAGAGCAGAGCTAAAAAGTGTTTTGTCCTCCTAATTGTTCACAATAGTCCATCTGGTGTCAATAGACCATCTGGTGTCAATAGACCGACCTTTTTGTTAAGGATATAACAACTTCTGTTGGAGATCAGCACATTACACTCGTTAATGTCTCTCTACTGTCCAGTGTTTTACACAGTCACAGAGGCTTACAATACAAATGCTCAGATATTACTTTACAATATGGGATTCAAATGTTATCAGCAGGGCCACCCAGAGGATTCAGGGGGCCTGGGGCAAAGCAATTTTGGGGGCCCCTTCCATAAAAAAATACTATAGAATACTATATTCTCGTGAGGGCCCCTGCGGGGCCCGGGGCAAATTGCCCCACTTGTCCCCTCCCCAGGCAGCCCTGGTTATCAGAGAGATTAATGCAGGCAGCAATTCACAAGCATTCAATCAAGTCTAAACATTAAACACATTCCTATTTTAACAATACTAAATACACAGGTGAAGCAGTGATTCCAGCTATGTATTTATCATTAGTCAACTGAGGCATGGAGACCTAGGCATGAGCTGGCACCTAGTCTGCCAAAGCCTCAATTACAAAGACAGAAACAAAAATAAAAACAATTGAAAAAAATAAGACAAAATGGACAGACAAAGGGAGAGAGCAGCAACTGTGCCAGGTATTCAGGTGAGGGACAAATGGAGATAGCAATCTGCTAATCCCTCTCAAAATGGCTCCAGGAAAAATACAGGCTGGGAACCACCATCATACTGAGGTCATTAAAAAAATTACTTAAATACAGGAGGGTCCCATTGCATACAATTACACCTTCTCCTTGCCTGATATTTTTAAAACAAATTCCCACTGAAAGTGAATGAGAAGGATAATTGCATATGGACTTAATTACATAGCATACATTGGAAAATGAGAGTATTTATCTTCACAAAGAAAATAATCATAATTACTATGTAACCTTCAGAATCTTTAATTGCCTTCAAGTCATTATCCCTTTTCTCTTTATGCTATGTTCAATTTATTTTGTGTAATAATTAGCAGAAGTAAAATGTAAAAACAAAGATACTTAACGGTCAGGTTGTCTCTTTAATTAATTTTCTTCCAAGTTTAGGAACATACACAAAAATCTAATGTTTTCTAAGTCTATTTCCATCATTCTAATCTTGTTTTTCAATTCCTGCTTTTCATTTTCTTGTTAATACAGAATCACCTTGCTAGTTCACACTAATAACTGGGATAGCTGTTATGATTAGGTTGTGTCAAGGTTCCCTCCCCACTCTGAACTCTAGGGTACAGATGTGGGGACCTGCATGAAAGCCTCCTAAGCGTATTTCTACCAGCTTAGGTTAAATTTTAAAACTCTGCCACCACCAAGTGCTTTAACAAGAAACAGGGAAAGGACCACTTGGAGTTCCTCTTCCCCCAAAATATTCCCCCAAGCCCTTACACCCTTCTTCCAGGGTAGGCTTGGTAATCCCCTCACCAATTAGTCCTGGTGAACACAAATCCAAACCCTTGGATCTTAAAACACTGAAAAATCAATCAGGTTCTTAAAAGAAGAATTTTATTAAAAGAAAAGGTAAATTTCATCTCTGTAAAATCAGGATGGAAAATAACTTTACAGGGTAATCAGATTCATAGAGCCCAAAGGAACCCCCTCTAGCTTTAGTTTCAGAGTAACAGTAAACAGAGGTAAACCCTCTAGCAAAAGGAACATTTACAAAATTGAGAAAACAAAGATAAAACTAACATGCCTTGCCTGGCTGTTACTTACAAGTTTGAAATATGAGAGACTTGTGCTGAAAGATTTGGAGAACATGGATTGATATCCGGTCCCTCTTAGTCCCAAGAGCGAACACACCCAAAACCAAGGAGCACAAACAAAAGACTCCCCCTACCCCCCAAGACTTGAAAGTATCTTGTCCCCTTATTGGTCCTTTGGGTCAGGTGTCAGCCAAGTTCCCTGAGCTTTTTAACCCTTTATAGGTAAAAGGATTTTGGTGCCTCTGGCCAGAAGGGATTTTATAGTATTGTCTACAGGAGGGTTGTTACCCTTCCCTTTCTAGTTATGACAGGTTGCTTTTGTGAATTAGTACGTTAATGAACAAAATAAAGCAGGGATTCTGCATAAATGTTTTGTTCATTTCTCATCTGGTAAATGTTTTGTAGTACAGCTTGTAAAAATAACCTTCATAAACAGGTGACTTTGCTACAGCACTCTGCTATTAAATATCAGAGGGGTAGCCATGTTAGTCTGGATCTGTGCACCCGACGAAGTGGGTATTCACCCACAAAAGCTCATGCTCCAATATGTCTGTTAGTCTATAAGGTGCCAGAGGACTCTTTGCTGCTATTAAATAGTCACTGCAAAGCAAGAAGAGAAATTGCCACTCATGTGAGAGACTTATGAAGTTTGTGGTTTAATGAAGTGCTGATTAACAACTTTCTCTTGTGGAGTTTTTGTTTTTTTGAAAGGGATGGTTGAACACAGTGGATTTCAAAACATGAGCTTGCATTGTATGTGATCTTTCCATTTGCCACAAATTAAATCAGCACTCAGTTTGCATAGAAAGTCAATTTTATAAATGTATCACAGTGTGAATTTTCATTCACCAACAGGGACAGTACCAGCAAAATGTCTCTTTCTCTCACCTTTTCCAATTATATTACGAAGGCCTCCAAATAAAAGTTCTTTCCATCCTGGGATATGAACAGGGTCCAAAATCATAGACAAAAATTCTTAGCAGACAACACCACATTAAAATTGCTGGCATGTTGCTTGTTCTATCTATTACTGACTTTATTAAGACATTAACTAGTAATCCACTTTCTTAGAAATCAGGAAGCTGCTGGAGATTGCCTTACAGGTTAATGTGCCACTTCTATTTTTGTGCAGAAAGTGGGGAAGAGCAGTCACACCAGAATTGCTGCCTCTGTCCCTATACCCTGCAGAAGGTTCTTTGCAAGATCCAAGAACTGGATGGAAAGAGGAAAGTGCAACAGAGAATCCTCCAAAAAGTTAAAGCAACTTGAGCCATAATCTCTCTCCAGACACCCCCGTCCCTGGCGCAGTATGACAGCACTGTCTACTACTCAGGGTTTTGGCTGCCACAATCTAGCCTCTTGGGGTGGCAGAACCCAATGCCACAAGGGTTAGTGGCCTCTAGTAACATCACTTCATGGCAATGGAAAGAAAGGAGGTTGAAGTGAAGCCCAACCTCACAAGCAGAGAGCAAGTAAGGGCAGTTAAGTAATTAAGTCTGGGTCTTGGCTTGCTGACACCTCTAATTCTGATTGTGGATGCGAGAAAGGAGGATGGACTTTTAACTGGTAGATTTGGCTTGGGTTGGTTTGTTGTGTGGGGCCCTTAGAAGAGCACAGCCTTATGGGCAATAAGCCAGCCTAAGGCAACCACTGGCCATGAAGTAATGCATTAGCCAAGCTATATACAGCCTTTCCTCAAAGTGAGTCATGCTATCCCTTTCAGCAGTTTTGTAAGACTTCCCCACTCACAATCTGACCCAGGATGAGGTAATGTCTTATGTCACCAGCAGGTATTTCGTACGTTGAGTTGTTGAGTCACAGAGTCAATTTGCTCTTTGTCTGTATTTGGTGGAACATAAACTCAGAAAAGTTCAAATCTGTAGACTAGCAGAAATTGTGTAGTTATGGCTGCAAACCACAATTTGCTCATCCTAGGTTTTTTTATGATTCATATTTCCCTATAAGTACAGGATGAACACACATACACATAAATCTGCCAAAGATGTTCTTATTGCAGGAAAGCCAAATCTTCAAATCAATAATTTAGCCCATAGTTATGGCTGTTTTCTGAGGATCTGGGGGAGGAAGGAGCTGGAAAGCATTCTCCTTGTGAGCCAAAAAGAAGTCACACTATGGTTGCTACTACAGCTTTAGGATCGATGTAGTCTTTATTGTTACTGTTCTCCACTTCAGGGGGGAGCATAGCTAGTGTATCAATAGAATTGTGGCTCCAATAGCCTCACCTTTACCCTTCCTGCCAAAATTCCATCAATGTTTCACCACAGGGAGTTTCCAAAGGGCAAAGCTTCACAGGACACAGGGAGTTCAGACTATATGTGCGGGGTCCCCAAGTCCTGCTCTATTTTCTCCAGTAGAAATACACTGGCTCTTCTATGCCAGGTTTTTTCACAGCATAGGACCATGGCAACAGTGCATGTCTGGTAAAGAGGTATTTATCTGGAATTCTGTGAAAGGGTTGGTGCAGAGATTGTTCTGGCTGATCTGATTTCAACAATACCCACATCTCAATCCGGTGGTCACATTTGGAGTTCTTGGGAAAGAAACATCCAGTGAAAATGGAAAGTTAGATTTATGGTCTGTGCAATATGCTCTGTAATGTAACCAAGAATGTTTAGTAGTTTTACTAGACCTTGCTTAGACTCTGATTAATTGGGTCAATATTAAACACTTTTTGAATTTTTTCCTCTGATCACACAATTTACATATACATATATATATGTCTTATTCTGTCTAGTGTGTGTATGTGTATACACACACATGAGTGAACAAGACCTATTGGATGAAGTACTGACATGACTGCAGGGGGAATTACACATGACTTTGTTCTGAAATAAGGTGAAAAGGCAAGGAGGACAAAAATCTGGTGAATAGTTGCTCTTAAACTCAGAGGACACACCATCACAGAGTACAATGCCCATAGAAAGTATGCGGGCAGAGTCTAAAGCTATGGTGAAAGGGATAGATAGTTAAAACTGATTAGCTAAATTGAAAATTTTTTCTAGTGGGTTCAGCAGGCAGCTAGGAACTGGAGAGTTGCAATCATGATTCCTGCAAATGACTCCTTCTATGATCTTGTCTAAGGCACTTAATCTCTTTCTGCTACACTTTCCCACCCCATCTGTAATATGGGGATAACAATTACTACATCAGAATGTTGTTATGATTAATTCACATTTAGATAAGACTTTGAAGACCAAAAATACTTTAACAAAATCATGCCATCTTCTTCAAATTTATGCTCACACAAAACTTTAAAGGTAACCTATTAAGGCAGAATAGCTACCCAACGTCTAGAATGTGACAGTCAGCTGCAAAAGTGTTTAGGGCTGCCATTGAAGTTTTGTGTGAAAGCATGAGTTTGATGATATTATGGTACATGTTGCTTTTTGTTATCTGTCAGAGCCTTATAAAGTGTTGAAGTGAACTAACAATCACAGTTACAGCATAAGAAGGTGGCCAGGAATTCAGGAGACATTTCTCTTATTTCCAGACTTTTAAAGTTTTGGTTGGTGGGATGATCTTGATGCCTCCTTAACTGTCACTAAACAAAGTTCAGTTTGTCTTAATAAAACGTAGATCATCTGCTCTAAACAAACAGAACTTACCACTTCAACTAAAGGAGAATGTCCACATTGCTCATGTCGTGGAGTGGAGTAGTTCTGATTTCACTCAACAGACATGTGATGTACATGTGATGTGCACACTATCCAAGTCATTAGTGCTGTATCAGTTATGAATCTAAAATAACACAATTACTGCTCATATCTTTAACAGTGAAAGCAGAGATAAGTAGCTGCGTTTGAATGATGCTCCTTAATAAGCACAGTAAATTATCAGTAAAGTTAAATATCATAATTTAATTCTACTTTTATTAATTCAAGAATCAAAAATGCTTCACTGATTTATGTTCTAAATAGCAATGAATTTCAGCTGAATTCTGTTCATGCCAGTGTACTTATCTGAATCTCCATTAAAAATATTTTAAATAAACTAATAAGCTTCTAGCAGTGCACAAAATTGAAATACAATTGGAAAAAGAAGAGGGTGTGCTGACAATCTCATGTTCTTTGTCTGAATTTAATTCCAAATAATTTACCATTCTCAGATTTTGATTCTATCCAAGTAAAGAATGTCAGTATCAAGCAATTCCTTTTTTCATTCCACAAAAAAGCATGGCTGTACTTCACAGCAGATGGTATTATAATGGATTGCTTAATTATCTCTGGAAATAATACAATATATGGAATATAAAATAGCCTCAAAAGGCAGAAGAGGATACCATTCAAGAGGATGGGGGGAAGGGGAAGATGATCTTGAGTAAATGTATGCAATATCTTTTAAACATTAATTAAGTCATTGAAATGTTTAACTTAATTACTTCAAAGTAAGATAAATGATTAAATATAGTCTAATCATCCAATAGTGTCAAACATTGATAATTTAAGAGAGATCCTACCACCTGTTAGCAACCATTTTACCTTATTCTATACTCTTCTCAGAGCTCATAAGTTAATAGGGTGATCAGATGGCCCGATTTGATAGGGACAGTCCTTATATTTGGGGCTTTTTCTTATATAGCTCCTATTACCCCCCATTCCCTGTCCCGATTCTTCACACTTGCTCTCTGGTCACCCTATAAGTAAAGCTGGGTTGGAAATTTTTTTTTTCCATCCTGCAGAATTTTTTTATATCAAAAAGTTTCCCATTCCATTGGAACAAACCTGAGAGCTTTTGACATTTTTTGAGGGGGTGGGGAGAGTGGGGGAGAGAGAGAGAAACCCATCCTAGTAGAGTAGCCAACAGTCTGGTCATTATGACACTTCCCTGGGTGGGAAACCAATGTTCAAATTCCTGTTCTACCTGATTCAAAGCAGCGGGGATTCAACTACAGCAGGGTCTCCCAACATCCTAGGTGAACGCCCTAACCACCAGGATATTCTATTGGCTATTGTGGAGTGGGTCTCTCTGACTAGAAATTCTACCCTGTATCAGAGAAACCCTCCCAACTAAAGTTTTGTCAAAATTGACCCTCTCTTACAAAAGGTTTCAGTTTCAATGAATCACAATTTTTCAACAAAAAACCTGGAATTAAAAAAGGACATTGTCTCTTACTATGTGTATACAGTGCCTAGCACGATGGGCTTCCAATCTGATTTGGGGCCTCCACACTGGGGAAAAAACCTGCAGCACCATGTCTACAGGCTCGGGCTTGTGCTATGGTGCTAAAAATAGCCATGTAGACATTGCCACTGGGGCTGAAGCTTGGGCTCTGAAATACACATCCCCAAAGCCCAAGCAGGAATGTCTGTGCAGCTATTTTTAGCACCGTAGTGCAAGCCTGGGTCTATAGACCTGGACTCTGAGATTCACTACCCCAAGTGTTTTTTTGCAGTGTAAACATGTACTAGGTGCAACTGTAATACAAATAATAATTATAGAAAGGGGCTCAATCAGGCTGTCAGTGAAAGGTATCCTTTTGCCTTGTACTTGACATCTTAAAGACTGGTGATAACCCAAGTGTAAAAAAATAATGTGGCATTATGCTTTGATGTATAAGAGTATAACCAAGGTGGAAGGGAAATTAATCTTGATCTAGTACCCCCCTGAATATTTAAAAAAATCACTTCATATATCTGTAAAATGAATGCAGGTAATGGAGATATCAATGAAAAGAAATTGTCAGAGTCTTTTTGGAAAGTTGCACAAATATAAATGAAAGTCAAGGAACCAAATTCTGAATTTTTAGTTCTTTTATTAAGAGGGGAGTCACTGATGGTCTGCTGTAGAATCAATGATGGATGTAAGGTCCATGATCCAAAAAGCTTTGCACCAGCAAGATGAATCTTAGAGATGTGATAAATGATGATCACATTAAGAGAGGAGATGAGCTGAACAGAAGAGAAAGTGAAAGCAGCCTATAAGACAGTGCTTCACTTATTCGTCATAGATGTTGTGTGTGGGATTAGCAAAAGAGGCTTGAGCTGCCTTCCAAACTTTATACTGTGACTTTTTGCATATTTGAAAGTAGTTGGATAACTACATCCTCTTAAATTTTATTCAGGCCTCACTAATTTGGTCAGGTTCAGAAGTGGAAGTGCTGAAGTGTACCGGGAATATGATATCCTTGAGGTTACTGTATTTTGATACCAGCAAAAGCTAGATGTGTTTGACACCAAGCTTGTTTCAGAGATTTTTTTATCCTCTTTTTGAGCTGCATTTTTTCTGAAGTCTGAACTTCTTGCTGCGAAATTCACAATATTGAAAGATGCTGGGGACAACTTTCTTGTATGCATAAGGGTCCATTTTGCAATGTAGATATGGCCTAAATATGTTTTACATAAATTACTGAGTCATGCCCCAGATTGATAACCCATAATAATCCCCCATGCTTGAGACAACTGTGTTCTATCCAGATCCTCTGACAGTTTGATTTGTAATGCAGATTCATTGGGCCATATAAGGCAGCTGCTACTGTCACCATTAAAAAGTCAGCAATTTCCAACAGTCATCACAAAACAATGTCTGAGAATAGGGAAGTTACTTATCCTTCCTGACTGAAATTCTTCAGGATACAGAGTCCCTTACTTGTATTCCGTTGCGGATACCCATGTGATCCAGGCATCTGAGACCAGAGAATTTTACAAATGGTGTCCATTGGTCTGCACCGACACCCTCACTGTCCTTGTGCTCTATGGCAAGGATATAAGGGAGTTGCAGACCAATGCTTATACAGTTCCTCTTCTCACCATAAATCAGAGATGATCCAAAGCAGAGAGGAAGGAGGGTGGGTAGTGAAATACTGTCAGGGACCACACATCTCAGATAACTCGTTACAAAAGGTAAATAACTTCCTTTTCTTCTTCGAGCATTTGTCCCTATGTGTATTCCACCATGGGTGACTAAGAAGCAGTACTCAGAGGAGGAGGAGGATGGAAGGATTCCGTTACTAGTTGCTTGTGGAACTGCTGTCCCAAAAGAAGCATCAGCAGAGGAGGTTTGGACCAAAGCATAATGTCTTGGAAATGTGTGGGTGGCACTCCATGATGCGGTCTTGCAAATATTAAGCAGAGACACCTCTTGAAGTAATGCTACTGATGCTGCCTGTGCTCCGAGTGAGCCCTTACCTCATGTAGGGGAGAAAGATGTGCCAGCTGGTAAAGTAGGATGCAGCCAGAGATCCACCTGGAGTCCCTCTGTAAGGAAATAGCTTGTCCTTGTTGCCATAGCGGAATGAATGCAAACAAACAGTCTAGGTGACTTTCTGATCTGTTTTGTTCTCTGTAGGTAAAATGCCAAACCTCATCTCACATTCATAGAATCATAGAATAACAGGGTTGGAAGGGAACTCAGGAGGTCATCTAGTCCAATCCTCTGCTGAAAGCAGGACCAATCCCCAACTAAATCATCCCAGCCAGGGCTTTGTCAAGCCAGGCCTTAAAAACCTCTAAGGAAGGAGATTCCACCACCTCCCTAGGTAACCCATTCCAGTGCTTCACCACCCTCCTAGTGAAAACGTTTTTCCTAATATCCAACCTAAACCTCCCCCACTGCAACTTGAGATCATTACTCCTTGTTCTGTCATCTGGTACCACTGAGAACAGTCTAGATCCATCCTCTTTGGAACCTCCTTTCAGGTAGTTCAAAGCAGCTATCAAACGCCCCCTCATTCTTCTCTTCTGCAGACTAAACAGTTCCCTCAGCCTCTCCTCATAAGTCATGTGCTCCAGCCCCCTAATCATTTTTGTTGCCCTCCACTGGACTCTTTCAAATTTTTCCACATCCTTCTTGTAGTGTGGGGCCCAAAACTGGACACAGTACTCCAGATTAGGCCTCACCAATGTCAAATGGAGGGGAATGATCACATCCCTCAATCTGCTGGCATTGCCCCTACTTATACAGCCCAAAATACTGTTAGCCTTCTTGGCAACAAGGACACACTGTTGACTCATATCCAGCTTCTTGTTCACTGTAACCCCTAGGTCCTTTTCTGTAGAACTGCTGCCTAGCCAATAGGTCCCTAGTCTGTAGCAGTGCAGGGGATTCTTCCATCCTAAGTGCAGGACTCTGCATTTGTCCTTGTTGAACCTCATCAGATTTCTTTTGGCCAATTCCTCTAATTTGTCTAGGCCCCTCTGTATCCTATCCCTACCCTCCAGCGTATCTACCACTCCTCCCAGTTTAGTGTAATCTGCAAACTTGCTGAGAGTGCATTCCATGCCATCCTCCAGATCATCAATGAAGATATTGAACAAAACCAGCCCCAGAACTGACCCTTGGGGCACTTTGCTTGATACCGGCTGCCAACTAGACATCGAGTTATTAATCACTACCTGTTGAGCCCAATGATCTAGCCAACTTTCTATCTACCTTATATTCCATTCATCCAGCCCATACTTCTTTAACTTGCTGGCAAGAATACTGTGGGAGACTGTATCAAAAGTTTTTCTAAAGTCAAGGAATAATGCATCCACTGCTTTCCCCTCATCCACAGAGCCAGTTATCATAGAATATCAGAGTTGGAAGAGACCTTAGGAGGTCATATAGTTCAACTCCTTGCTCAAAGCAGGACCAATCCCCAGAAAGATTCTTGCCTCAGATCCCTAAATGGCCCCCTCAAGGATTGAACTTACAATCCTGGGTTTAGCAGGCCAATGCTCAAACCATTGAGCTATCCCTCCCCCCGTTACCTTGTTATAGAAGGCAATTAGGTTAGTCATGACTTGCCCTTGGTGAATCCATGCTGACTGTTCCTGATCACTTTCCTCTCTTCTAAGTGCTTCAGAACTGATTCCTTGAGGACCTGCTCCATGATTTTTCCAAAGACTGAGGTGAGGCTGACTGGCCTGTAGTTCTCTGGATCCTCCTTCTTCCTTTTTTAAAGATGGGCACTACAATAGTCTTTTTCTAGTTGTCCGGGACCTTCCCCAACTGCCATGAGTTTTCAAACTTAATGGCCAATGTCTCTGCAATGACATCTGACATCTCCTTTAGCACCCTCGGATGCAGTGCATCCGGCCCCATGGACTTGTGCTCGTCCAGCTTTTCTAAATAGTCCCGAACCACTTCTTTCTCCACAGAGGGCTGGTCACCTCCTCCCCATGCTGTGCTACCCAGTGCAGTAGTCTGGGAGCTAACCTTGTTCGTGAAGACAGAGGCAAAAAAAGCATTGAGTACATTAGCTTTTTCCACATCCTCTGTCACTATGTTGCCTCACTCATTCAGTCAGGGGCCCACACTTTCCTTGACTTTCTTCTCATTGCTAACATACCTGAAGAAACCATTGAGGGAGCAAAGTCTCTTCTCTTTGCTGGAGGCAGGAGGATTCGGGAAGAACATAGGTACATTGATAGTCTGGTTTATGTGAAACCACGTTGGGTGAATTTTGGATGTAGTCATAGTGAGACCTTGGCTTTCCGAAATATTGTTGAAGGAGGGTCTGCCATTAGGGCCCCCAGTTCACCTACCCCTCTAGCTGAAGTAATAAGAAAAATAAAGTCAACCTTCATAGACAGAGGAAGCATTGAACAAGTCACCAGAGGTTTAAACGTGACTTAGTAACAGTTAAATAAGTACTAAATTAAGATCCCATTGAGGAATTGGTCTTATTACTGGTGGGAAAATTCTAAGTAAGCCCTTTAAGAAGCTGGAGGCAATAAGGTGAGTAAATAGAGAATAGCCTTCTGCAGGAGGGTGATATGGTGATTGCCACCAGGTGACCCCATCTTGAGTGAAGACAGAGACCCACCATCTTGAGGTAAACCAAAATATCAGGAATATTTGTTGCCTCAGTAGACATGCAGTGCTGCTGAGCCCAGATAGAGAAATGCTTCCACTTGGCAAGGTAACATTTTCTGGAATGGCTTGCACAGGTTTGGAATTGGAGAATTATAGATCTGAGTCCCATTCAAATACAAAGCCATGAGGTGAAGAGCTTCTGGGTTAAAATATTGGACCCGGCAATTCTCTTGAGTCATGAGGTCTGGGAAAGCGCAAATGCTGTTGGGTGGCCAGTCTGACATTTGCAGGAGACCTGTGAACCAGAACTACCTGGGCCATTTGAGCGCAGTAAGCATGATTAATGCTCTGCCCTGTCAAATCTTCCACAGTACTTGAAGAAGCAACAGCATAAGAGAAAAGGCATACTTCAAACAATCTGCCCAAGAGAGTAGGAGAGTATTGCCTCTGGAGATCTGGCCCTGAGCTCCTCTGGAACAATAAGTGCTGCATTTACTGTTTGTGAGGGAGGCGGACATCTCCCAGGTATGGTTTCCCCGCTGAGTGAAGATGCTGTTCACCACTAAGCTCCACTCATGGCAGTGGAAAAGTACCTGCTGAGGCTGTTTACCAGTGAATCCCAGATGCTTGAGAGACTGCCGATAAAGTGATGTGGTGCTTGATACACAAGTTCCATAAAGTTATCACTTCTATACAAAGAGGAATAAATATCACTCCTCCCTATTTGTTTATGTAGAAAATGATTGTCATATTGCCTGACATTATGAGAATGTGATGAGATTAGAGTAATGGTAAGATTGCCTTGCATGCTTCTCGGACCATCCTGAGTTTCAGGAGATCCATGCGCATTCTGGTTTCCTAGATCATTCAAAGGTCCTGTGCTGTGTGACCATCCATGTTAGCCCTCCAACGTTAACAAGTAGACATCTGATTGTCGTCCTATCGGGTGTGGGGGATAGGAAAGGAACACCCAGGCACACTTGTGCAGGATCTTTCCATAAAATTAGAGAGGCCCTTATCTTTTGGGGGTCTGTTACTACAGTGTTCATGCTGTGTTTGGTCAGTATATATATTGTTTGAAGCCAAGCATGAAGGCAGGAAAGGTAAAATCTGGTGAATGGCTTCACTTAAGTACATGATGCCAGGTGATCCAGCACAGCAAGACAAATCAGGACTGATATCCGAGGGCTGGTGCATAACCTGATCTATCAGGCTGTTTATGGCTTGGAATCTGTCCATAGGGAGATAAGTCCTTGCTCTGACTGAGTTGAAGGTTGCTCCTTTGAAATATAGAGTCTGGGTTGGTGTCAGGGAAGACTTTTGCATATTCACAGAGATTTCCAGGGATGCTTAGAGATGGAGCAGTGACAAGGTCGAAGCTATGACTTCTGGGTGTGTCCTGCCTACAAGAAGCCAGTTGTCTAGATAAAGGAAGATGGAGGATGAACTGCTCTATCTGAGTTGCAATTCTACTATGGAAATCACCTTCATGAAAATGTTGGATGCAGTTGCTAGACCAAACTGGCCTACACTGTATTGATAGGTTGGGACCTACCACAAATCTGAGGAATCTTCTGTGACAAGGGTGAATATCTATGTGAAAGTATGTGTCTTTCATATTAAGAACTGTGAGTTATGTCTTTTTCTAGGCATGGTATTATCGATGCCAGTGTAACCATATGGAATATTAGCTTGTGTACAAAGATGTTGAGTGATCACAGGTTGAGGATGGATCTCCACCTCCTTTCTTTTTGGGGACTAGAAAATATTTGGAATAAATCCCCTTTCCTTGATGTTGAAGAGGTACTTGTTCTATTGGTCCTCATTGTAAGAGGGATTTTATCTCCTGAAGGAGCATCTCCTTGTGAGATTGGCCCATGAAGAGGATAAGGAAGGGGCTTGGAGGGGTTGGGGGAGAAACTTGAAAGTATAGCTGGAATGGATGATATCAAGAACTCATATGTCCATTGTTATTGATCGCCAGATGTGGGAAAATTGCAGTACACGTCCACTAAACGGATCTTGGAATTGGATGCAGATGGCATCGATATTGGTTTGCAGCTCCTCCATCTGCCAATAAAAGTATCTTGTACACAGGGCATAAAGCTGGGTAATTGCAGTAGAACTGGACAGGGCAGGGCATCTTGATTTCTGCACCTTCTGCTGTTGGCAAGGTTGGTGGTAAGAGCGCTGGTGGTAGAATGTCTGTGGTAAGGGCCTTTGCTTGTAAGACTGCTTATGGTACATTCTCTTCAGGGCTTGTGTATAAATATGCAGGGAATGGAGGGTCACTCTGGAGTATTTTAGTGAATGCAAAGATATTTGTATTCTCATTAACAAGATTGATTTCATTGAAAGGCAAGTCTGGTACCTCCCAGGGGAATCCTGAAGAGTGTAGCCAAGATTCCTATTGCACTCCTGTAGCAGTCACTGAGAAGCTCAATGCAGTATCCAGACAATCAACTGCAGCTTGTAGCAGGGTTCTTGCAACTAATCTGCCCTGGTCAATAAGGGTTTGAAACTGATCCCGATCCTCCAGAGGTAACTTCACTTTATCGTCCAGGAACTTAGAATAGTCCAAACAAACAAACAAAGCAAAAAAAAATACCATTAAAAGCCCCCAACAACCAATATCAGGCTCTCCTAGATAAATGTTACTAGAAATTATAAATTGGAGGTTGGTGGAAGTAAACATCTTTCTCCCCATGAGGTCCAAATACTTGGCTTCCATATGTGCAGGGATGGCTCCTGCATGCTGTTTTCTGGATCTTTCTGTGGGATATTGGACAACCAGGGCATTTGCGGTAGGATGGGAGAACAAAATCTGTGCTCCCTTAGCCACGAAAAAGTACCACTTTTCTCCCTTTTTTGGGTAGGGGCACAGGTAGATAGATGGTTTATGTCATACATTTGTTGTCAGTTCCAGCATGGCCTTGTTCATTGAGAGTGCTACTCAGCTGGACATCATAGACTGTAGAATGTCCAGGATCTTGTGCCGCCAGTCCTGGACCTCTTCTAAGGGGATTTGGAACTCTTCTGCCACTCTCCATAGCAGCTCTTGGGATTGTCTGTGGTTGTCTGGAGGAGACAGTGAGACTAGAGCAACTGGGGAAGGAAGATTATACCCCTGTCTGTAGTAGTGGTACCGGCAAATCCAGTTCACCATCTTCTTCTTCCATAGGCCTAGTAGGTTCTGGTAGGCCTCTTGGAGAAGAATGGTGATAAGATTCACTATTGGATCATATAGATTTGGGGCACTGTGAATATGGTTCACATGGCCACCGATAAGGCCAGTTTGAGATATCAAAAGTAGGTCGTGGTAGTCCCCGTGGCACCATTGGTCCTGAGGAGCAGGTCCCCACTTGAGCACACAAGACTGGTACCATTAGACTGTCAATCCACTGTTTGGGCTGAACTTTCTTGGTGGAGGGGAAGCTTGTTCCACCAATATGTCAGACTCTTCTTATGATGAAAAGGTTGGATCTGTTTCCATCCCTGGTGCCATCAGTGCAAGTGCCAAGAAGCCACAGCTAGTGGATAGGTTGGGCGATGGGCTTCTCCTTGACTTCTACTTGTGCTAAAATGTGCATGGGGAGGATTGGTCCTTGAACAGAGGAAATTGAAAGATATCTTCTGGAATGTAAGAGACTGGAGCCTTTTAAGGCTACAACTCATTGTCTTTCATTAGTAGAGCTGGTGTAAAGCAACTCTTAGTAATTGGTGGTTCCTTATGGGGCTGCAACTGTACTTCCAGTGAAGGAGCTCCGACTGTGTGATCTTCATTGGTACAGATGGTTCGCTGTCCCTTGGCTCCCAGTGTTTTGTCTTAGTCTGTACTGTGGTTGGTGTCAATAACAATGCTGAAGGAGTCTTGTTCCTATGTATTTTCTGCTCATGGCCATGAGGCTTAGGAGGACCTAAGGTCATTGTGTCTTAGGCTCAAAGACTTGCCTGACCTGGATGGGTTGGAAAAGGACACCTTCTCTTAGTAGATCTAGGAGGGGATCAGCTTTTATGCTTAGGAGAGTACCCCTTACACTCATGGGAAGACCCAAGTTAAGGGTCTTTCATTCTAGTCATTCCTGCTCCTAAATCAGATTGCAATCTAGGAGGTGCAATGCCATAATGACTCAGGGCCAGGGCAGGGGTTTTTCCTTGTCCAGATCTGACTGAGCCTCATGGCATGTTCCACAAAGTGCTTCCAAAGCTGAAGCTCTTACACTTGCTACTTTTAGCTGGGGAAGGAGTGGAAGATACAGCACTTAGAGAAGATATAAGCTTCTCCAAGGCAGAAAAGGTGGTGATCATCATTCACTGAACAGGAATGGGGACAGAAGACAGTTTTTGAAGCCTGGGCATAGTGTAAGTCTTTTGTCAGGGCATCAGAAGCTGCTCTAGGCTGGGGGTTCAAACTACCTGGTAGTTAAAATTGTAAAACTAACAACAATACTATCTGCATATGAAACTTGGAAATATTTACAGGGAAATGTCAAAGAAGATCAGTTCTGGACAACAGAGAATCTGACTTTGGCCATGCAGCAGTAGAATGGAACTGGAGAGACACTGGTGTGCACTCCCAGCCCCCTCTGCTCTTGACACAGAGCAGAAGGAGAGTGAGGGCACAGACACAGACCAATGACCACTGTTTGCAAGAATTCTCTGGTCCCAAGCAAATAGAGTGAATGTGTACCCACAGTGGAATACACATTGGGATCAGCACTTAAAGAACTATACTTTTCCTTTATAATAGTATAGAAGATAGCTATGGGAGCAGTTTGAAAATATTGACTATTTTGTTATGAGTCTAAGCACATTAGGGTAATGAGGAGTTAACAGTTGAGCAGCTGCTGAAAAATTACATGTCCATCTTCCTCAACCCTAGAAAAAGGAAAATTAGGGAGACAAAATCTACTTTGATTTAGCTTGTTTACCACATTGCACTCACACATATACACACAAAGTTAGCCAGATACTTAGTTTAAAATCAATTTTACCTAGTGCTACCTTGGTTGCTTCATAAATCATATTTTCAGAGGCATGACAACAGTTTTAGTTCTTAAAAATTACTTTTCATTAAAACGTAGAATTCTCACTCCAAATCCTTATCGAACACTTCTATAAAATGTCATTGTTTTACTTCTAGAAACTATAATAGGTAACCATGGTTGATATTCAAAGCTAGACAGCATTTATGAATACTTGTATTGTCTTCACAGCATTGGAACACTCCCCAGATGTTTCTTCCTCCTGCCAATGACTTCTATTTTCATTAATTATTCTGATTTGAGTAGAAAGTTTGTGCTTTTGGTCGGGGGGGGGAGGAGAGAAGCAAAGAAACAGTAGCAGTGGTTGCTGTTTTCACTACACAGAGCACTGGAGGAATATACATTCCTTTTAATTTCAGCATATATGGAATGAAATTCAAGTGCATATAAAATCCATCTGTAATGCTCCAACTGGAATTGAATCATGTCACATGTTTATTAATAGAACCTAAAGTTGGCACAATTTTTTCTGTAACACCCACACCAAACATGTGATAAGGGAATAGTAAAGCATAGTCAACAACATCATTCCTGGGAGCACTAGGATGGCACAGCATGATTTGGAGGTCACTGAAAATATTTTACTCATTTATCTTTTCTTTCTTTCTTTCTGAGAATTCAGACACACAAAATGAAGGTAAAGATAATTGCTCCCTAGTTAAGGTTTTCCATTACCAGAAAAGCTATCATGATGTGTTCATCTACTTAATATTTTACCACCATTAAACTTGTATGAGCTGGAAGGTTAGAGTTGGAACTGGATATTGTTATGCCAAAATGGTAATTAAATGTATGTTATGAATTATGGATATACAACCAATTGATATAAAGGTTTCCATAGTAAGGGTTGAAGTATTTTTTTTTACAAAGGACCTCATAGAGCAGGCTAGCACAACTTCACCAGGATGCTTAAGGACACTGGGTGTGTTAAACCCTTGTGTCTGGATGGACATTTGTAGAGAAGTAGTCTCAACTGGACATTGAATTTGTCTGAGGGGTGTCTTATTCTGAAGAGGAGCCTGACTAAAAGACATTCATGCATTCCTTCCTAGTCTCTGCTTAGCTAGGAGACTAAGCATGGCATGTTACTTGTTCAGGGGTGAGCGAACTGGGGGCCAGCAAGGCACACACAGGATGCTGAGGAAAGAGCAGGAAAAAAGTAGTTTTTTTGGAAAATAGAGCTGCACACTGTGGAGTCTTAACTGGAGTTACTACAAGTGGAATTGCTTGTGTGGCTAACTTTTCTTCCAATAGAAAACTTACCTACTGTAGAGCTCTCAGATCTGCTGCCACTGAGCAAGGAGGCAACACAATATTGTTCCTGAAGTAGTGTAACTGCAACTGCTTTCTTGCCCCTAATTTCTTAAAGCTTGCCATTTCAGACACAAATCCCACTTATCCTATAAACTGGAAATCCTCTAATAATAAAACCATGAGAATATGTAGATTGTACATAGCAAAGAAATTCTAATACTTGCTTCTCCTCCATTTCTATAACCCAGCAAATATTTCAGTGAAAAGTGTTAGAAATACTAAAATGAATTAAAGTTACGGTGAAGTGGCCACCAGAGATTCTAACAATGCACAAAATATATTAGAAGGACAGAACAGTTCGTGCGGGGGTGGGGGGGGAGAGAGTGGCACTATATGTGAAAGAAAATGTAGATTCAAATGACGTAAAAATCTTAAGCGAATCCACATGTTCCATAGAGTCTCTATGGATAGAAATTTCATGCTCTAATAAAAATATAACATTAAGGATCTATTATCGACCACTTGACCAGGACAGTAATAGTGATGATGAAATGCTAAGAGAAATTAGAGAGGTTATCAAAATAAGAACCCAATAATAGTGGGGGATTTCAATTATCCCCATATTGACTGGGAACATTTCACTTCAGGCCGAAATGCAGAGATAAAATTTCTCGATACTTTAAATGACTGCTTCATGGAGCAGATGGTACGGGAATCCACAAGGGGAGAGGCAACTCTAGATTTAAGCCTGAGTGGAGCGCAGGAGCTGGTCCAAGAGGTAACTATAGCAGGATCGCTTGGAAATAGTGACCATAATACAATAGCATTCAACATCCCTGTGGTGGGAAGAACATCTCAACAGCCCAACACTGTGGCATTTAATTTCAAAAGAGGGAACTATGCAAAAATGAGGGGGTTAGTTAAACAGAAGTTAAAAGGTACAGTGACTAAAGTGAAATCCCTGCAAGCCGCATGGGTGCTTTTTAAAGACACCATAATAGAGGCCCAACTTCAATGTATAACCCAAATTAAGAAACACAGTAAAAGAACAAAAAAAGAGCCACTGTGGCTTAACAACCATGTAAAAGAAGCAGTGAGAGATAAAAAGACTTCCTTTAAAAAGTGGAAGTCAAATCCTAGTGAGGTAAATAGAAAGGAGCATAAACACTGCCAAATTAAGTGCAAGAGTATAATAAGAAAAGCTAAAGAAGAGTTTGAAGAAAGGCTAGCCAAAAAGTCCTTTAAATCGGCTTTGGTACACAATGACTGGAAGTTAGCTAATTTAATGCCAATATTTAAAAAGGGCTCTAGAGGTGATCCCGGCAATTACAAACTGGTAAGTCTAACGTCGGTACCAGGCAAATTAATCGAAACAATAGTTAAGAATAAAATTGTCAGACATATAGAAAAACATAAACTGTTGAGCAATAGTCAACATGGTTTCTGTAAAGGGAAATCGTGTCTTACTAATCTATTAGAGTTCTTTGAAGGGGTCAACAAACATGTGGACAAGGGGGATCCAGTGGACATAGTATACTTAGATTTCCAGAAAGCCTTTGACAAGGTCCCTCACCAAAGGTTCTTACGTAAATTAAGTTGTCATGGGATAAAAGGGAAGATCCTTTCATGGATTGAGAACTGGTTAAAAGACAGGGAACAAAGGGTAGGAATTAATGGTAAATTCTCAGAATGGAGAGGGGTAACTAGTGGTGTTCCCCAAGGGTCAGTCCTAGGACCAATCCTATTCAATTTATTCATAAATGATCTGGAGAAAGAGGTAAACAGTGAGGTGGCAAAGTTTGCAGATGATACTAAACTACTCAAGATAGTTAAGACCAAAGCAGACTGTGAAGAACTTCAAAAAGATCTCACAAAACTAAGTGATTGGGCAACAAAATGGCAAATGAAATTTAATGTGGATAAATGTAAAGTAATGCACATTGGAAAAAATAACCCCAGCTATACATACAATATGATGGGGGCAAATTTAGCTACAACGAGTCAGGAAAAAGATCTTGGAGTCATCGTGGACAGTTCTCTGAAGATGTCCATGCAGTGTGCAGAGGCGGTCAAAAAAGCAAACAGGATGTTAGGAATCATTAAAAAGGGGATAGAGAATAAGATTGAGAATATCTTATTGCCCTTATATAAATCCATGGTACGCCCACGTCTTGAATACTGTGTACAGATGTGATCTCCTCACCTCAAAAAAGATATACTGGCACTAGAAAAGGTTCAGAAAAGGGCAACTAAAATTATTAGGGGTTTGGAGAGGGTCCCATATGAGGAAAGATTAAAGAGGCTAGGACTCTTCAGCTTGGAAAAGAGGAGACTAAGGGGGGATATGATAGAGGTATATAAAATCATGAGTGATGTGGAGAAAGTGGATAAGGAAAAGTTATTTACTTATTCCCATAATACAAGAACTAGAGGTCACCAAATGAAATTAATAGGCAGCAGGTTTAAAACAAATAAAAGGAAGTTCTTCTTCACGCATCGCACAGTCAACTTGTGGAATTCTTTACCTGAGGAGGTTGTGAATGCTATGACTATAACAGCGTTTAAAAGAGAACTGGATAAATTCATGGTGGTTAAGTCCATAAATGGCTATTAGCCAGGATGGGTAAGGAATGGTGTCCCTAGCCTCTGTTTGTCAAAGGATGGAGATGGATGGCAGGAGAGAGATCACTTGATCATTGCCTGTTATGTTCACTCTCTCTGGGGCACCTGGCATTGGCCACTGTCGGTAGACAGATACTGGGCTAGATGGACCGTTGGTCTGACCCGGTACGGCCGTTCTTATGTTCTTATTGGACAATTTGGCTATGGAACTTGCATGAAACACACACACACAGTTACTGCTACATTCAACAATTAGGCTTACCTTCTCTTTTGTGCAAAGTTTATCTGAATGCTTCAGCAAGAAGCAACAGAGAGACTGCTAAAGTCAGTGATTGCTCAAACAGTCACTTAAAACAGAAATGAAGAAAAATAGCAAGCAGCCCGGGAGGAACACTGGAAGAGGTTTGATCTAGCTGTACAATAAACAGTATTTATGTACTGGGGATGAAAGCAAAGATGGAAATATCAGACTGAACAGTAGAAGATCAAACATTTTCTATTTAAATATTTTGCTAAAACACAGCTCACAATGGAAATGAGAGGTGGCTTTCTGCAGCACTGGTGGCAGAGGACAAAAGGATAAAATATTGTAGAACTTATTATTAAGGTAAATTTTGAGGAGAGTTCTGGTAGGCAAGTTTCGTTCAGAAACTGAGGGCCCACATTTTTGCACTAGCAATTAAATTATGGGAGCAAATCAGGCAGTTAGAGGTGCATCTACTCAGACTTATATCCACAGTTCTTTGTGCGAGTCAAATTGTACCTGCATTGTACATGTAATATCATTTTCCTAAGCAGGAGGCTAGTAATATCACCTTGATGGCCTACTTTTACTCAGCATTAGGAATTGAATCCTAGAGTATGGTCCTCTCCACTCAGAAATTTTATCTCACTGGATTCCATTGAGTCTTACGGACATAGTACAACCACCCACTGCTATGCCCAAATTTGTTCTTCCTGTATACTTTCTCTTTTACTATTACTAGTAGTTGGGTTTGCAGGTGGGTAGTGCTTTACAGCTTATCCTGGATAAGTATACGATGTAAAATGAGTAAATTTAATCTATCTGGTCTCTGGGATGATGCCAAGATAGAATTAAAATGTAAAAGCCTTCTACCCAAACTACTGCTCCCTCTAGCTTTTTGAACAATTAAAACTTCTCATTAGATATCTGGAAGTTGTTTTATTTCACACAGAACCATTCTTTGTGAAATGGGAGGCTGATATATTATCAATATTTTTCATTTTACTAAAAACCTGGTTGTGGCATACAAAGCTTCTCAATACTCATGTTGATAAGAAAAGATGAAAAACTTCAGCAATGCTGACAATCAGTTCTGAAAAAAAAGGCCATTTTACAATGGGGGTGGGGGGAAACTCATACACTCATAGACTTTAAGGTCAGAAGGGACCATTATGATCATCTAGTCTGACCTCCTGCACAACACAGGCCACAGAATCTCACCCACCCACTTCTATAACAAACCCCTAACCTATGTCTGAGTTATTGAAGTCCTCAAATTGTGGTTTGAAGACCTCAAGCTGCAGAGAATCCTCCAGCAAGTGACCCATGCCCCATGCTGCAGAGGAAGGTGAAAAACCTCCAATCTGCCCTGGAGGAAAATTCCTTCCTGACCCCAAATATGGCGATCAGTTAAACCCTGAGCATGTGGGCAAGACTCACCAGCCAGCACCCAGGAAAGAATTCTTTGTAGTAACTCAGATCCCACCCCATCTAACATCCCATCACAGACCATTGGGCATATTTACTTGCTGATAATCAAAGATCAGTTTCCAAATTAATTGTCAAAATTAGGCTATCCCATCACACCATCCCCTCCATAAACTTATCAAGCTTAATCTTAAAGCCAGATATGTCTTTTGCCTCCACTACTCCCCTTGGAAGGCTGTTCCAGAATTTCATTCCTCTAATAGTTAGAAACCTTCGTCTAATTTCAAGTCTAAACTTCCTAGTGTCCAGTTTATATCCATTTGTTCTTGTGTACACGTTGGTACTAAGCTTAACTAATTCCTCTCCCTCCCTAATATTTATCCCTCTGATATATTTATAATGAGCAATCTTTTCCCCCCTCAACCTTCTTTTGGTTAGGCTAAACAAGCCAAGCTCTTTGAGTCTCCTTTCATAAGATAGGTTTTCCATTCCTCGGATCATCCTAGTAGCCCGTCTCTGAACCTGTTCCAGTTTGAATTCATCCTTCTTAAACATGAGAGACCAGAACTGCACACAGTATTCCAGATGAGGTCTGACCAGTGCCTTGTATAACAGTACTAACACCTCCTTATCTTTGCTGGAAATACCTCGCTTGATGCATCCTAAAACCGCATTAGCTTTTTTAATGGCCATATCACATTGGCGGTTCATAGTCATCCTGTGATCAAACTGTTTGCTTCAACTGGCTCTACTGCACTACTTACAGAAGAGTGCTCTAACAATGCAAACAGTCACACCATTTTATTTTCACTGTACAATGTCTTTAGAATTTTTTGTATTATGCAAATTCACACTAAAACAATGCTGTATATATTCTAGTTATTTCATGGGACTTCATATAATACAATATTAAGCAACATAGAAAGGTAATGAGCAGCAGTATATTGCACTGTAAAAACAATAAGTTTCTGACATCTATTAAAAAATCAAATGGACAGGAACCTTATAACTGGAGGAAAACAATCCACTGAGAGCTATTCAACATGAAGGTAAAATCTGAAATGCAGTAATGCTGAAGGGGATTTAGAAGTAATAGACAATAGACAGGAACATGAAATACAATAGGGCACAAAGGTAACAAATATAATTTTGTGCTGCCTATAAGGAGATATTAGGTTATCAAGGACATAGTAGACACTTTTATATGGCACTGGGGCAACATAATCTGTAATATGTTCAATTCTGGCACCATATTACCAAAAAGATATTGACAAGTCAAAGGGAGTTAAGAGGAGAGCAACAAAAAGTATTACAAAATATAGGTAGGGGAGAGAGTAAAAGTTAAATGTGTGTAACTTGGCACATCTGTGAACAAGGGGTACATAACAACAGGATACACGTGACTGAAGGACAAAACAGTCAGAGCCAGATCCAACACCCTTGGTCATGGTCCATAAACAGTTCCATTGATTTCAATTAGGCAATCAAAGAATAATAGAGCACTAAATGCAAGTAGCAGAATTTAGACACCAAGAAGGAAAGATATGGCTGAGGATAAGAAAAAGGGTAAGAGTAAGAGGGTGAATGAAAGACAGAAAATTTAACTGAATGTTGGGGAAAGTTTTCAGTGGCAGTCACTCACAGAAATTGCACCCCCACTGCTTCAGACATTAAACAATTAGACTGGATCAAACACTAGTAAACAATGCTGCAATTGCACAGAGATCGAGTAGATGGCCTCATATTGGTAGGTCTTTCCCAAATTGAGTGTCTAAAGATTCTACAGTATGTCAAAAAAACCTGCCTCCTCACTTCCTGGATTTATGCTTGAGGGAAAATGTCATCAAAAATCCAGAGTAACTTGGGTTTTTGGGTAAGTCATACAAAAAATATGTAAGCATGATCCATCATCTTTTTTCCTCCTGACATTCTTGATATGCTCTTTCACACAAAACATATCACTACAATAATAGAAAGGAGAGGCAGAAAACTTAATCATGTTCACCTTCAGATGGCAGGACATAAGATATACAGGTGATATATTAGTTATCAGGATCCATTTTTAAATGGCAATAAAAGCAAGGGCTCCTTCTCTTCATTGTGAAGGACATCATGAAATCAACTATTTAATTAATAAATCTTTCTTCAGCACTTTTCCCATGCGAATAGGTTTAAAATATTCTTCCATTAGGGACATTTTTGTTAAGAAACACAAAATTAATATGCTTCTTTCTAGCAGTACCTACATGGTTATCAAGTTTCTAGAGTGCTGTATAACAAGCCTGCAGTAGTATCTACAGCTGTTTAAATAATGGCTAGGATAGAAGTGAGCCGAGAAACATTTTGACTGGTCTTGTAAAAGTCATTGCTCTTGTATTTGTATAAAATATTTCTCCCTGGTGGCCTAGAGTCCAATGGAATTGGAAAACACCTCCCACTAATCACCGATAAAGTTTAATTATTTAGAGTACAGCCTGGTGGGTATATTTCAAGCTAAAACAGCCAATAAACATTACTGGATGTATACAGAATACTGTAGTACCATCTGGGTTTCCATTATGCCTGAAATTGTTTTACAGAAACTTTTACATATGTTGCTTCAGAGCTAGACACAGTGATGACTGTTCATTTTTCTCACTCTTAGGCCTAGTCTACACTAGAAAATTAGGTTGGCATAAATACATTGCTCAGGGGTGTGAAAAATCCACATCCCTGAGCGGCACAGATAAGCAGACCTAAGTCATTGTGAAAACAGTTAGGTCAACCAAAGAATTCTTCTGTTGCCCTAGCTACTGCCTCTTGGGGAGGTGGATTAACTACATCAACAAGAGGGTCCCTCCTATCGGCATAGGTAGTGTCTATAATGAAGTGCTACAGTGGTGCAAATGTGGTGCAGTAGCGTTTTCAGTGTATACCATCCCTTACTATCACTTACATGACACATTGCAATATATTATATTTATATTACAGTAGCCCCTTATCAAGGCTGATTCCCCATTCTGGCACTTCGAATGCAGAAGGTGGGGGCCCACAAGGATTCTAAAAAATAATACTGGCTACTCCAGGCTTGTATTGAACTCCCAAGGTTACAGTTTCTCTCTGACCTTGCATGAGTAGATGCTGCCACCACCCAAGTGCAAAAAAACCCTTTGAAACCAGAAAGGCACATTTGGGAATTGCTTCCTGTGGGGTACCTGCAAGCCCTTTCACCTCCCTTCTGGGGAAGAGCTGAGAAAGAAAAACAAAGGAAATTAGCTGTTGCCACCAGCTAATTTAACAACATATGCACAAACCTCTTAGGACACCAAAAATCCAATCCTGTTCTTAAAAAAAAGTAAATTTTATTAAAAACAAAAAGAAAGAAAATACGTCTGGAACTTAGGCTTGTGCTAGATTTTAAAAGAGCAATTCCAAAAATTAAGCACCCAAAATAGCTTTTTTGGGAGTTCAGTTTAAAGGTTACAAGCAAACAAAAGCATCTGGGGTTAGCACAGAGGAATCCACTTGCCATAGAAAATAAACAGAAATAACCCTAATCGCATCTTTCTAAACATTTCTGATCTAATTACACATTTGGGGGTTCCAAATAAGTAGTTCTAGATATGATCTGATGATCTATGATCATACCTGACTTCAATCTTCTCATAGCATAACTGCTCCCTGTTCCCCTCTTTCCTGGAGAATCACAACACACAGACAAAGGGAAGTTTTTTTCCCCCCAATTTTAAAAAGTTCTAGCCCTCCCATTGGTTCTTTTGGTCAGGTGCTCACTCCTTTCCTTTTACCTGTGGCTTTGCTAACCCTTTACAGGTACAGCAAGTAGAAAACCACCACCAAGGGGGATTCCATAGCCAACTGGCTGGCTGGGTTTCCACAAAAGGGAGCTATCCCCCCTCTCATTTATCACACCCCTAAAAGCAACAGTCAGGATCAAGGCTCCACTGTTCTAGCACTGTGCAGAACAGAAAGATACTGTGTTCCCAAGAGCTTACAGCCTACACAGATGAGACAGACAAGGGATAGAAGAGGAAACAGTCCATAGAAATGAAGTGATTATCCCAAGGTCAGACAACAGGTCAGTGGCAGAGCAGGAATAGAACTTGGGTGCCCCAAGGCCATGACTTTAGAGCAAACTGCATCTCCCAGTGTTATGTTTAAATTATGGTTTAATGTTTAACTGTTTTCTATTCAGAGAGTTTTAAAAGGGCCAAAGTGATTTAGGAACTGAATTCCTATTAAAATCAACGGCACTTGTGCACCTAACTCACTTAGGGTCTGATTTGAAAAAGTACTAAGCTATTAATACAACATAGTGAGCCCCAGTAGGTAATCTTATAGTTTTAGAACACCTGTTGTCACTAAGCTAGCAGTCAGTCAGAACTCCCTTTGATAGAATAATCATGTGAGACCAGTTGAAAAAGGTCTTATTTTGACTATCAAATACTCAAAGAAGTGTTCATGAATCAGCTACAGGCTAGTAATTATTTCATAGATACTCTACAGCAAATAGTTTTGAACAGATATTGAAGAAAATCTCCTCAGGGCCAATTCACGAGTAGGAAGAGACAAATTTCTCTGAATAAATTAATTACAAATAACAGTAAAACAAAATTTACTAGAGATATTTTACAGGATAGAAAGGGGAGATGTTCATCACTCCCAAAGGCTAGCCATATAGGAGGAAAAAATCATAAAATATTAATTTGGCTAATTCTGTTAGGTCTGATAAACATTTCCAAGTTAGGTCTGATAAACATTTCCAAGTTTGAGTAAAGGATATTATTGAGGGTTTTTTTCCTGCAGCTATTTTCCCATACTTCTGAATTAAGATTATTTTTTTATGAGATGATCATGTACATTTTTTATCAAGAAACTTTAGAAACATTTATATATCTGTCTCTTTTTCTCTGAAAGATCTTGAAAAGAAAGTGTTGGCAAGATAGTGGGTGTGAATAAGAGTGCATGAGTCATGTTCCCATGACAGAAAAATTGCTTTAAATTGCTCACTCTCTCACATCTGCTTGCATGTATGCAACTAGCTCAGACACACTCGGTATAATAACTCCCTTCTTCACTCTGAGCTAAACACAATGAGGAAGAACCATGAGAACAGTCTTGACTGTCATGATGAGGACCATGGAAGTAGAATTTTTAAAAACAAAATTTCAATGTTAATATGTCATGCTATTTATTCTGAAACATTCCCATACAAATAAAACAAGTCTGTGGACCCAATACCTTCTTATGATGTAGCCAGTTTACACCATTTGGGCTGTGTAAAGGGGCTGTAGACTCTCCCTTTCATAGAGGATTGAATGGACAGTGTAAAAGTGCATTAAGAACTTTATGTCAGACCCTGGTGTAGGAGTTACGAGGAAGGGGGCAAGAGGAGCACAGTTGGAGCACACTGCACTCTGGCTATCCCATGTCAGCATAATGGCCCACAGAAAGTAGCTCCAAGCAAGCATAAGATACAGCAACCCTGAGTTCTGATGGGGAACAAGATAAATATTTATGAAGTGCAAAGATGGCTTAAAGCTACATTGTATTTCCCTCACATATACACCATACACTTTTTTTTGTTCCCAATGCAGTAAAGGATGAAGAGAGTCTGACCCAGTATATTCAGTAGCCAGCAGAATCACTGAGCGAGTACTCATATGTATTCCTGAATTGGATCTTGTATCTCCCTAAAATACAATTTCATTTCAAATGAAAAATAGGAGTAAGTGATAAGCTGCAAAGAGGCAGGAACACAAACTTCAAAAGACTATATAAGCCAATCAGGAATAAAATGAATATTTTGTATATAACCAACAGGATCAGGGCTTGTGTCGGGTTAGATCTGAAATAAGTCTGCTTTAGACAAGCAAAATCACAATCTTTGAGCTCTCTGTAAAATATGTAAGTATGGGTAATATTTGACTCTCAGCAGAGGTAATAAAATCACCACCTTCTTTCACGTTGAGTCCTCATTCTTTATGCAGCCAAACAGTCAGCACAGGGTATATTAGCATTGATCTCTTATATACTTTTAAAATGAAAGGTACACACAAGAAAGAAGCACTCTATTATCAGACAAAGCCAGTGACAAAAACAGCTCTGCTGTTTACTTGACAGAGTTTGAAGCGGATCCTATAAACCTGACCTTAACAAACAGTTTGACTTTTACTACTTTTTCACTTTACTTAAATGACTTCACCTTTCTTCAGTGACTAAAAGGCACAATGTTGGCTTGGTAACAGTCTCCAAACTGCAAAACCGAAGCTACTGAAGATGTAATCCTTCTCCCTTGTCTTTTTTTTTAATTCTTCTTTCCCTCTGTATATGTAAGTTTCTGTTCTATTTGTATATCTATAGGACGGGATGGAAATGGCTTTTGTGATTATTTTATACCATTTAGGAGTGAAATTTCAAGTGTAAAAATAAAAATAAATGAAACATCCCAGCTGTTTTTCTAGAATCTAAAGCCACTTCAATCTTCCTCTTGAGTCCTAAAGGGGAGAAGAGAAATAAAGAAGATTCCCAAAATAGATTCTTTAATATCATCTTTAAAATGACTATCTAGATATCTGTCTTAGGTGTTTAAATGACCCACATTATAGTATCTGAGCACCTCCCAATCTTTAGTATACTTATTTTTATATCACCCCTGTCAGTAAAAAAGTGCTAGTATCCCTATTTTACAGATGGGGAACTGAGGCACAAAGAGGCTAAGTGACTTGCCAGAGGTCACACAGGAAATCTGTGGGAGAGCAGGATATTAAACCCGGGTCTTCCAACTCCTAAGTAGTATTTTTCAGTAGTTGAAGTAAAGGATAATGATTTATCCATTAATGTTGGTTCTGACTTCTAATCTTGCATTGAACATGATGTGACCTGGGTCAAGTCACAAACTCTGCTTCAGTTTCCTTACACATAAAATTGGACTAAATATTCCCTTATCTCGCATACGTGTTGGAGGATTAATTTAAATTTGTAAAATAGTCTGAAAATGTAAATGATCTATACAACTGACACAAAATTTTGTTTTAAAAGTAGGTTGATGAAGTCAGTGAATGTAGATTCATATGTGGCAGATGTTGACCTGTGGAGGTCATGTGACTGGAACCAGAAAATACAGTGTGTTTCTTATCATACAAGAAAACTACACTCAGAGAAATTAAAAATTATTTCCTGGCCCCTCATAACATGACTTGTGAGATCTCTAAAGTCAATATCCTAGTCATGTGACAGGGGCCTCTATCCACCAATTCCAAGGGCTATTGTTACATTTCGTATCAAACATTATTGCTACCTATCCACCCGAGATGAAAACATATCCTTTTTTTTTTTTTTTAAAGGAGCTGCATAGTATTTATGGAAATTTCAATTTAAATGGATACAGCATGCTACGGTTATTTGTATTTTGGTGTGGTCTAGGAGCCTCGTTCATGGACCAGGGCCCCATTGTACTAGGCAAAATACAAACGTAGGACAAAAAGACAGTCCCAGCCCCAGAGACCTGACAGTCCACTCCAAAATACTACTGTAACAATGGAAATCTAAGGTAGTTTAGATCATTACGGAGGAATAATATAGTACATTTTAAAAGAAATTACCACGTTTATAAGAATTTCTGAGTAAAATTAGCACTCATGGAAGTGAAAGATTATGTGGTAGCTTAAGGTAGTTAGAAGTAAGCATTGTATGGGGAAGTATGTTGCAAGCTCCCTCACAGAGCTTTTCCTAATGTTCCTCACTTCTGAAGTGTAACACTTCTAGTCTTGTGCCTTATTTAAGCAAAAATTGCCAACTTGGTTTACATGTCGGGGGAACGAATTTCATATGGGATTAGAACATGGCCATTGGTTTTCACTTGTGATAAACCACCTGTAATAGTAGACTTTCACCTTTCGAGATGCAAAGTACTGTACATTCCCTGACCAATTTCCTTAGCTGGATTGAAAGTAGCATGTTAATAAGACACCCATGAATAAACCATTTTTCTCTATTCAATCATTATAATTTGCTTTCCATTACAATACATAGAGATTTCCTATTTTAGACAATGGAAATACTAATCTCTATTTAATCCTTTATAAAAGAACCTTAAGGCCAGGCTGCAAGCATTCCAATTACCACCATTACCATCACAACTGGAGTCTATGAAAGCCACATTTTTCATGGAAAACAGAGTTGCAAATTTTTCTGGCCAATAAAATATGAATGTTTGTTGTCAGTGTATGGCTGTTGAGTTCTCAGCCTCAGTAGACTGCAAAAGTTTGCATAAGGCATGGTTAAAATGAAAAATTACTATATACTAGTCAATCAACACTGAGGGCTTAAGTTGTGCATAAGCCTCGTGCATCTCCTCTGCACAAAGATGTATTTCAGCCTGTAACAGGTTGGACTCACTGCCAGAGTGTCTCCGGCTGGTTTTTCCAGGAATTAGCTCTGACCAGCTCTGGAGCACCATTTGCAGGTGGTGTTTCACCTGTTGTTTGCTCTGCTCTGTCCTCTGTCTGTGGGAACCCGTGTTGCTCCCGGACCACGGCGTCCTCTTCAGGGCAAGGCCCTCCGGCTGTGCCCCACCTCCATTGTCTTCCATCCTTCTGTGAGAGCCAGCAGTCCTTCGCCTGGCTTCTTGCCACAGTGGCAAACTAGAGCCCGTAGTCTAGCCCCTCACTCAGGGCAAGCTGCAGTCCTTTGGCTCGAGCCTCCACTCAGGTGGAGCTGCAAATAGTCAATCAAGCTAGACTGTGGTTCAGAGCGGAGCAGTAAGCAAAGTCTCTCAGCTCCACGTGTACTCAGGTGGAGCTGCAAGTAATTAACAAGCCCAGGCTCTGGTTCAGAGAGGGGCGGGAAACAAAGTCTCTCAGCTTGGGCCTGTACCCAAAGTCAGTTACCTCAGGCTTTCCTTCAGCTAGCCCGAGGGAGGGGGAGACTGCCACCCACCTCTTGGGTGGCAGGGGCGATGCAGGCCCTCCTGCTCCACTGCGTCCATGCTCAGGGCCGTAAGGGTGGTGGAGGGGTCTGCCACCATGTCAGTGGGGATCCAAGTCGCAACATGCTGACTCAACCTCTGCCAGTGTTGCAGCCAAACAGGGGTCTACTATCCCTGGGCCACTTCCAAACTCCCCCTCTACGGGTACCTGCTGGTCCAGTGAGGTAAGGCCTTAGTTGCCAGTAGAAGTGCTGCCGGGGTTGGGCCAGATGGCGGTCCAGGCTAGCCATCTGTCTCCTGCGGGGTTGGGTTGTCCACAGATCTGAGCCGGTCATCTGCTTCCCCTGGGGTCAGATCAATCCAGGTTCCAGGCGGTCTAGACCAGTCGTCTGCACTCTGAGGGCCTGCTGCTGTCTCCCAGCGCAAGAGCTCAGGGGAAGCGTCTGTCCCCTCCAGTGGCTGGGCCCCCACTGAGCTTCTGGGTCCCATCTTTATACTTCCAGCCCCATGCCTTGGCTTCTGGGGGGGGGAAGGGGGGGCAGAGCAAGGGAGTAGGACTCCACCCATGAGGGGGTGGAGCCACCCTCTTCCTCTGTGTCTGGGGAGGGCCAGTCCACCTCACTACACAGCCACAGTGAGGCTAAATGGACAAATCTACATAACAGTATGTTGGTCACATGTTATTGCCAAAGAAATTTAGGATGCAGATCCCAAAAGCTCTGTTGGGGCTTGATCTAAATCCTACTTAAGTCAATTGAAAGAATCCTGGTTATTTCAGTGGATTTGGATCATTCTCCAAGGGCCTGGAAAAGGAGTTTTTTGGAGGGGCACCTTCTGTTAAGGACCAAAGTCTTCAGCTTCTCTAGTAAGTGGGCTAAAGGGCTGAGTATGTAGCCTAAAAACATTAAGCTGTCCCTCCCAGGAAGTGAAAGGCTACGCTGGGGTAAGACTCTTGGGACTACTGAATGATGGCATTTTCAGATCACTATGGCAATACAATGCCCTTGTCTTAATGAGTTGAGGCATAAAATTTTCCCCCATTCCTACCCACTTATTCAGCTTACATGGATCTATTTATCTATTTCAGTAGTCCAGTTACAATACTCTGTAAATAAATATACATCTTTCTGTGTTTCCCTCTCTACCTTGTGAGGAATATACATATCAATAACGGATGAGCAGTTTAACGATATATGTGTAGTACCTTTTGGTGTTTTTGGAAGGCTATGTTGTGTTTGGGTAGTTTGTGAACTGTGCTGTCTCCAGTGGAATAGAGTCAAGTTAAGTTTCATTTCTTTTTTGAAGTACTGCTAGAAATGTATATTACAGTGTTGAATGCTGATTGTTCAGGACTATTCCTGAAATCCCCCATTTCAGGGATAATAGGTCAAGTGTTCAAAAATTCTCACACAAGATTGCATGTTAAGTTTGGGGCATGAGCATACCTCACATTATGCATATTATACCTGATTTGAGCACACATACTCTATGGACTTGCACGTCTGGAAAAAAAAAGTCATTCAAATTTCATAAGGAAAATATTTTGGATTTCTATAGAATCTCTGATCTATAAATCGCCAGAAACATTACAAACAGCAATTAAGCAAGCTTCATAAATACTATTTGTGCCATATTATAGATACATGACTGAGGCACTGAATTAAGTAAGGGTTAGATTTTCAGACATATCCATTAATGATGGGTGTCAGTTTTTTGGTGGACAGCTGATAGCACCTGGAGTCTAACTTCCAGAAGTGGCGAATGCCCATAGCTCCTACTGATTTCAATTGGAGTTCTGAGTACTGAAAAAATCAAGCCTTAGGGCCCGAATTTTCAAGAATAGCCATTGAAGCTAAGTACCTCAGACTTGGGTGTCCATACTTAGGCAGCAACAGGCATCTGAAAGGAGGCACTCAAAATGAGCCATCTCACATTAGTGAACGTCTTGAAAATGGGAGTAAAGTAATTTGTACAAGATTTTAGAGCAAGTCAGTACCCCAGCCCAATCTCCAGTTCCTAACAATGTTACCACACCCTCTGAGGATATTACATGATCTCTCCAACCAGGAAGGCATCTTTGTGAATGTTTATTTCTAGTAGTAAGTTTATTGTCTACCCTTTAAAGCTTTCATAGTAGGGTGATTTTGAAAACTTTAGAGCAAAAGCTACGGGGTTTTTTTTGTTTTTTTTAAGGTACCATATTTTGTCTCTTTCATCAGAGAAAGCAGGAGTCTGACTCACCTGGAGAGAGGTGGATATCACAACTCCTTTAATACCTAACTAAACAAATCCCTGCTATAAATATTAATTTAAAGTGATTTAATAATGTATTATCTGAACTCCTCTTTTATGTTTTGTCCTTATTGCAATCTATTGGATGCTACAGTGGCAGCTATTGAGAACATAGAGATAGGAGAAGTAGTTTCCCTGACAACAGAACTACAGTCTGATGCATGAAATATAATGAAAGCTCCTAGAACATCTCCCCTGCAGCTCAGTTCTCCTCTCATTATAACACTTCAGATAGTAGCTCACACAGGTGACAACATATCTGTGTTCAGTCTGATTTTTTTTTATTCTAGTCACACTGAAGAGCAACAATTAGTGTTAGTGTTCCACTAATCAGGGAGCCCATACCTTTCAAATTACAATTCCAGCCTTTAGAGTACAACCTGTTGTTCCAGCTGTACCTCTAAAATATTTAGGGGTCAGGGAGAAGAGTAAGTATTTATATTTGGAGACAGCAAGCCTAGAGGAAACTTAAAAAAAAAAAAAAGAGAGAGAGAGAGAGGAAGTGACCGAACTGGCCCTGGCTAAATGATTTCCAGGAGATTTTTTCTTTAGTTTTGAAAGCTTATGAAGAGGCAGTCGTTTGAAAGGTACATTCCTTGTTGTTTTGTATCCTGCCTATGTTTGAACTGATCCACACTTTCATCCTTCACTGGCATAAGTGTAGACAGTAGGGGTTCTTCAGGGCTAGATTGGAATTGTGGGTCTTCCTTGATTCGTATTTATAGGGAATAATTTGCCACCAATTTATGCAACAAATTAGGCCACATTCTGACATTGTCACTCACATTGAATAATATATTACCCTGCAAGTGGTCCAACTGGTTTCAGTAGGACTACTTCTTGAGTGAAGTACAATTCAGGCATGTGTAAATGTAGCAGAATCTGACACTTATCCTTTCTGCTTATGAAATATCTGCCCAAATTTGAATGTTAATCAAAACAATTACATCAGTATGCTAGCCATTTTTGTAACATTCTGGATTGATTATGAAGGATTTGATTTTCACTCATTTATACCAGGTAAAAGGGCTGAAACAGAATAAAAAGGCCTTTAAAGCCCCACCCATGAACAGGGGAGAATTCCCCAGCACAGGAGCTAAGGAAAAAAGCTGTAGGCTGTCCTCCAAGATCCCGCCCCTCCCTTTCAGAAAACCCAGGGATAGGGAGCATGCTGAAGGTCAGGCCACAGCAAGCAGTGCTATGGAGATTTTGGGCAGCTCTGCCACCTATAGGAAGCTGGGGACAGGCTGCTATAATTCAGGCAGCCCCTGAGAGCCTCCTAAAGTTACACTGTGGGCTGTTCCTTCCATTGAAGCTGGCGTGAATCAGACAGATACATAGGTAGCTTAAAAATTGCTTGTCCATCTGGCCCCTTCCTGTGAGGTCTGTGCTATGCTTCTTAAACCCCAGCACAGAATCTCACCCTCCCTCATTTTCTGTGACGTTTGATACTCCAGGTGTTAGTTAGCTGTAATTGGTCCTGATCACATGGCATTGCTTATTTCCTGTGTGAAAAATTACACAAGCACTTTTAAAATTGGGGTTTTGTCCATATTTATGCCTGTAACCTTGTTTTCAAGAAACATTACTTCCAGTACAATAGGCAACTGTGTGAATGTTTGTGAAAGTAGATGCTAGAAGGACATGAATACAGTCAAAGCAAGTTTAAAAATTTGAGTAAAATATTTGCAGAAAACTGAACAGCGGTTATAATTGCATACTTCAGATTTTAAGACACAGAAATGTACACCTACAATACCACACTAAAGGTATTGCACAGGTGCGCCCTCCATGACTGACATACTATAGCTGCACAGATGGATGACTTCTGAAGAAACAGGAAAATCTGACATTAATAATTGTCCCTATTTGCATAGCATTTCTTCATAGTTCATGAAGTACCACCAATCTACAAAAGCACCTTTAAAAGGTCTTTTGCTTAGATACATATCCAAAATGGCTCAGATTTTCTGTTTCATATTATGGTGTAAATCAGGAGTACCTGAAGTTATTGGCACCACTGGACTGTATAACTGATAACTGACAAGAGAATCAGGCAGATATGCCAAACCCACAAAATAACTGCAGAAATTGGGCTTGTTTTTGGCTTAATTGGCTTGTAAGTTACTTGTTGGCTAGTTTTTGGCTTGTACCTTGTTGGGCTTGTACCTTGTTGCTTCTTTTTTTGATCGGCTCCTGGCAAGCAAGTGCAAAGGGGGGGAAGCAGGAGCAAGGGGGAAGAGAGTTAGGGGTGCACAGCAGGCCCACCAAAGTCCCAGACTGCAGGCTGGGGGGAATCTAGTCACATAGCATGTGGGGGTTCTTAGGGATTGGTTTGTTTTGGTCTTGTTTTGAAATGGGATTAGCTTGATTTTTGGCTTATTGTGAAAGTTGAGTGTGCTTATTTACTGCCTGAAAGTTGGCAACTGTGGAATCAGGCCCCAAGTTTACAAAATTCATGAAAACAGGGACTTTTCAGAGTTTTTGCTGTTCTTTTTCCTTCAGGTCCTCAGGATGATAATGCCTGAAAGGCTCACTTTTGCTGGAATGCTGCCTTCCTTAAATTTTCAGCAGCTGGCATAGTAATGAGGTCATTTCTATTTAAATGAGTTGAGTTACAAGCTACTTCTGCAAGATCCTTAGCCATTTACAGCACTTTTCAAAATTCAAAAATGCACTTCATGAATCATATAAACAAAATTTGGAGAAAGAATGAACAAATTACTTTCTTATTGAGCCTTGTGTTCCATAAATTTGCTCTCCAGCTACACATTTTGTCTTCATTTTTCCATCTCATGCTACAATAAATTAAATTAATCTGCTATATCACATGTACATGACCTACTTGTGCTGCTATTTAAAAATTTAAAATGGTATTGCCATTTGAGAAAAAAATTGCTCCCTTGCCATTTAGCATGATATTTTACCATTTAAAAAATAGACAGGGAAGTACACAGATATGTAACTGAATAATTTACATGTATGTTGTTAGCTTAGGTTTTAGGCCTGCTATTGTTATGTCACAATTCTGTCCTTTACTCCTACAGGAGTTGTACATAACATTACAACAACAAAAAAAACACATGCTTGATTTTCAAGCAGTTAACAAGATATGCCAGATTTACAGTTGCTTGTGCAACCTTTCTTTGGCCTGTTGCTGCGTCCAACCTATGAAACATTTGAGGCAGGAGTTGTGGGGAAACCAGAAAGTATTCATATAATAAAAAAAAATTATAATGCACTTGCACAAGGGGACAACAAACCTGACATTTCCAAAGTTTTGAGTGCTTAGCTTCACAACCTAAACAACATTTTAATGTACCTTTTTGTATATCATGTCTTCACTTAAAAAAAAAAAAAGATAAATTATATTATGTACAACTGTAACAACCTCCCCTATCAGCAGCGTTGAAATGCTTGAATTCTCAGCATAGTTGTCTACTACTTCAGCTACAGAATGACCTACACAATTTGGCAGAAGCAGAAGACTTATGCCAGTGTGAATGTGTGTGGCGGGGGAAGGGGTAGAATCCTGATGCCATGTTCTTGGTTTGGGTGTGGTGAGGGGAAACACCCCAGGAGGTGACAGTTCCTGCCCATGTGGTGCTCCAAGAAGGTGTGTGAGATACAGGAGAGCCTCATTCAGTATGTTGTCCCTCTCTCTCTCTCTTCTCCCTACACTCACAAATTGGGGAAGCTTCTGCCCCATGTGTTGCCCCCAGAGGTGGGGTGAAGAAAGGTGGGTGGAAGAAAACATGGCACAGGGTCCATATACTCAGTCCAAGAGGGAGATGTATCAGGGGAAGTCCAGCTAGACTCTCTCCCCCACCCTCTCACTTCAGCTGTGCTGACAGAGTCATCTGCTACTTTGGTGGTGACAGGGCCAAGCTCTTTAGAATGTTCACTACTTTGGGCAGTCTGCCTAAGTGTTCCTGAGGATGCAAGGGAGAGATGGGAAATGGTGGTGGATTTTTTAACGCTTCACAACACTGCTAACTCTGAATGAAATTTCACAGTATAAATTAAAAGCACTTACAGAGTTGGAGGCAATTCCCCCTGCAGAATATCAAAGGCCTGCTGCAAACAATGAATGCTTTTCAAAGAAAATTCATAAGGATCCTTTTCTAATGGGGGAAAAAAATTAGGCAACCTAAATACAGGGGCCAATAACAGCTCCTCCTATAATAAGGTGCAGTAGTGGTTTCAGCTTTGTTACATGCAGAAGTATTTGTGCTATGTTTTGTCCCAATGCAGGTTTGGGAGAAATTGACATGTGAGCAGGGACACAGCACAAGGTCTCCACGCTATTTAAATCCCCCTTGAGGCTTGAGTTCTTGAGTGGTGAATAGGCCTTGGGCTGGATCTTTGTACATGGGTCAATTTCACACTTTCATATCTAAGTATGTATTATGGAAAGAGTTATTATTCTTGGTCATATACACACGTTTCTGACTTTTCTAACCTATACATTAGCTCTAGCTTCTACTCATCACTGTTTGTCTCTGTTTCCTGCATATTACAAAGTTTTGGTTTTTTTAACTTCTCTAACAAAATGATGCTAAAGGAAGAACAACCAAAAATGATAAATTAAAACAAAAATACATGTTCCAAATTCTGCTTCCAGTTATACCTGATCTACTCCATTGAGTTAACAGGTTGACATGGATAACAGAGTGCGGAATTTGGCCAAACTTACAACAGAAACTTATTAGTTCATATTTTGCCAGCATTGAAATATTAAGCCTCACAAAAAAGAAAAAAATATGTATAGTAGTCACTTCAACCCACTCCTCAGCAAAGATGGAACAGCAGATGCTGCAGTGGAGTCTCATTACCAAGACTTCATTATCCTGAAAAATATATATGGCCAAACATTTACTAGTACAGTATAAAGTACCAAATAATTAAAACTAAACCTTATTTTTCACACAAAGAAACAAAGAACACGTGATACGATACCTTTTCTTTTGGGGGGGGGTAGGGGGGTTATTATGCTTGTTCAATTACTTGCTAATTCAGTAATCCTAAATGGATCTCTCAATGGTTAGTGAGAATTAGTGAGATTCTACTGCATTGTAGTGATAATGTAGTTCACTGTACATTCAAGAAGAAATTAATTAGGCAGCACTTTAAATATACTGTCAAGCCCACTTATCAACTTACTTAATGAAACATTCCACTTAAATGGATAGTTTTTTCATGCATCAAGCTATCTTGCATTAACGTAGAGTATGTGTGCGCATTTAATGTCATTTGGAAGAATATTATTTCCCCTTTAATGTCAAGAGAAAAATCAGGGGTTTCCTCCTTCAAAAAACACTTAATCTCAATTACTGCATGCAGCACAAGCAGATTTTCAATTTTAAACTGGTTCTAATGTATCACTAATGTTTTCAGTCTACATATATAGGTTTGCATGTGTAGCAACAGCATTGTTGTTATCTGCATGCAAAAAAACAAGTCAAAGTTTTAAAATATCTTTTAAGACTCAGAATGCCATCTCAAAATGTAAAAATCAAATATAATTTATATGCAGTCATTCACTGTCACTATTTATTTGGTGGTAATGAAGCCTAGCCTCAGTTTGTTATGCTTGCTATCCCCTTTGGACTGCCAGGTTAGTGTCAGAGGATCAGAGTTTGGCCAGACGACCACAAGGTACAATTGTAATGTAGGGAGTAGTGACATGTCTCTGTCAATGAGAGATGCATACGTGCATCTGAGGATAGAATCTGGCCAAACTCAATCTTGTTGTAAGCAGGTGCAACTCAAAGGAAGTCAATGGTTCTAAGTTTTTCTCTTTCAAACCTGTGTGAAAATCACTAAAAAATAAACAGCATAAACAAAGTGAGATGAAATCTATGCACAAGTGCTGTTTTAGGGCCTCATAGAAAAACATTCAGAAAGTAATCAAGGGATAGATCCTATCTTGGATCTGTAGAGGAGATATTAATGATGTCAAGAAGAGTTGGGTGTGGATGCTAAGGGCAGCATATGGCCCTAAAAAAGATACCGGGAAGATCTCAAAACCTTTTTAGTCTCCAATTCCACATTATTTGACAAGGTTACTGGCCTCATTGATTGGGGAAACAGTAGTCATGATTTATCTTGATTTTAGTAAGACTTTTGACACAGTCCCCCCGTGACGTTCTCATAAGCACGCTAGGCAATATGGTCTAAATGAAACAATAAAGTGGGTTCACAACTGGTTGAAAATACATACTCAAAGAAGTTATCAATGGTTTGCTGTAAATTGGGAAGACATATCTCTTGGGGTTCTGAGTCCGGCGTGGGTCTGTCCTGGGTACAGTACTATTGAATATTTTCATTAATGACTTGGATAATGGGAAGAATGCTTATGAAATTTGTGGATGACACCAGTCTGGAAGGGGTTACAAGATTTTTTGAGAAACGGATTAGAATTCAAACTGACCTTGACAAATTAGAGAATTGGTCTGAAATCAACAAGATGAAATTCAATAATGACAAGTGTAAAGAGCTATATTTAGGAAGGAAAAATCAAATGCACAACTACAAAATGTGGAATAACTGGCTAGGCTGTAATGCTGAAGAAGAGGATATGGTGGTTATAGTGGATCACAAATTAAATAGGAGTCAATAATGTAAAACAGTTGCAAAAAAAATTAATATTATTCTGGGTTGCATTAAAAGAAATGTTGTATCTGGGACATGCGAGATAATTGTTCCACTCTATTTAGCACTGATGAGGCCTCAGCTGGGAGTATAGAGTCCAATTCTGGATGTCACACTTCAGAAAAGATGTGGACAAATTGCGGAGTGTCCAGAGGACAGCAACAAAAATAATAAAAATTTAGAAATCCACCTGTGAGGAAAGGTTACAAAAACTGGGCATGTTTAGTCTTGAGAAAAGACAACTGAAGGGGATCAGATAACAGTCTTCAAATATGTTAAGGGCTGTTATAATAAAAGTGACAGTGATCAATTGGTCTCCACTTCCACCGAAGGTAGGACAAGAATTAATGAACTTAATCTGCAGCAAGAGATTTAGGTTAGGAAAAGCTTTCTAACCATAGGGATAGTTAAGTCTTCCAAAGGAGGATTGTGGAATCCCCATCACTGGAGATTTTTCAGAACAAGCTATACCAACACCTCCTGGGGATGGTCTAGGTTTACTTGAGGCTCAACATGAAAGGGAATGGCCTAGATGATCTCTTGAGGGCCTTCCAGCCCTACATTTCTATGATTATTCTCAATATTATTCCTTCTCTGAACATTACATATCATCGGCAACATCATCTCTGCTCTCAAGCAGCCTGGCATCCTCCCTGTGTAATGGGAGGCTCTGAGCTGTGATTAAGTTCTGGATCTGGAAACTCTTTGGGCAATTATGTCTTCATCCATCTCTGTAACAGGGTCCACTCACCTCTAAGGCAGCTTGTCCTGGCTGCTCTCGGGATTAGCTCCTTCTAGGTCTGCCACACTCTTCTGCTACTTGTTCATACCTGCCACCTCTCTCTCTCTCTGCAACTTAGGGTGCTTTCTCTTTCTGGCTTGGCCCTCTGACCAGGACACTATAGCCCTTCCCTTCTAGGGTATCAAAGTCCTACTGGGCAACTGTCCCAGGTAGTCTTCGGCTCCACTGCCCAGTCTGTGTCACTTTCCCCAGTGGCTGGTAGGGGAACCCAGGACCACCTATTCTGGATTCCAGTCCATGGAATGTATGTCTAGGAACTGTGGTCTGTTTTCTCCCTGATGCTGTTGCTCTTTTCCTGGATTCTTTCCCACATCTTCTGGCTCCCTACTCTCTGGGTCTACCAGTCCAAACTCCTTCCTCGCAGGGAGTAACAGCCAATTACTTAACTCCATAGCCCCCAAACACACCTCCCAGAGAATGACTGACTACAGACTACTTCTCCTACTGCCCTAATTTTCTGGCTTTATACCGGCCCCACCTATTATTTCTCAGCAGGGCTCCATCATCAACCAGTCTTTCAAGCTCTGGTTCTTCTCCAGATGTAACCTATCAAGTTAATTAACCTAATTTAAACTGTTCTGCCTTGTGTGGAGGTAAATACCCCATCACAGTGCTATTGTAATATAAATAATAATGGAACTGAATTTCACAGCTTGGACTTCTTTCTAATTTACACATTACTAGTTGGCACTTATGAAAAAAAATACAAAGTTTGGTAAAACTGAGATATTACAGTTATTCCTTCTACTCTTCCCTACCCTTCCACTTTCTTTGTTTCTTCTCCCTCTTCCTCTTTTTCATCTTCCCTCCCAGTTGCTGTTGGTCTGCGTACAGCTGATTGTCACACAGACCAAACATCAGAAAGTGGGATGCAGAGCATAAAAGTACAAGAGTTGTCATTAATCTGATGAGTACTGCTGTCTGTCTTGCCTTCAATAGTGGTACTGACCCACCACTCAGAAAAAGTGAGAACAAAGAGTAAACTTACTTTTGTCCAAATTCAATGCTCCATCAACAATAGCTAATTTAACAGATGAGCTCTTCCACACAGAGCATCCAGATGCCTTCAACTGTGCAATACATACATACATTCAAGAGAGAGGACTCCAATACCTTTGTTGAAGGACTTCATATAACAGCTTGGTTACCATAGAAGGACTGTAGGGGCAATTTCAGAAGTGCATACAACTCAAGCATAGGTGCAAGTAAGGCAATTTACCATCCCACTGCCTTGACCTTGGCAGTCTGGAGACTTCACAGCTCTTTCACAGGAGCCTGGAGTGCATGCCTGGTCTCCTCTTCAGCCAGCCCATAATGAGCTTTTATATGCTCTATATGCAATAGATTTTTAACCTGCATCTCTCTCATAGAAATCCTGGCCTAAATTCTCTGCTGATGAAAATAGGTGCAGCTGTATTTACTTCAGTGCTGTTTTGTTCATTTAGGTCAGCAGAGAATTTGATGCCCTAGTTTAATAGTATTTTTAAACAATCTGCTTAGCTATGAGATCAAAGTTAAAAATAGGTTTAAGATAAACTGAAGTATCACATGAATTATTTTAAAACCTAAACTTTGCTAAAATGTTATGCACACTGTGGACAAATGATTTACCTCTTTCTTTTAGGTCCAATTATTGCTTCAGTTCCCCCCTGCCTTGTGCTGTTTGCCTCTAGCAGGTAAGGTAGTTTGGGCCTATGGCCAAACTGGGGAAAGTCTTCCCTTTCCAGGGCATATAATAATTTCACAAAATAAGAGTAGTGTAGGGCTTTCTATAACCCAGTTCATGGAACATAAACCAGGGTGGGAGGGAATCCCTTGTCATGACTATCCCCACTTATGTTTGCAAGATCCCCTTCCTTTCCATCATCTGGTAATTTAGGGCATAATTCTTCTACCCTTAATCATGCTGAGCTCTACTTTATGCCAAGAGTAGTCCCAATGAATTCAAGGTTACTCTCAGAATAAAGTATAAGTCATAGAATGACAGAGTCAGACCCTGAATACATCGGTTACAAATACATCCTAATAATTGAAGAAGTTGTTCAATAAAGCCAATATTAATGTCAGGTGGAGTACAGCTGCTTGTAGGTTCTCTGGATGTGCATCTATATTTGTGTGGTCTTTTACTATGCCCCAATATTCTGATTCACCCTTCCTTCCTACCATCCACACATGCTTTGGCCATATTGCATTAAAGGTCCTGGTTCAGACCCCTATGAATTATAGTGGCCTAATCCAAAACTCAGTAAAGAGGTTTTAATTCAAAAATTTCAAAGCACTTGACAAAGGAAGGTAATTATCATCTCTATTTTACAGAGAGGTAAAGTGACTTATCCAAGGTCATAAAGCATGTCCAGTGATATAACCCAGGTTTCCTAAATCCCAGTCCCTTATTCACTGCATATGTGTATTATATATCTATATTGATCTATATCTTTCCTAAATAAAGCAGTAGCCACTTCTGGAACCTTATAACTCACTGAAAACATTTGCAAAGATAGCTGCTCTCCCATGTCCACTTCTGGTAGAAACAATGAAATCAGCTTTTACACACTGCATAGTTTTTACAAAACACTAAACACTAATTTATGGTATTCGTCTGGTTTTGTTTTCTGGTTTGATTAAGTGAAATGTGACTTAAAAAATCAAAGGTCCCAAAAACGCTCTAAATGAATTTGAGTAAGAAATTCCACAAAAATCTTGTAAAATCAACTATTTAGCCGACAGCTCTACATTAGAAAAAGCACAGAAAAGTGAGTAGCAGCAAATGTGACACTGGCAGACCAGATGCCAGTTCATGCCAAAGTCCCAGGCCTCACTGAACACTTATAAATGCACAGCTGGAAACCAGTCTTGCTTAGGTGTGTGTGTTAGCATTGTCAAAAGAGATATCAGATGATACGATGATAAGAATATGTTTAGTGCTTTGACTTTATAAAATGCTTGTAGGATGCTTCATATACTGATCATACTTATAACTTCTATAGCCCATGGTATAAAGTTATATTGAGTGTTCTGTAATTGTGTAACTCCCCAAACAGGAAAAGCAGCATTCATTAAGGTAAAGTGCTTGGCCTGCAAACAAGATGGCCCACTGGAGGCAAATGAGATATTGTATAGCATTGAAGAAGAGAGGTCTCATTGACTGGATTCCTCACTCCCTCCAGGAAGGGGAGACCTACGCACAAACTCATTCCATCAATTTGGACTCTGGAGTGAAGGGGATAAAAATCCCTGACAAGGAGAAACTGAATCTCTTTCATGCTGAGTGGACTCAGAGGGGGAAAGATTCTAAAACATAAGCAAAGAGATCCCCATGGTACTTAGCCAGTGCTAACCCTGAAAAACATTTTGAATTGATGGATTATTACAACTCTGTCACCTCCTGAATAACAGACAAACTCATTCGTGTATTTATGCTTGCTTGCTTGAACCTGTAAATACTCTCATTTTTTTCCTAGTTAATAAACCTTTAGTTAGTTAATTATATGATTGGCTACAGTCACTGTCTTTGGTGTGAGATTTAATGTACAAATTGACCTGGGATAAGTGACTGATCTCTTGGGACTGGGAGCGACCTGAATATTTTGTGATCTTTGGTGTAAATGACCATTGATCACATAGTTCAGCTTGCCTGAATGGCAAAATAGACTGGAGTATCCAAGGTCACTGTCTATTGTACTACTTGGGAAGTTCACATCTGTTACTGGGTTGGTGAAATCCAATTATAGAACATACAACCAGTTTAGGGTAACTGCCCTACTTTTTGACAATCTGTCCTGAGGCAGGCAGTCTTGGTTATGAGCCACTCCAGAGAGAGTGACAAACTCTATATTAGAAAAAACACAGGAAAGTGAGTAGGAGCAAATAAGCACATTAAAAAGGCTTTTGGATGACTAACAGTCTCCCATTGTTAAAAAACTGTAATGTGTGAATGAGCTATTATAGGTTATTCAGTTGTAAAAAGAGAACTAAAGGATTCACATAACGTTTTATTTTAAGGTATAACAACTGGAAATTTATTTGACTGCTCAGGTAGAACTCTAATACTGTTTTCAATTTCTTTTATATCACAAGTTCTCTATGTATTTGAGCTGAAGAATGAGCATCCACAAGTATCATACATATATGAAACTGCGACACCGCATCTCAGTATGTAATTATGATTTATTGTCCAAATGGTTTCAAAATTATTTGTGATTGAAAAAGTTTGTTTATTATCATTCCTTGTGAGATTCAATATTTCTCAATGACTCTCTTGAATTTCTTCAAACCGGTATGTGTGTGGGGGAGGGGGGGAGAACCAATGTGAATATTTCACAAATGATCTTTTATTTCTCTGACAAAGTACCTGGCATTGTGTATATCACATCAAGATTCAAAAAAAGTCCGATAGCTGTGACACTATTTTCACAGTTGAGAGCACAGTGTTTCAATAGCAACAGTTCATATCAGCTGAGAGTGGATACTCATTTTTCCTAATATACTCAAAGGTCATGTAGTAATTCTGCTGGAGTAAACAGAGACAGATCTAGATAGATGGACAGATAAAAATGTTGATGCTGCCACAGCTACAAGATTAATCAATACAGATTATTTTGAATGATTCAGAGTGACAGTTGATGTGTGAATGAGACACAAACATTTTACTCCTAAATTAAACCTATTTGTATGAAAAAAAGGAGCTGTCCTACAAAAAATCCCCATCAGTGAGATTCCTTGTAATAAGCTACATCACTCACATATGACATTTACCCTAAGTAAATAGTTAGAGGATATATCATCACAAGATCTATCCCTGTTTGCTTTTTTCCCTGTGAGCAGAGCTATTGGCTTGCAAGATTTTAGAGTGTTCCAATACATGCAAAAAAGGGTGGGGCGGCAGGAGGATTGCAATGTTCAGTTTCCTTCCACATTTGAAATAACTACTAGGATACAAGCTGAGGACCAACATAGCTCTCTCTCTAATCTTTACCACACAGAATCAACCAGCCTCAGTTCTTATATTGTGTCAATCAACATGGTATCAGAGCACCTCTTAAAATATAGCTACAAAATTTATTTTTCTCTCTTTCCTCCAGTCAGCAGGGACTGGACTTTATTTAAAATAAGGGGCTAAAATCATAGAAATTATTATTTCTGATAAATAGTTCAACTAGCTTTGGTTGTCATCATAATGAACCCTATCTTATTTAACGTAACTTTTAGGTGAGCATAAGTAATGGTAAGACGCAGTGTCAGTTTTTCAAAAATGCACCAGGCACTTGGGATAATGGGAATTTCTGGGTGCTGGGCACTTTTGAAAATCTGGCCATTTATTTAGTACAGCTGCTAGACATTTTTGGAACTTCAAAATTAAGATGAATAAAGACAAACAAAAAGGAGGAAGAGTGGAAAAAATGCTGCAATTTCCTTTCTGCTTTTATTTCAAACCAGCAATATTATTTAGGTGCCTAGATGGCAAATGTTGGGTGCTGAGCTCTTTTCATAGAATCATAGACTTTAAGGTCAGAAGGGACCATTATGATCATCTAGTCTGACCTCCTGCACAATGCAGGCCACAGAATCTCACCCACCCACTCCTGTATCAAACCTGTGTCTGAGCCATTGAAGTCCTCAAATCCTGGTTTAAAGACTTCAAGATACGGAGAATCTTCCAGCAAGTGACCTGTGCCCCACACTGCAGAGGAAGACGAAAAACCGCCAGGGCCTCTGCCAATCTGCCCTGGAGGAAAATTCTTTCCCGACCCCAAATACACCTCTACCCTGATATAATGCGACCTGATATAAGGCAGGTTCACATACAAGGCGGTAAAGCTCTGAGACGCTGCTCTGAGCAGCATGTTAAGGGTGCTGGGCCAGGATCTGGGGGACAGGAGCTGTGGGGTGGCACTTTTGGGGGCCCTGCAGTCCTAGAGTGGCCCAGAAAATTAGTGGGGGGCCGGGAGCAGCCAGCTCTGCTTCCTTCGCCCTAACCCCCATGTTGCTCGGGGGAGGGAGCTTGGGGGAAGGGATCCCCCCCACACTCACCAGCAGCAGCGGAAGCGGAACAGCCTGGCCCCAGCCCAATCCATGCCACCAGCTCCCAGCCGCAGCGCTTTGCTTCCCGCTGCAGGTGAGTACAGGGGGCATCCTTTCCCCAACCTCCCTGCACTCACCTACGGCAGTAAGCGGAGCACCGCGGCTGGGAGGTGGCGGAGTGGAGTGGGCTGGGGCTGGGCTGCTCCGCTTCACTGCTGGTGAGTGCCTGTCAGCGGGTGAGGGGGTGGATAGGAGTCGGAGCAGTCAGGGGACAGGGGGATTGGGTAGGGGGTGGGGTTCTGGGGGTGATTGGGGACAGGGATCTCTGGAGGGGGCAGTCAGGAAACAAGGAATGGGGGGAGGGCAAAGCAAGTTTGATATAACACAGTCTCACCTATAACACGGTGAGATTTTTTGTCTCCCAAGGACCACGTTATGTTGGGGTAGAGGTGTATGGCAATCAGCTAAACCCTGAGCATGTGAGCATGACTCACCAGCCAGACACCCAAGAAAGAATTCTCTGTAGTAACTCAGATCGCACCCCATCTAACATCCCATCACAGGCCATTGGGCATATTTACCGCTAGTAGTCAAAGACAAATTAATTGCCAAAATTAGGCTATCCCATTATACCATCCCCTCCATAAACTTATCAAGCTTAGTCTTGAAGCCAGATATGTCTTTTGCCCCCCCTACTCCCCTTGAAAGGCTGCTCCAGAACTTCACTCCTCTGATGGTTAGAAACCTTCATCTAATTTAAAGTCTAAACTTCCTGATGGCCAGTTTATATTCATTTCTTCTTGTGTCCACATTGGTACTGAGCTTAAATAATTCCTTTCCCTCCCGAGTATTTATTCCTCTGATATATTTAGAGAGAGCAATCATATCTCCCATCTACCTTCTTTTGGTTAGGCTAAACAAGTCAGGCTCTGAGAGTCTCCTTTCATAAGACAGGTTTTCCATTCCTTGGATCATCCTAGTAGCCCTTTTCTGTACCTGTTCCAGTTTGAATTCATCCTTCTTAAACATGAGAGACCAGAACTGCACACAGTATTCCAGATGAGGTCTCACCAGTGCCTTGTATAATGGTACTAACACCTCCTTATCTTTACTGGAAATACTTCGCCTGATGCATCCCAAGACCGCATTTGCTTTTTTCACGGCTGTATCACATTGGTGGCTCATAGTCATCCTGCAATCAACCAATACTCTGAGGTCCTTCTCCTCCTCATTTACTTCCAGCTGATGAGTCCCCAACTTATAAAAATAGTTCTTGTTATTAATCTCTAAATGCATGACCTTTCACTTTTCACTATTAAATTTCATCCTATTACTATTACTCCAGTTTACAAGGTCATCCAGATCTTCCTGTAGGATATCCTGATCCTTCTCTGTATTGGCAATACCTCCCAGCTTTGTGTCATCCACAAACTTTATTAGTACATTCCCACTTTTTGTGCCAAGGTCAGCAATAAAAAGATTAAATAAGATTGGTCCCAAAACCAATCCCTGAGGAACTCCACTAGTAACCTCCCTCCAGTCTGACAATTCACCTTTCAGTATGACCCATTGTAGTCTCTCCTTTAATCAGTTCCTTATCCACCTTTCAGTTTTCATACTGATCCCCATCTTTTCCAATTTAGCTAATAATTCCCCATGTGGAACTGTATCAAATGCCTTACTAAAATCGAGGTAAATTAGATCCACCACATTCCCTTTGTCTAAAAAATCTGTTACCTTCTCAAAGAAGGAGATCGGGTTGGTTTGGCATGATCTACCTTTTGTAAAACCATGTTGTATTTTGTCCCAATTACCATTGACCTCAATGTCCTTGACTACTTTTTCCTTCAAAAATTTTTCCAAGACCTTGTATACTACAGATGTCAAACTGACAGGCCTGTAGTTGCCCGGATCACTTTTTTCCCCCCCTTTCTTAAAGATAGGAACTATGTTAACAATTCTCCAGTCGTACAGTACAACCCCTGAGTTTACAGATTCATTAAAAAATATTGCTAATGGGCTTGCAATTTCATATGCCAGTTCCTTTAATATTCTTGGATGAAGAGTATCTGGGCCCCCCAATTTCATCCCATTAAACTGAATTAGCTCATGATCGCTCGAACTAAGGTTGTCCCCTACTACCATTTCTTCTATTAGGTCCTCACTACTCACTAAAACCAAATCTAAAATGGCATCCCCTCTTGTTGGTTCAGCAACTACTTGGTGAAGGAATCCATCAGCTATCGCATCTAGGAAAATCTGAGCCCTATTATTATTACTAGCACTTGTCCTCCAGTCTATATCTGGGAAGTTAAAGTCTCCCATGATCACACAATTCCTATTAGTATTTACTTCAATAAAAAAAATTAAAAAGCTCTCTATCCATATCCAAATCAGATCCCGACGGTCTATAGCACACCCCAAGCACTATCTCAGGGGAGACTCTAGTAGCTTTCTTCTTCACAATGTGATTTTTGCCCAGACAGACTCTGTCTTATCCATTCCATGCCTTCCTATTTATTTACAGTCTACCTCATCATTGATATACAATGCTACTCCACCACCTTTGTCTTTATTTCTGTCTTTCCTAAACAGCACATACCCTTCAATACCTGTACTCCAGTCATGACTACTATTCCATCATGTTTCTGTTATCCCTATAATATCCAGTTTCACTTCCTTCACCAGTAACTCTAGTTCCTCCATTTTGTTACCTAGGCTCCTCGAATTGGTGTACAAACATCTTAATTCTTGCTGTTTGGCTTCACTCACATTCTTTACCCAATTAGGCCCAGACATTCTACTGCCAGTATCACCTATTAGAACTGTATCTACAGTACCCTTCCTCCATATGTCCATTTTCCGACCCATGACAGTATCCTTTCTTGCTTTGTTTTCTTCCCTCTCAGTGTTAAAATCTGGCGTGGAGATTACCTGGACATCTCCCAACCATCTCCTTCAATTCCTAGTTTAAAACTCTCTTAATCAATTGTGCCAGCTTCCATCCTAGAAGTCTATTTCCCTCCCTACTAAGATGAAGTCCATCCTGAGAAAACAGTCCTCTGTCCATGAGTTCCTCCCAGTGGCCGTACATCCCAAAGCCCTCCTTATAGCACCATTGCCTGAGCCATCTGTTGATCGCCATAATCTTGTCACACCTTTGTTGCCCTTTTCTAGGAACAGGCAGAATCCCACTGAAGATCACCTGAGCCTCGATTTCCTTAAGCATCTTCCCCAGCCTGGCATAGTCTCCCTTGATACGTTACAGCGAAAATCTAGCTGTATCATTCGTTCTCACATGAAGGACAATCAGTGGATTCTTTCCCACTCCCCTTAGGATCCTTTTCAGCCTCAGGTCTACATCCTGTATCTTAGCATCCAGCAGACAGCACACCCTTCTGTTCTTTGGGTCAGCTCTGGTTACAGGCCTGTCTATTCTTCTCAGCAAGTAGTCCCCTATCACATAGACTTGTAGTCCCCTATCACATAGACCTTTCCTGGTTATGGTGCGATTCTCCGGTCTACTCTGTTCCCTCTGGCTGCAAGTTCTCTTGATTACTATTCACCCTTGCAATCCTCTGCAACCCATCCCGTATCCTCCTAGGGCTCATGTTTGGTATCATCTCCATTGACTCTTCCCCTCTCTTAATAGAGCTAGCTGTTCTTCTCTTCTTCCTTGCCCTCTCACCTTCAGCGACCACCTGCTGTGCCCCAACTTCATTCTCCAGCTCTGCAAACCTGTTCCTGAGCTCTATTGCTCCTTCACTAGCCCGTCTTTTCCTCTGCTTGGTTCGCTTAGTCACATGCTTCCACCGTCCACATTCCTCACCCAGCAGTCTCCCCTCAGAATTCTTTGGCCCTGCTTCCATCTGCAGGTCTGAGCTTTTCCCTTCAGCCTCATCATGTCTTTGCTTCATCATCCGCTTGAACACCCTTCTAAACTCGACCAGAGTTTCCACCTGCATCTTCAATCCTCAGATCTTTTCTTCCATCAGCTCTATCAGGCGGCACTTCATGCAGACAAAACTCTTTTCAGGTACCCCCTCCAGGATCATGTACATGCTGCAGCTTCCACATCCAGTCATTTTCATTGTGTCTTCCACTGCACTGCTGCCTCTGTATCTGTCATAGGCTTCCCACCTAAATCCTGTAAATCTGGGAAACACAAACCAACCCAAAACACCACCACCCACAGCAAAACAAACCCCCCAACAAGAACCAAGACACTGCTAGAACTTTGCACACAAGGAAAAACATTCCCAAGATGAAACAATATAATAAAGGACCTAATTATTTTAAGTGGCCTAGTGCTGAGTTTCTTATCAACTAGAATTTAAACACCTAACTACCTGATTGCACCTACAAAAATACAATTATGCACTAATGACCAAATATCTCTGTTACTCCAGTGGTGCAAAGAGGCTGTAAAAAGACTACTTAATCAGCCCCTTAAGGAGTTTCCCACAATATAGGGAATTCTCAGGTCCACTCCCAGTGAAGCGTTCCTGACAGAAAGGAAGCATGACCAGAGTGTCTTGCCCTGCAGCTATCCCCAGCGATTGGATCAATGCTTTGAGGATAAAGCACTGCTCACATGGACCAGAGGATATGGCCATTCAGCTAATTCTGACTTATACCACATTAACACCTCTTGGGTTTGGCTCAAAATAATTATTTAATAGAAATACCGGTAATTAAATAAGAGAAAGGAAATAAAATGTACAAGAGATTCCTATAACCTTTATCAAATATTAAGGTAAGTATCTCCAATTGGGATGATGATGTTATTTTTGAAAATCTGTTTTGATTGTATACTATGTTTTATTACTTATACTGTGAAACTGTTGAGGGGTTTTGGTTTTGCTTTGAGGGTGGGGTTTGAGTTTTTTGCAAGATCCTGTTTTTAAAAAAATAATTTGAAAAAGGAATAATATCAAACCACTACTCTGAGTGCAGCTGGGCCATAGCTACTGAGATTCTGTGAGAACTGACAATTTGGTCCTGTTCCTGTTCCTTATTCATTTAATGGCATTTTACAGATATATAATAGCAGAAGAGTTATAAAGGATTGGAAGTCTGACAAGTGAAGACGGGAATGCCTAACAGTGAAATTCACTGATTAGAAAGCATTACTTTTTCACACTCAGGACCCATGTGATACTGTGAACCTCAAAGAGGTCAAAACAGAAATTCTCACAGCAGAATGCCGAATGCAATTTTGCAGTAATATATCCAAATGGAAAAAAATCATCTCGTAAAACACACTTGTACAGCTTGATAAATGTCATTTACATTTTGATTTATTTATTTTAAACTCAAGATGAAAACAGGCCATAGGGCCTTTTCATTTCTTTATCGCATAGGCTATTTAAAAAAGAAAAAATGTTCTCCTGGTTTTGTGCTAGAAAAATACATCTGTTTTACTCCAATTCAAATTTATGATCAGTGAAGGTATGGAAAACTAGTGAAGTTTTTTTACCCACAACATTGGATTAATGCTTGAAATTAAATGGCACAAATATAGTATATAGACATTTTCCTTAAATAGTAACTACTTAATAGGTATGACTTGGAAAATACTGTTTAACTACAAATTAAATGCACATTCCCACACATTACCTGATAACTATGCTTAGAGTAGTGGGCCCAAAAGTAATTACCCTCACCAAGAGGAGAGGTTGCAGAAGACAGAAATAATCATGTATTTATCTTGTAGCAAAGTACATAGTATGTTAATCTCCTGCCTCTACCTACTACTTAACTTGTAAAGAAATGGTCGATGATTTTGATGCAAATAAAGAGGACCTACTCCATATCTTTTCATTATTAAAAGAATCTTTTCATTATTAAATAACTGTTACAGATTTGTTGTGGAAGTAAATTCACTGAGAAAAAATAAATTAAAAAAAGCCAAATGATGCATATAACTAAATTATAAGAAAACGTGGGAAAGTCATTAAAAATAATGTGCCTTAAATTTTCTTCTAAGTTACTTACCATTTCTAATAGTTTTATCACTAATTGAGAAAAATACATGGAAGAGCTAGGAAGTAAGAAAGCTTTATTTATAACATAAGTGAGGCAGGATCATATAAAAAGAATAGATCCAGAAACTTAAAATCTCCAGCTATTAAGGGTTTGTATCATGTAGGGTGACCAGACAGCAAGTGCGAAAAATCGGGATGGGGGGGGTAAAAAGAGCCTATATAAGAAAAAGATCCAAAAATCGGGACTGTCCCTATAAAATCGAGACATCTGGTCATCCTATCATGTCATGGTGTTGCCTCAACACATTGTGATACAGCATCACAACCTGTTGATGCTGCATGACAACATGTCATAGCTCTGCTCCTCTCTAATATATCCTCAATAAACTGCTGTGTGAAGCTTTATAATGATGCATAATTACATTTCAGATCTGTTACTATGTTCCTGTCAGTCTGCACGTATAAAGATGTTTGTTTGTTTTTAAAGAGATCGTTGACACATTCTATACTATACTAAGTAGAGATTAATAAGTGACTCTTTGATGGAGTACTTCATAATGTCTCCTTTCTAGCTGTTTATAAATTATTTCAATCCAGTGCATGGTTTAATATGGACTTGAGTTTTAAAAGCATAATAAAAACACTTCTATACATGGCAAAAACATTAATAACTGGACCATTTATTTTATATCAAATGCACCTTTCCTGAGTCAGCCTGGTGTTTATGTAGCAGCATGTCTGACTTCTGGGCTTAGTTTTGTCCCTGGCTCCTTGGGCTGGGAGCACTATGGAGGCAGCCCACTGAGCTTCAGAGCAGAGAACAAGTATGTATTGGTCTCTGGTGATATTCTCCTATCAAAAGAAATTGCATAAACCTCTCAATATCTGGAGAAAGTGATAATGCACTTTTCTTGGAGGTGATGAAGATGGCAGTGAGGTGGTGGGAGCTGAAGGGCATACAAGAGGACAGCCAGCAAAAAATCTACCTTGATGAATTAAGGGAAAGGCTTGCAAAAGCACTAAATGGATTTAGAAGCACAATTGCCATTGTTGTATACAATCCTGTGTCAGTCCCAGGATATTAGAGAAATAGGTGTGGGGGGGAGGTAATATCTTTTTATTGGACCATCAGTAGTTGGTCAAACAGAACATATTATCTCACCCACCTTGTCTCACAATCAGGAGCGGCTCTAGGTATTTTGCCGCCCCAAGCACGGCAGGCAGTCTGCCTTTGGCGGCTTGCCTGTGGGAGGTCCCCAGTCCCGCGGATTCGGCGGCACACCTGCGGGAGATCCGCAGAAGCCGCGGGACCAGCGGACCCTCTGCAGGCATGCCGCCGAAGGCAACCTGCCTGCTGCCCTCGCGGTGACTGGCAGAGCGCCTCCCGTGGCTTGCCGCCCCAGGCATGTGCTTGGCGTGCTGGTGCCTGGAGCCGCCCCTGCTCACAATTCTCATTGATAGTCAGGAGGCCTTCTGCTTCCTACATCCCTTTGGTGCTTTTAAAAATCTCCCCATCATTTAGTGCACACTTTTACTTTAAAGAACTTAATTTCTTACACATGTACAGAAATATAATTTATATTCCCATCACTCTAGTGACTTAAACATGACTGAACTCATGTATTGTAATTTTTGAAGGGGCAAGGAGAGGAATTATCCTGTTATGTCAGTTTTTAATATCAAAATGAATGATTACTGCTGAGCCTTAAAAATCCAGCTCAGAACACTGTTAGTAATGACAATGTTGCCACAACACCACTATCTAGTGGCAGCTGCAAACTCACAAAATGTCAAATATAATTTCAACAGTTTATCCAGTGAGCTTTATAAAAAAAAATGAATCTATCTTTGTGAGGTTTAAATTAGAGATTGAGGAGAAACTCCAAAGGGGTTCAAAGTTTTGGTTTGGATATTTATCAAACAGCAAAGCATAGCCTAGTGTTTTGGTGTGAAAACTGGGCTGGAAATCATCTGCTTGGGGATACAATATGAATGTAAAAATGAATGTTAGTGACATTTATTTATATGTGCTAATATTTTTCTGTATGCAGAGGAAAATCATCAACATATTTTTAAAGGTCAAAAGCCTTTGCATAATATATTTCACTCCATGGGATGGATACTCTGATGTGTAATTCAATTGCTGCATTTACAATGTTACCCCTACCAAAACACGCTTTTAACCTTTTTGATTACTGATATATTTTCTTTCCTTAAAAAAATTCTATTTGGAGGAACCATTTTGTTTCTCTCTTTTGTAGTAGATACTTTACTTTGAATTTATTTTCTCTTCTAATTTTAGATGACTTTCCTGTCCAAGATCTCCATCATCATTTATTCTACTGGATGGAGATCAGTAGACGTGATGATTGTATTCCAATCATCTCCCTTAAAAGATCAGTGGTATTCTCCCAACTAAAGTTATCTACTATTTTAAGTCCTCGTATATTTAAAACTTTGATCAATTGCTCTCTTCATCCAGAGATAGTAGAACTGAGGATTTAATTCCACACAGTCTTTCTGCAGGGACCCCAATTCTGCACTCCCTGTTTAAAACAAGAGTATTCAGAGGAACCACCCAATGTCACTTTTAAAGTAATATTGTTTGTGTGACCAAAGCGCATTCTCCCTTTCCTACTGGAGGAGGGGTTAAATTAGTGTGCCTGGAAGGATAACCCTGATAGTAGCAGTGGATCTGGAGAAGCCCCAGAGGAGCCGGAAAAGAAAGCAGAAGACTTAGTGTAAGAAATGGAACAGTAGGAATGTGGTGGTTGGGTGTTTTAAGAATATATTTCCATTATGTAGAGGGAGAGCTTTCTAGCCCTGATGTGGTATCTTTCTTAGCCTCAGGGCCTGTCCTGTGTACCTGTTGCACGCAAAACAATGGGGGGGGATTTCTCTTTCTGTCCGAGGGACCACAACTTAGCCCCAAAAGAGCAGAAGAGGACTGTGCAGCAGAAATGATACAGCTCTAAATTAGTGATTGTGAACCTCAAAATTTGGTTCACATGAAATTGCCAAAGTTTGGGCTTTTAAACATGATACATGTATTTATTTTGTAGTCCAAAGTGGACTGGAGATCTGGAAAAAAAAAAAAGCTTTCCTGACTGCTTGTCAACACTTATTCATCCCAGTCACAAAGAGAAAAGAGATCAACATGGAAAAAAGCTAATCAAACTTTTGGGAATTTGGTTCATTCTTCCTTACTCAAAATATCAGTCACTGATTTTAGTCACTGGCCTTATACAGACAGGAGAAGTGAACTTAAGTTTGGGAATAGCAGCTTTAAACACCATGTCCTTTTTTTCAGTAGGTCAAGTAGAAATTTAATTTTGTATTAACAAAGTTTTGTGTTGTATTTTATTATGCACGCACACACACACAGTATTCACAGATGGACTTGTGATATTCCCAGGCCAACAGCAATTCCGTGACACCCCTGCTTAATTACTCTATTACTGGTCAATCCTCAAGAGGTTTTCCAATGTTCTTTCATGCTGACTAAGTATGAATCAATCTACTCTTATAAAGGTCATTGTGTTTGCAAGAGTGACCAAGCTTTCATGGAGGTGTTTAGAGTGTCCTCATAGACTAGTCTAATTTAGGCCTTGAAAATATGTAGGTTTTTCAGGGCCTTGGGTGAAAGTAGGCTAGTTAGATCCCGGACAGTGAAGTTACTCTGCATTTGAACACTGGATAAAAAGAAGGCTGTTGTCTGTTCCCTGAACCTTCTTCTCTGCAACCAGGATGGGTCACATTTATTTTATTAAGTTGTGATGTTGAGGCCACTTGGCCAAATCCAAAGCTTGAGCTTGTCCTTCATTGGCCCCTGGCATTTACAATGTAGCCTTACCGTGTGTCAGTTACTATGGTAACTGATTTCGTACTTGCTCTGATATTCAATACATGCATAACACTGATGCTATTTGTTGATGGATAAGTTAAATCACCCTTAGGCAGCCTAAACATACGTTTTCTGAGTCTTTAATGAATACAGGTTTGGTATATGAAAGGATTTCTCAGCTAACATTCTTTTTCAGAGGACATTCCGGAGAGTAACTGTTTTCCCATAGAAAAGAGTTTAACAAGCTGCTAAAACATTATTGCTTAGGAGTAGAGTGTGAAAACTCGAAATAAATGCACTTGTTGTTTTCATCAAGCCTTAATATGCAAATTTAGCACCAAATATTCTATGTTCTTTTGTGTCAAAACAGAACTAATATGACAGATATCTAGACTTGTAAGGACAATGCATTCTCAGAGCATGATTTTTACTACTCATATAATGAATTCTAACCCTGTAGAGTATCATAATAGAACTATGGTAGTATGGAGTTATGTTAAGAGAGACAGAATGGAATCATTTATCTGCCTATATTCAAATTCCCTTATCTTTGTAGGTCAGATGAAACACAATCTGGACTTGGACTACCTTTCTGGTTCCATTTATAAACAGTTTCATAATTATTGAAAGGTTATACATGTAAATGTAGACGTATAAATAATACTAACACATGCTCCTGTTTCAATACCACTACCTAGACCCTAGAAGCATCCTCCCTTTTTTACCCCACATCCCCAGCTGATCCATCTATGTCCTTTGCACAATTTGTGTATCACCACAGGAAATTTGAGAGGTAAGTTTGCTCTGATAGCTCTCTGATATGCATTTCATAACCCTCTGAACTCATACCCTATCATGAAGACATACTGAGACTTTGTCCCTTTGTGACTTTGTCTTTCCATGTTATTTAACACTAATCAATATATGTGTACATCACTACATTGTTATTTCAAACAAATATTATGTTGCGTTTACAGTGTTGAGATTCACATTCGTCAGGGATTTCACTATATCATATTTTCCTAAGCAAATGCATTTTTGATTAGTTTGAAATCCAGTTTACTCTATATTAAATGTTTATTCATACAATATATTTTGCCATCTATATTCTAAATAGAAAAGGCTTATTCAATGCTTTACTCACAAGCGCCTATATTAAATAGCTTTTTTAAATCCTGTGTCTCTCTCAAGTATCCCCAAGCAACATTAAGTAAATATTTATAGCAAGCTAGCTACAATTTCCCTCTGTGCTTAGGAGGCAGAGCAAAGGAATGAAAAAGATGTAATGGTATTCACCAATTTGTTTTTTTCTCATCAGATCAGGGCAGGGTGACCCAAACTCTAATGGAACCAACCTTCTTAACACATATTGCTATGTCTTGTTATGCCAGGACCACCTTTCTCTTCCTCCATTCCATTTGTAAATATAACCTAAGCATTCCCATTAGCTGACAACATGTACTGCCTATCTTAAATTTCCCTTTGTCAATTTCAGGAGTCTCTTTTCCATAATGCTTTATTTACTATAAGTGATTAAAAGGTACAGAAAAAGTCTAGAGACATCCTCCTGCCAAATCCATTTGGAAAAATATTGACATCTTATAACGATGACTATGCAAATATTTTTTGTTAATAAATACTGTACCTCCTTAGGAGATGCATTACAGAAGCTCAGAAGAGCAGATATTTTATTGAAGTAGAACAATACTGTGAGTATAATAGACATGAAGTCCAGATATTTAATTTAAATATAACTGAAGCTGGAGGTCATTGACTGTTTCAGTGTGAATTTGTACCTCCTACAAGAGACTGTGACATATCTAATCTGTACCCTATCTACATATTCATAGTCACTTTCTAATTATTTTCAGGATCCTTTTTGGCATGACAGATCACACTAACAGCATCATTAACTCTGATGTGCAGTAGCACAATACTGATGGTATGCACAGCGTAATATATCTTGGAAAAACTAAATAACTTCCCAAGTTCAATTGAATCACTATTATTCTCTTGCTGTATGTTAATGAGATTGGAAAACCATTTCAAGTAAAACTATCAGAACACTAATTTAGACTTTACTGGCTCTCCATAGAGCTATTTTTTACAGGTTGTGTTTGTGCACAGTACTGCAGTTCAATTACAGAAGATAGATAAACATGCTCTTGATAGCACGCCTTCCCTTATACTCATTTCACTGCAGCATTTGGTGGCCATTGCAAATAACTTTGCTACGAACAATCTGGTTTTCATGGAGTTAAAAGTTTACCTACATGTTCATTGCATTCTGAGGTCATTAAAATATATAATGAAACCCATCAACTGGAATTCCATTAGAAGATGAACTCTCATGCCAGCTCATTCATTGGTGACGGTTTTCCAAAATTAATTAAATGTGTGTAACTATAGATTACCACATTTGCCACACAGCTCAAAAGGAAGCAGATTTCTTTCATGCTCAAAATGGGTATGATCCAAAGCATGCTGAAGTTAACAGAATGACTTTCAGTTGCTTCAATAGGCTTCAGATCAGACCCAAAGATTACAGAATCTAGTTTATTAACCTGAAAAGTTGGGGCAATTTTAAAAGGATGGCCAGCAGTGATATAAAATTTGAAACTCTCATTTGCTGGTCTTAATATGTTTTTCTATGTGCTTCCATAATGTTTCCCATCACATTGCTATATAAATTCAAGATAAAGCCAACCTGTGTTCTATTGAGATTTGGAGTATTAAGATTTACTGGCCCCAAAGGCCAAAATTAGCCAATATGCACTACACGGGAAAAATCTTGATGTTCAAGCTGTACTAGCAATATGTATTAGTGTGTTACTGCATACACTCTGAATGTCTTCATCAGAAACTTTTAAATGAGTCTCCACTGTGGCCATGAATTTCAGAAATGTTGCAGTTTTTACAAAGAAATAAGAGGTCCAGAAAAAAAACTGAATCCAGCTGCTGTCATGACTCAGAGGAGTCTCTTAAGGGGCGTTTGTTATGATTCCACCATCACACTGAAGGGAATATTGAGGTGGTTTCCCTACCTCTGATGGAGTCAACATCTCTTGATGTTATTAATTCATACCTGTTAGTGAGAACTTGTCCCTGGAATTAATAAAACTATTTTCATAGCAAATGTTTGGCTTTGGAATCAGATTACACCAAATTGTATGTATATTTAAAGAAATAAAAGTCCCCCGAGGAGGAGACACCAAAATCCACCAGTTTTCAGGAGCAAAGTCTGATATTCATTGGACAGAACATTTCATATAACTTTGCTCCCTAACTGGTATTTGTCAAGCTATCTTGCAGTGACTCAACAGTGGGTGTACCAACCTCAGGGCAGACTGTTAAGAACTAAGGCACAAACCCCAAAGTGGATGTGAAGTCTATTCTTATATTTCATCAACCAAGCATCAAGTGTAAAGGCATCAGGCACTATAACAGCCTAACCATTGAGTCATATACAGTCCCCTTGGGTACTCCAATCTGCCTCACCACCTATGTGAGCCTACCATCGTGATAGATGTTCCATTACACCAAGGATCACAACAATATTAAGGTTACTCCCCGGCCCAAAGCAATGCTTGTAGCCAATCCTAGAATAAACTAGTTAAAGATGCATTATATGGGAAAAGGAAACAAATGAGTTATTTACAAGGATAAAGGAGCTAAACATATACAAATATGTTCCAATCTTAGGTTTCGCAAAGTAATAGAAGCTTCTATAATAAGCAAGCTCTGTATATCCCTAATGGCTAACCCAGGTTAAACACTGGGAATCTTTTGCTTCTGCCTAGTAATCCTCCTCCCTCCCCTTCCTGAGTCAAAGCAGCATAAAGATATAGTTCCTTCTTGTTAGGGTATTTTTATTCCCTTCTGGTTTGAGCTGGAAACTCAGCTGATAGGAGGAATTCACTTGCAGCACTAGTCTTCATGAGGGCAGGGGAGATGAGAAAACAACAAAGTCTTTTGTCCTCTTTTATGTTCCGCTCTAGTCCATCTGGCATTACATGGGCCTTCCTTGTCAGTCAAGATTTAACACCTTCTGGTTGAGATCAGCACTTTAACTAATTCATGTGTCTCTCCTGTCTGATGATTTACACACAGTAATAGATGCTTCCAATGTAAACACTTACATGTTACTATACAATATAGGATACAGATGTTACCAGTGAGATTAATGCAGGCAGCAACTGCCAAGCATTCGATAAAGTCTAACCACCAAACACTTTCTTATAGTTCTAAAACCAATCTTAACAAAGAGGTGGAGCCAGACTGATTCCAGCTATGTATTTGTCAGTATTCAATTGAGGCATGGGGACCTTGGCTTGAGCTGGCACCTAGTCTGCCACCATCATAGTATTACCTCTTTATTTGTATCAGAGGGTAGCTGTGTTAGTCTGGATCTGTAAAAAGCAACAAAGAGTCCTGTGGCACCTAACATCTGTTAGTCTATAAGGTGCCACAGGACTCTTCCTTCCTCTTTATTTGGTTATAGATCAGGGGTCGGCAACCTACGGCACACGTGCCAAAGGTGGCACGTGAGCTGATTTTTGATGCTCAGCCTGCCGCCGCTCTGGGGTTCTGGCTGCTGGCCCCTTGCCAGCTGGGGTCCCCCCCTGCCGCAGCCCCACTCACCTTGCATAGGCCCCCTGCCAGACAGGGTCCAGGCCTCTGGCCCTGCTCAGCCCTACCAGCGGCCAGCTCCAGTCACCTCAGCTGCCGATCTGGGGTTCCAGCCGCTGAGCTCCTGCCAGCCGGGATCTGGATCTCTAGCCTTGCTCAGCCTGCTTTCTGGTCTGGAGTCCCAGCAGGCCACCCTGGGCTCTGCTCCTGGTCTTGAATCAGTGCTCTGCAGCCTCCCCGCTGTGGCCCACTGTCCCCAGCCTGGGACAGTGAGGGTTGCACACAACGCAAGAGGAGGTGCAGCTCAGCACCCCCATTTTAAAATTGCTTATATCAGACCACACAGTGTTTCACCTTGTGCCTGCCTTCTATCGCCATTATTTTCCCACTGAGAGTTGAAGGGAACATTTGACAAAATGGCAGCTCCTAAGAAAGTGAAGCTAAATGTCCGATCATTTCAGCCTGCTTGGACAGAAGCATTTGGATTTATTGAAAAGAAGGACTGTGCTATTTGTATTTTCTGTTATGAAAGTGTTGTTTGTCGCACATCAAGTGTTCGATGACATTTTGAAACAAAGCACAAGACAACCTTTCTTGACGAAGCAGACAAGACTGAATCAATCAAAAAGGCAGTAGCAGCCTATGAGAAGCAAAGCAGTGTTTTTTAAAAGCTTAAGTGTAAATTTGCACCACTGTATTAAATCAAGCTACAGAAGGAAGTTACAAGACTGCACAGTGCATTGCAAAAAACAGAAAGCCGTTTACAGATGGGGAATATATAAAAGAAGTTTTTCAGCAGTTCGGAGATTTTGTTCAATGATTTGCCAAATAAAGATACAATCATATCTAGAATAAAAGAACTGCCCATCTCTGCCAGAACAGTTGAGACATGCGTAAGTGAAATGGCAGTAAACATTAAGGAAAAGCAGATGACTGCATTGAAAGACACAGCAGTGTTTAGTGTTGCAGTTGATGAGAGCGTGGATATAAATGACGTTCCACGTTTGGCAGCTGTTGCAAGATATTGTGCTTCCGATGAAATCCAAGAGGAACTTTGTTGCCTAAAACCCCTGCATGTCACAACAAAGGGGGAAGATATACTGGAAAGTTTTGTAAACCATTTTGAAGAACGAGGAGTTGACATCAGAAAAATATGTTGTGTGACAACAGATTTTGCTCCTGCCATGGTCAGAAAACAGAAGGGATTTGTAAAGGTACCTGAAGATCAAATTGGCCATCCGACACTCAAATTTCACTGCATCATCCATCAAGAAAACCTGTGTGCTAAAATTTCTAATTCAGAGCTTAATAATGTGATGAATACAGAGGTGCAAATTGTGAATTTCCTTGTTGCTCGATCTGCTTTGACTCACAATTTCAAGCACTGCTAGAAGAGATGGACAGTGCTTATAACGACATCCCACTTCACAGCAACATTCGGTGGCTAAGTCGTGGCAAGGTTTTGGTGTGCTTTGTAAACTGTTTTGATGCAATCAAGGCCTTTTTGTCGGAAAAAGAACAAAACTACCCCGAACTGGATGATGACAAATGGCTGTGGAAGCTCATGTTTCTAACTGATATCACCGCTCACCTAACCGAACTCAACCTCTGTCTCCAGGGTGCAGGGCAAACAGTTCTGGATCTTTATGAAGCCTGGAAAGCATTTGTTGTGAAACAAGCAGTTTTTTCCAGGGATATTCAAACTTCTACTTTTCGCTACTTCCAACTCATAAAAGAGCTATCGACACATTTCACTGTCTGTGTCGATGAGATTGGAAAGTACATGCAAGGACTGGAATCAGAATTTTCTGACAGATTTCAGGATTTCCAGCGATTTAGCCAAATGCTTTCTTTTCTAATTAAACCTGAAAAGTTCAATGAAAGCGACTTGGATTTGTCTGTTTTTCAGTGGATGGGTGTTGAAGATTTTGATTCATTCAGTTAAAAAGCTCAGAATTGTGGACATCAAACTTTGTGGATCTGCGGAGCGCACTTGAAGCTACCGAGAGAGATCACGGGGCCTCTATTCTGACCTGCTGGACATCCCTGCCAGTGAAATTTAACTGTTTGAAGAAAATTGCGTTTGCAGTGCTTTCAGCATTTGGATCCACATATCTGTGTGAACAGGTATTTTTACACATGAAATCTGTCCTCTGTCCCTCTTGGAGCCGGTTAACAAGTGATCACTCAGAAGCCTGTGTTCAGCTTAAAGTATCCAAATACGTGCCAGACATTGGAAAACTCAGCAAGGAAAAGCAAGGGATAAATAAAGCTTCAGAAACATTTTGAAAACCTTGTTTACTTTATATATAACAGTAGTTTGGTTATATATTATAGACTTATAAAGAGACCTAATAAAAAACATTAAAATGTGTTACCAGCACGCGAAGCCTTAAATTAGAGTGTATAAATGAAGACTCGGCACACCACTGCTGAAAGGTTGCCGACCCCTGTTATAGATATAAGGTGTGGTTGCTTAAATGAGAACAAATATTAATAAACTCCTCATTCCATTCATATGCAAGATGTCTGGCTGACAACATTCCAGACATTAGCATTGTTCACCTTATAGGAGGTATATATATTTATATGATTATTTTCTTGCATATAGTTACAGTATTCACCAGTGAACAAAAATCCTTCTCCATCATCCATGAGTGAATAACAGAATGTGATTCACAATGTGAACAGCTGTGATTCTTCTCCATGTGAAGTGGTAGGAGATAGGGACAGGAATCCGGGTACCAAGCAGGTATCATTCATTCCCTGCATTTTGCAGATTATATGCATATTCCACATTAGTTCCTTGCCCGTCCATGCAAAATTTCCCTTTGAGAGTGAGGTGAGAGAATTCACAACTACACTGATTTTCCAGTCCCTCTTCCTGGGTGTTTGTATTGGGCTGGAGGCAATGGTACTCAAACACAAACAGTACTCCAGCCTGGAGGCTGAACTGTCAGCCAAAGAGGAGCTCTGTCTGGAAGGAAGATCTTTCTTCCATGGAGATGAATTACTCAGTTTGGGCTCTGGGGCATGATTTTGGGCTCACTGTGAGAAGAAATATACATACAGAAACTTACATAAATGACAATTTCACAGATACATTTGGGCCAGATCCTTAGCTAGTATAGATCAATGTAGCTGCACTGATCCCAACAGAGCCAAGCAATTTACACTAACTGAGGTTCTGGCCCAAAGTAATTATCTTAAAGTATGATTATTTATAACTTCACAGTGATAACTCATCATCACATATTGCACAGTGCACTTGTTATATTTATTGGCATTATTTAATACATGGAGTAATTCCCATATATGACTCTTATTCCATTTGTACTGCCCAGAAATACAATTCATACGCCTGCCAGTTTGGCAGCTGACATGCAGGATTCATATGTAAGATAGATGTTAAAAATTAGAGACATCTTTTGCAATGATAACAGGTTGATAAAAATGTCAATTTTTCTAACACATCACCAGCAGCCAATTTGGCTTGCACGACTTACAGAGGTTTTTTGGTCTCTCTCCCACCCCCTCAACCCTCCATATGCCACAGATTGATTTGTATGGAATTATTTTCCTGTAAAATGATAATAAACGGTGTCCCTAACTAGCAGTAATCCATGTTTCATATTTTAATATAATCAATGTGTGCCCATCTGTACTGAAGTGTTTTACCACAAACCATGAGTTGTTAAATGAACAATTAAATTAACACTTTTTAAAAAAAAACATAGAATATCTGACTAGATAAGTTATGAATACTTAAAACCCTTGATATTATGGGAGAGGTTAGAGAATGCAAAGTTATACTATTCACAAAAAATTAAGTTACATGATCTAACACTATGTTCATTCAGCAAGTACTTAACTACTTTAAAGAACTGAGTTGATATTTGAGTTAGTCTATACTTTATAGCTGTTGCCTCTGCCAGCTGGTGGCAAGACACTGCCTCTGACTTAATCAACTGATAAAGTTCACAAAACTCTGGCTGGATTAATTTCATTGTGTGCACAGCCTACACATTGCCACATTGGAAACTCAGACTGGGACTCTCTTAGCAGAGTCAAATCTCCTTCTCGCCAAGCCAAAATATTCTGTGCTTAAGTTGCCCCTGCCTGAAGTCAATTGAGCCAAATTCCACTCTGGCATAAACAGGCACAATTCCACTACATCAATAAGATAATCAAAGCTATATAATGAAGCAAAGCAAAGCATAATAATGAGCTCTGGCACAAGATTTAAACAGAATTGGGCCCATATACGTCAGAGTGGAAGTTGGAAAGCATGAAAAATCCCAGGACAACAGTTATACTGGAGCAGAAATGCTGATCTTCCACCTCTCTTAGTGTTCTCAGAAAATAAAGTGTTCATGGGGGCAGGCATCCTATGTACAAAGGTGTTATCTTTCATTGTTACCTTTCAAAGTGCAGTAATGGCATAATATCTGATACTTGAGCACTCTTTAGCAGAGCTAGGGAAAGTTTTCGAGCCAAAACTTATTTTTGGCAAAAAAATGCAAATGCAGACACTGAAACATTTCACAAATTCATGTCAGTTTCATTGAATTGTTTGTTTGAATAGTTCAACATCTTTGAAACTAAACATTATGTTTGATGCACTTTTTGTCTCAAAATCTCCTCAAATATTATTTTAAAACCCCCACAAATAATATGTAAAAATGGTCAAAATCAAACAAAATGTTTCAGTTTTACTGGAACAAAATACTTCATTTGTCCTGAAATAAATTTGTTTTTGACTATTCAATTCTCTGTAGATTTAAAAAAAAATAATTAAAAATCCAACCTGAAATGATTTTTTCCAGCTTTTCAAAATTGTTGATGAATTCTCCCTCCCTCCCCTCCCCAAAGCAGTTATTCACCCAGCTCTACTCCTTAGTCTAGTAGCAGAAGTATAACACTAATGGCTGGAGTTGAAGTCTCAAAGGTTCACTGGAAGTAAGAAACAATTTTTCTTTTTCTTTTAGAAACAGTGAGGGTAATTAACTAGTGTAACAGATTAACAAGAGATATGGCAAACTGTTTATGACTTGTGGTCTTTAACTAAAGACTAGATACCTGTATAAAATATATGCTCCGGTTCAATCAATATTTTGGAGGCTTGATGCAGGAATTGCTTGCTGAGATTGTATGGCCTGTATTATGCAGGAGGTCAGTCTAGATGAGTGGTCTCTTCTTATCTATTCGTTTAATATTTTTAAATCTATTGTTTGAGGATTTAATTCACATTGAAATCATTAGGAGTCTTTCTAAGGAGGGGTGAGTTGTGCTCTTATAGAAAGAATAAGAAACTGTACACTGATCTCTAATCCATTATTAGATGTAAGTGTGGAGAACCAGAAACATTATTTTTCAGTACGTAGCATGACATTAAACTTCTAGTAGCTGCTCAAGCACTCTCACTAGTAGCGGGCAGAGGAGAGGAAAAAACATCTTACCCAGCTTGACCCCTGTATTTAAAACAAATATCACCACCTTTATCTAAACATGCTTTTCCCCTATCCAACTCTGTCTTCTCTATCTATGCCTCAAGCTTTAGATATGTTCAATCTCTTGTCAGTCAAACAAATTTCAGCTGTTACCAAGGATGCCGATTAAGAGCTTGCATGCTCATGTAATGCTTTCATTTACTGAAACCTTCAAAGTGGATAAGAGCCTCTCATGGACTCATCTTCCTTCAACAGCCAATCCACTCTCTATTTGGTTCTCGATATATTTCATTCTGTGGACCACCAGGAAAGTCTCTACAAACCAGTGGTGGCCTGTACGGGTCTCTCACACACTCTGTTACTAGTATTTGAGTAATACCTAGGGACCCCTATCCGGATCAGGGACTCATTGTGCTGGACACTGTATTATACATAAAAAGAGTTAAGACAGTCTCTGCCATGAAGAACCACAAATAAACATCCAATACACATTTATGTTTTAGAATTATGGGGTTATTTATAGGAAAATTACAGATCTGTGATAGCCAGATCCCCAGCAACCAAATACAAACCCTATTCTGCAATATTTTGAACATCTCCTTGCTGTGTATCATAGAATATCAGGGTTGGAAGGGACCTCAGGAGGTCATCTCGTCCAACCCCCAGCTCAAAGCAGGACCAATCCCCAGACAGATTTTTACCCCAGTTCCCTAAATGGCCCCCTCTCCTACAAAGAACTTAATGCCTTCAAAATCTACAGAGATCGGGGGAGTGAGGGCATTTCGTACTTCACAGGAGCAGTCAAATAGAATGGAGGCTCAGACCCCATGCTAGAAAAACAATGCTATTGTGTCCTGTATATTGGTAAATATGAAAAGAAGAACGAATACTGAAACACATTTTTCTAGACAGATGCCTTAATTAAATGAAGGGTGAATTATGACACATTATAGTAGCTGTGTTGGCAGGCAAGGGCTTGAAGGCAGAGACTCATCAGCATAACTGCTGAAGGCTTGAAATAACACACCATAAAGTGTTTAATAGAACATTTTCTTATGTGTACAACACTTTATAATAAAATGATAAGTATTATTTCTGCTACACACAGAATATTAATGTATTGTTAAAACAAAAAACAAATAGAGAATTATGCTGTTTTAATTTCCCATCTGAAAATTGTTATTAGCTTATTGAATAATTCAGTTGTCTCCTGTGCTATAAAATCAGGACAGAAGTGGGGCTTCAGAAGTCAGACTGAAGTTTGTATTTCTAATAGGTGAAGAATACTAATACACTGACCCCATTATATGATAGTTTGTCATTTACACTAGTTAAGGAAGTCAAGTTGGTAGCACTGGGAATGTTAAATGTTAATGGGAATGTTATTCATACCAATGCAGGACATTGCATCCAAAAGCAAAGATTTTTTTTTCAGACGTGGGGATGCTAATTTTCCCACTGTCGTCCTAAACTACTATCAAGAAGAGTCAAGTCAGAAAGATAGTCACCTTGTATGAAATCTAAAAGGGTAGCAAACCCAAGGTGTATGATTTTGTTGAGGCACAATGGAACTTGATGCATTTACAGCAGAGGCTAACAGAGGGAGTTTGCCTGGGATCTGTCCGAGAGGAGGTTCGCTAAGTGCTGCATTGGGGAGCTGTGTTGGTGAGTATCTGAGTCTCTGTTGTGGGGACAGTTTGTCAGTTTGACCATGTGTTTGATTGTTTGTTTGAAAAGTGTGAATTGGGCGTGCTTTGTTCCAGGTGGGCCTTGAGCGGGCCTGACTGTTATAAAAAGGCAATCAGCAGCGAACCAGCTGAGCAGTGAACAGCGGAGACTAACAGAGGGAGCTCGCCTGGGGAGAGCGCACTGAGGCTTTCATCTTGAAGGCTTCTCTGAGGCTTTGGCTACACTTGCATTTCAAAGCGCTGCCGCGGCAGCGCTGCCGCGGCAGCACTTTGAAGCGCTAAGTGTAATCAAAGCACCAGCGCTGGGAGAAAACTCTCCCAGCGCTGTCCGTACTCCACTTCCCTGTGGGGAATAACGAACAGCGCTGGGAGCGCGGCTCCCAGCGCTGGGGCTTTGACTACACTGGTGCTTTGTAGCGCCGCAATTTGCAGCGCTGCAGAGGGTGTGTTTTCACACCCTGCTGCAGCGCTGCAAATTTGTAAGTGTAGCCAAGCCCTGAGTAGTTACTGCAACAGCTGAGGAAGCTCTTAGAAGGAAGGTAATATGGAAGGTGAGCATTCAGCTGTTGTAACTTGCACAGGTTGTGCCATGTTTGTCTTTCTTCCACAGGACAGAAGCGACTTTGTCTGTACAAAGTGCAAGCTGGTCTCTATATTGTAAGAGAAAGTTCAAGGTCTGGAGAAACAAGTATTGACCCTGTGTTGCATATGAGAAAATGAAGATTTCCTGGACAGACATCAGGATATGCTTCTACGGGCACAGCATTCTGAAGAATCAGAGCAGGCTGTGCAGCGGGGCGGTGAAGAAATTTGGCAGCATGTGACTTCCAGAAGAAGAAAGAGGAGCGTCCATGTACCAGCAATGGAGATAGAGGTGAGCAACCATTTTCATGGTCTCTCCACTGGTATTAATGCGGAGAGTGGACTAGATGATACATCTGAGGGAAGGGAGCAGAAGGAGACCCCACCGACTGGAAGGCATGAGATGCACTGTCCTAGGGATGGGGGTCCCATGACCACCGCTCCCAAGAGAAGGAGGAGGGTGATGGTGATTGGGGACTTCCTCCTCAGGGGGACTGAGTCATCTATCTGCCTCTCCGACCGGGAAAACCAAGCGGTCTGCTGCTTGCCAGGAGCTAGGATTCATGATGTGACGGAGAGACTGCCAAGACTCATGAAGCCCTTGGATCGCTATCTCTTCCTACTTCTCCACGTGGGCACCAATGATACTGCCAAGAATGACCTTGAGCAGATCACTGCAGACTACGTGGCTCTGGGAAGAAGGATAAAGGAGTTTGAGGCACAAGTGGTGTTCTCGTCCATCCTCTCTGTGCAAGGAAAAGGCCTGGGTAGAGACCGTCGAATAGTGGAAGTCAACGAATGGCTACGCAGGTGGTGTTGGAGAGAAGGCTTTGGATTCTTTGACCATAGGATGGTGTTCCAAGAAGGAGTGCTAGACAGAGATGGACTCCACCTAACAAAGAGAGGGAAGAGCATCTTCGCAAGCAGGCTGGCTAACCTAGTGAGGAGGGCTTTAAACTAGGTTCACCGGGGGAAGAAGACCAAAGCCCTGAGATAAGTGGGGAAATGGGATACCAGGAGGAAGCATGAGCAGGAAAGGACTCCTGTCTTATACTGAGAAAGCTGGACGATCAGCGAGTTATCTTAAGGGTCTATACACAAATGCAAGAAGCCTGGGAAACAAGCAGGAAGAACTGGAAGTCCTAGCACAGTCAAAGGAACTATCATGTGATTGGAATAACAAAGACTTGCTGGGATAACTCACATGACTGGAGTACTGTCATGAATGGATATAAACTGTTCAGGAAGGACAGGCAGGGCAGAAAAGGTGGGGGAGTTGCATTGTATGTAAGAGAGCAGTGTGACTGCTCAGAGCTCCGGTATGAAACTGCAGAAAAACCTGAGAGTCTCTGGATTAAGTTTAGAAGTGTGAACTACAAGAGTGGTCTTGTGGCGGGAGTCTGCTATAGACCACCAGACCAGAGGGATGAGGTGGACGAGGCTTTCTTCCGGCAACTAACAGAAGTTACTAGATCACAGGCCCTGGTTCTCATGGGAGACTTTAATCACCCTGATATCTGCTGGGAGAGCAATACAGCAGTGCACAGACAATCCAGGAAGTTTTTGGAAAGTGTAGGGGACAATTTCTGGTGCAAGTGCTGGAGGGACCAACTAGAAGCAGAGCTCTTCTTGACCTGCTGCTCACAAACTGGTTAGAGTTAGTAGGGGAAGCAAAAGTGGATGGGAACCTGGGAGGCAGTGACCATGAGATGGTCGAGTTCAGGATCCTGACACAAGGAAGAAAGGAGAGCAGCAGTATACGGACCCTGGACTTCAGAAAAGCAGACTTTGACTCCCTCAGTGAACTGATGGGCAGGATCCTCTGGGAGAATAACATGAGGGGGAAAGGAGTCCAGGAGAGCTGGCTGTATTTTAAAAAATCCTTATTGAGATTGCAGGAACAAACCATCCCGATGTGTAGAAAGAATAGTAAATATGGCAGGCGACCAGCTTGCTGATCTTAAACACAGAAAAGAAGCTTACAAGTTAGTGTTAGTCTGGATCTGTAAAAAGCAACAAAGAGTCCTGTGGCACCTTACAGACTAACAGATGTATTGGAGCATGAGCTTTTGTGGGTGAATACCCACTTCATCAGACACAGGACTCTTTGTTGCTATTTACAGATCCAGACTAACATGGCTACCCCTCTGATACAATCTTTTAAGGTGTAATTTTTAACAGTAAGAATAATTAGTCATTGGAAAAAAAACCTTACCATTGCAGTGGATTCTCCATCACTGACCATTTTTAATCAACAATGAATATTTTTCTAAAAAATATGCTCTAGAAATTATTTTGGAGGAGTTTAATAGCCTGGGTTACATCAGCAGTCAAACTAGATGATCACAGTGCTCCCTTCTGGCCTTGGAATCTATGAATCAATGAAAATTAGCTTAATCTACTGTTACAGAGAAACTACAGCAAAGAGATTCAGTCTAAACATCAGAAGCAAATGTGTTTTTCATATAATATTTTAAATGAAAACATTCACAGCCCTTTAAGGTTGAATGCTGTAGAATGAAAATATCAAATCAGGCCTTATTGGAAGAACTGTAACTTTAAGAGCATGATTCTGCTGCCATTACTTACGAGAGGCAATTTATTTCAGTGGGGCTCCTCAGGCAAGAAAGAACCACTTAGTGGACTCAATCTAGAGGCCTGTGCTGTGAGAAGAGAAGATCTAGTTGGAAGTTTTTCGACAGAACAGTTTTCCATTGAAAAATGCAGGTTTGTCAAAGTTGAAACATATTGCTGGTATATGTCAAGTTTTCTGTTTAAAAAAAATCAAATTTGAATTGCTTAGATTAGTGACATTTCAATTCATTTTGTTTTAATCGTGTTATTTCAATTAATTTCATTTAGACTTTTATATTATATAAAAACATTGAGTGTAGTATTTTAATATAAAAGAAAGCTATTTTAATATAAAAGAAAGCAAAAAAATTTAATTGAACAACACTATCAAAAGGGAACATTTCAATAGTCCTGAACTGAATTCATGGGGAATTTCCTTTTCATCTTTTCATACTGATCTGGAACAAATTCTATTTTCTGAATATTGGAATGTCCTGAATAATGTAATTTCTGGTTCCCAACCAGATCTGCAAAGGAGTATGGAGTTGCAAGTGGCCCTCTTTGCTCCTTTGGGGTGGGTTACTCACATAGCCAGACTCCCTGCAGAAGCAGGGAAAACTACAGCTGCCAAGTTACTTCTTGCCTAGTTTTCCCTGCCTCTGCAGGTAGGTGAGAAATAGGCAGGTAGGGATGGGGAATACATGGAATCCTGGCACCAAATACACAATGCGCCAGTGAGCACAGTCAGGCCAGCATGAGGCAGGATGAGAAGTGAGCAAGAGGGCTGTTGCATTTTTCCTCCTCCTAGCAGCAAGGGGAAAGCAGAGATCAGATTAACATCCTTGACTCAGGCTGGATTAAAAAGTTACATCCACCCCAATGCAAATATGGGTTGTAGAGATGGCCTATCAATAATGCTGATTAATATAAGAATAAGAACTACTTACAATTTTAGAGAGAAATTATCATAGGAAGATCTATTATTTCTATAGTGCAATTATATATGGTGCTGTATAATAGGTCAGGATGTGCCAAACATAAAAGAATCCTCTCCACTAGAAACTATAAAGCAAAGTAAAAAACAAATGCAGAGGGCTGAGAGCAAATTAGGGCTGGATGTTTATTTGCTTGGATAACTTGTCACTTAAATGACAAGATGAGATCTGCAACCATTGTGCATCTTTTCTTATTTGAATTTCTGTATTTCAGATTTTCCGTTAACAATTGTCTTCTATTTTCACAGTTTAAGTCTCAGCTTTTCTTCCCACACAGAACCTTTCTGCAGTCATTTCACACAAAGGCCAAACCTCTCCTAGGTTGAACTACATCTTCTTTTAGGTCTCATAATATCCAAAGTTTATCTAGAAGAAGAAAGAGAGGGGGAAAAATCCCTAAAAACCCACAAGAGGAAAAGGAAGGTTTCCAACGGCTATTGCCTCCTGAAAACATCTAAACTCCGCTAAGTCTTATCAGTGGCAAAAGAAATAAATTGTGTGAGGATTTCCTGTGGAGTCTAAAACTTTTGAGAAAAAGATGGGAAAGATGTCAACCAGAGGTTTAAAATGGATTAACCCCACAGGATTTAATTCCACTATGGTATGCGGGCATTCACAGTTGGATATCATGGATGTCTATTCATTGGTATACAGGAAAACCACAGAATGCACTAGCAGATTTTTCAAGATATCTGGTTATTGTTGACTATGTATCTCAGAGGAGAATCAATCTCCTTTTGGTGTTAGCCTTTATTCTAGGAAGATAAGCTGCTCTTTAGCTCTCTTTGTTACGTTGTCAGAAATGCTGAATGACATCTAGGAAGGAGCCTTTCAGTGTATATATATCACTTAACATTGGAGTCACAGCCTGCAACCAATTCCTACTGCTGTGACAGGCACACTGAAACACCAAATGCCAAGAAAGCACCTAATTTTATAAAAGTGCTTATAATTATGATGCTGCGCTTCATTATATAGTATAGAAAAATGCACAGCAAAATAATGCATTACTGTTATTAGAAATATCTGAATAAGTTACCAGGTAAAGTATTAACCAATTTCACCTCTTTTACCGTTTGTAAATTGTCTGTGAATGAATTACAATTTTCTTTTAGTTTTTTCATTATTAGCTAAGTAATTTCCACAAATAAGGCTTGGCTAGTATCCACAACTCATTTTCAGGCAGTTTGTTTTGAGTATTCAGTATTCAAAATTCAAGTTGTTTTGATTGGACACATATGCCAAAATGTGGATACCTAAAGCTGGGCAATAATCCCTGGGACCTGCAGGAGCTCAGTACTTTTGAAAACTCAGGCCACTTCTTAGTCACCTAAATGTGCATTTGAATGTCTAACTTGAGGTTCCCAACTTTAAACATTTTGTCCATAGTAACAAAATGGGAATGTTTCTTTCCATGTTTGGATGAGTAAAATGTCAAGAAATAGACTTTTCAGTGTGACTATTCCACAATATTCACTTAAAATTCATTATTTCCCTGCTCATTCCTACCAGTGAACTAATTCTGTGGACATAAATGCAACAGAAACAAATGTATTTAAAAAATAGAACTGTTATTATATTAAGTTGTTTAGCAATATTTTAGCAAAATGTTTAGCTCTTATTACTATGGGCAATCAAAGCTAAAGCCCGAATGAGGGTAATGAAAGAGCAATGCTGAACCAACAGAAGAATTGTTAGATAAACCATTTTTGTTACTCACAACCAAAAATATAAAGAAAGCTGAGGACAATGGTCACTGCAGACTGAGAAGCTGGCTAAAAGTCCCTTTCCCCCATATATGCCACGAAGCATTGAGCATTGAAGTCTGTCAGAGGCACTGTTTCATGAGAGCATTTGGAAGCATTTCTATGTCTTGAACTAGCCCATTGTCCCAGTTCAGGTGTAAAAGCAACTGTGACCCCCTTTATGATTTGCTCAAGGCAGGAGTGGTCAACTTGTGGCTCTGGAGCCACATGCAGCTCTTCAGAAGTTAATATGTGGCTCCTTGTATAGGCACCGACTCCAGGGCTGGAGCTACAGGCGCAAACTTTCCAATGTGCCGGGGGGTGCTCACTGCTCAACCTCTGACTCTGCCACAGGCCCGGTCCCCACTCCACACATTCCCACCCCCTCTCCTGAGCCTGCAGTGACCTCGCTCCACCCCCACTGCCCCCCTCAGAGCCTCCTGCATGCCACAAAACATCTGATCAGGAGGTGCGGGGCGGGAGGGGGAGGCGCAGATCAGTGGGGCTGCCGGTGGGTGGGAGGTGCTGGGAGTGGGGGTGGGTAGCTGATGGGGGGAGTGTTGCTGACCTATTACTGTGGCTCTTTGGCAATGTACATTGGTAAATTCTGGCTCCTTATCAGGCTCAGGTTGGCCACCCCTGGCTCAAGGAATGCCCTCTGAACTCTCAGGACTCTAGCTATCACCCAGACCCCAGGGCTGCCCGGGGGTGAAGGGGTAAGTGGGGCAATTTGCCCCGGGCCCCACAGGGGCCCCACGAGCCCTGGCCTGGTGCCAGTCTGGGTCTTTGGCAGCATTTTGGTGGCGGGGGGCCCTTCAGTGCTGCCGAAGACGCGGAGCGACTGAAGGGCTCCCCGCTGCCGAAATGCCACCGAAGACCTGGACTGCCGCCGAGTGAGTACAAGCGCCACAACTCCCCTGCTTTGCCCCAGGCCCCCTGAATCCTCAGGGAAGCCCTGAAGGACCCATGTCCTTATTCTTCCAGACCAGAGTTATGGGCTGCAACCCCCTGCAAGTCACAATTATCCCAGCAAGGCTATGAACAGTGTAAGTCAGTGGTTATAAGTAATCAAACAGCTCTTCCAAAGCAGAGTACATTTACAGACAAATGCATTACAGATAAAACACTCATGAAAATGATAAAAGGTCTAAACACACACTAAATTTACCAGAAGTTGCCCATCTTCCAGATGGGTGTGTAGTAGGTCACTATCCTTTCAACCCTTCAGCTTGGTTTGCACCCCACACACACCTCGGTCAAAGGTTCATCAAAATGAGACCCTTCCTGAGTCAGTTCAAAATGGCCCTTTATAACTTAAGATCTTTCTGAGTCTCTTGAACGGAGTGTGAACCAGTACATGCAATTCCACCCAGGGGTAGCAATTCTCTGGAGCTGTTTACCAGTCCCAGGGTCTGTGGTAATTACTACCCTCATCCCCGCCAGTCACAGTGTTCACTCACTATTGGTGCACCTCTTTTTGGCTGTGTCTGGGAAATCAGCTCTCCCCTTCTGTTGTTCACTCACCACCCCCCACAACTCAGGGTGCGCTCTCTCTTTGTGACTCAGCTTTCTGTATAGGTCACTAGGTAGTCCTCACTTCCAGGGTATCAAAGTCCTTCCAGACCAGCTTTCCAGTTGGTGTCTCCCATAATCCTGTGCTACTTCCCGGTGGCTGGTAGGGGAACCAAAGCCCACCTGCTACTGCAGGTTGCAGCTCAGATACCCTATAATCAGCCTCTAAGGTCTATACAATCTCGACCCTCACTGCTCTTTCCCTGGGCTGCTTCCTACTCTGCCTCCCATAAGCTCTCCTCACCACACTTCTCGGCAAACCTTCCCTCAGGGCCAGGATCCCAAGGCTTCTCTCGCTCCCTTGATTTCGTCCTTTTCTCTCTCTAAGCCCAGGGAGTGACTGGCAGCTTCCACACTACAGCCCCTGTCTGTTGTGCACTTTCTAGCTTCGTATTTTAGCCAGCTTCTCCATCAGCTGGGTTTTATCAGCTATTAGTCATTTTCAGTCGAGCCAGACCCTCCACCCTTTATAAAGTTGAAACAACAGTCTAAAAGATCAGTCATTAATGCTTCTACTCTCACTTTCCCCTTAGGGCATCTTTTCTGCACACTCAGGTACAGCAATGATTGAAATAACAAAAATGATTAACACATACATTTGCATGTGCAGTACTGAATGCAAGCCCCTATGCCCTGACCACACCCTCTCTTCAAGACTCCATGCTCATTTTCTCCCATACTCATCAGAATTCGTTTCAGAGCATCTCTAGCAGTTTTGTGAGTGCTCAGCAGCACTGCTTTGCCTTTCTACTCCTTTTTTAGTAGCAGTCAGCAGAATCAAGCCCTCAGTGGTTTGCGCATTGGCCTGCTAAACCCAGAGTAGTGAGTTCAATACTTGAGGGGGGCATTTAGGGATCTGGGGGGAAAAATCTGTCAGGGATGGTACTTGGTCCTGCTATGAAGGCAGGGGACTGGACTTGATGACCTTTCAAGGTCCCTTCCAGTTTTATGAGATAGATATATCTCCATATAATAAATAACTCCTAGAATGAGACATATGCACCTTAGTTTTAAGGCAGGTACTGCATACGTTTAAAAGAAAAGTGGAAAAGAAAAATAGACTCCCGTCTCCCAGAGTAGACTGGTTGCTAAAAGAATTTAAAATCTTGTTAAAACGAATTTGTTCATGCACAAAATACTCCTGTTGTGTGTAGTTTAATCAATCACCTACATAAAGCTCAGAGCCATCTGTTCATGATATGAAAAAAAGATGAGATAGTGGAAGATAGTTATTGTAATAGGGCATATGCATAATGGGAGTGATAATTTGAATTACTAAGATATTTGGTTAGAACTTCTTTACAATATATTTAGGACAATATGTATTTACTGCAAAGAGTAGGGACATTCAAGAGGAGTCTTTTTCATAAACCTGGAGGAGACTCTGATACATCTAAAAGTCCAGTATGCAGGCTTTGTACATAAAATTGCAATAAACCTTTTAGTCAGAAGTCCAGCTTTGACGATGGTCAGCTAACCACCATCTGCATGTGCTTCCAACAGACATGGAATGGATGGATAGGGCAAGAAACTATACAATTGATTCTTCACTTCCTTGCAATTTGCGTCAGTCTTCGTATATTTGAAGAGTTGGTGCAAAATACTTCTGAATCAGAATCTTTGTTCCACGCGCATCAGGAGTAACATTTTAAACTCACTTTGCATGGGGATAACGTCTGCAATTGCATCCACATGAGCAAACCTGTGAAGGTAAATGCCTGTGTTACACAGAGCCCTACTTATCTCAGTGGGGCTCTGTGAGGGCACATGAGTCTGTCTGTAGGGAGCTTATCCCAGGATCAGGGCCTAAATGATTACACCAGGGGTCGGCAACCTTTCAGAAGTGGTGTGCCGAGTCTTCATTTATTCACTCTAATTTAAGGTTTTGTGTGCCAGTAATACATTTTAACATTTTTAGAAGGTCTTTCTCTGTCTATATTATATAACTAAACTATTTTCGTATGTAAAGTAAACAAAGTTTTCAAAATGTTTAAGAAGCTTCATTTAAAATTAAATTAAAATGTTGATTTTACGCTGCCGGCCTGGGATTCCGTTCACCTAGACTGGCAGCAGGCTGAGTGGGACTAGCAGCTGGGACCCTGGCTGGCAAGGGGCTGGCAGCCAGAACCCAGGGCCAGCAGTGGGCTGAGCAGCGCCAGCGGCCGGGACCCCAGACCAGCAGTGGGCTAAGCAGACACTCTGGGGTCCCAGCCCTGCCCACATAGGGTGGGTACCTACCTTCTCCCTGGTTCAAGTCCATTCTCTTCTTCTCTGCACTGAGCTGAGGGTGGGAGTGCATTGAGCACAGGGCTGGGGATTGGGGTGCGGGGTCTGGCCAGGAGCTAGAATGAAGGAGGGGGCTCAGGGTTGGGACAGAAGGTTTGGGTTTGGAGCGCTTACCTGGCCAGCTCCCATTTGGTGCGAGGGGTGCAGGTGGGAATGTGGGGCGGGCGGTGCAGGAGCTCCCATTTGGTGCTCAGGGTTGGGGTGGGGATGTGGGGGGTGCAAGAGTCAGGACATGGGGTGTGGGGGGCTGGGTATGTGTGGGGGTGCAAGAGTCAGGGCAGGGGACTGAGGGTGTGTGAGGAGGGTGCAGGAGTCAGGGCATGGGGTGTGGGGGGCTGGGTATGTGGTGGGGCTGGGGTCATGGGGGGTGCAGGCGTCAGGGCAGGGGGCTGGGTGTGTTTGAGGGGATGGTCAGGGCAGAGGGCTGGGTGTGTGTGAGGGAGGTGCAGGGGTCAGGGCAGGGGCTTTGGGTGTGTGTGGGGGGGTAGGGTGGGGAGTGGGGTGGGAGTTGGGACTCCTGGGCTCCGGGAAGGGGCTGGTGTCTGATACTCGGGGGAGGAGTGCTGGGAACGAAGACTCTGGATTCCTAGGTTTCCAGCTGGGCTCTAGTTGTTCGAGGGGGTGGGGGGCAGACGGAGATTAGGGCTCCGGACTCCTGGGTTCTGCCCTCAATGCCGGAGGGGAGCGGGGTCCAGTGACCTGGGGTGGGAAAAGAGGCGCGACCCAGCTGTTCCCAGGGTCCAGCAGGCGGCGAGCCACAGCCCCCGGACCCGGGTTCGAGCTGTGGGACGCGGCCTGCTCCAGTACAGAGCCGAGCTCATCCCGGCACCAGGGCTCCAACCCCAGGGCAGCCTGCCTGAGTCCAGGGAGCGGGGCCAGCCGTGCTCGGGCCGGGCGGGTGCATGGTGCAGCTGGGACCAGGACCCTTCCCCACTTACAGGCCTCGTGGGTGCTGCAACTCTTGTGGAGCCAGGTCCCTCTTCCTGCCCCTGCCGGTGGGGCCGCTTCCGGGGCCGCTCAGACTCTGCAGACACCAGGTAGTGGTATAGACATGCTAACCCGGAAACACAACCTCCTGCCGGAAGTGACGGAGGTCAGGAAAGCATGTGCAAATGCCGGCAGGAGGGGCAGAGAGGAGCGGGCCGGGCCGGGCCAGGGCGGATTTTTAATGACACACTGCTGCCTGCCAGGGTCCTGGCCACCAGCCCCGCTCAGCCCGCTGCCAGCCTGGGTTCGGCAGTGGGCTAAGCGGGGCCAGCGGCCGGGACCCTGGCAGGCAGCAGCGTGCCATTAAAAATCAGCTTGCATGCCATCTTTGGCACATGTGCCATAGGTTGCCGACCCCTGGATTACACAAAAGTATAAGGCAGAAGAGAGTCAGGCCCTGTGTTTACATGCTGACAAAAATTATAGTTTCTGCTTGAGAAATAAGTGTTTCAGCTCTTAAATAGCCTTTGGGATAGCTACTTAAATCATCCACCATGGCTACAGTTCCTCAATTTCCTCACTACACACCTCCTCAAAAGCAGCTTTATAGAGCTTATAAATTATACAATGACCACTGTAATTTGTTTTCAACCAAGCGCTTTTCTCATCTTCCCCAAAAAGAATATCAATTGAACTCTGTTGGCCAAATTCAGAGGTGACAAGTGGAGACATAAGCCACACTTTGATAAGTTGGTGTTTGAACATGTAATTATTAGTGTACCCCACATGCTGAGGGTAGAGGACAGACCCCATTACTATTTTAACTAACAATTCATACAGACCACATTTGATAACCCAGTGGTAGGTTGGCTGCTGTTGTTGTTTTGGCATGCTACCAAGGAGTAAGATACAAACAAACAACATATTCTTCCTGAGGACGTATATGTGTCTTTGTCATAAAGAATGAAGAGGTAATTATTATGATCAAAGTTATTAATGATCATTAATAACAATGTTTTTACATTTATATAGTGCACTTTATAAACATATAGCTTGGTCCTGTCAGGTACTGAGCACTATGTCCTTGATCCAGTAAAGCACTTAAGCACATGCTTAATTTTAAGCATATTCATCCCAGTAATTTCAGTTTCAATGAAACAGTACAAATGGCTCCATTTTACTTTTTCTGTTTGTTTTTAATGCTATTTGTTCTAAACTTTTTGTGTGTCTTATCCTTGGCCCTTCCTCCTCCAACTACAACTAGCTCTTACCAGACCTCACATAAGTTACCTCTATACTTTCCCCAGAACTGTGGCACAATCCCCCCATTCAGGTACTAGTGACTACAATTCCCTGTCCTTCCCCTCTATGGTTTAAGTATGCTTTACTTCTGAATGCTATAGGATGCAAAAGGGAAAGTAACAATCAGAAAGTTATTTTTAAGCTCTTAAGAACGAATCTACTGGTAGATAGGATGCATTCAGGGAACTAGCTGTAGTACTGGTGCACACCCTTGGAGCCTCTTGCAGCTGGCAGAATTTGGAGCATCCCTTAAGCTCTGCAACCCAAGGAGCAGGGAGCCACAATGGCAGCTGTTACAGCCATCTTTGCCTTGCTGCTACTCCTCCATCCCAGGTGGTATTTGATGCCATAAGACACTGCAAACAGGCCGAGCCTATTTATTCTTTGTTATTTATATTACATTTGTTTTGTCCATACACTTGCTATTTATGCAAAGAAATAGTAATAACATTACTTTCAAGATTAAAAAAGAAAAAAATATTCGAAGGCCAAGACCTTTACAGGCACAAGAAGTAAGCCAGTTACATTAGGTGATACACAGAATGTGATTTCTTGCATGCTCTTTCTTGGTAAATACCAGCATGCATGCCTCGTTTTGAAAAAAAAAAATTCAGTTACACTTATCTCTCACCATAATTATCAATTAATGAATTCTATGTATTAATAACTTCATTATTATGATATTCTCCATTGTCTTAACTCCTTTCTTAATAATTAAATGTTTGTATATCTTCCCATGGCTATTAAAAAGATGTCCTTCTAATTACTTTTATGGACATCCTCACTCCATTTTACATAGGAGGAGATAACAGGTTTTCATGAAAATATCTTTAAGTTTAGGGTTTTATAGTTCACATACTTTCAGTTAAAAAAAAAGATTATAGCTAAAGGGGCATTCCAATTATAGAAGGTTTATACTGTAATAAAGCAATGTGTTAGAAAGGAGAATGGTGTACTAAATGATGCTTTATTACAAATGGAAAATTGCTGAACGAGAGAGTAATACAGGATATTCCTCTGGCTAGGGAGTATGCAGTGAGGTTAAAATGAAAGGCAATGCATTGACTGGTCATTAGCTATGTCTTTATGGTCCAGATTAATCTGTATTATGAATCTGTAAGAACACCAATATTACTGACACCAGAAACTCTTACTTATAAGTAGGAAGGAATGTTGGCTTAATGGGTAGGTGTGGGGCTCAGTTCCCTGTTATACCAAAGGATTCTTGGGTAACCTTGCACAAGCCACTCTGTAAATCAGAGATAATAGCCCTTCCCTACCTCACTGTGGTGTTGCGAGGACAACTACATTAAAGATGATGAGGTCCTCAGATACTATGGTATCTGTGGCCATATAAATACCTATGAGATGTAGTAATTGCTCACATAGTAACTAAAAGCAACCTGCCCCTTCAAAAAGTTTCAGTATGTTTAAATTTTGTAACATGCAGTGATGCTACCATTGTTTTGTCTTTGGCAAGACTATCTTGCCAGCTTAGTCTGTTAGCCGGATGTTTTCAAGGTATTGCTGGAATTGGGGATGCACTAGAGATACAGAAGCTATTCAGTTTTTGTTTTTTGTTTATTTTAATATCACTGATATATTATTACCTCCACCACAGATATTAGTCAAACCCTGTGAAAATGTCATCCTTTTGTCATCAGCCCACGTTATAATCTTTAAGTTTAAAACACAGAGTGATCATAAATCATAATGCTGCAAGGAATCTGAGATGATGCTCAACCTGCCCAGTGTTAGGATATTCTCAAAAGTTTTTTATTCTCACTGATCAGATATTTTGTATTGATTATAACATCAGTGTGAATGGTGCAGAGGCCCAGTGGCAATATAATAAGCTGGCATTTTGAGAATGCCATTTGGGAATGGAGTTTGGTCTTGCTCCTCTAGATAGTTTGGGCAAATATGAGATGCAGGAAGAAAATGAACTAAATCCTGAGAAATACCCTGTGTCTCTATTCCTCCCATCTCTCCTCCACCCCAGAAAGAACATATTCTATTAATATTAGTATTGTATTAGTAAATGCTGGTGTCAGCTTGAAATTGAGTATTGTAAGCAGTTATTTGTGTCAGTTTAATCAGAAATGCAAGGAGTGAAATACACATAGATTGGATTGATATTCATTAAAAATAGTACCTCAGAGGCTATTAATCAGATCAATTATACTAATTAAGGACACTGTCTTGGGCCTACCTAGTTCAATCTCTCCAAATCCAAGTGTGGATTTGTCCCAGTCCACACAAAGGGTCAACTGCCTCCATGGTGCTTTCCCAAAACCCAACGGAACATTCTCCATGTGGTCGAGATCCAGAGGTAGGTGGCAACAGGACATGCCAGTGTTGCAAGTTTGGGGGCCTTAGGTGGACTTTCAGTGAGACCACATTGCACCCCTACTTGTTCTGTGGAGATATCAAGTTATCAAAGCCTCTTGGCACTGCATACCTCCCTATAGAGGGTGTTTAGGGGAGTCTCACACTGCCATGCAGCAGGAAGGGAGTGCTGAAAAGCCCTACACTGGCATCAATCATAGAATATCACAGGGTTGGAAGGGACCTCAGGAGGTCATCTAGTCCAACCCCCTGCTCAAAGCAGGACCAATCCCCAGACAGATTTTTGCCCCAGTTCCCTAAATGGCCACCTCAAGGATTGAACTCACAACCCTGGGTTTAGCAGGCCAATGCTCAAACCACTGAGCTATCCCTCCCCCCAATGCCCAGGCCCTCTGCATGAATAGGGATCTTCAGCATCTGGAAGCAGGACAACAACTCTTTCTACAGGACAAACCTTGCTCACTGTACAAAATGTTTGTGCAGAACACCTAGAAGGATATCTCTGCAAGTTTTCTTACTCCATATCCCCTGTCATAGGCGAGGTCAATGCAGGCCCCTGTGGGGGACTAAGATCCTGAAACTCAGTTGCAGTTGAAGGGGTTCTGCACTTTTTGTGCTACAATTTCCCTTTCAAGTTGACTATTTGGGGTCAAATTCCAGTTTCAGTTACACCATTCTTCATCTGGAGTAACTCCTTGGAAACTGACTCAGGAGTAAGAGTAAAATTTAGCACTTGAAGGTCAATAATAACTTTAATGATATGTAATTTATATTCTTAACTTCAAAAAGATTAATGAACTTAGTAGCCAGTCTTTTAACATCATATATCCTACTATCCTAGAATTCTTGCAATGAAAACTAGAGAGGAGACAGTTATTTAACACCCAGTAATCGCGGTGCGCTATAAAACATCATTTGACATCAAAATTGGAAAGTAGATGCAAGCCTCCTATTAGAAATGTAACCATCAAAATGTACACAAGACAAACGATGAAGGACATAAGAATTACATGAAGTGAGGGGGGAAAACAATCATAAAGTAAGATGAAGAACAATGACAAGTGTTAGAGTAACAATCAACAAATCATAATAAAACTGGCAGACAAGGGACAGAGAGTATTGAAAAATCTAGGGAACAAGAAGGAGATGCTGTTGTTACTAGCTATTGTCCTTAGGCGCCACATGACACACAAAAGAGTACACAGGATAGAATGATTGGATGTGTTATAACAGCTAGCACTTTGTACTGTAAATGATGGTTAGACAACACAAATAAAGTGTTTGCATCCAGGATCATCCCCATTTTCTGCAAGCAATCCACAATAATAAATCCAGACAAAATCATCCAAGTTGGTCCATAGCAGGAGAAAAAAAGGCACTGTCAGATTTCATGATGAGCCAAAGGAGCAAACTGAAATGATGCAGCATATAACAGTGATCAGAGTCACAGGACTAGATTTTGACAGATAACCATAGAACAGAGTGAGGGGTAGTGACAGGACTGTACCATTCTAGAGAGAGTTTGGGGAGGGATTGTGTCTCTTGTTACAAACCCTCCTTCAGCTCCCTGACACCTTTGGACAGTACAATGTACTCCCCTGACATGCCAAGCCATGTTCTGGATCTGGGCATGAGGGAGTGGGAGGGTCCATGATCTCACTTCCTGCCATCCCTCCTTTGGGATTATTGGAGCCCTTACGCTCACAGAGCAGAGTGACTCCAACTGCCCCTTGACACTTACACAGAGTGTACACGGTGGGATGAGAGGCAAAGTCTACTTGCATTCTCCCTCTTCTAGGTACCAACACTACTAGGTCCACAGACAATCCCACTGGAGCATGTCAACATCTTATATAAAGATGGTCTAGACATACTTATTATGCAAATGAGGGATGACTTTCCCATGGATTTCATGCCGTTCATCTCAGAGATGCTTCTAAATATAACATGAGAGAGAGTAATTTTTTAAAAAATTAAGGAACAGCCATGGTGTGTGGCGGGGTCAAATATGTACCATTGCTATGTTAATATATTTACACAAAAAATGAAGCAATTCTGTTTCACTGTAAAAAATAGCATTCATCTAATATATACAAGAGAAATCTGTCAGCACTGGCAAATGGTGGGAGGTGTACTACCAATGCAATTCATTAAGTTCCATAACTAAGCACACACAATCAAGTCTACAGCCAATATTTATGACAAAACATTCTAGCTTTTTTGCATATTCGCATGTTTCAATCCACTGGAATACCATAACTACTTACCACAAACTAATCAACAGACAGAACATTATATTCACCACCTATTCTCCTCATTTCCCTTCCCCCCTCCCTTTTTTTTTCCTTTTATAAGTTCTGATCCTGCAGTGCTTAGCCAAAAATTCCCACTGGAATGAAAGGAAGTTTAAGCTGATGAGAAAATACAGGATACAGCCTATAATTATAAGAGTGTCAAAAAGACAGTGGATAATAATTCTCTTATTACAGAGAAATAAATAGCAATGATTTTTAGAAAAGAATATAGATGAGGAGCGATGGAAGAGGCAAAATTAGAATCTCTTAGGCCCTGATCTTGGAATGAGCAAGATACAGGATAACCACACTGACAGCTGTCCTCCTACACAGAGCTCATTGCAGGATCAAGGGCCATAAATAGGATTTGTTAAAAGGACAAATATAGTGCTCAAAAGGAAGAGCAGTTTCTGTTTGTCAGAACAGAGAAAATTAAAAGTGTCATCAGTAATCTGCAATATTAGAACACCCAGAGAATCAGGATCTTAGACCATAATAGTGCTACAGAGAAGCCTGGTCTTGCTCCTCTGTTGCAAAACACTTTGTAAATAAAGGGTTGTCTACTATCCGTCTCCACAGGTAGAGAAAAAAGATACCAAGAAACATTGTTAATGGAGAAGGCACAGAGTGAAGAGTGGCTCTCCCTAGTAGAGAATTTTAAGATCAGCAGCCACTGGCTCCAGGTAGAATAAATGAAGATGGTGTTCCCATCTGCTTAATGAAAAATAGGTAATAAAAATTAGTGACTGAGCTTCTATTATGCCATTCCCTAGCATTCTGCAAGTTATTTCTCCAATACCACTAAACTGTTCCCACAGTCATCTCTGGAGATGAAAGTCTGGGGCCTGTTTGTGCTAGAAATAACGTGTAGGGAGAGAGGTATCATATAATACTTAGAACCCAGTTGCTAGAGAACCAATTACCAAGTATTCTAGGGTACTTGCTTTCCTCAGGTGGTCCTCGATCTGATGGAAGTGGGAGTAGCAGCTTGTCCAGGCCTATTAGGATGATGCAAGAACCAAAGCAAAAGGGAAAATACAATAAACTAATAAAAATGTGTACAGTAGATGGGTTAGTTTACTCCTCATGGATTTCAAAGTTCTCTTAAATAACACTATGAAGACATCATCATGTTATTGGAAATTTTACTTCTTTTGGAAGGGAAAAATCTGTTAAGAGGTAAGTTGCAGTTTACTCCTGCAGTCCTTGAACCAAATTATACACCTCAACTGCAATATAACGTGACCTGATATAACACAAATTCGGATATAACGCGGTAAAGCAGTGCTCCGGAGGGGCGGGGCTGCACACTCCAGTGGATCAAAGCAAGTTCACTATAATGCAGTTTCACCTATAACGCGGTAAGATTTTTTGGCTCCCAAGGTCAGCGTTATATCGAGATAGAGGTGTATTCTCATTTCCACTAGTGTTTTTGTAACTGAAATACGAGTGTGGCTCCTTCTAGGTATATAGTGCTTCAGTTCTGTGTGTGTAGTGTGAAAGGGATGGCAGGGTTATGTCATGCCTTCACCTCTCATGCTATTGAGTATGAAAAAAGGAGAAAACTGAGAAAAAGTTGGAAGGAACTATTTTTTCCCTCCCCTTCTCCAGTACAACATTCAAGAACAGCATTTATGAAATTTCCACTGGAACCAATGGGTGGCTTTTCATGTGAGAGGATTGCATAAATTTGGCATTATTATAATGATCAGGACATGATATGCTGTGATTTGGTATTAAAAAGAGGTGGTCCCAGAAATGCCCAATTCTCCCAGATCTGATCTACAGCACCTATCACTATGTTAAACTGCAAAGAGTCAGTAAGCTATGATAATACAACTTCTTGAAACTTCACCTTCCCCCCCAAAAGTAACTACTACTAGGTTCCAAAACCTAGTAACCAATATGGACATGTTGATCTAAGGCCTGGTCTACACTAAAAAGGGGGTTCGAATTAGGGTACGCAAATTCAGCTACGTGAATAGCGTAGCTGAATTCGAAATACCCTAATTCGAACTACTCACCCGTCCAGACGCGGCGGGGTCGAACTCCGCGGCTCCAAGGTCGACTCCGCCACCGCCGTTTGCAGTGGTGGAGTACTGGAGTCGACCGCGGCGCTTCCGGAGTTCGAACTATCGCGTCTAGATCAGACGCGATAGTTCGAACTCCGAGAAGTCGAACTCACCGCGTCGACCCGGACGGTAAGTGTAGACTAGCCCTTAAACATATTTTTAAAACCAATTCACCATTAAACATGAAAAATAGTCTGCTTGCAAACTGGGATAACTTTAGTTTCCACCTCATATATTTCAACCAGTTCTTCAGTATCTGCAACACCTTGTCCTACCAGGTCTAACATATTTGTGAAAACATTTATGGAAAATGGGCTTTCACGAATATTTGCCGCATGGAGGTCCTTCAATTAATAAGCATCCTACTTTCTGTAATTTTTTTGATTACAGAAATTTTAGTCCAGTTAAACTTTTTACAACAGGAAGGCAATAAACTGTATATCACCAACCTTCAAGGACAAATCTTCAAGGCTTAGTTTTCTTTGAGATCTCAACTCATCTTTCTTAATGAACATTTTTGCCAACAGGCCCAACTTCTCAGCGGGTGACAAATAGTTATGTAAAATGACAATTTTTATGTTTTGATTCTACAGGTTCTCTGTTTTGTTCTCTTGCACCTTCCTATAGTTGCTAAAAATTATTACACATCACTAGCCTAATTTCTCCAAAGTATAGAAAGTAGCACATGCTATGCTTCAATTTTTCTATAATAAAACTATACTTTTACTCCTAGCCTAGTTATTGGATATTAATTATTAGGTCAACAGTTTGTTCCAGATAAGAGAAATAATAATATTCATTTTCCTTGTAGTGTAGAGGCACAGAATAATCCATCTCCCAAGGTAAATAAATTCTTCCTGTTAGTTGAGGGCCAGCATTTTCCCCCTCCACCCCCCCCCCCAAAAGACATGGAATTTGGATCCCAGAACCAGGGAGATCTCAAAGGATCTGCCAGAGGAACAATCCTCTTATCAATTTATTAAAAAAAAAATCCATGCCCCCAGAACCTCCCTCAAAGTGGCACCCTGCAAACATTGAATGGGCTAGATTCTCAGCTGTGCCCCATATCTGGAGCATGCAGCTGAAAGGAAGGAGAGCTATGAAGGTGACACTTGTGGCTCTCTGACCCTGAGGCTGGTTCTACACTGACCTGGCTACAGAATATTTTAAAGCTGTCTTGGGTCTATCTAAAGCATACTATGGCTGTTAGGAGCCAGTATATCAGCTAAGAATAGCTCAAGCACAAAAATGCTCAGGCCACACCACCAACAAGACCCTGACACCCAGAGATACAGAGGTGTGCCACGGGTGCCAGCTATCTCAGTTCTGCGTTCCCCTGAGTCAGAAGACTGCTGCTGCCTTAGGAGTGCAAGGCACCTCTGTGGGAGTAGAGAGCAATGTTGGGGTCCATATGAGACACTCATACATTTGCCAGCCCTGTCAGACATTTCCACAGCCAGCTAAGTCTTTACATATGCAGCTGAGCTGCAGAAGCGTCTTGATCCCACTTGAAAATGCAATGGCCCCTGATGAGTAGGTGACACCTTTGCCTCCCCTCTCACTTCACCCTCTTACTTACCTCAATACCCAAAGACACTCACCCCCTCAGCCCAGCCACACCCCATGCCAAGTATTGAGCAGCTCTACATTAGCTTATTAACTAATTTGCATAAAATATCCCATACAGAGCTGACCAAAACTGGGCAGCTTTGGAAACTGGCCTGCCACTAAGAGGGTAACGCCCTCAGCCATCATAGGGACAGTGCAGCAGCTGCTCTCCTTCTGCATTTTGGAGGATGCTGCCAGAATCTCCCTTTCATGTGGGCAGTTCTGCTCCACATCCACTGCAGGGCTGGGTTTATCAGGTGCAACTGAGCCCTAAAGAGCTATATGCAGTACTGGATTTACCATGTTTGGCCTGCCATTCACTCAGGCTGGTAGGAGGCTGAGCAGAGCCGGCAGCTGGGACCCCGGCTGGCAGGAGCCGGTGGCTGGAACCCCAGACCAACAGTGGGCTGAGCAACTCAGCCCGCTGCCGGTCTGGGGTCCCAGCTGCCAGCCCTGCTCAGCCCACTGATGGTCTGGGGTTTTGGTTGCCGGCCCCTTGCCAGCCAGGGTCTCAGCCACTGGCCCCGCTCATCCTCCTGCCAGCCTGGGTTAACAGCAGGAGGCTGAGCAGAGTCGCCAGCTGGGACCTCGACTGGCAGCTGAGTGAACGGAACCCCAGGCCGGCAGCAGGCTCAGCAGTGGCCGGGACCGGCAGCCTGCCATTAAAAAAAAAAAGAAAATCAGCTCGTGTGCCACCTTTGGCACACGTGCCGTAGGTTGAGGACCCCTGTTCTGGTGTATACACTGTATACTGTGTATATTGGGTGTACTGTACTTTATGGTAATTTTCACTATATGTGATTTTCCTCTTACATGCTGACCTTAGAACCTAACGCCCGTGTAAGATGTGACTCTATTGTGTTCATTTTTGTAAATTTATAATAAGCGATGCTCGTGGGGGGGGAGGGGAATGCAAGGAGGAAGTTTCGCCTAGGGTGTAAAATATCCTTGCACCGGCCCTGGATACTGTGTCAGCTGATCCTCACAGTCTCCAACCTACCTGGGCAGTACAGCAGACATGGCCCTGCCCACTAGCTCCTCTCCACTCCTTAGCCCACCCACCACTTGCCCCCCACCCCCTTAAGGCTTAGCCCTCTTACTTTTAAAAATGATTGCTTGCCCCTCCCTCCCCCTCAGGCTTTTCTGGCAGCCCTGTTGCCAGGTATCCAGTTTTAGACTGGAAACTCCAGTAGAAAATGGGACCTGAGTGTCCGGTTAGCAGTGCTGACTGGAAACTAAATGTCCGGTTATAGGAGTAACCACATTAGCCTCCGCTCCTCCCACTCCCAACACCCACCCCAGAGGGCTGGAAGAGAACCTGTCCTGCTGCTGTGGGAGGAGGGGCAGCTCAGTGCAGAGAGAGACAAAGAGAATGGGCTAGAACCAGGTAGGTACCTGCTCTATGTGGGCAGGGGCAGGGGGGATCCTGTTTACCCCCTCCCCAGCCCTGCTGCGTTTGCAATTTACCCCTGACCCCTCCCTTGCTCCAAAGACCAACCCTAACTCCTGCCCCACTGTGCTTTTACCCCCAGCCCCTTTTACAATCATTCCCCGGGGCGGGGGGGGCACAAATATATTTGGTGCCAGGCCCACAAAAAGTTAATCCGGCCCTGGCTATACAGTACGTCTTTCCTCAGTTTCAGTAATTCTGGACATTAGCAGTTCTTTTTAATAGGATACTTCTTGTTGCATGGGCTGGGGTAATAAATGGTAGGGATAATTGTTATTCCAACATATCTGAAGTATTATTGGATTGTCATATTTGCTGAGTGAATAAATGGGTGAACTACTTCAGTGGCATGACATACTCAAAATGCCACATTAGGAGCCTAGCTATTAATTTGCAATGAATGGGGAAAAGGGAGGAGTGAATCAAATGAGAATTTCACATGTATTTTACTAACATATATTCATAGTGCATTTGCAGCCATTAAAGCAATCTTCCCTCCACAAGTGCCCAGGAGATTACTCTAACCCCTCCACTGGGATTGTCAAAGCGAATCCCTGCAGCTTCACAGCCTCTTATGCTTATTCTGTTCGCACTTACTGCTCTCCCTTCTGTGCATGAGCGTAATTCCCATTGCTGTTAAAATGAGTTACATGGAAGCAAGCGGAGGAGAATTAACCATTTGATTTTCTGGAAAGAATAACTGGAGAAAGGAGTTTGGATAAAATTAGCATAACTAATACTGTTCAAGGTCTTCTAATTAACAATTAAATGTTTGCTCCAAGTCAAAGTTCAAAAGTTCATAATTAGAAAATATCAGCTCTCATGTAGTTAACCTGATTTGCACATGCATCATTGGGGGCAGCGGGAAGGTTTAGAGAAGTGATAATTAAAATGGAGCTGGTTATTTGATAAAGCTATGGTCCTTTAACATTCCATTCCTGAAAAAAACAATGAGCTCAAAGCCTTTGGTAAAGAAATTGATTTTGATGGCTACGGCTCAGGACCCAGGGTTACTAGTCCAAATCATACAGCAACAAACGTTACGTGTGGTCTCAGTGAGTTCTCAATGTCCTTTTAATCACGCTTTAGCCTTCCACTTCAAGTTACACTACACTACACTGGGATATTGCTGTTCAAGCAAATGTAGCTGTTTAATGTAGTTCTGTGATATTTCTGTATCTATACGTTCTGTTGCAAGGTCTATAGCTATGTCAAATGCAGTATATCAGACTGTAGCTGGCAACAGAAGGCACACGCTGTTGAAGGAACAGGCTCATATATAAATATATATTATACATTTAAATTAATAATTGCCAAATAATTGTAGATATTGGAAATGAGAGGTATTAGCTTGAAAGACTTGCAAATTGATGCAATGAGACATTTGCAGAAGCGTTCTTACTTGCAAGTCAGTATGTGTGAGTTGGGGAGCCCTGGGGACTGGGAGCAAGAATGCACATTGTTCCAGCCAGTTAAATAAGGAGTTAGAAACTAATAAATAAAAGCAAATTTCTCATTTTTAACAAATTTCAACCCTTTCACCTGCACCCTGCTCCCCACCAAAATCAAAAATCCTTTTTTGCGGGGAAGAAGAAGGGAATAAATGGGTCACAAATTAATTATTTCAGCATCTAGTGGCAGTCCCATTTCATCCCATTCCTACTTGCGTGGCACACTTTCAACATAAAAATAAAAAGCAAGTAAAAACTAAATTTACAAAGCAATTATTTATTGGGAGATCATTACAAGTCAAGATACACAGCAGGGATGGCCAAACTTACTGATCCGCCCAGCCACATATGACAATTTTCAGAAGTTGGAGAGCCGGGGCACGCCGGCCAGGGTTCAGGGTTTCAGCCCTGTGGGAGGCACCTGATGGGGTTCAGGGCTTTAGCCCCGCTCCTGCTGAAGCTCAGAACCCTGGTAGGTGTGCCCGTGGAGCTGAACCCCGAGTCACCCCTCCCTGCTGGGCACAAGCGCTGAGAACTCCCTCTCCACTGGAGAGAAGCCCCTGCCCCACCACTCTGCTCCAAGGCAGAGGTCCTGATCTCCACCCCCCAGTCTGATAAGCGGGCAATGGGGGAGGGTGTTGGGGGCTCACCAAGCTACACTTTTAATGGTAAAAGAGCCACATGTGACTCGCTAGCCACAATTTGATTACCCTGATATACAGTATTCATTTAGAACCTGCATTAGGCTTATGCAGTTATATTTAAGTGTAACAAACAGGGGAGAAAGTAGAAATAGGGACTTACCAGTATGGGGCTGGGTTGGGGCTGGCTCTGGCCCCTGGAAGGGGCGGGGCCTCGGGCGGAAGGGACAGAGATGGGGGGGTCATAGCCAGTCCCGGCCCTCCCTGTACCGGTAAGTGCCCTCCCGCTCTGGGGTAGCAGCAGCAGCTGGGGGTTCCAGCAGCAGTTTAAAGGGCCCAGGGCTTGGCCGCCGCTACCGCCCTGGGCCATTTAAACTGCTACTGGAGCCCCCGGCTGCTGCTGCTACTCCAGGGCTCTGGCAGCAGGGCTCCGGGAGCTATTTAAAGGGCCCAGGACTCCCCTGCCTCTACCGCCCTGGCCCTTTAAATAGCCCCCGGAGCCCTGGGGTAGTGACGGTGAGGCTCCTGCGGCTATTTAAAGGGCCTAGGGCAGTAGAGGCAACGGGAGCCCTGGCCCATTAAATAACCCCTGGAGCCCCGCCACTACCCCAGGGCTCCAGCAGCGGGAAGCTGGGCTGCCCCAGTATGGCGCACCGGCTCTTGACGGTACACCGTACTGGGGCGTACCAGCTTACTTTCACCTCTGGTAACAAGAGACCACAAATCTTTGCAAAACAGATGACTATTTGGAAAAAAAACCAAAAAACATCATTTTCACACAGCTGAAAGCCAATGTACCAGCAATATGCACAGAGCGGCTACAAGCGATGGTAGGTCTTATTGCATATAAAAGAATAATTCACATTTAAAAGACCAGATGATAAATTGTTTTTTCCCCTTGGCCTGTCAGAGCTTGAATCTGCTGACTTTCAGAGCATGTTGTAAATCCTATCTATCCTCCCAAGCTTTGTGTTTGTTTGAGACTGAGAGGGTGTGTGTGGGGGTAAGTGGGTGGGAAAATTTGAGTGTTACTCAATTGGGAGATTTTTAATTGGGGACATAGGTCCAATTTCAATTTTATTATATGATTTCTACATGAATAACGTACACATGCTGATAGCAACTGACAGGCACAGTTGAAAAATCTAAATATATAATGCAACAGCCTTTCTAAAACTACACCAGCATGATATTTAAAACCCTGATCTGATTATAAATGATACCTAAGCAAGTGAAAAGCTTGATGGGAATATATTATTATGGCTATCAAGATGGGATCCAGTTTTTGTGTTTTATTAGTCTGATTTTATGTCTATCCCATTTTGTTTATGCTTTGTATTAGTTATGTTTTCCAGGAAAAGACAAAAACGTGTGTTAAAAGAAATGAACGAGGCATTAATTCCTACTTGGCAGTGGATGGCACAGAAACAGGTAACTGGACATACTTTCACTTTCAGGTTGTGGTATGAATTAAACTTCACCAGAAACTAGTTGACAATCATTACTATCTGTCAGCTCTTCAACGTCCAATGTGAAATGAGTTGTTATTCTTCACTTAGTGAAAAAGCATCCATGTCAACAGAAAAAACTGGAACCCGCACTGACAGTTTCAGCAAAGAATCTAAGGAAACTGATGGCTCTACAGGTCAGGGTTGAGCGATATTGCCAGGTTAATATGGAGAAACATGTACTGCCCCTGCCTCTGTTGCTGATGTTCTGTGGACACCTAGACAACTTCCATCTCCAGAATGGTGAATCTGGTATCTTTTATGAGAAATAATTTAAAAATAAAAAATCCCACTTGAATATTTGACCTGTGTGTGTCGTATTTTCCATATAATCTTGTACCTCAGTAAAATAGATATCCTGGGAAGAACAATCATTACATGTATGGAAACCACTTGCCTGGAGTGATAATCAAGATGGCCCATTTTGGACAGTTGACACGAATCTGTGAGGATACTTTAACATGGGGAAATAGATTCAATTAGTGTAATGACCAAGCAATTCCCAGTCTCTGTTCAAACCTAAATTAATGGTATCTAGTTTGCATATTAATTCAAGTTAAGCAGCTTCTCGTTGGAGTCTGTTTTTGAAGCTTTTCTGTTGCAAAATTGCCACCTTAAAGTCTGTCACTGAGTGATTAGAGAGGTTGAAGTGTTCTCCTACTGGTTTTTGAATGTTATGATTCCTGATGTCAGATTTGTGTCCGTTTATTCTTTTGTGTAGAGACTGTCCGGTTTGGCCAATGTACATGGCAGAGGGGCACATCTAGATGTTCATCCTCTCCTGTCTGAAACATATGAAGCCTGGAACAGTTAGACATTATGGGTCTGAACCAGAACACATTGAATCCAATGGAAAATCTGATTTCAATGGGCTTTGAATCAGGCTCTATAATGGTCCATATAAAAAATTCCTGTGCATTGGATAAGAATTTTCTCATTAATATAACTGATTATTTTAGCATCTGCTATGTATTTAACTACCAGTACCCTCATTCTCTAATCTGTAGACTCCTTTGAAAACTTTATGTACAAAATGCCTGACATCATTCTCTTTCTTTCCTGCCCTCCATTTCCCAGCTTTCCATAAGATCTCCCCTTCCAGAATAGCTCCATGACAGATCCAGTCTTTGTTCTTACTCTCCATTGATTCCCCTTCCACAGAACCAAGTATCAAATTCCTTATTCATCTCATTGTGAAATAACTTGACACCAAGTTCTGACCTTGGATGTGGATGGTTCTCAATAACACCAATGTTCTCACTGAAGTGAAGAGTTTGGACTTTGACTGATTTTTTTTTCAAATGCTGCAGGAATAAAGAAGGATTTCTAATAATTCTTCTCAATTGTTTGGGGAAATTGAAATGCATATACAAATTTCTCTTTACAATTTGAAAAACAGTTTTTACTCTGACCAAATCTATTTTGATTATATCAAAATGCTCAGCACAGTTCTTTCTAAATACATCTATCCTAGGCTGGAGACCAACTGGCTAAGCAGCAGTTCTGCAGAAAAGAACCTGGGGATTACAGTGGACAAGAAGCTGGATATGAGTCATCAGTGTGCCCTTGTTGCCAAGAAGGCCAATGGCATAGTGGGCTGTATTAGTAGGAGCATTACCAGCAGATTGAGGGAAGTGATTATTCCCCTCTATTCAGCACTGGTGAGGCCACACTTGGAGTATTGCGTCCAGTTTTGGTCCCCCAAACTACAGAAGGGATGTGGACAAATTAGAGAGAGTCCAGTGGAGGGCAACAAAAATGATTAGGGGACTGGGGCACATGACTTATGAGGACAGGCTGAGGGAACTGGGCTTATTTATTCTGCAAAAGAGAAGAGTGAGGGGGGATTTGATAGCAGCCTTCAACTACCTGAAGGAGAGTTCCAAAGAGGATGGAGCTAGGCTATTCTCAGTGATGGAAGATGACAGAACAAGAAGCAGTGGTCTCAAGTTGCAGTGGGGGACGTCTAGGGTGGATATTAGGAAGCACTATTTCACTAGAAGGATGGTGAAGCACTGGAATGGGTTACCTAGGGTGGGAGTGGAATTTCCACCCTTAGAGATTGTTAAGTCCCAGCTTAACAAAGCCCTGGTTGAGATGATTTAGCTGGTGTTGGTACTGCTTTGAGCACGGGATTGGAGTAGATGACCTCCTGAGGTCTCTTCCAACCCTAATATTCTATGATTCTATTAAATTATTCTCTTGAATGCTTGACATATTTAAGGGTAAATCAAACTTTTCTCCATTTTTTTGGCAGCTGTTTTGAATCACTTGTTTGGGAAGTATACTTTCAAAACATTTAATAAAGAGATTCAGCTCTGACTGTGCTTAATATTACCTGGCGTTGTATCAAAACGTTTTTGAACTTCCATGAAAGACAAGAACCATTGTTGCATTTGCTTAGATGTGCTAAAAATGTGCATTGTTACTTTGCACTGGGGGAATAGAATTCTGTATGACTGATAATGAATGATTTACTAAACAACTGTTACCTGCACAGTGAAAGATAATGTTTCTAATTTTAAAAGCAGAGCAACTCAATTTGACAAGAAACTTCCCTTTACAAATTAGTTAGCTACATATGGGCTTTAAGATCAGCAATTGCAAAATGTATTCATAATCAATAAATTTAAGATTTTAATGCATTGGTTGCTAAAGTTGGAGGGAGTGATTATTATTCTTGGTTTATCAGCTTCATGTCTTGTTTTATCAGCTAAATATTGATTCCTCTTTACCACTGCACTGATTTCAGTTGTCAGGCACTTTATATTTTGCTCATGTTTGAACCAATATTTTAACAACATTTCTTTAAGCAAAAGACAAGTAAAACGGCACCAGTAAAGTTCCATACTTCCATTTTAATAACGATTGTTGTTTTGTTTTAATGTTCGCACACATTCATTTTAGCATTATCATCTGTCCTAGAAAAGGATGTGGTGGGGGAGGGATACAAGGAAGAGCCATTTTTTGGTAATGTGGACACATTTTTTCAACAAAAAATTTGAAGAGCTTCAGAAATGTATGATGATAGCAAAGAGCAAAATTCTACTCTTAGGGCCTGTCTTCACTACCAGGGTAAATCAATCTAAATTTTGCTAATCCAGCTAAGTGAATAACGTAACTGGAGTCGACATAGCTTAGGTTGACTTACCTGTGCCTTCACTGCGCTGTGTTGACGGGAGACAGTCTCCAGTCGACTTCCCTTACTTTTCTCGGGGAGCTGAAGTACCGGAGTCAACTGGAGAGCATTCTGCCTTTGATTTAGCGGGTCTTCACTAGATCTAAATCAAACACCCGCTGCGATCTCCCGGTAGTGAAGATAAGCCTTTAGTCACACCAGTGTAAACCTGGAATAAATCCATTAATGTCAATATATTTAGTTCAGATTTAAAGTTGGTTACCTGAAAATAGAATTTGGAAAGATTAGAGTAATAATTTTTTTTTCTCTCCAGTTTTATTTTGTGTCCATTTTTTTTTAAAAATATAGCACAGGAAATACATAAATACATCCCCATAAATAATAAAAAACAACGACATGATTGGCAATTTCACCAAGATGTTGAAAGTTGTGTTTTGGCTGTTGCATTTTTCTAACAATTGATATTTAATGTATTCTCTCTTATATATTTTTAAAAAGACCTATCCTGCAGTTAGCCATACTATAAGAACATCTTTTGTGATACTCTATTTTACTGAGGGGGGGGCGGGCATGGATCATAGTGTTCACATTGCTCTCCCCACCAATATCCAGCCCAAGCCAGGGAAACTAATAATACAACCAGCGGACCAAATTTGGTGATGAATCCTGGTCATGTGCTACCTGAGGCACGTTGTGCATATGCTAAGAAAAACTGAGTGTGCAATGAATAGTCTTGAAATTCAGGAAACTCAAATATTTTCAACACAGCCAAGTAAATTTAACTGTAGCTCTCACTTCTAGCTAGGAAAAGTGAGTTTCACCTTTGTCTTTAGCATGCATTAGCTTCAAGATGTTTCACTGTATTAGTAAATAAAAATATAAGTGCCTATTCCAGAGCAAGCCCCAAGTCTTCTCTTAGGCCTGGTCTACACTAGGGGGGGGTCGCTCTAAGGTACACAACTTCAGCTACGTGAATAGTGTAGCTGAAGTCAAAGTACCTTAGCTCGAATTACTTACCGTCCTCACGGCACGGGATCGACGTCTGCGGCTCCCCATGTCGACTCTGTACCGCCATTCGCGTTACTGGAGTTCCGGAGTCGACAGGCGCACGTTCGGGGTTCGATATATCGCGTCTAGATGAGACGCAATATATCGAACTCCGAGAAATCGATTGCTACCCGCCGATCCGGCGGGTAATGAAGACGTACCCTTAGACAATTCTTCTGTCCTTCTTTTCTGACCTCAAATTTAGACAGAGTCTCTTATTTCAGTGACTGGGCTTTCTACATTTTTAATTGTGCCCAGTATTTCCTTTAAAAAGGATATTCTGGATTTTTTTTTATAAGTGACTGCATTTGTCACAGAACTGTATCCATCTGTGCAAACAGGTCACTGCATACAGCTTAACATGAGGCTGCCAGTTAGCTGGTACCACCAGAGCTTTGCTATATGTCATGTCTCTATGTGTGTCTGTTTCAGAGGAATTTTGTCATTTGCTTATTTTTTGATATAATCACTTTCAAGAATGAGATGGCCACAGTTAATATACGGGGAAGCTCTCTCTTTCTGGAGAATGAGCAATGTTGCCATGAAAGAGCATAATCCTTTAGCTCTTCTCTGTCAGGCAGCATGGTCTAGTGGAGAGGGCACTGGACTGGGAATCAGGCATTTTCGGATACGTCACCGCTTTCTGTGCCTTCTGATTTCCTTCCAACCCATCACTTTGAGCAATTTGAGGCAGAGACTGTTTCAAACTACATGTTTATACGGAGCCATTATAGGCATAGAGTCTCTCTGTGGGTGCTCCAGGGCTCAAGCTCCCACAGAAAAAAATAAGAGGTGCTAAGCATCCAGCAGCCACAGCTGTTCAGCAGCTGGTGGGAGGTGCTCAAGGGAGGGCGGAGAGCAGCGAGTGGCAGGCCAGTAGGGGGTCTTGGAGGAGGGGGCAGAGCGAGGGTGGGGTCTCGGGGGAAGGGGCAGAATGGGAGAGGGGCCTCAGGGTGGAGCACCCACTGGGAAAAGTAAAAGTCAGCTCCTGTGAGAGCCAGTAATATCTCCATGGCCTATGCCTTGACTTCACCCCACCCAAATAGAGATATTCAACCAGAGATCTCACAAAAACAGGTCCCTTGAAATGAGCCCAGCAAACAGAGGTGCTGAGCCAGTACTTTTACAAAGTCCTGTGCTATGGTGCTAGCCCTCCAGGGTAGCAATGGCTGCTGTAATGGGAAACACATGGGAGTGAGGTCTCCCTCTTTTCTGCTAAATGTAAAAGATGATTTCCCTCTCCTTTACATAAGAACAGAAAAATGGCCACACTGCGTCAGACCAAAGGTCCATCCAGCCCAGTATCCTGTCTGCCGACAGTGGCCAATGCCAGGTGCACCAGAGGGAGTGAATCTAACAGGTAATGATCAAGTGATCTCTCTCCTGCCATCCATCTCCACCATCTGACAAACAGAGGCTAGGGACATCATTCCTTACCCATCCTGGCTAATAGCCTTTAATGGACTTAATCTCCATGAATTTATCTAATTCTCTTTTAAACGCTGTTATAGTCCTAGCCTTCACAACCTCCTCAGGCAAGGAGTTCCATAGGTTGACTGTGCGCTGTGTGAAGAAGAACTTCCTTTTATTTGTTTTAAACCTGCTGCCCATTAATTTCATTTGGTGGCCCCTAGTTCTTATATTATGGGAACAAGCAAATAACTTTTCCTTATTCGCTTTCTCCATGCCTCTCATGATTTTATACACCTCTATCATATCCACCTTTAGTCTCCTCTTTTCCAAACTGAAAAGTCCTAGCCTCTTTAATCTCTCCTTATATGGGACCTGTTCCAAACCCCAAATCATTTTAGTTGCCCTTCTCTGAACCTTTTCTAATGCCAGTATATCTTTTTTTGAGATGAGGAGACCACATCTGTACGCAGTATTCAAGATGTGGGCTTACCATGGATTTATATAAGGTCAATAAGATATTCTCCATCTTATTCTCTATCCCTTTTTTAATGATTCCTAACATCCTGTTTGCTTTTTTGACTGCCGCTTCACACTGCGTGGACGTCTTCAATGAACTATCCATGATGACTCCAAGATTTCTTTCCTGATTAGTTGTAACTAAATTAGCCCCCATCGTATTGCATGTACAGTTGGGGTTATTTTTTCCAATGTGCATTACTTTACATTTATCCACATTAAATTTCACTTGACGTTTTGTTGCCCAATCATTTAGTTTTGTGAGATCTTTTTGAAGTTCTTCACAGTCTGCTTTGGTCTTAACTATCTTGAGCAGTTTAGTATCATCTGCAAACTTTGCCACCTCATTGTTTACCCCTTTCTCCAGATCATTTATGAATAAGTTGAATAGGATTGGTCCTAGGACTGACCCTTGGGGAACACCACCAGTTACCCCTCTCTATTCTGAAAATGTACCATTTATTCCTACCCTTTGTTCCCGGTGATTTAACCATTTCTCAATCCATGAAATGATCTTCTCTCTTATCCCATGACAACTTAATTTACGTAAGAGTCTTTGGTGAGGGACTTTGTCAAAGGCTTTCTGGAAATCTAAGTATGCTATATCCACTGGATCACCCTTGTCGACATGTTTGTTGACCCCTTCAAAGAATTCTAATAAATTAGTAAGACACGATTTCCCTTTACAGAAACCATGTTGACTTTTGCCCAAGCTTGGGGGAGCACTTCCTGATGTAGCATAGCTAAGTGCTACCCCTCACACACAGTGAGATGTTAAGGAACATACTAGTCCTTCAACTGCAAGCTCTTTGGGTCACAGACCAGGTTGAAAGTGCTTGGCACAATGGAGCCCCACGCCTAATAGGGGCCTTTGGCTGCTACCATCGCAAATGAGAGAGAGAAGTGGGTGAGGCAATATCTTTCATTGAACCAACTTCTGTTGGTGAGAGAGATAAGCGTTAAAGCTTACACAGAGCTCTTCTTCAGGTCATATTACCTCATCTTCCTTGTCTCTCTAATGTCCTGGGATTGACATGGCTACAACAACATTGCATACCATCACAAATAACATGTATACACAATATTAGCTTTCCATTGGACCCTTGTGTTTAAATGTTCAGGAATTAGAACAAAAACTCAAGCCCGTGTCTCATGTAAGTTCAGCAGAAATGTCCAAAATGAAACAGTGCTTGCTCTTGCCGTATCACTTGGCTTTGATAATGCACTGACTTAACCTTCCTTCAGCTCTGGCCATCTGGTCACCCTAACACATATAGTGGGGTAATGTGGAGACATTCTGCTCATCTGAGAAAAACATCTGTCTCCCCAACTGAACTACCTGCACCCAACCAGAAGATGAAGTGAGAGGATGTATAGGTCATCCTATCTACAAAGTGGAACACCTCAACAACAGCCACATTACTATTAAAAGATTGTAATGTATATATTTTTGTCCAGTTTCCAAATTGTTTCTAAAGTCACAAGGACTAGTTCACATTAAATACATCTGGGAAATGTGTCTCAATTCAAATCAGTAATAATACTCAGGTCAGATAGCACTAGACACAAAGTTGTCTAGTTATATAAATATTTACTAAGCAACCCTCACAATACCAGTATGAGGCAGCTTTTAACACCAGTTTATGGATGAGGCAAACGATGCAGTGAAATTAAGATCCTTACCCAGCAAAGCATAGTAGCACATGCATAACTTCAAGCTAATGAGTAGTTCCAATGACTTCAATGGGACTATTCTCCAACTTAAATGTATGCATGTGGTTAAGCAATGTGCTAGTCTGGGACTTCTAGACTTGCCCAGGGCTACAAAATGAGCCCTTGGCATAGCCCTGACAACCAGTCCCTTGTTTACTAGTCCCCATCTGCTTCATGAAGTCAAGGGAATGAGATGATGACATTTTAATATGCTACTTCGACAAGTAATTATACAAATTGAATTATTATTTATAATGAGGCCATGTGCTGCTGATTTCTACTCAGTTATTTCTAGAAACAGTAGACCGGAGTTTCCTTTCACCTCAGTTTTATTATTTATTATTATTTGTACTGTGATGTGACCTAAGAACCCCAGTCATGGACTAGAACCCTATTGTATGATGCACTGTACAAAGAACAAAAAGTTAGTCCCTGGCCCAAGGTGCTTACAATATAAGACAAGAGACAATAAGTATATGCAGAAAGACACATGACAGAGCAGAAGGAAACAATGAGACTTTTTTGGTTAGCATGACAGGCAGAGGTTTTAACTCACCATGGCCTACCTATTGTCAAGTTTTTTGTAGCCATCACAACAAAGAGTTTTAAGTAGGGATTTGAAGGAGAACTCTGACCTGATTTTGCATGTTTTAACAGGAAGCGTGTCATATATACGAGAGAGAACTTGGTAGAAAAGTAGAAGTGTTATTAGAAAATGTAACAAGTGGGCAATGAAGGCTGGCATTGGCACAGCGAAGACAATGTTTTCACCTGTGTAGCTTCACTGATTTCAGCAGAGTTACTCCTAATTTACACTATTGTAAGTGAGATGAGAATGATATCTCAGAATTCTGAGCATATGGAAGAACATAAACTTTGACTAAAGGGAGTTGAAATACTTGTTACAAATAATAACAAATTAGTCCTTTTTTCAGTTGTTCACAAACTCATCCTGAGTTTTGTTCTAATGTGTTGGCTATTTGTATTTGCCAAATGGTTGGAATGAATAATTTTCAGGATAAGGGTTATCCAGGAACTCTTCAATTGCTTTATTAGCTATTGAATTGCTAGGAGACCAACTAAAGTCATATGGCTTTTTTTTTTGGTTCACTAATTGGCAGATGGAAACACTGTATACAGGAAAACACAAAAATGGCTCTTTTTCTGCAGAAATATTTGTGAATTCATTAAAAAAAATCATCCAGATCTAGTCTGGAACTTAATAGAGAACAGCTTTATTTGTTTTCAGTGTTGTAGCAGATGTGCAAAACTGTGAAGAGACCAGTTGGTTTTTAAGTCACTTAGAAGAATCATTTTGATTAAGCTGAAGTGTTGTTTTTTTTAGTTAAAGATAAATTTCAGAAGTAGAAGACCATTTTGCATAATAAAAAATGGTAATATGGACTTCTTAAAGAATGTTTAAATTAAAGAGACTTAGCTTCTCGATTCTACAAGAAGTTGTAGCGAAACAGGCTACTAAAGAATATTTACCCTTAGATACTAGGATTGAAAATAGCTTTATTTGAAAAAGGCTTTGTGAGATTACTATGGAATATTTTCTTCAAGAGACATCTGATATGAAGCATAGTTGGGGATGTTGAAACCTTTTTTAGGTGGTTGTATAAGATGATATTGTTTGGTTTAGCACCCTTGCACTGAAATACTGGTGCACCCTAGGCATGTGCATACTTAACTAGTGCATTAAGTAGGCTCTGGGTGCCTAATTCTCAGTCGATTATGGTCACTTAGTGCTGCTGGAGCATGGATGATAAGAGAAGGGATGGGAGGGGCAGAGCTTGAGTGCACAGTTCTCTAGCTGATCCTCAGAGGGTGGATTGGATCATAAGGACCCATTCTGAAAGGCATAAATTAGAGCAACCCTAAAGATGCTTTGGTTTATGCTAAGAGCTGCATCAGTTACGGTCAGCCCCAGAATTCCTACAGGTGGAAAGGTAGTGTAAACCCACCCTGTCCATGGCAGCTTGTGAAATTTCAGGCAATTGGGGCGTAGCAGAAAAAAAATTATGCCCATTTGCCCCCCTCCACCACCAAACATGGAGAAGGGGAGATCCATCCTAGGAAAGTTGCCTTCTATTCTGCCTAGGGCCCTTCCTTACCTTGGCCAGTACCAGGCCTGGACCTCCTTCCTGGGAGGATCCTCCTCCACCTCTGTCATACTCCCTCTCCCCTCCAATGCTGCCTCCTGCCCCTCCAGCTTCTCCTCCCCCGCAGACGGCATACTGAATGCCTGATAGGAGGTGAACAGTGGCAATTTTGAGTGGTGTTTGGGGCGCTGGATTCACCATCCAAGCCACAGGCAACGATGACTGTAGAGCACTGTAACTGTCCTGTGGAAATCCTGCTGGACTATGTTAATTGGTTCCAGGTACCTTCTGGAGCATGTCAGCTGGATCTATATATGGAGCAGTTAGTGCTCTACAGGTACTGCAGCCTGTGGCTTGGGTGGTGAAGCCAGCACCCCAAACCCCACTCAACATTTCCAGAGTTTGCCTCTTGTCAGTTCTTCACTAGACAGTCTGCACATGTGATACTGGGACCCTGGGGGAAAATGCCCTGCTACTGCATGAATTGTGAACACTTCAAATCTATAGCAGGCTGCTACAGATTTGCTGTGTTCACAGTTCATATTTAGTGACAGACACACACACACGTGTGTTTGTTTTACTTGAGGGAATGGGGAACGGTGCTTCATGCCTTTTATATATGAGCTGTCAATGACCCCTGCAACATTTGCCCCTCATAAAGCACCAACCCTGATATTTAGATTCAGTTTGCCAGAACATTCAAAGAAAAGTATGCCATGGTCTTTCCTTTATATCCTTTCCCAACCTTAATACACAATCATCTTCCTCTCTCACTTTCTACAGGAAGGTTTTTATATAGTTATCTATCTCCTAAGTTTTTAGGGAAAGATGGGGGAAAAACCTCACACTGAACCATGATTACTGCCTCTGAACTGCTTTTGTAATTGAACTTGTGTGCATGTGGAGAGGAGGGAACTCAAATTCACTTAGTTGGAAAGAAAATTGGGATACCAAGGGAATTAAAACATTTTGTCTTAACATCACTATGCCTGTGACTTTCATTTTCTCTTCCCCCACAGATACATAAATCTGAAGAAATAATAATTAGGGTGAAGGGAGGTACCACTGATTATTTAGGGTGGAAGATATACCCCTCTGAAGCAGTTACTTTAAAACATCTGTATGACTTCTGGGATGCATCCCTGTCCATAGAAAGAGTTGATGTAGAACTTCCTGTGAATTCACTACCTGAGGGCTTGTCTACACTATCATTTAAGTCAACGTAACTTATGTCGATCGGGGTGTGAAAATGCCCCTCCCCCAAGCTATGTAAGTTACAGTGACTTAAGTGCTGTCCACATCGCACTATGTCGGCAGGAGACGCTCTCCTGCCAACCCAGCTTCCACCTCTTGCGGAGGTGGAGTAATTATGCTGACAGGAAAGTGCTCTCCATTCGACATAGCATGTCTTCATCAGACGTGCTGCAGCAGCACGGCTGCATCAATATAGCTGCACCAATGTATAGCAAGGTAGCGTAGACTTGTCCTGAATGTGTTGTGGGAGAGGTAAGCACAGATAATGGAGAGTTGTGGAACCAGGCAGAGAATGCAACTTCATAAGGCATCCTTCAACCATCCCTCACATAAGGTGCTCTCTGCAGATCCCTAGTGCACAGGTTATTTAGAGACCCATTGTCCATTCTGCTTTCCTGAACAGGGGACTGACAGTCTAGGATCCCTTGGCTCAGAAAATCTAGCTCATGCATTAGCCCTGCCAGAATAGAGGAAAAGCTCCTCCCATAGGATTGAGATCTCCTTTTACCCTGGGATCTCATGGATTTATGAGATTGGGTTTGTAGCAGGGTGGACCCTGCTCCGGCTCTGAGGGCTTTGACAAAGCAGCCTGGCAGGGCCTGAGAGCGGTGGCTGGAGGCTGGGCTGATGGGGAAAGTGGCTGCAGCTGGGGCCACGCCCCAAACTGAAGCCCTGGGGATTATAAGAGGCAGGAAAGCCAGACCCCAGGCAGAGTCTCTCTCTGCTCCAGAGAGAGAAGGGCCTAGCTGCTTAGGGAGCTGAGAAGGCACCTAGGGTGAAGCAGGGCGGGGAACAGGCTGAGGAGCTGGGGAAGCTCCAGCCTGGACAGCCCCAGGCTGCGGCCTAGCGAAGGGCCATAGGTACTGTGGGTTGCAGAGGGCAGCCCAGGGGTAGGACGAAGCAGCAGGTCCAAACCCCCCTTTGCCTGTGATGAGTGGGCTGATACTGCAGTCTGCCCCAGGGTGTGGGGCTAGACCATGACTGTCAGTAGCCACTACTGAGGCAAGGCGGGGATAGTAGCGCGGGGTTCCCCCGGGGAGGGGGAGACCCAATTATAGATAGCGGGCACCGGGTCCAGGGAGGGACGCCGGGGCCAGAGAACGGGCGGGTCACCAGCCTGCCGGGGGCGCTCCAGGGCCGGACCGAGGGACATTCCGGGACCGACCAGCAGGAGGCGCGGCAGGGGTGAGTACCGCCCCCTTACAGGGTTATATAACAGAGACCATTTGACAAAGGGTCCCCTGTCCTTTGCAAACAGCTCTCACCTAAAACCAGACAAACTCACTACACCAAACATATGTCTTGGAGGACAGTTATCCACAAGAAGTAAAATGTAAGATATCCACAGAAATCTTGTAAATTGTCAAAACTCAGTGACTGTAAGATGGATGTATGGGCAATATTTAAGGAATATATTCATATTGAAAGAATTCTATAGGGACATAAAGTAGAAGTTAGTCACTCGGGTCATGTGTTCCAGTGATGACCCATTCAAGCAAGAGGGAGGTGTCACTACTCCCTAGTCAGCCAGCAAGGTAATGTGAGGCTCATTGGCTACCCTTGCCACAATGCATGGAAAATGCTCAGTGGTAGACAAGAAAGTCTACAACAAGGCAAGGGTTCGCCCTTCTTGTTAATAGAAACAAGAGGCTTTCAGGCCCTATTTGCAAAAAAACAGAGGCCCCTTTGTCAAGTGGTCTCTGTGTTATACATCCCAGTCTCAAAAATCCAAGAGATCCCAAGGTAAAGTGGAGATTGAAGAGCGTGTAGGAAAAGGCACTCTTGCATCCACTTACTGAGGACCTGTCAGAGAAGAGTGCTTTCATGAACATTTGGATTCTAGTTCTTGAGAAACCAGCCAGGTCTGAACTGTTGGGGGAAAATCTCCTTTATTAGCTAGGAAAGGTAACCATTGATAAGTGAAGACCCAGGTTTGCATGTTACGATTTTATTTGTGTTGTAACCAATTGTTTTCACCACTTTCATGTTTCTAGTTAAATTTTTATTCTTTCTTAAGTAAACCTTCTTCCCTTTTATTGTAAAATCTCAATTGCTGTGTGGGTGACAGGAGCTTTGGTTTAAGGTAAAACTGGTAAGCTGTCGGTACACTGCTTTTGAGTGCAGAGGATCTGAAATTTCTGTGGGTAACTAGTGTCAGGGGTTGGATGTCACAGGGGTTCTATTCAAAGGGATTCAGGGATTGGGGGGCACCCATTAACCTGTAAGGTGAAGGAAGGGCTGGTATAAGCCCCGGAGAGAGTGTTTCAGTGGCTGACGGGCTGGGTGCTGATACCCAGCTACCATAAGAAAGATCCCCTCTCATTAGAGGCAGGGGGTAACAAGGTGACTTTCAGTCCTGGGTACCGTAAGAACCATCCCTAGGTGGGGGGGTGAGGAGGCAGGCACATCCCAACTCGCTCAAGTCCCTGCTCTCAGAGGGGAAGAGCTGGAGAAAACGCTCCCCCTCCCTGGGTATATCCATAGGAGTGGCTCATTTGTCCCTTTGACTTTTAGAATGCTGAAGCTCCCTCCTGAATAGTTCAGTGTGCTGCAGAGCCAGTATTCAGACCCTTCCATAGGCTGCAGCCACAGTGAGCTGGATAAGGCCCTTAGGGTGCCACCCTATTGCCATAACAATTAGTAGCATTTATGATTTTTAATTTAGCTCTTATAAATAAAACAGCCCTTTAAAGTACTTTAATAGGAGCACTTTAAAACACAAAAGTGGTTAAACCAGAGGCCCCCAGGGCTCTCATATAAACTTATTTATTTGTTAGGCAAGAACAAAAGATAAATCCCAAATGTAGTCTCTAAACTTTTAAAGAAAAAAAACGTAAACATTTTTAAATGTCAGAAGCCAATGATGTTAACTCTCAAGACTCTCTCTACATAAAGATTCAATTTCCTGACTCTAAGCTATCAATATCTCATTCAGCTTTAACCCTTGCTTTCATAACACATTTATTAATACAGTATTAATAATTACAGACTGCAGTAGTCTGACAGAGAATAACCTTATGGTTAAAACATTGGACTGAGGCTCAAAGTCTGCAATCTATCTCCAGCCAACCCACAGACTACAATTTTCTGCAAGTCAATCTGAGTGATCTTCAGTTTCCCCAACTGTGAAGAATGGGATATTACTACTTCCTTTCTCCCATCCTTTGATGTGTCTATTTGTATTGTAAGTTTTTGAGGCAGAAACCATCTGACATGTAATTAGAGAGCCTGGAATTAGGGGATGAGAGGACTTCAAAATACTAACATTCTATCTCCTTCTATATAGGTGTGTCTGGTGGTCCCAGGGAGCCACACTGAGATTACTTAATTAGGGTCGACTGCAAAGAATGGGGCAAACTATCCCCAAAGTTGGTGGATATTCCAATAATTAGGTTTACCAAGCCAGCATAAAACAGATTCTGTAATACCTTACTGGTTACCCAGAAGCCAACAACACAGTTCCCTTAAAGCAACCCAGCCTTAGGCCTCTACCCAAGTCAAATATAATGAGGATTACTGAAAATCTTATTCATCATATAAGAAAGTTCTACCAATCCCAAAGGATCAGACGCATTACCTCCCAGATTTATTTGTCAACAGTTTATCTTTGATATGGAATTGAATTAATGTTGGGAGACTTGTAAGAATATCACCCTCATGTATTTAAATTCAGATGTAAGGTGGACAGGGAACTAGATTCTAGCTGGCATCTCATCCAGGGGAATTAACATACAAGAGCAGAGTCACTGGCTAGAATAAAGAGCAGATGGCCCTGAAAGCATGGGATGCTTTCTTGGAAATAATATTTAAAAGAGACACAAAACAATGAGAATGGCTGTTAGAATAACAAACCATGAACCTGAAAAGTATAAACACAGTGCTGGGGGTCAGGACACCTACTTTGATACCACAGACTGAATCTCTGACACACTGCTCGGCTAATGCACACAAGGACAGAACAAACCCAGAGAAGAGGATGCACTATCTAGAAGTGTGAGATTTTCCTTCATCACTGCAGACACCTACATGCACATGCATCTATGGTACATTCACTTATGTGGAATGGTATACCATTTTGTGTTTGTTTCAACATGAGCCCCATAGGTTTTAGCTACTGTTTGGGAAGTTAACAACTTATCCAAGATAAGTGAAGCAACCATCAACACTTTTAAAGAAGAAATGAAGGAAGGATATCTGGAATAAACCCTGCTCAAGATTCCAGAGCAAAAAGAGTATAGACAAAAAAGGACCTTTTTCATAAAACATATCGCTGTCAGAACTGTAATCTTCCTGATATTTGGGAAACAACTAATGAACACAGATGAGAACAAAGTTTATACAGCATAAAATGAAAATGTTTCAGATCATGTCTATATAACCAGGCAGAAACTGATAATAGCAATATTACAAGCATTATTTGAAAATAATTTGCATAGAGTAAATTCCAATTGTAAATAATTCACAGACTTTTATTTAAAACCTTTGGCATTTAGGAATAAATTGTGTATACCTTATCTAGATTTTCTCCACAGTTCTTTTCCTATGACCAAATGAATTTCCTCTGTCTCAAAGGCTGTCTTCTTAAAAGCTTAAAACAATATCTAATTTCTAGCCCTTAAACAAAAGTTGACATTTCTTCAGTATTAATAATAGTTTCACAGTAATGTGAAAAAATTCTATTTGCTGGAAAAATTGTAGAAATGTACATATTCAGCAGCTGTATAAACTGTCTGAATATTCACCCACCCTTATTTATCCTGTAATAGACTTTTGGGTGTTGAGAAATAATACTAAACAGATTTTTCAAAATAGTTGAACAGCAAAAGTTTGGCTTAAAGAGACACAGAATATGAGATTTGTATCAACAGGATATGGTTGGTGCAGCTTAGTTTATTAGAAATAAGATTCCAAACAGTAGTTCCACCTGCAACCTAGAACCTTGTAAAAGTAGCATGGCCATAGATGATGTGCTATTGAAAATTCTGGCCACCCTGTTCTTTAAGGATACTGAGAATGAAAAGTAAAGTCAGGAAACCTAAAATATTATTATAACATTTTAAACAGTCCAGAAGTATTTTAGTCATTCACTTAGGGCATGTGCCCCCTGTGACAAGGTCCCCGCGGTGCAACCTGGGCTGTGGGACCATTGAGCCCTCCAAACCCACCAACCTGAGCTACCTCTCACACTGTGATGCCAGTGTCAAACTCCAAGCCTCTGACAGGCATTTCACTTACACAGACATCCACAGGTGGGGACACACCAAAGTGTGCTACATGAATGATCTCCCAGCCATTCATGAACCACCAATAGAGAGGCTCCAGCCAATTCCTCCCACCATCCCAGAACTGTACTGTCTTTCACTGGTGAGAAGCCTGGACAGTTCATTCCCCAGTTCACCACATCTTCATAGGAAAGTGAACATGCAACAGACTTTATAATCTGAGCAGATTTCTCAAGCACCTTTGACAAACTCACTGGTAAGGATAAAACATTAAAATAAGATGAACAACTACAGAAAGGTAGATTTTAAGTGATTATATGTGGTAGGCATATAGGTCAGAAATAGTTACCTTAAGAAAATAAAAAAAAATAAACATGCATTCTAAATCTTAAACTTTTAGTCTAAGCAAAAGTTGAATCAAACAGCTTTTCTCACTCTGGCAGATAGTACAAGCAGGTTACAGTTCCTCAGTACACAGGCTGCGACCACTTTCCAGCCTGGGACCAAACTTCCCCAGTTTAAAAAGTCTCTGTCCTCTAGACATTCTTTCAGGTGTTGGGTTGGATGGGGAGGAGAGGCCAAGTGATGATGTCACTGTCTCTCTTTTTATACTTTCTTCCAACTGCTAAAGAGATCCTTGCTGTGAAAGGGGAGAGCGGGGATCAGGCAGTACTATTGGTCAAGCAGTCTCCACTGTGTGTGTGCCTTCTCTGAGAAGCCTCTGGGATAGTGGATTGTGTGTTGATGAGCCATTAACTATCCTCTGGCTATTGATGGTTATTCCTTTGTTGTAACTGAAAGTCTGGCTGTGGGTGTTCCAAATCTTAAAATGTATTTCAGTAGCACATATAGTAATACTTCGTAACTTCACATACAATGATAGTACATACAATCCAACAGGTTATTGTTCTACAGATCAAGACTTACAAAATGATACCTGACAAGGCATACGTTGGACAAAACATATCACAATAATATTACAGTGATGAATATGGGGGTTGCAGAGTGCTACTTTGAGGTACAGAGTGTCACACCCACCACCATGCCTGATCTTTCAGAGTTGTGAACACAGAAGAACTAGTGCAGTACTACTGCATGAAGAGTTATTTCATCTGCATCAACAGATGTGTAAGAACAGCATCTTTGGATAGTCTGTTCTTGCCTCTAGTGTGTTAAGTGGCGTTCAGATTTCTCGGCAAGGCCACTATCCCTTTAAAATGTGTCTGCCCCTCTCACCACAACAGGGAAAAGTACAAAGAGCACCCCCTGCTGGTGGTAGTTTTATTCTCACTGGCTGACCACTTGGTGTAGGTTCAAATAATCAAGAGACTAGCAAATAAAATGAGACTTTGTTAAAACCTGCAAGAGTCCATCCATCTCAAATGCAAAAATAGACCAAAACCTGTCCTGAAAAAGCATTTTCAAAGTAAATATAACAAGTGCAATGAAAGCTTCAGGAAGCCTCCAACTTTTTGATTTCTTACTATTCATGAATGTTCTGTGAACTCAAGCAAGATATTTTTGATGAAATACCATTTGTTAAAAATATTGCCCAAGTCTGGCAGTGGGGAGTTCCAAAAGGAACAGAGGAGGGCAGAGTACCAGGCAAGATCCTCAGCTGATGTAACTAAGTTTAGCTACATGCATCTCTCCCACCATGTCTAATCTAAGGTAAATGAATTTTCCTTTCAGCACTGCTGTATATTGTACTAAATCCATCTATAATTTGGGACACAAAAATAAGAGGAAAAACAATATTTTTCCCCAAATAAATGTTATTTCCAGAATCCAAAAGCAGAGAGATGGCTCAAAGAAATGTTTTTACTGAACAATAGACAGATGTTTTTGAAACATTTGTAATTGTGAAATAATCTTGCATGTCTGGTACACAATATTAGAGTTCTCTCTTTTTACCTTATTTTAAATGTTGCAAGATAAGCACAGAAAAAATGAGGCTGACATCTTGAAGATGACACCTTGTAAGTTTCATGGCAGCAAAAAGAATAAGGCAACCCGCAACAAAGCAAATTGTACAACTATATTAAAGCAAGGGAGCAAACTTGAAGTTCAGAGAAGGGGCTGGGTCCAGATGAGCACAAAGCAGCTCTGGCATTGTTCGAGCTTAGCTAAAGCTCTTGGGTCTGCACGTGTTCACTCGAAATATCACAAGAATAAAAACAGAAATGTGCTCAGTCTAATGTTTCTGGTCTAGTCAGAAATACTGCTTTTCTAGTGTTATTTCATGCTGTACAGTTCAAGTTCTGGCTCAAAGCTTTAGGTACAAAGTGCATATGGAAACAAAAAATAATGAAGCAAAAAAAATAAATCAGACACTTCAGAACCTTAAAAGTTTGATTCAAGTCTATTTTAGAAATGTGTATTGATTACAGGTATGACAGGCTAACTTTGGGAACCATACTACAGATCTATAACTAGGGCAAAGAATGGGTGGAGACAAGTACAAAATGCAGAGGTTCAACGGTTCATGCACAGCCATTACCCACTGCAATCACACGAGCCGCAACATAAAGAAATTGCTTAAAATAAAGTGGAAAAAATAGGACCATGGCTTATTTCTCTATGAGACGTCACTTGCTGTCAATTCATGGACTGAAAAAAGCTGTATGCTATCAATGGTTCAGTCTGAGCTAATCAAACATTGATTTCAGAAAGCTACAGTATCATTATCTTTGTATTATTTACCTAATATGATTTTAAATATATTTATTGAGCAGTTTGCTGTAGTTCACTGTAGTCTTTGTCTAAATAGACAGTATTTAGCTGTTGCCTATGTTCAATGAATTATGGTCTAACTTTGAAGTATGGGGGACACCATTTGTAACTGTTACCACTCTGCTGTACCTGAGAGACCTCAACTCTTTCCTGTTTTAAGCATATGGAAATAATGCAGTAAGTCAGATATCAGTGTGGTATCTTCTGGCAAATATTTAATTTAAAGAACAAAACTATAGACTACTCATATATTCAATTGACAAAGTCAGGTGCATTTATTGAACTGGGACTTAATACAATAACAAACACTCTGCTCTTATAAAGTAATTCAAGGTTGGAGACTTACTTCCTCTGAAACTCCCAGGTCTTTTTCAGTCTTTGAGCCAGATTGTCAAAGTGTAATTTGGTAATCCTTCACTGAAGTCAATGGAGCTATGCTGAATTTCACCATCTGAGAATCAGGCCCATTGACATCTGTCATAGTCTTTATTTATATTGTTGGCATCTATTTCTTCTTGACAATTGCTCTGAATGGAAAGGACTTTCCATGACAATTGGAAAAAAATGGTGTGCTCATTTACTTTGTTTAATAAAAGGCAAACCTTGACTACAACATACTTGCTATCTCATTTAGGAGGCATGACCTCATCTTTTTGAATTATGGAATCTAAACCATGTACATATCCTTATTTCCCCCTCTCCCTCCTGTGTATCCTAATAGTATTCTTGTGATTTCAAGACAAACACTCAGCCAAGTATCAAACTTCCTATTGCTTCCTAAACTCCCTCTCTCATTTACTTGTAGTAAGCCATTCAATAACCAAAAATTGGCCTCAGGAAATCTGTTTTGTTTTAATATTGCGAGCAAGCTAAATTATCAGATTTCAGAGCCTAGACATGTTTTAAGCTCTACATATGATTGGATAAAAACTTCTATATTTCTCTGAATTGCAATCTCTTGAAAAGCTCAGGGAGAAACCCGATAGAGTATGTACTGCAATTGCTGTTCAGCAGTTGTGATTGCTTGACACAGGCACACTCACAGATAAAACATTTCGAAGATATACCTTAGAAGTAGTTGGGAATTGGCTATTTCACCAATGCATTCACCCTGAGTCCCAGCACATTTTAATATAGCAACTGGCTTGTGTTGCAGATGAATCTGCAGTGTCACAAGCACAGCTGTTACTACCTGGCATAAAATATTTAGATTTTGTAGCTTCCAGCTAGTCATCAACAGCCAGATATACTTTTGAGACACCTCTCTCCCTGACCCTGACCACTCACTTCTTCACTGACTCTATGAAAATCTCTGTGCAGAGATGGAAGCATATGACCTGAAAATGAAACTGCCTTTCCTTTAAAGGGACACATGCTGAATCACATACATTAAGGAGAATTCTCGGGGGGGGGAGGGGCTAGGTCTGGGTTGGCTGTTTCCCCTCCCCCCTCCATTTTTTCCCACTGCATCATGCATAGCTTTGAATATAGTTGGATATTCTTCAAATCAATGCAGGCTATTTGGACAACAGAGACAAAATATTCAGTCTGAAAACATATGAACCAGTTAATCTATTGCCATCTGTATTTTATTCTTTTTATGGACCTAATCCAATCCCAATTGAAGTCAAGAGAAGTTTTTCATTAACTTTGGTGGGCCCTTGAGCAGGCCCATAATCCATTTGATCCAACATCACATAGTAGTCTATGTTTGCATTGGATAGATATTTTTCTCCCCCCCCCCATTTGTTTTTTACACACGTCTCATGCAATGCTGCCAACATATACGTTATTCTATCAGCATTTTCACAGGACCAGGAGCCATTTGAAAAGCCTGGTCATCTGCCAGTGCTAAATGCAACAGTAATTTGGAAAACAAAACAGAGACAGTTACCTTTTTTTCTCCTATGAAGAGGAGAAGCTAACTGATTAGATAGGAAGATTAACCAATGTGCAGTGACTGAGCCAGAATCAACCATTTGGAAACCATGCCAAGTGGCAGTACGAGTTCACAAAGCATTTTTGCAATGTGCGCCTTCTGAGCCAGCTGATGCGAAATGTATTTGCTTTTCTTGGCTACCTTTACAGATAGTGTCTCTCCAGCCTCCATCTAACCCTTTTTTCCCCATTCTCTCTCTCTCTCTCTAATATACTTTTCATACATAACTCACTTACAATCCTACCATTTGCCTGAAGAGTGCATGGAATTTAGCCTTATACAAACAGTTAGATGCCCAATTCCCTTTGAATATAGAGACAAGTTTAGCATTTAATTGCTTTTTGTGCCTCTGAAGAGCTCCCATACAATCATATCCTCAGCTAGTGTTAATTGGTATAGCTGAGGATCTGTCTCACAGTATTGCTATCACAAGTTGTTATATGTAACTTGCCTTCCTAGTCCTTTGTCTTTCAAGTATGTGGTCCAAAGTGTTGGGTTATGTAAATTTAGGTCAATGGGTGCCTAAGAGTATGGGAGTGGCCGGTGGGCAAGAAGAAGTCAAATACAGAAATTAAAAAGTAATTTGCAGGAAAATACTGGCAGGAGGTATACCTAACCTTATTATATAACACTTCTTGATTAGATTCCCAAGAAAAGTTTATATGTGGAGAGATATGGTTATATTTGTAATTTGGGATGACTAAAATGGACTTTCATAATTCCAGTCTATGATTTTTTTTTATTTAAAACCATAACATAAGACACAATTAAACTACACCCCTGAAACTGGAGATATAGTTTGTTGGAATACTGCATATCAATCTAATCGCTGCATCTGAATGTATTCTAACCAAATATATACATATAATATATATATATTTCTCTGAATTGTAATCTCTTGAAATTTGCTCCACTTATAAATAGATTCTTATTTTATAGTTTTAAAAGATACAAAATAATATGGTGTAGTGATTTACCTGACATGTCTTTCTATAGCTACACTTGAACCTTACTCAGAAAACCCACAGAAAACTTACCTGAAAATGTAGGGGGGGAAATTTTCTTTTCACTTTACAGGAAATTTACACAACACATTTTACAGGATGTTTACACAACAGGCTTTCATTAATAGTAAAATCTTGGTTAACCCACAAAACAATAATATGAGGAAATCTGAATTACCTACCTGTAATGTGTGTAGCAAATTAAAAATACCCCATAGTTAGCAGGGAACCAATAATACACAAATCAACAGTATTATGGCTACATTAGTAACAATCTATTTTAACAAGTCATTACTACCTAACAGTACATGTTATTACATGGTAACAATGTGGCATCCATCAGGTATGGAAAACTTGTGAAATCCAAAATGTTTGTCAATTTTTTCCATGAATTTGGCCATAGGACTGATCCATAAAATTTCATACAAAACAGAAAATACCCTGAAATGCAATTTTACTATTTTGCCTTAAGCATGTGTCTCCTGGAGATAACAGATAGTTTGGTCTAGGGTGAAAGATATTGCAGTTTTTTATCTGTGTCAGAATGTACCTTTAAATTGTATAGATGGGGGAGGGGAGAATCAAGGCAAAACTACATTGGTTGTGATTCTCCTGTCATTCACACAGGTTTTACACTTTGAGAGGAATTACTCCCAATTTACATTAGTGTAACTTCACTGGGCAAAAAAAAATGGTAAAATATTTATTGAGGGGAATGGAACGGAATCATCCTCTCCTGGAAAACTCCCTGCACAACCTGTACCACCACATGGGAGGTGTTATTAGGATACTCTGCAACATTTTCCCAGTTTCCCTCTGAGTATTTTCTAGGGCTACCAGATTCAACAGCTGTAGAATAAATTGGGGCTTTTGTTCAAGCACTCAAAACTCAGGGGATGTGCTACAGGTTAGAACCATCACATCTAGGCACAAAGGGACCTAGGCATTGAGCATCACAGCTCCTACCTATTAGGCACCTAGAAAAATCACAGGAACAACCCTGAGATCCACAAAGCTAGCACTAGGCACCTAAACTCCTGTACAATGAATAGGCAGAGACAATCGCTTTAGACTAATCCACAGAGCCAGCATATTAGGCGGCTTCTCACCTGAGCTAGCTAGGGTTGCCAACACTCTAGGATTGTCCTGGAGTCTCCAAGCACTAAAGAGTAATCTTTAATTAAATATGATCATGTGATGAAGCCTCCAGGAATACATCCAACCAAAACTGGTATCTCTAGAGCTAGCCAATGGGAGATGTTGGCCAGAGGGGTGTGTCATAAGCTCTGCCCCGTTCTTACAGATCATTGCTGAAGTCTGGGCTGCAGGGAGGCACTGCTCTCAGCTTGTGATTTACAAACTGGGGGGATGACAGGTGCTTGGCCACCTAAGTTGCATGAGGGCCTGAAACAAAATGGGGGAAGGAGAGGTGAAAGAGGATGAACAGCTCCCCTATAACCTTTCACCTAGTGGATAGGACATTCTTGGAATGTGGGAAATTCTTGGTTCAAGTCCCCACTTCCTCCTGAGGGGAAGAAGGGATGTGAGTGAGTTTAGGTGTCTACAGGGTTAGGTAGTGTTGCCTGTCTCTCTGCGGTCAGGAACCCCAACAGTAGCAGCTGAGCAGGAGTTTTGTGGATAGCACTGGTGCCTAAAAATGGGATTTAGATGGCTAATTTTTTGTGTGCATTGAACCACGTGTTTCTTCTTCCTGCTTCATCACTGGGCCAGCCTCCAATTCTAGGGTTTCTTCTGCCTATCTCAGTTTCTGGGACACGCCATCAACAGAGAATTGTGGGACACAGAAGGGAGCTACTTAAGAGAAAATGCACAATTTTTGGCACAATTCTCATGTACAACGCCTCCTCTCCATGGTTGGACCCAGGCAGGACAATGCCACAGAGACATTTGACAGGACCCCACCTCTACATGTACATCTGCACATAGATCCTGGAGAAACTATCCACTTATGGTAAACAAATGTTAATGCCACCATCTTGTGAACTGTGCTTAACTATTGTCAATTCCATAACCTAAAAGTTGCCCCCCCATTCTTAACTAGGAATGACAACAGGATAATAGTTACTTATTATATATTTGGTTGAAAGTCTATGTAACATCTGGTGAGAATAGGCTCTGGTATGAAAGAGTAACTCACATTTCACAAAACTATGTAGGCTTCTACCAGCATGTACAAAACTAACATTAATTCAAAATATAAAGCAGCAATTCTCTGGTGTAGAAAATTACCCATTAACATGCTTGCCTTTGTAGAATTTCAGTCTGCAAAACAGAAGAGAACTCTACAGAGTCAAATATCTTACAGTGTCTCACATTCTGAATAAGCCAAGGGCAGATTGTAGATAGACCAGTAGCACCCTTGAACTATCTCCTCCGCCTAATTGTGATATTGATAAATGTAGTCCAGCTGTCCTCTGCCAGCTCAGATAGTTTAATGTCAACCAAAGACTGAAATATTTTGTAACATGTAAAACTAAAAACCTGATATTTAATATTAAATACTTGACTAAATACACTGGTGTTTATAGACATTTTTAAAAAGTTATTGTTTTTATTACCATATTTCCTAGAGGTCCCAATAAAGGTAATGGCCCTACTGCACTAGGTGCTGTACAAACACAGTGAGAGGCAGTTCCTACTCTGAAGTCTAAATAGATGTCAAATATGTTATGAGGGAAAGAGAGAGGTAGAGAGAGGAAAAGTGACTCAAAGTCACTGAGCATCTTAGTGGCAAAGCTGGGAATAGACCCTAAGCCTCCCAAATAAGTGGCTTTCCCAGGACTGGTTATTTTTTACATTATGACATCAAAAAGCTAATCCCACAAATGTTGTCTGTGGTCCATTTGTTCTTTTTCATCCTCAGAGGACTCATTCTTATTGTTGTGATGTGTGCACACGTAGGCCCCTTATAAAGCACTGTACACTCCAACACTGGCCAAGTTATCTGAGGCCATGAATGAAGAGGAGAGGAAGAAAAGCTCATTAACCACTCATCTAGCAGATTGTCCACCAGCTTGTGCTCTTGATTACATGCAGTAAGTGATTCTTGGAAACTGCATGCACACAATGTGCCGGCATACTGGATGGTGTTTCATATACCGCATGCTGGGTAATGAAATTAAAGGACTCCATGCTTGTAAAACTAAATGGTTGTGTATTAAAAGAACTATTTACAGAGATTACTACAATTGCAGCTAGCATTTTGCACTTCCTGGTGCTTCCTCCAAACTCTCCCTTCCTGTAACCTGTGCTCCTCCCTCCAAGTTCCATGAAGGTTGCTATAAATGGCACTGCTCAAATACTCTCAAATGCTCCCATCCCTGCCTGCTTTCCTCTTTGTCCAAGTTTCTTTCTGCAAAGCAGACCCAGGCGGTGCCTATGCACATGACAGCTGGTTCATGTCACTTGTGGTGGTGAGGTGAAATGTATTTTCAACAAGCCGCTCCAAGTCCACAAATGAGTACAGCAGTAAGGGTATGTCTGCCTGGCATGCTTCTTTCATCATCATCATGTACTGTACTTACTTGCATAGCCCCCCTAGCAATAGACTCCGAGGCACAGCTTAGGTGAGTAAGGGCAGACCTGAAGGGTGTGGGTATGTACTCAAGTACATACTCTGCGCAACTCTGTACTCTAGGGTGACCAGACAGCAAGTGTGAAAAATCGGGACGGGGCGGGGGGGGGAGGGGTAAAAGGAGCCTACATACAAAAAAGACCTATAAATCAGGACTGCCCCTATAAAATCGGGACATCTGATCACCCTGCTCTACTCTTCCAAGCCATGCTTCCCCATCTACACTGCTTTTTTCTAGTGTCCCGATCTGCAGGCAAAGGCACTGGGAGTGGGGAAAGGCTCAGCCTTTCCTTGTGCTTCCTCCGTGCCAGAGCCTTTCACTGACACAGGTAGCTATACACCGCAGTGTGGATGAAGCCTGTATTTCACTGCAGCTTGTAGCTACTTGCACACTACGTGCTGCCACCAGTGGTGTGTAAATCGAATCTGACTCGGCTTTACACGAGGGCTGGGTACAATAAAATTTTGGACAAACATGCATGATCCAGATCAGCATCATTCAAACACAACAGGAGGAAGCTTGCAAAAGAACTGTTGCTACTGCTATATCTGAGCCTTCTTTAAGTGATAGGTCAAATACCAGAGTTAGTATTTAGGCAATTTCATATTTGTGTTCCTTCAGAACTCTTGGGTGAATACCATCTATTTCTGGTGATTTGTTACTGTCAATGTATAGAATTCATTTAGTTTTCCCAAAATGGCCTAGTCTTCCTTTAGTACTTGGATCATCCAGTGCCCCCACTGTTTATTTAGCAAGCTTCCTGCTTCTAATGTACTTAAAATTTTAGCTGCTAGTTTTTGGGTCCTTTTGCTAGTTGCTTTTCACATTTTTTTTGTCTCTCCTAACTATTCTTTTACACTTGTGTAAGGGTCCGTGTATGGGTCCCCTTGTCAGGTGAGGGGTCGCTCTTCGCCTTCGGGCATCTGGGACCCAGGCCGCCTCACTACGGGAGGCTGAGCAGCAGTTCAGTTTATAAAGCCCAAGCCCTAGCTCAGGGCGGGGCAGCAACAGATACAGGGCTCAGACCCTCAGGCAGGGCTGAGCAGCAAACAGGTAAGTCCAGGCTTCTAAGCCTGAGTGTTGGGGGTGAGGGGGAGACTGCCACCCATGCGGGGGGCTGGCAGGGGGGACGCGGGCCCACCCACTCCACTGCGTCCCAGCCCGGGGCCCTAGCAGCGGCGTGGATCCGCTGCAGTCAGTGGGGATCCTGGCCGCAACACACTGACATAGGCTCAGTGTCTGCTACTGCCAGACCGGGGTCAGCTATCCCCGGGCCACTTCCAATCTCCCCCTCCATTGGTACCTGTGTTGTCGTGGCTTCGGCAGGAGGGTCCACCAGCATTGGCTCCTCAGGACACGGGTGCACAGGAGGACTCGACTCCTCCTCAGGGTACCGGGCTCGGGGCAGGCTCGGCCAGTCCTCCTCAGGGTACCGGGCTCGGGGCAGGCTCGGTTCAGCAGGAGCTCAGGCACCAGCATCTGTCCTCTCCAGCGGCCGGGGCGCAACTGAGCACTGGGCCCGGGCCTTTATACTTCCTGTCCCGCCCCTTGACTTCCGGGGGGCGGGGACAGGCGGCGGTGGCTCCGCCCACTGAGGCGGCTGTTCTGGCTCGTCCCTCTCCGCTGCGGCTGGGAGCCAGGCTGCCTCACTACAACTTGACTTGCCAAAGTTTATGCTCCTTTCTATTTTATCCACTAGACTTTGACTACCAGCTTTTAAAGGATGCCTTTTTGTCTCTAACTACCTCTTTTATTCTGTTGTTTTGCAATGGTGGCATTTTTTGCCCCTCTTCCTTTTTTGGGGGGGAGGGGGAGTAATTTGGGGTATACATATAGTGTGAGCCTCTCTTCTGGTGATTTTTTTTTTAAATTCCATGCACCTTGCAGGCATTTCAGCCTTGTGAATGTTCCTTTTAATTTCCATTTAACTAGCCTCCTCATTTTTGTGTATTTCCCCTTTTTGAAGTGAAATGCCACTGTGGTGGGCTTCTTGCCCTCCCAAGAAAGAGTAGCTTAGCTATATTCACCATTTGGACCAGATCCTGTGCATCACTTAGTGATTAATCAAGAATTTCCTCATTCCTTGTGGGTTCCAGAACTAGCTGCTCCAATAAGCAGTCATTAATGGTGTCTAGCAATGTTATCTTGCATCCCGTTCTGAGGTGACACATACACAGTCAACATGGGGATAGTTGAAATTCCTCATTATTACTGGACTTTCTGTTCCTGTAGCCTTCTCTAATCTCCCTGACCATTTCACAGTCACGATCCTGATCTAGTAGTCAAACATGACAAAAACTCCCATTGATTTTACTGACTCAGAATTTCACCCCATATCTTGCTCCATGATTTACTAGGGCTTCTAGCGCTAATGTAATATAATACTAATCCTAGAACAATATATTTGGCATATAGCATCAGGTGTATTTCTTTAATTGGGGTCCCGTGGCTGAGTGCACAATATTATACACAACTGAATCCGTAAATGCTTTACCCTCAAGTCAGTCTCCCTTATTTCAAAGGGGGGTAAGTAGTACTCCTGGAACACTTCAATACACATTCATATGTCATTTAGGAGAGGAAGGATGTGCTGGAGCTGAAAGTAGTCGACAAATTCAGGAGATCTGGTTTCAGTTCACAGCTCTGCCACAGCCTGTCCCTCTGGGCAACTCACAATCTCTATTTCAACTTGCTTTAAAATGAGGTTAATACTACTCATTTTCTGCTACACTTTGTCTATTTAAACTATATACTCTCTTGGGCAGGAACTGCATGCATGTGTGTGCATGCATGTGTGTCTGTGTCACTAGCACAATGGTGCACTAATCTCATCTGGGGTCTGTAGGTGCTACTTTAGTTCAAACAAACAAACAAACAATTAATTTTAACAATTGAGGCCTAAACATATAAGACATGCAAGTATCCTGAGCTGGAATGCAGCTTGAAACAAACCCGGAAATCCTGGATGCCCCATCATCTCGGACATTGGAACTCTCACTGAAGGACTGTCTGGATATGTGGACTCTCTGCTCAGACCCTACGCCACCAGCACTCCCAGCTATCTCCGTGACACTACTGATTTCCTGAGGAAACTACAATGCATTGGTGACCTTCCAGAAAACACCATCCTAGCCACCATGGATGTAGAGGCTCTCTACACAAACATCCCACACACTGATGGAATACAAGCTGTCAGGAACAGTATCCCTGATGATGCCACAGCACAACTGGTTGCTGAGCTCTGGGCCTTTATCCTAACACACAACTATTTCAAATTTGATGACAATATATATCTCCAGATCAGTGGCACTGCTATGGGCACCCGCATGGCCCCACAATATGCCAATCTTTTTATGGACAACCTGGAACAACGCTTCCTCAGCTCCCGTCCACTCACACCCCTTCTCTACCTACGCTACATTGATGACATCTTCATCATCTGGACCCATGGGAAGGAGACTCTGGAAAAATTCCACCACGATTTCAACAGCTTTCACCCCTCCATCAACCTCAGCCTGGACCAATCTACACGGGAGGTCCACTTCCTAGACACCACGGTGCTAATTAGTGATGATCACATTAACACCACCCTATACCGAAAACCTACCGACCGCTATGCCTACCTTCATGCCTCCAGCTTCCATCCCGGACACACCACAAGATCCATTGTCTACAGCCAAGCACTGAGGTACAACCGTATCTGCTCTAACCCCGCAGACAGAGACCAACACCTAGAAAATCTCCACCAAGCATTCTCAAGACTACAGTACCCACACGAGGAAATAAGGAAACAGATCAACAGAGCCAGACGTGTACCCAGAAGCCTCCTGCTGCAAGACAAACCCAAGAAAGAAACCAACAGGACTCCACTGGCCATCACATACAGTCCCCAGCTTAAGCCCCTCCAACGCATCATCAGGGATCTACAACCCACCCTGGACAATAATCCCACACTTTCACAGGCCTTGGGTGGCAGGCCAGTCCTCGCCCACAGACAACCTGCCAACCTGAAGCATATTCTCACCAGTAACTGCACACCGCACCGTAGTAACTCTAGCTCAGGAACCAATCCATGCAACAAACCTCGATGCCAACTCTGCCCACATATCTACACCAGCAACACCATCACAGGACCTAACCAGATCAGCCACACCATCACTGGTTCATTCACCTGCACATCCACCAATGTAATATATGCCATCATATGTCAGCAATGCCCTTCTGCTATGTACATCGGCCAAACTGGACAGTCTCTAAGGAAAAGGATAAATGGACACAAATCAGATATTAGGAATGGCAATATACAAAAACCTGTAGGAGAACACTTCAACCTCCCTGGCCACACAATAGCAGATTTTAAGGTGGCCATCCTCCAGCAAAAAAACTTTAGGACCAGACTTCTAAGAGAAACTGCTGAGCTTCAGTTCATTTGCAAATTTGACACCATCAGTTTTGGATTAAACAAAGACTGTGAATGGCTTGCCAACTAAAGAACCAGTTTCTCCTTCCTTGGTTTTCACACCTCAACTGCTAGAACAGGGCCTCATCCTCCCTGATTGATCTAACCTCGTTATCTCTAGCTTGCTTCTTGCTTGCTTATATTTACCTGCCCCTGGAAATTTCCACTCTTGCATCCGACGAAGTGGACATTCACCCACGAAAGCTCATGCTGCAAAACGTCTGTTAGTCTATAAGGTGCCACAGGATTCTTTGCTGCTTTTACAGAACCAGACTAACTTTGTTTGAGACCAACACACAGTAAATATAATTGGAAAAGCCCCTGAAAACTCTTGGGTTTGGTCCTTCCCTAAAGAAAAGATCCTTCTCTAAATAAAAGATTTCCCCCACTCCCACCCCCCAAACAAAAACAAGTAATTACATGTTGTACAGTTACTTTTAAAAATAATACTAAAAGGTTGCATTAAATATACTCATGTTCTCTAGGCTTTGGCTTTACTTTTGACAGCTAAAAATGTATGAACACATACCTGAATGTATGCCTATGAGTCATCACTCAAGACACAAGATTGACTATTGAACATACATCTTCAAGCACTGTCTCCAAGTTTCACAAGATAACCGTATGCAGAGTGCACACTCCAGGTCACAAAGCAAGATCAAGCTCTTTATTCCCTTGAGGTAATAATTAAAAAGCAAAATACTGTAGTGAAGGACACAGACAGGAGCAATCAGCAGCTGAATGCAAATCATGATTAAAATGTATTCATCCTTTGCTTTAGGTTATTCCATGACAATCATTCAGAACTGGTAGTTAGACATCAAGGTTTGCCTTTAGAAAACCTTTGCAAACTAAAAACATTTCTTGCATACGATAACCACAGGGGATTCTTAAAAGTCTAAGAGCTCTTTAAAGAAAGACCACATTATGCTTAGTGATTTTCTTTCAATTGACTCAGCAATTTAAATTGACTGCCTTTAAATTTCAAGTAGCAAATTGCACTTCACTCTTATACTATACTAGAAAAATGTAAGTCACAAAATATACAATTGCTTCTAATGCAGCACAAGAGCAGTTGTGGGTTTGCACTTTCCAATCATGTTGTATACATCAAAAGTGCATTATAAGAACTTTCCCAAAAATCTATTACATATTTCAATTCTTTAAATGTATACGTTTCAGAAAAAAAAATCTATGTATTCTAGTTGTCTTTCAGACAACTTAAAAATAAGCACATCAGAAGAACACTCTCCTGTGACTGAAGTGCAGTAATGCTTCATTAGCTGGGATGTAAGCTCTTGGAAGCAAGGACAATGGCGTCTTGTGTATTTGTACAGCTTTCTGCACAACAGGGAGCCTTGATCCTGACCCGTAACTCTGGAAACTACCACAGTCTAAGTAATAATAGTAATATTATCCATGCACATGAATCGGTCAACCAACAATGGCTCCATCTACACATCATACTTAGCATATATAGCAGTGGTGTAAGTCACCAGCGCCACCCAGGTATGCTCTCTATGGGCCAAAGTATGCTCCCACAGTGCTCCTTACTGGACTTGTTCTCCTCTGTTGTCTCCTTAGTAATCGCCTCATGTGGGTACAAGTGTTGGCAAACCATGCTGTCCCTGCATTGAACCTTGGTATTGTTCCCCTCATAGTACGGTACAGTAGGTACACTCTGTTATGCTAGGACAATGGCCCATTGAGGAAAGCCAGCCTTAACCAATTAGTAGGAAATAAACAAGTATATCAATCATGTAGTAAGAAAGTAAGAAAATCAATCATGTCTGTAAGAAAAGAGAATAAAAGAAAAGGTCCGGGGCTTTCCTAGGACGCCTCTCTGCATCACCGTCTCTGTTTCCCGTTACTACAGCCTCACAAACACATTCAAGCACTACACAGAATTATGTTGCTGTTTTATTTTTATTAATTCCATGCCCTTTCCCCGGCCCCTGGCTTCTCAAGACTGTGATTGCATTTCCTGGGCACAGTCCTCAGTTTCTCCCCAAACAATCAATCAGTCCAAAATAATTATGTTCCGTTTTCTATTACCATAGTCTGTTCATACAACTGCCTGCCCTGAGTCCATCTTCTCTCTTTCATAGGAGAGCCCCCAGAACCAAGGTTCTCCATTCTGCTTCTGTAGTCATCTGTGATCCCCCACTCCCACAGCTAGGGGAAACTTAATTTTCATGAGTGACAAGTATCACATTCAGCTGGGGGACAGCTGCCAGTTCAAAGGCCAGGCTGAGCCTGATTCACCTTTGACAAGTGGCCTTTGCCTATGTTCCATTTGGCTGTACCACTTTACTTTTCTGGTGATCCCTATTTAAAGCTTTTTATTTAAAGATTATGGTTCTAGCTGTGAAGAAAAACCTTTCCAGAGTGACCTAATGCACTGCTGTTTTTCAGTACCTGCAGAGAGAGAGAGATTTAGAAAGCAGAAACTACTTTTATATAGGTGCAGACTACCCCTATTCATACCAATGTGTTTAAAGACAACCCCTCAGATGCACGCATTGAAAATTCACTGCTAAAGACTGCAGCAGAAATATCCAACTACTCTGAGCACTTAACCAGTTGTACATGTAGATGTACACCCAGGGCCGGCTCCAGACCCCAGCGCACCAAGCAGGCGCGTGGGGCTGCATTGTTCTGGCAGGGCGGCATTTGACTCCGGCGGACCTTCTGCAGTCATGCCTGCGGGAGGTCCACCGGAGCCCCGGGACGTGCGGACCTGCCGCAGGCATGACTGCGGAGGGTCCCCTCTTCCCGCAGCTCCGCTTGAGCTCCCGCAGGCATGCCTGTGCATGCTCCACCGGAGCCGCGGGACCACGGGACCGTCCGCAGCCACTTCTGCCCTGGCCGCGGGACCAGGGAAGAGCGGTGTGAGCGGCGCGGTGCGCCGCCCTGCTTGGGGTGGTGGAATTTCTAAAGCCGCCCCGTGTACACCCCAAAATCCCAAAAGCATATTATAAAGGCAAGTGAATAGCACATTTGTACTTGACAGCTGAGGACTATGAGATGTTATGTAAATTGTCCAAGTCCTCAATAAAATGTCATTGATAGACGTAGGACTCAAACCACTTGCCTATCCCTGTGTCACAGCTGCCACACTATGTAACTTGGCAGATGACAGTCCAGTTGCTGAAGATTGTTTTCAGACTTGCTGAGGCCCAGCCATGTCTTTAAATTCCCAGAAAAATAGGCAGAAAGACCTGAGAGAATGATGTTTGGAAATATAGTCTTGTACTCATACAATCTGATGTCTTCTGGACAATCCTTTAGGGCAAAATCTATGTTCACTATAACAATTTCTATCCTAGGAATTTCATCCTGTAGAACTTGGTGTTTCATGCGTGCTGGGGAGGATTTATAAGAGGATGTATTTTAAACAGAGTAAGACTTGGATTACACAGCATTACATCTCTTTTGGAGTATTATGGGGTGTTTGTGTAACTATCGCGTTTGCTCAAAAGACTAATTCTTAATCTTTCCTTTTTGTTTTAAGGATTACCTAGTGTACAGTAGAGGCCTGCTCCAAAGCACATTGATGCAAAACTCCCTTTGACTGTAATGGGTTTTTGGGTCTGGCCCCAGACTAGGGTCCATTCTATGAACATATTATGATCTAGAGATGAGATGAGTGGTCAGCAGTGTCAAGAGAAAACAGCCAGTCATGTGGGATTTTCCACATTCTTTTATACAGAGAAGTTGTTGAAAATACCAGTACATCTGCTGATATGAAATGTGATATATATATAGATATATCTTATCAACCACCTCACCAGGATGGTGATAGTGACTGTGAAATGATCAGGGAGAGTAGAGAGGCTATTAAAATAAAAAAAACTCAATAATAATGGGGGATTTATTTATTTAATGACTGGGTACATGTCACCTCAGGATGGGATGCAGAGATTAAGTTTTGCTGACACCTTAAATGACTGCTTCTTGGAGCAGCTAGTCCTGGAACCCACAAGAGGAGAGGCAATTCTTGATTTAGTCCTAAATGAAGCACAGTATCTGGTCCAAGAGGTGAATATAGCCGGACCCCTTGGTAATAGTGACCATAATATAATTAAATTTAACATCCCTGTGGCGGGGAAAACACCACAGCGGCCCAACACTGTAGCATTTAATTTCAGAAAGGGGAGCTACACAAAAAATTAGGAACATAGTAAGAGAACCAAAGAAGTGCCACTGTGGCTAAACAAAAATGTAAAAGAAGCAGTGAGAGGCAAAAAGGCACCCTTTAGAAAGTGGAAAATAAATTAAAGAGGAAAATAGAAAGGAGTATAAACTCTGGCAAATGAAGTGTAAAAATATAATTAGGAAGGCCAAAACAGAATCTGAAGAACAGCTAGCAAAGACTCAGAAAGTAATAGCAAAAAATGTTAAGTACGTCAGAAACAGGAAGCCTCCTAAACAACCTGTGGGGCCACTGGACAATCGAGATGCTAAAGGAGCACTCAAAGACGACAAGGCCACTGCATCGGTCTTCACAGCTGAGAATGTGAGTAAGATTCCCAAACCTGAGCCATTATTTTTAGGTCACAAATCTGAGGAACTGTCCCAGATTGAGGTGTCACTAGAGGAGACTTTGGAACAAATTGATAAACTAAACAGTAATAAGTCACCAAGACCAGATGGTATTTACACAAGAGTTCTGAAGGAACTAAAATGTGAAACTGTAGAACTATCAACTGTAGTCTGTAACCTACCATTTAAATCAGCTTTTGTACCGAATGACTGGAGGATAGCTAACATGATGTCAATTTTAAAAAAGGGCTCCAGAGGTGATCCTGGCAATTACAGGCCGGTAAGCCTGACTTCAGTACCAGGCAAACTAGTTGAGACTATAGTAAAGAACAAAACTGTCAGACACATAGAAGAACATAATTTGTTTGGGAAGAGTCAACATGGTTTTTGTAAAGGGAAATCATGCCTCACCAATCTGCTAGAATTCTTTGAGGGGGACAACAAACATGTGGACAAGGGGGATCCAGTGGATATAGTGTACTTAGATTTTCAGAAAGCCTTTGACAAGGTCTCTCACCAAAGGCTTTTAAGAAAAGTAAACTGTCATGGGATGCAGGGAAGGTCCTCTCATGGGTTGGTAACTGGTTAAAAGATAGGAAACAAAGGGTAGGAATACATGATCAGTTTTCAGAATGGAGAGAGGTAAATAACGGTGGCCCCCAAGAGTCTGTACTGGGACCAGTCCTATTCAACATATTCATAAATGATCTGGAAAAAAAAGGTAAACAGTGAGGCGGTAAAATTGGCAGATAATACGAAACTACTCAAGATAGTTAAGTCCCAGGTAGGCTGGAAAGAACTACAAAAGAATCTCACAAAACTAGGTGACTGGGCAACAAAATGGCAGATGAAATTCAATGTTGATAAATGCAAAGTAATGCACATTGGAAAACATAATCCCAACTATACATATAAAATGATGATGTCTAAATTAGTTATTACCACTCAAGAAAGAACTTGGAGTCATTGTGGATAGTTCTTGGAAAACATCCACTCAAAGCTAAAAATGTGAGCAGAATGTTGGGAATCATTAAGAAAGGGATAGACAATAAGACAAAATATATCATATTACCTCTATATAAATCCAAAGTATACCCACATCTTGAATATGGTGTGCAGATGTGGACACCCCATCTCAAAAAAATTATACTGGAATTGGAAAAGGTTCAGAAAAAGGCAACAAAATTAATAAAGGGTATGGAATGGCTTCCATATAAGGGGAGATTAATAAGACTGAGACTTTTCAGCTTGGAAAAAAGATGACTAAGGGGGGATATGATAGAGGTCTATAAAATCATGACTGGAGTGGAAAAAGTAAATAAGGAAGTGTTATTTACTCCTTCTTGTAACACAAGAACTAGGGGTCACCAAATAAAATTAATAGGCAGCAGATTTAAAACAGCAGACTTTTTCACACCACACATAGTCAACCTGTGGAACTCCTTGCCAGAGGATGTAGAGAAGACCAAGACTATAACACGATTCAAAAAAGAACTAGATACATTCATGGACGATAGGTCCAACAATGGCTATTAGCCAGGATGGACAGGGATGGTGTCCCTAGTCTCTGTTTGTCAGAAGCTGGGAATGGGTGACAAGGAATGAATCACTTGATGATTACCTGCTCATTCCCTGTGGGGCACCTGGAATTGGCCACTGTCGGAAGACAGGATACTGGGCTATGTGGACCTTTGGTCTGACCCATTGTGGCCATTCTTATGTTCTTATGATATTGCTCTTGGTTCTGATCAAGAGATCTGAACATCCATCTTTATAATGGTGCTCCTCTTCCAGTATCTTTATAAACAATGTCACCAACCAGCTTTATGGATGGTAGAACTGAGTCATTAGAGAAAAATAATCTCTTGATAATATTCAAAGTTTTGCTTGAATCAAAGTTGGCTACTGAGTGTACAAATGCTGCCAAAAAATGCCAAAAAAAAAAGCCCCCCCAAAACCCTCTGCAGCACATCATAAATGATTTACAACCTTTCCTGGAAAATGATCCCTCACTGCTTACAGACCTTGGGAGGCAGGCCAGTCCTTGCTTACAGACCCCAAACTGAAGCAAACACTCACCAGCAACTACACACCACACCACACCACAGAAATACAAACCCAGGAACCAATCCCTGTAACAAACCTCGTTGGCTACTCTGTCCCCATATCTACTCTAGTGACACTATCAGAGGACCCAACCACATCAGCCACACCATCAGGGACTCATTCACTTGCACATCTACTAATGTGATATATGCCATCATGTGCCAGCAATGCTCCTCTGCAATGTACATTGGCCAAACTGGACAATCTCTGCATAAAAGAATAAATGGACACAAATCGGACATCAGGAATGGTAACATACAAAAGCCAGTAGGCGAACACTTCAATCTTCCTGGACATTCTATAACAGATTTAAAAGTAGCCACACTTGCACAAAAAAATTCAGAAACAGACTTCAAAGAGCAACAAAGAGTCCTGGGGCACCTTATAGAAGTATTGGAGCATAAGCTTTCGTGGATGAATACCCACTTTGTCAGATACATGTGGTGGAAATTTCCAGAGGCAGGTATAAATATGCAGTCAAGAATCAATCTAGAGATAACGAGGTTAGTTCAATCAGAGATGATGAGGTCCTCTTCTAGCAGTTGAAGTATGTTGGCTAGCCATTCACAGTCTTTGTTTAATCCTGAACTGATGGTGTCAAATTTGCAAATGACCTGAAGTTCAGCAGTTTCTCTTTGGAGTCTGGTCCTGGAGATTTTTTGCTGCAGGATGGCTACCTTTAAATCTGCTATTGTGTGCCTAGGAGGTTGAAGTGTTCTCCTACAGGTTTTTGTATATTGCCATTCCTAATATGTGACTTGTGTCCATTTATCCTTTTACGTAGGGACTGTTCAGTTTGGCCGATCTACATAGCAGAGGGGCATTGCTGGCACATGATGGTGTATATTACATTGGTGGACGTGCAAGTGAATGAACCGGTGATGTTGTGGCTCAACTGGTTAGGTCCTGTGATGGTGTCACTGGTGTAAAGATGTGGGCAGAGTGTTCACACCTCAACTGTTAGAAGAGGGCTACATCCTCCCTGATTGAACTAACCTCGTTATCTCTAGACTGATTCTTGCCTGTGTCGCAATCCGATTCATAGTTATGGCTATGTATGGCCACTTGTCGGTCCATGGCCATCTTGTCCTGTTAAAAGGACAAGGCAGCCTCCATTTTGGACCAGGTTCCTGTTGTATAAGAGAGGGCAGAGACTCAATCCTGCCCAGCAACACTAGCTGTGTATGCTCTCCTGTGTTTTTGTTTTTTTTCTCTCCTGCTGGGCCATCTAAAGGTCAGGCTAGTTCTGTGTGTGGAGGCCTGATTCTGCCCAGCAACCTGTTTTTTTTGGGTCGGTCGTCTGGAGGTCAGGTTAATTCTGCCCAGAGACTCATTTTCCTGCTCTTTTTTGGACCCAGTCATCTAAGGGTCAGGTTTGTTTACTCGTCAACTCCAGTGTGCCGTGTGCAAAGCCTTCCGACGTGGGGTGGCAACAGCTCGAAACCTGAAGGGAGGAGGGACCAGGGAGCCAATCAGATGCTGACACGAGGGAGTGAGACCCTTCTATAAAACTAGGTTTCCCCCCAAAATTTGTGTGGAGCATCCGCGTGTTAGCTGAAGGACCTGATCACTCGTTCGGCCAGGGTCTCCTCCCGGTAAAGTGCACTCGTGTCGTATCGTTTGGATTCGTTGTCGTTTGGACCCGATCCCTGTCTGCTCGTCATGCTTCTGGTGTCTGTTCTGCTGGTCAGCTGCGCCTGGAGTGCGGTATTTGCTTTTTGATATCTGACAGTTAGCTTATCTAGCCTTTTATTTGTTCCCCTCCCTAACTTGGTACCAAATATCTACTCAGGATATCAGGATTGTATTAGTGAGCTCAGAATTGCACAATTGCTTAGCTAGCTTGTATAATAGTTCTAGCTGTTATTAAATTGTTAATTGCCAACTGCTTTATGTGTTTGAATCACTGCTCTGTCTGTGTCCAGTGTGTGTGTGTGTTTAACTTGGGAGCTGCCTCTACTTAGAGGGTAGCTGACCAAGGGGGTCCAGTCCCCGCGGTCTGAGTGAGTGGAATCTGCCCAGCTGCAGCCGCACCACACTCTGGGTTTACCCTCTGTGTGAAAGCAAGGGTGGCCGAGGCAGTGGCCCGTGGGTCTCTTTTCTGTGTTTGCACCGGGCATCGCCCTGACGAACCCGATTCCTATCTGTGTGATTGGTGTGTCTGCCTATTTGGTGTGGTGTGGTGAGCAGTATAAAGTGTATTATTACTGTGTTTTGGGGTGTGTTTGTACTTTTGATACCATCCCGGCCAAAGTTGCCTACTCCCCCAGCCCAAGTTGTAATTATCCCCTAAATAAACGCAGCCACTTGGCTTTTTAGTGTTACCCTGGTCCTGCCTGTCTTTTCCTCACTCAATACCAAGCTTGACGAACCCCCAGCTAATTCAGACAGCCTGCATATTTATACCTGCCTCTGGAAATTTCAACCACGTGTCTGACGAAGTGGGTATTCACCCATGAAAGCTTATACTCCAATGCATCTGTTAGTCTATAAGGTGCCACAGGACTCTTTGTCGCTTTTTACAGATCCAGACTAACACGACTACCCCTCTGATACTAGACTGCAAAGAGAAACTGCAGAACTAAAATTCATTTGCAAATTTGACACCATTAATTTGGTCTTGAATAGGTACTGGGAGTGGCTGGCTCACTACAAAAGCAACTTTGCCTCTCCTAGAATTGACGCCGCCTCATCAATTATTGGGAGTGAACTACATCCACCCTGATTGTATTGGCCCTGTTAACACTGGTTCTCCACTTTTGAGGTAACTCCCTTCTCTTCATGTGTCAGTATATTTATGCTTGCATCTGTAATTTACACTCCATGCATCTGAAGAAGTGGGTTTTTTACCCATGAAAGCTTATGCCCAAATAAATCTGTTAGTCTTTAAGGTGCCACTGGACTCCTTGTTGTTTTTGCGACTTTCTATTGTGGCAATGCTTTCTATTGTGGCAATGCTCTAACAGCTCCAGACTTAAGATTACATTTAGTTTTACACAAAGCAGGTTTTAAAAATCAGCAATAAACTTCAGTGTTCATTACAAAACATGTACCATGCTGCTTTGGGAAACAAACTTGAATTTTCTAGATTTCCCCCCATGCTATACTAAGCTGTAGTCTGACCATGTATATTTTCCATTGTCAATTTTCTCCACGTCCAACATTTCAGATACTTATAACTTAATTCATACACTCAGACGCCCAATTTTCCACACTAATTAACCCCGTAAAACACCAAAGAATAAGTAATAATAAATAATTAAAAGGATAATTTATAAAAATTTACAAAATCTAAAAGCTAATACAATTTATTCTTCACAAGTTTATCATTTTTTTTGCCAGGACAAACCATGAAGAAAGTGTTTTCACTATGGGTTTCCAGGCCTTGTTTAATTTAAACAGGTAGTTCATCTACTAGCTTGTATTATGGATATGAAACCTCTTTTACTTAAAAAAAAATCTTCTGGAACCTTGCTTTTGTGCTCTTCTTCTCAAGTCTGATACCATAGACTTTTATTTTAGTTTAATTCCCTTGAAACAGCTGTCAGCAAACTAAGAAGTTTTTTTTCCCCATGAAGCTTTTTAGCAAAAAGCAAAAGCAAACAGGAGATTTTTTCTTTTTTTAGCTTATTAAAAGTAGAAAACTTGTACCCCACTTTGTGAGGTTTTTCTGGGTTGCCTTGCTGAACTCAGACCCTATGTTTGTTTGTTTTTTATCCTATTTAATCTATTCATCTCATGTCATTACACAACACTGCAATAAGCCTTAGGAATCCCCTCTTTATTACTCACCAAATGCTCATGCCAGGCCATTCCTTGACCCCAAAGAAAAATGGCTTCTTTACCAAATTTCTGAAAGAGGTCGGGACTGCTGAGGTTGGACACACAAGAAACAATCCACATATATGGCTTCAGAAGGCTGGCTCGAATAAAATATGAAAATGGTTCTCACTAGCTAGCTTGAAGAAATATAAGATTCACACAGCCTAGCTTTCTCTGTCAATCCCAAAATATGTTATATTGAGGCTAGCTCCTCACTTTACCCCAGACTCACAGAAAAGGAGACTGATCGCCATCCCTCCCCACTCTTTTTGTTGTTCCTGGCTAAGCTTCCTTAATGGAGCAATTAGCTTCAGCTGCGCCTAGTCACATTTATCCATTATTGGGTTCCCTGGCAATTATTCCAGCCCACCATTTGCAATGAAAGCCTCCCTCCCACTATTTTTACTCATTCGGGGACAGTATTTGGTTCACGTGCTCCCTGCATACTATGGGGTTGTGAGGGAGAGATCTAAATGTCCTGTCAGTAACAAATTTCACCATGAAGAATGAAATATGCATTTCATTGTGAGCTGATCTTCATTCCACTCCCTTACTAAAGGAGTTATCTTAGCAGCCATTTACCCACTTTGTGCCTAGCTTTACAGTGAAACTTATCTATTCAGCTATGATTTTTAAATAGTAATTTTCAGAGGTAGTGTTCAGTGAAGGTGAATGTCAGCCAAAGCACTATATTCTGAGACAAGTCTGCTTCTTTCAAGCTAGTTATTATATTTTCTTTTTTCATCATTTATATTAATTCCTGCGTAGAAAAGAACAAGTTTCATGGCATAGTGTAATGTAATTTCTCCTTATTTTTATTTTCTCCAGTTAAATGGAAATCCTAGTAGACCTGATCTCAATCTTTCAACTGGTATTTAATTTATTCAAAATGTTAAATTCATCTATAAAGGCCAGCCAGTGCTTTGAGAGCCTAAAACATACAGTATGTTGGTTTCTCCTGGAGGAGTTGATGAGCCAGAAACTTGCAGGGAGGGAGATGAATTGACTTATTGCTCTGATCCAAAATCTAAATTGTCAACTGGCCACTTTTCCAATTGGAATTTCCACATACAGGATTCGCAGGCCGCTATTCAGCATAGGCTCACAATTTTCTTAACTTAGTACACTGTGAGTACTTGAATGAGACTATTTATAGAGCAGGATTGGGGTCATAGTCAATAAAGACAAGTGTAAATCTGGTCTAGGATTTCAGCACTCTGCTGTTGAACTGTTCTGATCCATGGTACTGAGGCAGAAAAGAGAGAATTCACTATATAAATATAATAGGACACTGAAACAGTAGGAAAGACAAGCTTTTATCCCTAGTGTCATCACTTTTTGGGATCCATAGACACCAATCAGAGTAGAAAGAAAGGAAAAGTTTAGGTGTCCACCATACAGGACAGAGACTAAGGGCAACTGAACAGTTGATTTCCAACTATATAATTTATTTCTCATACCATTTATTGCACATGCATCTACTAGCATTATATATATACATGTACATAACCCATTAGTCACACACATTTGTAGGCAGCTATCTCAAAAGCATCTGACTTTGTGAGGTTCACTTTCAACCTCCCCCCGATGATTTGGTTTTTTTCATTGCAATCTGGTTCTCATATCTATTACACCATCTCTTGCTGTGCCAGGCATATGTTCATTACTTGTTGATGAGCAACTTTGGATTCCCAAAGTTATGGTTGCAAAATTGGGCCAGCATGATTTTACTTTTCCTTCCTATATGGTAAGTGGGAAGCTCACGATATGTTTCAGTGGTTCACGACGGTGCCTGACAGCACAACCGTTTCAGAAATGGATCACTTACACTGTGGCTGGGTTGATTAGAAGCAGTCTGTACACAGGTTTTCCAAAGGCTGGTATTTATGAGTTAGAGTGTCAGAAAACTACTACTATGGCCACCTTCTGGGAAACACCAATGGAGCAAACAACTGGAAAGTGTTGAAAGAGCTGTCATTAGCAGTCTGATTCTGCAGAAGTGTTTGCTGTGATAATTTCTTTTCTATCCAGCCTGATGATCCTTAACAATCCTGTTATCATGTGCAATGTCTGTCAGCTCATGGTGAGGCTATGAAAGCTTGAACCTTCCACTAGTATAACTGTTCTACCCCTTTCGAGGAGCTATAACTTAATTATAGTAGTGTCAATTTTGTCTCAAGGAAGAGAAATAACAGGTTTTATTTCTCCCATTAGGTATTTCATAGGGAGACCGATTTTCAGATTAAGAAACAGAATTTAACATATATGCTTTTGATTTCATCCACAGAAGACTCATCAACCATCACAGCACCTTCTTTCATTGTATCATCACCACCTCTAGGAGAAGCAGCAGTGGCTGCAAGCCTTCCAACCCCAGCAACAGCATGAATGGAATGTTTTACAGTCAGAAATGAATGAACTAGCAGCTGATGGCAAGTTCTTGCTAACCATCCCAGTACTTCTCTTTGTTCACTTATTGGAAAACAAAACACCAGCCACATAAATAAGGCAATAGGCTGTTCCTGGATATGGTGTTATTTCCTTTGCTGCCACTCCCATGACCTTCTTCCACAACCACCACCAAAAGACATTTTCTTAACCAGGTTGGCTGTAATTTGGGGGTCAATGGCATGGCTGCTGAATTTGTGTGACAACTACCACACTCCGTCTCAGGTGGGGGTGACCCATCAAAGAAGTGCAGGAGGCATATTTTTCAGAGAAGATATACAAAAAAGCAATGATGATACAAACGGGGGCCCATATTAAAGATGCTGGGTACCCTTAACTTCCATTGAAGCCAAAAGGAATTGAGGATGTTCGGCAACTCGTAGGCCTGGTTTGCTCTTTGCCTTTGCAATAGCATCAGCAAACAGCTAGAAAAGGAGGCTAAGCAAGTGTGTTTGCAGGGCTAGCCTGGAATAGCATCGAGGCCCAAGTAGATTGGCTTATCTATTAGTAGGGAACAATATAATTTAGAAGTAGCTGAGTAAAAACCCAGCAAAATCTGGATGAAATGTAAAATAGGTGGAAGAGCAACATTGTGCTTCATTTTCTTAAAGAATAAAAGACAAAGAGACACAGCCAGGCACACCCCCGCAAAAGCAGAGCCAGCACAAAGATAGGACTTCTTCTCTAACAGACTGAGTGTATAACTAGGAAGGAGCCAGCAAGACAAGACAATGAGGCATACTATGAAGAGGTAAGTGGCTGTGTTTTGCTATAGGGAGGATACAGAAACAGTTATCAATATCCAAGGAAAACCTCGGGTCCAACTGGAGGGCTATAGAAAGGGTGGCTCACAGCACCTTGCAGCGGGTTCTCATTGGGCAAACATTTACCCTGCTACGGGCAGCTGCATGATGCAGCAGACGAGTAACTGGAAGGCAACAGAAGGCTAGCATAACCACTGTGTTGTTCCCCACCAATTAAGCCCAGACTTACTCTGCAGAAGACTTTCAGAGTCACTGACACATGCATGCCCTATGCTCTAATTTCCCCTATTAGTACTTCACAACAGTTGCAACACAGTTGAGCAGCATGAAAATATCAGGATCACATAATTGGTAGTATTGCAAGCATTTTACTATTAAGGCTAGCCCTGTGTGCTCCATATTGGGCATGATCTTGAAGCCTCTTGAAGGTAATGGGATCTGTCCTTTGACTTCAGTGGACTTTGGATCAGGACAATCTAGATTTCAGTATTGTTTCAGACAGCTGCTGCAAACATGTAGTGGCAAGGCAGAATAGAATTATCTTCACTGCCCCCATACAGAACCCTCCAGTTCTTTCAAAGCATCCCCCCCCCCCCCACACACAAACACACTCCTTGTCACAGCCCTTACATGGACATGGAGTAAGGACCTCCCTCCCCCAAATGTATGGCAGAGACTGACCATCCCAGAGCACACCCTGGCAACATAGCGTGGTATGGAAGCAGGCTGTACTCCTCTTGCACCCCTCCTCCGGCCCTACAGTGGTCTATCTCCTCTCGTGACTCAGCTCTCCCATCAGGTTATGTTCATTCCCATCCCTTCCAGGGCATCCAAGGCCAAAAATCAACAAAACACACAATCTTTGCCCTAGATTCAGGCTGGGACCAATCTTTTCTTCCAAAGGGGGTCTGTCTTCTCCACTCTAATTCAAGCAATCTTCTACCCACCCTCTGGGCTCAGCCTTTAGACACACTCCTTGTTGTCTCTCCCCTCAACCCCTCCTGGGCTACCCTGGGTTACTCCTTGCTCTTTCCTGTGCAGCCCTTCCTACCCAGAGTCTTCCATTAGACTCTGCCAGCCTTGTCCTCTCCTCCCAGCCTGCTCTCTGTGGCTGGGTTTCCTTTCTAAGTCCAACAGCCTGCACAGGTGTAGTGGGGCAGAGCTAATTGAAGCCTGCTGGTTTGCCACAGGCCCCTTGGCCCTTAAAGGGGCACATTGCCCTGCTCCCCATGCACTTTATTCTTTTGCACAGTTGAGTAAGTGCTACTCAAATTGTGAATGATCTGCGCTGCTAGTCCAGTGCTCTCCTCTGTAAGCAAGTGTGCACAAAAGGAGAGAGAAGTGAGAGGAGTCTTGGCTTTGTCTCCCCTTTCTATCTGCTAGCCAGTGTGGCTGATGAAGTGATTTATGGGAAAGAAATTACAAAACAAAAAGGGAGATGGAACTAACTTCTACTCCCCAATCCCAAAAGCAAATGAAGAACTTTGGTTACGTCACAATTTGTTCTCCAGTCTCCTCCTGGAGCAGTGTGACTACCTATCTCCCCTGACTCTGGACTAGTGGTAAAGTTACAACCTAGCCTTTAATTACATGATCACATCTTATTTCTCAAATAATGAAATATCATACATTTCCCCCCAGACAACCACACTATACTTTTCTCTCATCTGTCTCTCCTTCTACAGCAACCCCCAAGCCCTGAACACAATATTTTCCTCCTCTCTACTTTTTAAATATTTAGTGCAATAGTTTTCGCCCATAAGATTTTTGTACTTTTCTGCCTCTCCCCCTCAATGTGTTTGTTTTCTCACTTCAGACCCCTTAAACACAAAGAATCCCTGCCACAGCAGTGAACTCATGCAGGTTGGAAAGTTTTTGAGACAATAGTTTGTCACGCTGGGCCAAATTCTCTTCCGGTGTAGTTCCACTGAAGTCAACTGAGATACTTTAGCAGAAAACTGGGCCCATTATGTCTACCCGATAAATAGTGTCTTTTTCAACAAAATTCTGTATTATAACAATATACAAAAATATTAATCTAGAACCACCCAAAGTATATACTTCTTAATAAAACACTAAAGTGTTTCTATTTTTATTAAAAAAGCTGCAAGGAATAATATAACACTAATAATATCAAACAATTACAAATATTTACATTTATAAATTCTGCTGAAAAAATAAAAGAAATATTAAACATACCTTTGTTAAAAACAATTCAAGAAACAATCTAGAATGTTAAAAGTTGTCAAAATGTAAGGATATTTTAAGCAGAAAAACATTTCCTACTCAATCTGAACACTACTATAATAGTCATTATGAAAACTGCAAAAATTTTCATTTTACTACCTAAAATCCCACATGCCTAACCGAATCAGCAAACTGTGCCAGCGCACTTTTAAACATCGAAATGCACATTCTACCACCATTCTGCACTTGCTCAGCCTATAGTTGAACAGCTACTGACTACTGTCCAGGGTGCCTGTGTATGGCTTCATGAGCCATGGCATTAAGGGGTAGGCTGGGTTCCCAAGGATAACTGTAGGCATTTCAACATCTCCAACGGTTATTTTCTGGTCTGGAAAGTAAGTCCCTTGCTGCAGACATTCACACAGACCAAAATCCCTAAAGATGCGAGCGTCATGTACCTTTCCTGACCATCCCACATTGATGTTGGTGAAATATCCCTGTGATCCACCAGTGCTTGCAGCACCATTTAAAAGTACCCCTTTCGATTTATGTACTGTCTGCCTTGGTGCTCCGGTCCCAAGATAGGGATATGCGTTCTATCGCTCCACCACAGTTAGGGAATCCCATTGCAGCAAAGCCATCCGCTATGGCCTGCACATTTCCCAGCGTCACTACCCTTGGATCACGGCTGCCCCCACAGTAGATTTGCCCACTCCAAATTGATTCCTGACTGACCGGTAGCTGTTTGGCATTGCAAGCTTCCAGTGGGCTATTGCCACTCGCGTGTGAACTGTGAGGGCTGCTCTCATCTTGATATTCTTGCACTTCAGGGCAGGGGAAAGCAAGTCACAAAGTTCCATGAAAGTGCCCTTACACATGCGAAAGTTTTGCAGCCACTGGGAATCATCCCAGACCTACAACACTATGAGGTCCCACCAGTCTGTGCTGGTTTCTCAGGTCCAGAATCGGCGTTCCACAGCATGAACCTGTTACCACCAGCCCCATTACCACCACAATGTCCAAATTGCCAGGGCATGTGCTTTGAGAGAAGTCTGTGTCTATGTCCTCGTCACTCTCGTCACTGTGCTGCCGTCGCCTCCTCACCTGCTTTTGAAGTTTCTGGTGCTGCATATACTTCAGGATAATGTGCATGGTGTTTACAGTGCTCATAACTGCCACGGTGATCTGAGCAGGCTCCATGCTTGCTGTGGTATGGCGTCTGCAGGAGAGCAGAGTGGCAGCAGAAGCAGTCGTTCAATGACAACGGTTTGCAGCCCTACTGCAGCGTCTGCTGCCAGCAGCAGCCAGAACACAACAGTGGCAGCTGAGCTGAGAGGGCTGCACTCTTGCCAGGTGTATGGCATCTGCGTGGAGAAAAGGCGCAAAACGATTGTCTGCCATTGCTTTCATGGAGGGGGGGGGGCTGATGACATGTACCCAAAACCACCCACGACAATGTTTTTGCCCCATCAGGCATTGGGAACTCAACCCAGAATTCCAATGGGCGGCGGAGACTGCGGGAACTATGAGATAGCTACCCACATTGCAACACACTGAAAGTCGACGCGAGCCTCGATATTGTGAATGCACTCCGCCGACTTAATGCGCTTAGTGGGGACACACACAATAAACTGTATCAAATCAATTTCTAAAAAATCGACTTCTATAAAATTGACCTAATTTTGTAGCATAGACATATCCTGAGAGTGAGTCCCCAGGAACAATGGGGAGAGGCCAGCCTGATTGACAGGGCGGGCAGGCTAATCAGGGAGTCAGGAGGCCGGGGGGATCCCATCCTCCGTGTGAGCTGGAATTGCCTGGGTCAGACAGAGTGGGGCCAAGCTAAGGAGAAAGCAGGGGCCCAAGCTGTGCTGGGAGCAGAGCTGCAGCCACAGAGCCAGAGACACAGCCCAGGGAGAGAGCAGATCCTGTGCTGGGAGCAGAGCTGCAGCCACAGGGCCAGGTATGGTGAGCAACTGGGGCAAGCCAAGGGGGGACCTTGGGCAAAAGGGCCCAGTGCAGAAAGACACCCTCAGCCAAGGGTCCTTGCAGGCCAGACTGGGAGGGGAATCTTAACCCGACAGGGGGCTGATGCCGGCAAGAAGGGTCCCACCACCCAAAGCCCGGAGGTGTGTGGCCACCACCATTGCAAGTGTCCAACCCGCAGCATCCCTGCAGCACAGCCAGGACCTGAGGAGGAGACCTGGGACCTACAAGGAACAGACTGTGAACTGCCCTGACCTTTCAGAGAAACTGTTTGTAATGTTCCCTGCCACAGAGCAGGGTGATGTGTTTTCTTTTAACCTTTCCATTTTTCCTTATTCTTTTTTAAAATTAATTGTTAATTAAACAACTTGTATTTGCTTTAAATTGTATGAAATGATCAGTGGGTCAGGGAGGTGCCCAGTGCAGAGACAGTACCCCAGAATGGGGACACCCTAGCCCCTGTCCTAGGTGTTGGGGGTTGAGCCCCCCAGGAATCCTGGGCCCAGCCTTGTTGGGGTTACGAGGACTCTGCCAGACAGGAGAGTGGAAGGGGAGTCCTCAAGGGCAGGGAGGCCTCTGGGTAAAGGAAGTGGGAGCGAGGACTCAGATCCTTTCGCTAGCCCACTTCACCGGGGTAGTGCAGAAGCCAGGAAAGTTCCCCACAATAGTGGGACCATTCCCCTGCCTACGTTTAGGCCGAAAATTGTTTTTGTCTCATCATTGTTCTATGGCTTTTGTGGGGGAAAAAATTGAGAAGGGGAGAGGAAGGGGCATGTTGTGTGTCTTTCTGTTCAATTCATAGTAGAGTGATGTTCATATGAAAAAGGCCAGAATCACAGCTGGCACTAATGGGAAGGCTTGTTGACAATTTCGGGAGGGACACCAAAGACTGAATGGGCATGGTAATTAAACAACACTTTCATTCTGGCAGTGGACTATCTGGGCCTTTGTAGTACAGGAGCTTCAGCATAGAATTATGGGGAGATTTGCATCACTGCTGAAAATGCTGTACCTTTTCTGCAGATTAAGAAAGAGACTTGAGACTCCAGAAACATCAGTATGTAACCTTTCTTCCATAAGCACTAAAAACATACTAAAAAAGTATACAGCCAAGTTTTATGATCTACACCAATATCCAAATCCATCCTGGTCCACATGAAGTAAAAGCCAGTTATTTGGGTGAGACAAGAAATTGGCCTTACTTGTATATTGCTAATAGTGTCATTTCCAAAACAATTTTGAAGAAGGAAAGAATGTGCTACAGTATAAAATAAAAATGCTTCTTGTTCCCATAGGAGTCTGCTCACTAGTTTCTTTGTTAAAGTTCTTTTAGTGCCTGTTAATTAATTGGTGTGATTGAGGTCAGGTATGTGGTTAATTTTCAATTCTCTTGAGTGCAGACTAAGAAACTCATTACTGTTCTGGAAGTGAGAATCTCAGGTTAGTTGGGCCTTATCATCTTAGCCTTTCAGTGATACTGACCTATCTTTTGAGAAGTGCTGCCTTGACCTGTGTCAAAAGGGTCTCTTCTTAGAACCTTTTTAATTTCTTTGACTTTCCTGCCAGATTATAAATTACAAGTGAGACTTCAGGAGTTTCTAATTAATCTGACATCCTCCAAAGAGGCTAGTGAATATAGTGTAGTAACACATGTAACTCTAATCTCCACCCAAAACACATTTAGCAGAAGTCCAATTAAAAAGAAAATTAAAAGAGAAAAAATTGCAGTGCTTACTCTGTGCTCGCTACCAACTTGCTTATTGGAAATTACTCTCTTAGGCTGATTGTCAGGCAGCAGGTATTTACTAGAACCTGCTATTATAACATATACTGGAAAACTTTGATGGTAACCCGAAAAGTATTACATTGTGTTCTTCATTTTTCCCCAGAAAAGGCAGACAACTCCAGTGACTTTTTCTGTATTTTGTCTTTTGGCATAAGATTTGGAAAGTGGAAGCAAATGGGAACTGCTAGGGGGCGGAGCTGATTACAGCTTCTTTACTCCCCAGGAGATCATAGTCCTAATGCATATTTATTAAAATAAATATTTATCCGTGCATCCTAGACAGATCCTAATAAGCACCCCCTGCTGGCCACCCACTATGTCTGCTGTGAGGGGAATCCAAGTTTCTGCAACAGTGGATCTCTGCAATGTGTTGGGGAACAGTCAAATACAATTAAATATTCTGAACTTAAATTGTACTAAAGGCACTCCTCAAAACGCAACAGACAAAATAACAAACAAGGTTTTAAAAAAAATTACAAGCCTGATGCTGGACTTTGAGTAGAAAGTCCCCTGTGAACCCATGTTTGAAGAAGATAAGAAATATTGACATAAAATTGACATGCATCCGACGAAGTGGGTATTCACCCACGAAAGCTCATGCTCCAATACGTATGTTAGTCTATAAGGTGCCACAGGACTCTTTGCTGCTTTTACAGAGCCAGACTAACATGGGTACCCCTCTGATACGTGACATAAAATCGTCATCGTGTTTTCCAGAACTTCTCTGTTCAAATGAAAATTAAGGTTACAATACATATATATTTAATTATATTGAAATATAAAGATAAAGAATTGCTAGATGGTGAAACAGAGCTTAATCAGTTATACTTTGATAGTAATTATGGATAAGGATCCATGTCTGCCATGGAGGTCAAGGAAGTCATGCATTCCATGACCCTCTGTGACTTCTACAGTGGCCAGTGTGAATGGGTCCGCAGGCTGCCCGAGCAGATCAGGCAGCCCCTGAGCCAGCCGCTGCTGGGGCAGTTTGTGTGTGGGAGGGGGCACAGGGCTAGGGATTGGGGTGGGGGATGGTGCTTACCACAGGGTTTTGGGGGGACACCCAGGAAGCGGTCAGCATGTCCCTGAAGCTCCTAGGTGGAGGGGACAAGGGGCTCTACGTGTTACCCCTCCCTGGAGGCACCGCCTCTGTAGCTCCTGCTGGCGGTGGTTCCTGGCCAATGGGTTCTGCAAATCCAGAGCTCATGGAGGGGGCAGTGCGCTGAACCCCTGGCCTTTCCTCCCCCTAGGAGCTGCAGGGACATGCTGGCTACTTCCAGGGAGCTGTGCAGAGGCTGGTAGGGAGCCTGTCAGCCCTGCTAACCCTGCCTCCTCCCTGCAGCACTAACGATGGTCCCAGGCCATCCGCCTAGCCCCCAGCACCCACAGCCTCTCCAGCCCAAGTTTTAGTTAGAGGTATATAGTGCAAGTCATGGACAGGTCACAGGCCGTGAATTTTTGTTTATTGCCCATGACAGGTCCATGGCTTTTACTAAAAATACCTATGACTAAAACGTAGACATGTACTGAGTTTGGATGAAGTAACATTCGTGTCATGGCCTCAGCTTAATTTATGCAAGCCTAAATAAAAGAAAATTGCCAAAGTAATGCTACTGCTGCCAGGACAAAGGTGATATGTCACACTGGAATATTTTAGGTAAAAGAAACAAATTAATTAGTATAACACACACAATTGTAATGATAGAAGTCCCTTTTACTAGGGAAACCTAGGAGCAGGATGACATGAAACAGAATGGCATGAAAATTGTGTAATCAGCAAAAGTTGAGTAAATTGAAGCTTATATTGTACAGATTATGAAAAATGCAATGCTTAATACTGACTAGAGTCTAGAGAAAAGCTAATAAATGTGTGATTTGGGCATGTAGAGAATTCAAGTGAAGGAGGAGTCTAAACTGGATAAATTCCAGACCAGAAAAGGAAGTAACGAGACTGAAAAACCAGAGCAGGGATCAGAGGCAGAAACAACCCCACGAAGTACAGAAGAACTTCCCAGTACTACAGAATGGGGTAAATACACGTTCACACACTATAAGTGACAATTATCCTGTCTGAAAAATGTATAAATGAAGGCAAAATGTGATTAAACATAAATTAATGGATTCATGACTCCGTTTCTCACCCTACCGGGTCCTCGAGTTCAGCCACTGCCCTAATTTTGGGGTCCCAAGGCACACCCTCAGGATGTAGACTTTCTAGCTGGAACCTCTCCTGAGTGTTGAAACATGCGGTCCAGCTGCCTATCCCCTCTGGATGCAGCACTGACCCTTCAGATTCCCCAGTACTTAAACACACCCCTCTCCCAGAAACCTTCCCCAAAGGTGTGAAGTTTCTGATTACAGTGTAACTCTCTCAAGGCCACAGAGCAGCTATAGAAGTAGTCAACACACCCACTCTGCAGAGCAGAACACTTCTATGCTCTTTTATACTTCATTATGTAAAGCACAGGAGAGCATACATCATATAAAACACTAAACATGCATCCCTGCCTGAGCTCCCTCACTGCTCCGGGGCATTCTTTGGGCTTGAGTCCAAATCTCTCGGGCTGTCCAGAGTCACTGCAGCCATCAGGCCCAGGAAAACGGGCAGGGCCCATCCCTGCACAAGACTAGTACACGCTGGATGACCTCTCTGCATGGAGCTCCTGGGAATGGACAGATCTTGACAGATCTCTTTCTGGTTCAGGGCCTAAGGCCATCCTTCATAGTAGCAGCAAACTCCACAGCATGGACAGGCAAAGATGCTGCACCGGCACAGCTTACCCCAGTGTTAAGAGCTAATGCAAAGAGCTGCACAGAGAAAGTCATTTGCAGTGTACAACTCCAACAATTTATATGATTGCTACGAAATCCAGGAATTATGCTACATATTCTTGAGCACCATCCAGTGGCATTTCTTCTATTAATTCACTCTTTACATATATACAGATACAGAGCACTCTGAACACCCAGTTAGAAGCAGGGATAAGTTGCAATTATGCAAAGTGTAATTTATATCAGTTTACACGGTCTACATTAGGGGTTTGCACCAGTGGAGCTGGGCTGATATCTGGTGAACAATGGCTGAAATCCAAAAATAGACAAGGTCTTAGAGGCTACCTTTTATCTTTTATGTCAACATTTGAGATCAGCAAGGACACTGAAGACAGCGGCTCCTAGGAGTTTCATCTCTGGGGTCCTGGATGTTCTCAGTGGAGGCACCTCAGAACTAGAGTTCATTTCCCTCTTAGTCTAATGTAATCCAAGATTTTTTGAACTTCTGAGCATACAACAATATTTCATTTTATTTTCCTTAGGCCTTTTCTAAGACAATAGAACAGGGGTCTCAAACTCAAATGGCCACGAGGGCCACATGAGGACTAGTACATTGGCCTGAGGGCCACATTACTGACACTTCCCCCTGCTGCCCTCGGCCCCGCCCCCACTCCACTCCTTCCATGAGGCCCCGCCCCGCCTCTTCACACCCCTTCCCTGCTCCCATTCCAACCCCTTCCCCAAAATCCCCACCACCACTCCGCCCCCTCTCTGCCCCCAGGGGGTGCAGGAGGGGCGAGGGGTGTGGCAGGGCTCAGGGCAGGGAGTTGGGGTGTGGGGTGCAGGAGGGGTGGGGGTGTGGCGGGGCTCAGGGCAGGGGATTGGGGTGCAGGAGGGGTGCGTCAGGGGGCTCAGGGCAGTGGGTTGGTGTGCAGGAGGGGTGAGGGGTGTGGCAGGGGGCTCAGGCAGTGGGTTGGGGTGCAGGAGGGGTGTGGCAGGGGGTCGGGGTGCAGGGTGCGGCAAGGGGCTCAGAGCAGAGGGTTCAACTGCAGGAGGGGTTCGGGGGGCGGGCTCTGGCCTAGTGCACACCAGGAGCAGGGCAGGATCCCCGGCAGACTCCCTGCCTGCCTGCCCTGCCCCTGCGCCACTCCAGGAAGCGGCCGGAACATGGGGGAGCAGGGGCATGGGGGGGGTTGCTGTTGCTTCAGGCACCGCCCCCAGTATCTCCCATTGGCTGGGAACTGGGAACAATGGCCAATGGGAGCTGCTGGGGGCGGTGCCTGAAGCAACATCAACACACACACCCCTGTGCCCCGCCTCTGTATTTGATAGGAGTACCTATGGTAAGATTTAAATACATACTCCATGCCTTAGGCCCTATGTGAGAAAGGCTAGTTTTACAGGAAGTAAAGGGATTTATGGGGCACATCATCAAGGTGATTTTATTTTAGAAAGATTGTGAATTCTATCCAAGGGTAAAAAAATATCACTTAGGCCCCAATTCTGAAACTTGTTCTATATAAGCAAATCCCAGCACCTATGTTGAGTCCCTGACTTCACTGTGGGTATCAAAGCATGTGGAACAAGCTACAGGATGAGGATCTAAAACATGGTTTTCAGCCTTTTTTGTATTTTTTTACCCTATACAGTAACTGCCATACTACTGCAAAAGTGAATCTTGAGAAATGTATTAAAATTCTCTTAACCTAGTTATTACAGGGCATTTCACCACTTAATATTAAAATTGCTTGATTTATTTTTGCTATTTTGCAGATGGCCATTAAAATGCATTATGATCAAAACCATATAAAAAGTCAGAGAATATTCAACTAAAAACCTCTTAACTATGTAAGCTATTATTAACTTTAACCTGCCATTATTATGTAGAAACACCAAGGAGCCTGCATCGAAGATCTTACACTAGGTTTATAGACATGATGCAATAAGAAATGTGACAAGAATTGGGATGTTATGGGATAAAGAACAAAAGAGTAAAAGTAATGAGACTGTGCATGGATTCAGACCCCAATCATTCAAGAGATTTCACATAGGTGGAACCTGCATCCACAGAGACCACTGCAGTCAATGAGGATCCATGCACATGCACCCTGTTTCAGGCCTGGGGCTTCAGTTTGGGCATGTGCACATCTTGAGGTTACAAGCAAACAATAATGAGATGAGATTACTTACAATGATATTTTTATTTTTGAATTTTGTTTAACTCACTTTTTATAGGTAGTATGTCAAGAATGAGTTTTTTTAAAGGAAGAGTATAAAGTAGGAGAGCGTGGTGACTTAGGAAACAGATTTGAAGGGGATTCCATGAATAGGGGTGATTTTAAAAAGCAGAACAGAGGTGGGGGTGGAAGTTGGAACGAAGGAAACAACAAGCGTAAGCCTAATTTCACTGCATTCTGAGATATACTTACAGTATTGCTGGTAGACAGGAAAAAGCAGAGGAAAGCAGGTGTTTTTACTGTATCGGGAATTTGAAAAAAAAATAAAATACAGTTAACAATTGCAATAAAGAAAATTGCTATAAAATCTCAGCAAGTACAAAAGTTCCTCAATTGCACTAGAACAGAGAAATGCATTTAAAGTGCCATTTATTTGCTATTTTTACTAGGATCTCCCTGTCTGATCTTTTGATCCTGAACTGAAAGTAACAGTGCAATACATTCAAAAGTGCTAGTGTACCTGCCAAGAGTCCTATATTTTTATTTTCAGTTGGTGATACAAGTCTCTTCAAGGAAAAGATTTATAATCTCAACTATTAGCATGCAGCAGCAGTTTAGGGTACTGAAGAATTAGGGAAGAATGTGAGAGTACTGCAGCAATAATTAACAATCAAACTTTTTAATGAAGGTACATAGTGTTTTTCTCTCTTCACATAGGTCTATCATTTAAAAAAGTGTCTTTTGGGGTAAAAAACAAATAAAACGCTAGTATAAAGAAGAGGTCAGACAATAATACCGAAAATAGTACAATAATGCCATTATATAAATTGATGGTACACCTACTCCTTTCAATACGTTAAGTATTGGTCACCCTGTTTCTGTTGCATCTTTGTGAGATAGAAAGGGTTCAGAGACAAGATTAAAAAAAACCTGAAGCATGAAAAAGACCCATATAAAATGAGTGTGAAAAGATTGAGATGTTTAGTGAGGAGACAAATAAGAGTGGATGTGAAAGTGGTTTATAAACTAATGAATGATATAGAGAAAATACATTGGGTATGAGTGTCCCATTTCCCGTCTCTCATAATAAAACAACAAAAGACTAGGTCAGTGGAACCGAAAGACAACAAATTAAAGAGAGATAAAAGGAAACTTTTTGATGCGATGCCTAACTAATTTACAGACATTGAGCTGTGTTGATGACAGAAATTCTGTTTTGTTAAGAATTTTGGATTTGGAAGTTTGGCTTTGTTCAAAATCGGAATGAAACCAGAACATTTCAAAATGCTCTGTGAAAAAAATTCTGAAAATAAATTTTGTTTCAAATTGAAATGCATTTTGATTGAGGGTTTTTTAAATTGCATATTATAAAACAAAATAAACCCATCTAAATGAAAAGTAATTTCAAGAGTAGTAATTGAAATTTTTCATTCTGAAATTTCAAGAACATTTCTGCATTGTGGTAACTTTTTTCTCCTCCCAGTTTTTTTCTGAAACAATATTTTGGCAATATTGACACGAAACTATAACATATTTTGATTTCAATGGAACTACATTTTATGATGGAAAATAGTTCCATCAAATATTTTTTCCAGCTATTCAGAAATTATTGCCAGTAGGTATCATTGAGCTCAAAAGATTGGGAATATCCAGACAAGGATTAGACATTTATATAATAAATGACATGATTCACAATGGCTAGATAAGACTTTTAAAAATTTAGATGGGATTTAAAACCCTCATGCTTCAGGGCATACGATAACTACTGACTGACACTGTTAAGAAGAAATTTCCACTATGGGCAAATTATTCTATATTATCCACTGCTGGGTTTTCTGAATCTTTTTTTAATGCTTCCAGTGCTCATCACTGTCGGATGCAGGATATTGAACTAGAAGGACCACTGGTCTAATCCAATATGGCAATGTTTATATTCCTGTGTTCAAAGCTCTCCTTTACTGTGCTATTGTTAATCTCTCCATAGGGATCAGTTCTATATCAAGAAACAGAGGTTCAGGCATAGTACAAGTTGTCATATAATATATAGAATTTTAAGACATCTAAGTTCACTTTGAGTTCACCTTCAGTTAACGTACTGAGAGAAACTGAATCTATGGGCTTCATTCATCATGATGTTACTCCAGTTTTACATCAGAGTAACTACTGAAGTTAATGTATTACACTAGTCTAAAACTAGAGAAATGCAGTGGTGAATCAGACCCTAAACTCAATTCTGAGCCCAGTCCTGCAAAATTGTATTCATGTGAGAAAGGGTTTGCACATCAGTCTCTCGCTCTCTAACACACTGAACAGCTATGGCATTTGATAGAGTGTCATGCCGTTAACAGCATGCTATGTCTTTAATAAAGTGTGGTACCACTTTGTTTTGAGTACCCTGTCATAATTAATTTGGAATCTGCTGTAGTAATACTGATTGTAATGAATTCATTTTATATTAATGGGCATATCATATGCATTACCATAGGGATTTCCATTATAATTTTGCCTAAATGAAAACCAACTAATTGCAAGAAACAATTTGTTTTGTGTGCTAATAGACTGGAAGGAAAGAAACATGCCTCATTTTCAATATATACAAAACAGTGTAGGCAACATGCCCATCCAAAAATTACTCCATTGGCTTCCTATTGGATCATGTTTAATCCACCACTGTATGCAAAAGATGTAGGCTCAGATCCTCAGATGGGCCTTGATTCGACAAATCATTTAAGCACATGTGTAGTCCCGTTGACTTCAGTGGGACAACTCACCTGCTTAAAGATAAGCATGCACTTAAATGTTTGGCTGGATGGGGATCCTGGTACCAGATGGTAGACTTCCCTTTGACTATAATGGAGCTACAATGGATTTACACCAGTCAAGGATCTGCCCCTATGGGTGCCCTCTCAATGGTAGCTGCTGCACAGAGATGGTGGTCCTGGCTGTAACTCAGTTTTCTCATCACCTCTCCTTGTGCTCAGGGGACCTGATCTCACACTACTGATGTCAAAGGGAACAGGAAGAAGTCCAAAGAGAGAGTAAGAAGCAGCATTACAACTGTCTGGAGGAGTAAGGGAGACAGAGAAGTTAACCTTGCACCTTCTACCCACCTCTGGACACACACAGCCATAATGTGGACCTCAATCTGTGAACAATGCAAAGATTATCCTTTGTCTACCAGCAGCTCTCCTCCTTACCACTGACTTTTAGATCCTCTTTAAATGTAACCAAAAGTACTAAAGCTCTCTTATACAACTGGATGCACCACAAGCTTGGATTTTAATTTCTTAAGCAGCATGGCAAATTTTGGTCTACTCCCTAATCCCAGCTCTACAGTGGTTAGATGCCAGTCTTACTCCTTTCTTCTTATTTTTTGAGAAGAGGAGACTGGCAATAGACTCACTGTATCCCAGTGATCCCTTCTGGTCTTGGAATCTATGAATTCCTCTTGGCAGCTTCTTCCTGGAGAGGAAAAGAAAAGGCTTATCTTGAGCCCATCCTCAGCTCTTCTGCTGAAACAAAACTAAAAACTGCTCCCTCAGTCTCGCTGCCAGACATGCCAAACCCATGGGGAAAAAAAGCAGAAATTGGGCTTGTTTTTTATTTAATTGGCTTGTGAGTTGCTTATTGGGCTTGCAGCTTGTTGCTTCTTTTTTTTTTGATCGGCTCCTGGCAAGCAGGGGCAAGGCAAGGAGGAGAGAGTCAGAGGTGCACAATGGGCCCACCACAGTCCCAGACTGAACGCCGGGCGAACCTAGTCAGAGTATTGGGCCTGTTAGGGGTTGGCTGGTTTTGGCCTTGTTCTGAAATGGGATTAGCTTGATTTTTGGCTCACTGTGAAGGTCGGGGTGATTATTTACTGCAAAATTGGCAACTGTGATCGTTGCTGCTGCTTTGTACTGGCCCTCAAACCCACTCTAAGTCTGAGATGGCCCAGAATGCAATCCTGTTATAGGAAATCTTGGATGTTAGCCTTAGAATTAGGAATTTAAAGATTCAGCAAAATTGGCTGCTGAGAGACAGGAAGAGCATTTCTGGATCCTGGTTGTTGCTGCAGACAGAGGAGGGAGTTTCAGTCCCAAAGAAGAAACCACTGGGAAATCTTAGGAGTGGACAGTCCTGCTGCTTTCCCCTCCCGCCCATACAAACAGGATGGGCACTGGTCTACTGCTTGAAGCAGTGCAAGTGAAAGTAGTAGTAGATGACTGGGTTTCCCCAATAGGGGAAGTTAAAGGAAAAGGGGCACCAGGCTTGTTGGAAAATGGGGAACACATCAGAAGGCAGCAATGGAAAAAACTAGCAATAAATTACTCTGACTTTTGCTTTGAGTTTTAGACAAATTTGAAGAGAGTTTGACAGGATGCAAAAGCATGTGAACAGAACTTGCCTGCAGGAAATGTTCATTGAAATCCACGTGATCAAAAACTCAACAGAATGTGCCCAGGAATACATAGGATTACTCAAAGACACCAAATCCTGCACTGTGACACATTTTCCAAGGAGGATATAATAGATATATTCAGCCTTAGTGCCAATGGCCAATGCCAAAGCCTTATATTTCACCATAGTGGATGGATTTAAGTGACTGAGACAAAAAAGAATTTACAAACTGGGGTAAATGTAATAAAAATATACATGGCAAGTGATTTCCACTACCCAACTTGCTATTTAAAATGTATGTGTCTCAGTAAGAACTCTCACTCACAATCACCCCGTTTTTCATAGATTTGTAGAAGGGACCTTGAGAAGTCATCAAATCCAGCTCTCTACACTGAAGCTGGAACAAATAACCCCCTTGTGCCAACCATGGTGCCTTCATTGTCTACTGATTTTTATTTCAGTTGAAAATCATTTTGCAGGTGTTGGGGATCACCCAGGTGGTTGGTGTCAGTATGTAAAACCATTACAGCACTTAAACACTGAGGATTACATCTGAATTTGCAGTTAAGTAGATGCCAGTTGATTTAAGCTTTGTCTTTCAAAGTGAAAGGCTCCCAGGTCATGCTCCATGATTTACCCATTTAATTTAACATGCAGGGGATTAATTAAGATTATAAAATGTAAAAATCTGGAGTTGTCCTGCAAAGCACAAGAAGCTGCTTTCTGTCCTCAAGTGATGGTGAAGATGGGGGAAGAAGGACATGCCACTAGCTCCTATCAGGCCTGATTTTGGACCAATTTAATCATTGGGAGTTTTGCAATTGACCCCATTAAGAACTGAAGTTTAAAGAGTAAAAGCTAAGTAATATACAACAGGAAACTCATTCTATATTTGCTTTTTAGTGTGATCGGCAATTTTGGCCTGTTTCTAAGTATTTATCCCACTCAGGAAAAATAAAAAAATCTCCATTACCTTAGGCTTTAGGTTGCTCAAATGCATTTCCTGTCAAGGCAATCTTTAAAAAATTAACAGCAAAGCCAATATTCACATCCACAGCAACCTCAAGTCACACCCTTTACCACCTTCGTCACGCAGTCAGCCTCCTTAGTGTCACAACAAACCACTTTCAGTACCCGCACAGAACCATCCGTACCGCACTCATCCAGTTCCTCACTCTAACTTCAACTGAACCAAGATAAATTGCCTCTGGCCAATATTTTAAAAAATAATTAGTCATTTTGGGTGTCCAACTTAAGACACCTTAAATGGACCTGATCTTCACAAAACACTGAGCTAGCGCTTTGTGGAGAAAGTAATTTTGTTTTGTGGACGATTTAGATATTTCAATATTTGGTTTGGTTCTGATTTGAAAAGAAAACCAAACATTTTAAAATTCTCTGTCAAAGGGAATGGAGTCTAGGCTCCAGGGCAGTCCACCTGACTGCATGACCCTGACCCATTCTCTCTGAAGGCCCTGGGATCCCTGATTTTTACAGTCTGCCAGGAGGGAAGCCCCGAGCCGTGGACCCTGGAAGCCCTGGGAAGCAAGCTGCTGAGGAGCTGGGCAAACAAGCTGGCAGGAAACCTGGTGATAAGGTTTTGAATCCTGTTTAGCAGGCAGGATTCAAGAGGACCACTGAGGGTATTTCATCATAACTTCACTGAAATCAAGCCAGCTCTGTGCGACATTTACATTTCAACAAACTAGCAAATTCCAATTAAAAATTGTGTTCTTGGAACTCCTCCAACCAGCTCTACACAGAGTACTCATCCTCTGAAAAACTCAGACCCCTTTAAGGCATCTCAAGTCGGGCATTCAAAAATTGACATGCTCAGCTTGGCAGCAAAGCTGAAGTTAGAAAGCTTCAAATTGGAAATGAGATGCAGCCCTTTAACAGTGAAGGCAATTAATCATTAGAACGGTTTACCAAGGGAAGTGGTAAATTCATCATCACTTGGAGTTTTTTAATCAAGACTGGACATCTTTCTAAAAGATATGCTCTAGTTTAACCACAAGTTATTGGGTTCAATGGAAGGGAAGAATAGTTTTCTCTACTACAGTAATTACCGAGTGAAATTCTACAGCCTGCATTATGCAGGAGGTCAGGTCAAATCATCATAGTGGTTTCTCCTGGTCATAAAAATCTATGAATCTATTGGCCTTTGTGGTAAGCCATAAAACAATTAGGGTGAAGACACCAAATAACTGTTTACATTATGAATAATTTATTTTGAAAAAATGACCCTAGGTTAACATGAAGCCCTTTGTGAAATTTCAGGTGTGTCACTTTTGAAATTGTATATTAGAGGAGCCAAAAACAACATTAGGGTCTCTGAGGAAATTTTTAAAAGGAGTGATTTTATAACTTTGAGGACTCTGGGGTAAAATCTCTGAAGAGCATTTAGAGTAACTCTAGAATGCCATGTGTACACTTGAAATAGTGTACATATGAGATTAAGCATTTAGAGAAATCAATTAATAGATTTACACCACAGTTCCAATGGAAAACCAAAACCAAATCTTAACTATGGAGCCAATAGGCTACCTCCATAATTATGTATGTATAGTATGTGTTAGGCCTGGTCTACACTAGTCTGTTATTTCGGAATTAGCTGAGTTAATTAAAAAAAAAAAGGATTCCGTCCACATGACCAAACCGGCTTTTTCGATTTAAAGGGCTCTTTAAATCGATTTATGTACTCCAACTCGGCAAGTGGAGTAGCGCTTCAATCGAGATCGCAATCCCGGGTTAAAGGTTTTGTGGACGCAATTCAATGTTATTAGCTTCCGGGAGCTATCCCAGAATGTCCCTTGTGACCACTCTGGACAACACTCTCCTATCCTGGACAACCCCGGGAACTTTAGAATTTCATTTTCTGTTTGGTCACCATCAGCACAGGTGACCGTCAGCACAGTCCACCATCACAGGCGACCATGTAGAGTCCACCACCACAAGAGATCACACAGTCCCGGATTCGCAGACAAGCTCCAGCATGGTCCGAACGGGAGGTACTGGATCTCATCGCATGTTGGGGAGACGAGTCTGTTATAGCAGAACTACGTTCCAAAAAAAGGAACCCAAATATGTACGCTAAATTCTCCAGGGCCATGATGCAAAGAGGCTACTCCAGGGACACAGAGCAGTGTCGTACAAAAATCAATAATTCTGAGACTCCATGCAAGCTGCCCCATTAACGTCAATGGGGAAGAAACTTTAAAACCTAGAGATGATACATCAAATGTAAATGTTGTTACCTATTTTAAATTGCTAATAGTTTTGTCATAAAGTCTAGCTAATGTTTATCCCACAATCCTAAACGCCTTCCATTCTTTGCCATGTTCCAAAAGATCTAACTGTGCCCAAGTGACCTGCTATAACTTCCAGCTTTCCCCCCACATAGCTTCTACAGTACAATTATGTGATGTCAGTGCAAAAGTCTGTCTCATATCAAAAACTGAAGATGTGGGACTGACTAAAGTAAATTGAATTAAATATCAAAATTAAATAACTGGATACTGGGTTTATGCTATTTTTAAAAAAATGACTAGACACTTTAATGATATTTAATTTGCTGGCTTTTCTCCGTGGTTCTGTAAGGACTTCTCCATGGGTGGTCCTTGGTGACCAAGGATAGCCCCAAAAGGTCTTTGGGCAGTTACAAGGGTCTGCCTGTTCAGACCTCCTAGTAAAATCAGGGGCCTCGAATTATAAACTTGTAGCCTTCCTCAAATGCCTCAGAGCTGATGTGATGAATGTGGGAATTTGGGGTAATATTTTTTTTATGAACCAGCAGTGCATCTCATTTTTCCCCATTCACTTTGTACTGGTATACACTCAGTGTAAAAGAGGAATGAGGTGTGGATCACATAGGTGTGGATCACATAGGACTGGTCTCCACTGAAAAGTTACATCAGCATAGATATGTCTCTCAGGGTATGTCTACACTACAAGACTATTTCGAATCAACTTAATTCGAATTTGTGGAATCGACCTTATGAAGTCGAAGTTGTGTATCCACACTAAATACACTAGTTCGACTGTGTGAGTCCACAGTAACGGGGCCAGTGTCGACTTTGGAAGCGGTGCACTGTGGGAAGCTATCCCACAGTTCCCACACTCCCCGCTGCCCATTGGAATTCTGGGATTTCCCCCCAATGCATGCTGGGGGGAAAATGTGTTGAGGGTGGTTTTGGGTAATTGTCATCATTGAACCGTCAGTCACGCCCTCCCTCCCTCCCTTCCTGAAAGCGCCTGCGGGCAATCTGTTCGTGCACTTTTCTGCTCAGTGACAGCGCGGGCGCCACAGCACTTTGAGCACGGATCCCGCTGCAGTTATGGCCGTTGTCAACTCCTCGCACCTTATCGTCCACCTCTTCCACAGTGAGCTGCTGAGAAATAGGGCTACTTTTCAATGGTGCTGCGAGCACTGGTGGACCATGGGGGACATTTTACCAACATCAACGTCGGGTGGCCAGGCAAAGTTCATGATGTGTGTGTTTTCAGGAACTCTGGTCTGTTTAGACGCCTGCAGGAAGGTAGTTTCTTCCCGGACCACAAAATAAGTCTTGGGGATGTGCAGATGCCTATAATGATCGTCGGGGACCCAGCCTACCCGCTAATGCCCTGGCTCGTGAAGCTCTGTGCAGGGGCCTTGCACAGCGACAAGGAACTCTTCAAGTACCAGCGAGCCGTGAGCAGCGTGACCTGTGACTTTTCAGTTTCTTTACAGAGAAGCTGAACCTGCCCCTGTTTCTTTACCAAGTTACTGTTTACTAGCATCTGCAGTTACATACCCCGCCCACCCCGCTTCCCCAACTTCCAACACACGTTTAAAAATAAAATACATGTTCCACTGTAACTTTACAAAGGTTTCTTTATTGATGACTTTGCGTTACAGGGTTGAAACTGGGACACGGACTGTGCTGGGTAGGGTGTGCGGTGATGTAAAGACCGCTTGTAAACTCGAGGAATGACAGGCTCCTGCTCCCAGAGCGGTCTGCAGTGCCGGACTGGATGTGCCTGCCATCCCTCCTTTTTGGGACTCTATGTGCGGGGGCTATGTGGCCTTTTGGCGGGGGAGGACGGATACAGATTCCTCTGCTGCGTGGCTCTGTGGTCCAGGACAGGGACCGTTGCATGAGATCTGTAACCCTCCTCCCCCGCTACAAAGTCACGTACCCCCCCACCCACACAGAACCTGCAAACCACCTCCCATACCGACCAGGGTGCGTACTGACTGCAGTGTGTGTGTGACCTGCTGCTGATCCTGCCCCCATGTCTGTACCCTGGTAAAGGTGATTGTCCTGTCCAATTACCAACCCCCTCCCCCCCCTTCAAACACAGTCTCCTCTAAAAGAACATGACGGAAACAATAATTAACAGAAAAGTATTTTTTATTATCAACTAGACAGTTAGGGGATGAAACTGGGATGGGGGCTTGGGTGAGGCGGGAAGGAAAGGACTTCTCAAAATTTAGGGTATGAGAGCTTTTGGGTACTTGAGCACTCTGCTGGGGTGCAGTGACAGTTTTCACGGCCTCTGGCACCCCTCCTTCTGGTTATTTTGGGTGAGGGGGGTATGGGACTTTGTGGCGGGGGAGGGCGGTTGCAGATACACTGCAGGGGGGCTATGTCCTCCTGCCTGAGGTCCTGCAGAACATGCACAAGGCGCCGGAGCATGTCCGTTTGCTCCCTCATTAGTCCAAGCAGCGTTTGAGTCACCTGCTTGTCTTCCTCACGCCACCTCTCCTCCCCTTCGCTGTGTGACCGCTGGTACAGAGAGAGGGTCTCCCTCCACTGGCTCTGCTGGTCCGCGTCGTCTCGGGAGCACCCCATAAGTTCAGCGAACATCTCGTCCCGTGTCTTTTTCTTTCGCCGCCTAATCTTTGCCAGCCTCTGTGAGGGGGATGCTGTGGCAGGTCTGGAGACAGTCGAAGCTGTGTGATGGGAAAAAGGGAGTGAATTCCTTGCAAAGATACATTTTTGTGAACAATGAACACAGTCTAGTCTGTCTCTGTGAATTCTGGGTTGAGATCCCAGTGCCTGATGGGGCAAAAACCATTTTCGCGGGTGGTTCTGGGTAAATGTCGTCAGTCATCCCTTCCTCCGGGAAAGCTACAGCAGACAATCATTTCAAGCCCGTTTTCCCTGGATTGCCCTGGCAGACGCCACAGCGTGGAAACCATGGAGCCTGTTTTGCCTTTTGTGCCTGTCACCGTATGTGTACTAGATGCCGCTGACAGAGGCGGTCCAGCAGCGCTACACAGCAGCATGCTTTTGCTTTTGCATGACAGCAGAGATGGTTACCAGCCATACTGTACCATCTACCATACCATAAATTGGTAATAAGATGGGCCTGGTTACCAGTCCTTTTGCACTGCACCATTTGCTGCTGTCATAAGTGCCCCTGGCTGCTCTTACCCAGGGGCGCAAAAGCCAAAATTGGGAATGACTCCCTGAGTCAATCCCTCCTTTTTGGTATCTAAAAATAGAATCAGTCCTGCCTAGAATATGGGCAAGTGTACTAGAGAACCACTGTATCAGAGAACCAGAGAGCACAGCTGCTCTGTGTCAGATCCTGCATAGATGATGAGCTGTATGCTATTCACAGGGGGTGCTCCTGCAACAACCCCACCTGTTCATTCCATTCTTCCCCCAGCCTTCCTGGGCTACCATAGCATTGTCCCCCCACTTGTGTGATGAAGTAATAAAGAATGCAGGAATAAGACACAGTGACTTGTTAGTGAGAAATGAGTGGAAGGCAGCCTCCAGTTGCTATGATAGTCCAGATAGGACATTAAGGAGTGTGGAGGAGAGGAGCCCAGCATCCTGCTGCTAGTCCAGGGGCAATTGAATCTTTTCTTTACACATGAAGGGTGGGGGCTGATGAAGCTCAGCCCCCTGTTGCTATGATGAAGACGGTTACCAGCCATACTGCACCATCTACCATGAAAAATTAGGTTCACCTGACACTGGGGGACCTGACAGATGCTAGTCGGCATGGTTACCAGTCTTTTTGCACTGCCCCATGTGCCAATAGGCTGATGATGACGATGGATATCAGTCATATTGTGCCGTCAGCCACCCATGGCGGGGGGGGGGAGCAAGGATATTGGTGTTGAGTGCTGCAGCATCGCATCTATCTGCAGCATTCAGTAAAGATACGGTGACATGTAAAAGAGTCAACAGAGGATTGTTTTCCCTTTCACTTATAGGGGTGGGGGGGGGGTGCGTAAATTGCCGAGCTATGCCCTGACCCACCGCGGACACTGTGTTTGACCTTAGAAGCATTTGGAGCTCAGCCAAGAATGCAAATGCTTTTCGGAGACAGCAGGAACTGTGGGATACCTTGCGTCCTCAGTCCCCCCCTCCCTCCATGAGCGTCCATTTGATTCTTTGGCTTTCCATTACGCTCGTCACGCAGCAGCATGCTGAGTCTCTGCTATGCCGTCTGTCCGGAGATTTTTTAAAAATACTTTGGACCAGGCGTAACATTACAGTAATTCCCCTAATTAGATGCAGGAGTCTCCGAGCAAGATCACCCTGAGGACGGTCACTGAAGGAGATAGAGAGCGCATGCTGCGTGAAAGCCAGCACAAACCAGGGCCCTATGCAGCCATGCTCGGGGAGCCAATGCTCCCTGAGTACCTCATGAAAGCCTCGCGAGGAAAAGTGTGCTACCACGGAGCACCCAAAAAGGCAGCTCTCCCCAGGAACCTCCTGCGGAGGCTTTTCGATTACCTCCAGGAGAGCTTCGTGGAGATCTCCCAGGAGGATTTCTGTTCTATCCCCATATATAGAGAGACCTCCTTTTCACATAATTCAGATTCCTGTTATATTAAGAATAAAAGTTTACATGGTTAAAGCACTTACCGACTGCTCCTTCCCCTGATTCAGGATCTGGGTTAATGGCCGGGGATGGTTGGTAGGGGATCTCCGTGACGGTGATGAATAGATCCTGGCTGTCGGGGAAACCAGCGTTGTAAGCGCTGTCGCCTGCCTCGTCCTCCACAAACCCTTCCTCATCTTCCCCGTCCGCGAACATCGCCGAGGAACTGGCTGTCGACACTGTCCCATCGTCAGAGTCCATGGTCACTGGTGGGGCAGTGGTGGCAAGCTCCGTAGCGTCCATTTGCCGCTTTGATTTTTTGGTAGTCTTGTCTGGGGTTCTTGATTTTCACGCAGCGCTGCGTTGCATCCCGCCTGTATCCTCTGTCTCTCATGGCTTTGGAGACCTTCTCGTAGGTCTTTGCATTCCCTGTTTTGGAGCGCAGCTCCGAAAGCACAGACTCCTCGCCCCACACACCGATCAGATCCAAGAGTTCCCGGTCAGTCTATGCTGGGTCCCTCTTTCTATTCAGAGATTACATGAACTCCTCTGCTGGAGAGCTCTGCATCGCTGCCGGTGCTGCTGAGCTCGCCCCGATGTCCAACCACGAAATGAGATTCTAACTGTCCAGACAGGAATAGGAATTCAAATTTTCCCGGGACTTTTCCTGTGTGGCTGGTCAGAGCATCCAAGCTCGGACTGCTGTCCAGAGCGTCAACAGAGTGGTGCAGTGTGGGATAGCTCCCGGAGCTAGTAAGTTCGATTTGCATCCACACCTAGCCTAATTCGAGATAGCCATGTCGAATTTAGCGCTACTCCCCTCGTCGGGGTGGAGTACCGAATTCGAACTAAAGAGCCCTCTAGGTCGAATTAAATGGCTTCCTGGTGTGGACGGGTGCACGGTTATTTCGAATTAACGCTGCTAAATTCGAATTAAAGTCCTAGTGTAGACCAGGCCTCAGGGGTGTGAAAAATCCAGACCCCGAGATACACAGTTAAGATGACCAATCCTCTGGTGTAGACAGTGCTAAGTCTACAGAAGAATTCTTCCATTAATCTAGCTACCTCCTCTCTGGGAGGTGGATTAAGTACAGTACCAGGAGAACCCTTCTGTTTCTGTAGTAATGGTCTATACTGCAGAGCTGCAGCTGTGCTCCTGTAGCATTGTAACTGTAGACATAGCCCTAGGTTATTTGAGTTGGCATGAAGGTGCCATCAAGAATTGAATAGAATCAACACACATGAATGGAGAATCTGAAAGAGACAGTGAGAGCCTCAGAGACTGAATGTTAATGCTTAATGATGGGGAAGCGAAAGCAGGCTGAATGTAGGAACACAACATAGTTACACTGAGACAAGAGGAAAAGTGTCTTTTTTAAGATTGTTACTGAGAACACAGAGCAAAGACACAGCAAGATTGGAACCCAAGACGGATCTCAGAATAACATAGAATCTTGGCGCCATTTCTCCTACCAATATGGACTCTGACTTGAGCTTGGCTTTACCATGCTAACATAAGGACATCCAGAAGCTGTATTCCAGTTAACTAATAAATGCTACTTTGTTTTGAAAAGGCTTTCCTGCTCCACTGCTGGTATGCACTAATTGCATTGCTTCCGAAAGGTTTAGAAGTCTCTACAGGAGTTTGAACTAAAGTGCACTCACTGTAAGAGCCCACATTGAGGAACAGGAGTTTCTAGAGCCTGATGTCCCAATCCAGCAATTGCTGGGGCTGCATGGCCTTCCCTTCTGAAAAAAATGTGAAACCTTCGGGTCCCATAAAATAAAAGGGTTACTGTCAGGAGACTGTTCAAAGGCCAGGGCATAACACAGATCCTGTAAAACTATGAGAGCTGTCATTTAACATGATTCAATAGGATCACTTTAAAATCATGAGATTTAGATTAAATTTACCTATGGGCAAGTGTAAGACCTCTGGAAAATTATATTTAATTTACTGTATAACTTTGTTGTTGATTGAAAATGGCAGCCATTGGGTGCAAAATCTGGCCTTACAATTGGATGCTTGTTGTTCGACTTTTCAGCTTTTCCTCTATGACAAAATCGTTTTTAAAATCAATGGCCAGTCTCTTATTTGTCTTGTCTCCTTTCATTGTGACTTATGATGTCTGATATTGGGATCAAGAAAGTGGATGCCTGGATTCAAGCCTCCCAGAGGCATCTCAGCTCACTCTCATAATGCATTGCTGTCTCATGGATGCTAGTATACTGCTCCACCTAACGGGTTTAATTTCTGTTCCTTGTGGCACTATACAGTATTGAACTATAATTCATGCTCTTTGTGCTTCATGTCCTTTGTTCCCTCACTTTCACACAAGGAAAAAAGAAGAGAAAGACAATACTGTGAGAAGCAAATGTTCCACAACACAAATAAAAACCTGTAAAAAAACCAAACAAAAACAAAAAAACCACACATTCCACTTTTGACTGTTTATGAGTGAATTTGCAGATTCAACAAAAACAAAACTTAAACAGATGTTGAAGGTAAAATTAGAAGACAACTGATTTGCACAGGTGGTCCTACCACTTCAAAATCTGTTAACAATTCTCTTTATGTGCGAGTCAGAAAAAAATTGGATCCATTTTCCCAGAGCTGTGTTGGTTCTGCTGTGATGACAATATGCAAAAGCAGTCAAATTCTTATTTTTGTCATTGAAGTCAGCAGCAATAAATTTGAATACACACCAGGAACAGATCTGTGTATTGAGTAACAAGGTGCCATTTCCCCCATAATCCTTTTGCAGAGTAGAATTTCACTTGAAGGTATTCATATGATCTGTCTTGCGTAATTGCAGTTGGAAATAAGACAATAAAACTCATTAGTATTAGATATAGTATCCAGGATACTGTCCAGACAATTAATTTTGTAGAATCATCTCCTAATGGCAAATTCAGAACTAGTCAGCAGAACCTTCATCTGCTAATCCTGACCTAGTCACGGTCTCCTTTCCATTGGTGGATTAAGTACTGTAAAATCTGCCAGCCTATTCAATAATTGGGATAGGTGGGTGGAGCCCAGGAAGGCAACAAATAAGCCCTCCCTCTCACGTGCGGGAAGAGGCCATAGAACCCAGCAATGAACAGATTATATGGGACTAAAAATGAACAAAAAAGGATGGGGGTAGAAGATCAAAAGTTGACAGGTCATGAAACTTAAGTCCTCCCTTTATATATTAAACTGTACATCACAGGCAGCAGGATCAATATCTTATGTCTTTTGACAATATGTCTTAACTAGAGCTGAACACACTTATTTATGAATAATTTATCCTATGATTTTTTTTCCTTTTTTCTGTTTGTGAATTATTGACAAATGGAATTTGACATTTAAGAATTAATTTGTTACTGATAATTGTTCAAACGTGTTTTGAAAATGTGTAATTTGGCTTGTGAATTTGTCACTTAAGTCACATAGAATTGTTTCTGCTCCCTGACTGGATGACAAACATTAAATGCAGAAAGCACTTTTGACATGAATAGCAAATACTTGTATTCATGCCCAAATACTCTCTGTATTAGACTCCCCCTCATGAAAAGGTGGTGCCCCTGGTATTCCCCTTAAATGGGAATTCAATAACAGAGGAGGACAAGACCATGGAGGGGCTTGGATGGAGGTTATACAAAGAGGATATTGTCACACAAGCAGCACTTCCCCATTCTGTGCATTTCCAGCCAGGATCCACTGACTTTTTATCCTTTCTGCCAGGGAAAATAGAAGGGATGATCTGGGCCCCTAATCTGTTAGCGAAAACTATAATATTTCAAAATAGATGTGCTAAAATACCAGGGTACTTTGATACAAAAGCCTGAACTTTCAAACATGTCCACTAATTCTGGATGGCTGAGTTTATGAAACACCCAATTTGAGGTTAAGAGGCAGGATGGTCCAGTAGAAAGGATGCTAACGGTTCCAACATAGGCTTCTAGTCAACCTTTCACTACTCGTCAAACAATATAAAAAATGGAAAGGGAAGATGACAGATTTGTATAATCTTCTGTGAGTGGCATCTCATTTTGGTGCTATGAGAATGGCGCTTGGAGAGGACCATCACTTCTTCCACCCCCAACTCCATCTGACTGGTGGAGCCAAAAGGCCAGAGAGGAGGATCAGAGGAACGGAGTGCATCTGAACTCAGCCAAAGCAGAACCAATCCTGCACACCCCAATGGAGCGTACAGGTCCTTCATCTAGCCAGCCTGACCCTAGAGCAGCAGGGACCAAGTCTGCTGCAATGGTGAGTTTGAGACCAGGAGGTTTTCTTCCTGGATCTAATGGCCACTGCTCCTCCCTCAGACATCAATGCATCAGATCGAAAATGTGACCTGAGTGTAAGTTTTATTTTGCAACCAAGAGGAATAGAAACCTTTTTTTTTGTTAAGACTAATAGCTGATATTCTGGAGGCACCGCATCACTGGGATCTGGGACTCTAAATGCACGTGTCCTGTGCCCATGCCTTAATCTGGCCCTGGGAAAGCAAGAGTACATCTGAATCCCACTGATGGAAAGCCAAGCCCCAAGAGCCCATCTGGGCCTGCCTGATCACAGATCCTGCATAAGCTTAAAATATGAATGGCATAAACCAAGCTTCTCCCGCTTCTTATGAGTGGAGTTTGAGAGAGTAGCACTTTATATTTTCCAATTCAAGCACTAACTAGGCCTGAATAGCTTGTAATGGAAATTTCCCCCCCCAAAATTGTCTTTCAAATATAGCTAAACTTAATGTTTAAGAAGCTGAAGTCATGTACAAATGAAGTGAAACCTTTTATATTGTGTTCATTTAACAATAATTTTAACTGCATTCTTTTTTTATAGCTGCAATTCTGAATTTGCATCTTATTCTTCATTTTATACAGCTGTTTGATTGTTGTGTGTGTGTGCTGGTGGTTTTAAAAAAAATAATTGATAGCACACCTACAATGAAAGCAGGCATCTTCTGCAGAGTATTAGTGCAGACATTCCGCATATAGGAAATATGCATCCAGCTAACAACATGATTAGGCTCAAGTGACTGGGTAGGTCAAAGAGTTCACTTTATTTTCTATTTCTTCCATACCAACGGGAAAGGCTGCATAACCCTTTTAAAAAATAAAAAGTATAGCACTAATCACCAAAAGCCTTGTAGCAATCCCCAGGGCTGATTAGCTTTCAGTCACTTTCTGAATCATTTGACTCTAATAAGATTAAGCCAGTGCTTTTTCCCCCCTCTACCATTATTCAGAAGGTCATATTGACTATTCACCTCTTTAACATTGTAATTCATTGTGACTTAAAATGAGTCTTGGAACTAGACTTATGTAAATCTCACCCACTACATATGAACCATGTATAGTCAATGAATTATCACAAACTGACGGCCAGAAAAGGGCATTTGGGAAAGATTTATTTCAGGATGTGATCCCTATTGATTATGGGTTGTAATTGTTTAATGATACCTTATATGGGTTCCAGTGTGGGGTGGTAGGTGACCAGGGGTGTGTGCTGAGCCGGGGTTCCCCCCACCTCCCAATAGTGAAGCAGGTTCTCTCAAGGTATTTGGGTGACCCGTTCCCTGATGAGATCTCTGGTGGTGTGTTATTGTTTTGTGAAGGCAGTATTTAAAAACGTATCCCAGACTTTCTCCTCAGAGCATATTCTGCAGTATCTGAGTTCTTGGCTACAGATAACAGGTTTCTTGGTTAGTTTGGGCTGATTACTGGATATGTGAAGGTAAGTATGGTGATCTGAGGGTTTCTTATATATAGTGTTCTGTAGGGTTCCACTGTTGAAGCTGATCATGGTGTTCAGGAAATTGATGGTGGTTTGGGGCTGTTCTAGAGAGAGTCTGATGGATGGGTGGTGATTGTTGAAGTTGTGGTGGAAGTCTGTGAGGGACTTTAAGTCTACTGTCCAAAGGATGAAAATATCATTAACTTATCTTAGATATCTCATTGTTTTCATGGCCTATGAAGAGATTGGCACATTGGGGAGTCATACGAGTACCCATGGTTGTTTCCATGGTTTGGATAAAAAGTATTTGTTATGGAGTGTAAAATTGTTATGGATGAGTTTGGCGATATGTTTGGGGTGAATATCTGAGTATTGTCCATTGTCTTGTAGGTATTTGAAGTACACAGTGATGATATCAGTGTTAGGGATGTTGGTTGTTTAGGGAGGTGACGTTTATGTTGGCAAGGATGGTGTTCTGAGAGAGGATGTTTATACAGCATAATTTCTGACAGAAGACTATTTTGTCCTGCAGGAAGATGGTCCTTCGTGTGGGGAGTGCTTTGAGGATGGTTTCTGTGTGCCCTGATATTCCTTCAGAAGAGTAACATGACCAGATGATGGGTCCGCTTGGGTTCCCTTGTTTGTATATCTTGGGAAGAATACATAAGTTCCCTGGGATGGGTCTGTGGGAGATGAGGTTGTAGAATTTCTCTTGGCATTGTTGGGAAGGATTTGATGAGATCCTTCAATTCCTGGGTTGTCTTTGAGTTCAATATAGTAGGTGGTGTGGGAGAGTTGTTGGATGGCTTAATTAATGTAGTCCTTAGCCACGTTGACAACAACGGATCCCCCTTTGTCTGCTGGTGTGATCAATATCTTCTGGTTGGATTCAGGGACTGCGTAGATATCCTCTTGACAGTGGAGAGATTGTGGGGGATGTGATGTTTCATAAGGATTTCAGTCAATTTTTTTATTCCCCTGAAGTAATCAATGTAATGATCAAATGTATGGTTTCATCTGACTGGGGTGTCCAGTCAGATGATTTTTTTCTTGTTATGACTGTCGGTGGGGACATGGTAGTTGTGGATGGTGTCATCATAGATGTGAAAAAATTCTTTGAGGCAGAGAAGGCAAAAAAAGAATTCTTCCAGTTCTCCACATGTTAGTATGGTATCATGTTCTGTGGTGGGGTTAAGTGGTAAATATATTACCTCACCCATCTTGTGAGGTTATTTTTGAAGACATCCTTATTTTAAGGATCTGAAGATTCTATTATGGTTTTGATCACAATTGGACCCTTTTAGAAACCATCTTTGCTTTTCCTACAATCACCAGACAATACTTTAACATTCTCAGCCAAGAAAAGTCTCTACAGGATACCAGACTCATTAATTCTTAAAACATAAATAAAGCTTTCTGTGCAAATGATGAACAGCTGTATCAAGGAAACAGTTGGACCTCTGTATATCAGCTAAGAATTTCATTTCTGCCCTTTATCTTGCCAATCTATCGCTAGATAAGCAAAAGGTGTTAGATTCACCTGTCACTATTTCTGTAATTCATGATGTTATCAAACAATTTTATTCTAGGAAAGCATCTGGGACAGACAGTCATATCTGATATTTGCAGAGGTTCCAACCTCCCCTGAACATCTGTTTAGTTTATTCAATAACATAAAATAGGCATTTTTTCTCTTATTGCTCTGCATCACCATTCTTATAAGGAAAGACAAAACAATTTATATTCTCATATTTACAGTATTACTGTATACAGTACTGGGTGTAAAAAAAGTTAGCACATTCGGTTTACCTAGAATCCATTCTGTATAGATTGATGGTTTCTTACAGTTAAGAAATTGGAAACGGAGGAATAGGCCTCAGTACTTCACTACCACCCACTGCACACATCACCCAGTTAATAATTGGTTAGCAATTAACTATACCTTGCCTTTGCTAACAGCCTAGTCTATCATACTGTTTAAGTCATTTAAGTGTTTAAGCACATGGTTATTTTACAGTGTGGATGGGCGCGCCAATTATGCCACTACAACTTTTTGTGTTCAGCGAGTTCTCCCGCTTATCACAACTCTTTGTGGTTAGATATCTCCCAGAGTGCTTTCCCAATGTGTGGAGTCAAGATCACAGATTTGGCCAAGGAAACAATCAACCTTATGGAGGAGGGGATCCTATGTCACCCAGGTATGGTAATAATCATGAGTAACTCCCAATACAGATTTTACCACTGTCTACAGATAATCAATGTGGAGGCAATGCTGACATGTCTGACTAAGGTACCACAGCCAGAATGACACAGGAAACAGCAGCTTTGATCAGCTGCTTAAAGCTAAGGGCTATGGAAAGCACTGAAGGCATTGTCATGATTAAGATAGAAAAGGAAAAGAGCAGTGGGGGAAAAAAATAAATCACATCTAAATGGAGGAGAAGCATAACAACATTTTCTTTTTTGGACCAGCAGACCATCCAGAGATAGGCACAAATGTTAACTCTCTTTACACAGTATGAAAACTGTCTTGCATATTTTATATTCTAATACAAGTTATTTTCTCCAGTAACACCAGTCTGAGTCCCAACAGATATATTCAGATTACATTATGAAATGTGTATATATATGTATCACTGCAGTATTTACATCCCCAAGCATGCAAAAATTTTGAATCACTTTTGTAAGTTAAATTATATATTTTAATGGGATGGTTAGTTCTGTTATTTCCTATAATACTAATAATGGACTCCTTTCTGCCCTTCCTGTCTTCACTTTTTCTATGACTCTACAACCCAGATCCTCCCTAGTACAAATATAGTATGCTGGACTGTCTGTCAGTCAATCAGTTAAAAAAGCAATGTAAAAAATGGCATCTGACAAATACATCAGCACACAACTCACTTCCCTCCTGGAGTAGCTACTAATTTATGCCTGGTTTTAATGACCACAATAGGATGAAATGACTAATGGAGATTGGCATGGTGACTGGTTTGAGGGATTGTGATTGTAGTCACAATTAACCTGCAGTGTTAACATCCTCAGAGGATTTCCCATAGCCCTGAAGTGATCTTTATGGGTCACACTGGCCATAGAGCCAGAATCCATTGAAAGAGCAGCACAAAATGGTTGCAGTGGGTAATCTGGCTCTAAGGACATAAATGAATTAATCTCACAAATAGCCAATAATTGTACATAATTATCTAGTACTGAACAACTACAAATGCCACCTGGCGTTAGGTTACCATAATGATTACTGAACTCTTTACTTAATGGGGAATATAATATGTTGACAGAAGCTGTAGAAGTAACTGGAATAAAGTGCTACTCTAACTTTCTCTCTTTCGATTTTAGAATGAATAAGGTAAAGCATAGACTTCCTGGTTTACTCTAACTGACATGGCCGTTTTAAATTATTAATCTTCATACTGTGTAAGTGTTGTAGCATTTGTGGAGCTAATGAAAGCTATTTTAGTATGTTGCTTCTGTTTTATTAATTTATTTTTTAATGACAGAAGAAAGGTGTTATTGCTTCTGGCAGAAAGTCATATTTTTACCATTAAGTAAATCAAAGGTGTTGAAATTTGCAACATTATATTTCTTAGCTACATTTTCTTCTGTTCCATCTTGTTCCAATGACAGTTTACTGTCTTGAGCATTCAGCTGAGTATTACCTTGTCAACTTGTTATGCAAGGACTTAAAACTATGTACGTTTGTCTTGGAGATAAACTCTTCATGCCTTCCCCTGAATTAGGAAGATGAAGATCAAGGTCTGATCATTGTATTAATAAATAGGTGAAAGTTAAGTACAACTAAATCTCAAGATAGCATCGTACAAGATGCTTCTTATCTTTGGTTGAAATGGGGGTCACTTTATGCTATTGTAAAATGGCCTTAAAACTGGAGGATTTGGGCATAGGATGGTAAGTTCAGTGTAGAGAGACTCTGATGATCTAGAACAGGCAAAATGCCTCATACAACATTTTCCCTCCCGGTGTTCAGTGTAGAGGGAAAAGCCAGAGAAAAAGGCTTCATTCTACTCTGACATTCCTCCGGGGAGGATCCTGAGCAGCTGGTATAAATTATGCCAGTGAACTGGGCCAATATACAGTAGCTTCAAGATCAGGGAAGTGCAAACGGAGTTATATACAATAAGGGTAAAGCTCGCATGCAGGAGCCAGGCTTTCTTGGGGGCCAGGCCCAGACACTGGAATGAATTCCTGAAGGAGCCACCACCACCACCTTTCAGGCCAAGTGCAGGGCACACTTTTTTGACCTTCAGTAATAAAAATACATATCACATCATACAGAAACAAAAATCTATTTGTTAGAATCCATATGCCATTTTCCCCCTGAGAAGAGAAAGGAAGACCCACGTATGACAGAGGCTAGTCACATCCTTTCATGCACTTCTGGAAGGTTCTCAGACACCAGGGTGATGGGTGCAGTATAAAAATTTGAACTGAATAGAGTCCTTAGGCATAGGAATAAAAAGAGAAAGGATTAATCTTAGATAGTATATGTAGGATACCAATTAAGGGATAAATAATGGCTTTGAGAAGCAGCCGTCGTTTGCCAAGACTCCCTCCCACAGTGGAATCTCCAGGAGGCACTGTACTTAGGAAAGCAGAATGAATACCTCCCAAGGCCCCAGCAACAGGTCAGTCTCTATAAAATGAGGATTATAATACTTGCCTACCTCACAGGGATGACATGAGGAGAATTTTATTAAGGATTGTGTGGTACGCAGATACTACTGTAATGGGGTCATACATGTCCCTTAAATTGAGAGATATCACTATAAAAAGGAAGCAAAAAGCACTGTCTTGCACTCCCAGTCAACCCTGGCTGGTGTGAAAGGATTGTAGGTCCATGGTTCCCCCTCTTTCTACCCATCCCCAGCTGTAGAACCAAAATTGGAGCTATAGAACCCTTTGGCTTGAAGGATTTCCACTGAGAATGAGCACAATGTGCCTTGTACCTGCCTGGTGCTCCTGCAGATGGACTGGGCATAACCTGGTCCTAAATTATGTATACACATTCCGAGTAATTCTTCAACATTTAACTTCCCATAGCTTGTGCTTGAGTTTAAAATCTGCCAGTGAAGAAGAATGAAGTCAGTTTTCCATATGAAGCTGCATGGTATATTTTTTAAAAGAACTTACTATAACAATATATTATGTTTGTTTTGAAATGTAGATAACTGATTGTCATTTAGAAGCACACTTACATTTGGACAATAAGATAGAGTGGGAACCATTAAAAATGTTTTACCACCTGTAGTAGCCAATTTACCACAGAAAATTTAACTACTAGTGAAGTAGGCATTGTATCTGTTTCAGGGTTCAACAAGCATTCTCCCACTTTACATTTAAGGACGAGAACAAATCATTGTAAGAAAAAACTATGAAGTAAATTAATTTTAATGGCACTCATTGTAGAATATAACATTATTGTGCAAAACACAAGATTTACTAGATGTGTTCTGCCAAGTTACTAAAATATTGTTAAATAGTTTACTTGGTAAATGAATCCTAAATCTACCAGACACCATTACATTGCTAAAAGAAAAGGTCAGAGATTAGCGAGAAAAAAGCATTTCCTGAACACTTATCAGTAGATATTATGTACATCATGGAGCTATTTTGTTTCTTATGAATGGCTAAGGGGAATCTGTAATTACTGAAGAATAAACAAGGATAACTTCCATCATTAGAAGTTAACATGGCTATCAAGTTAATACATCTGTAAATGCATCACCGTTATGTTTAGAGAGAATGGTCATAAAGAAGGGCCTAAGGGAATATCTAGCCATTTATATACAAGACTTTATCCCAATTGCAATCAGTCCAAATAGCATAATAATGCTGACATTATTGAATACTCAAATATGGCTATCATTTCAAAATTACCCAGAAGTATTCAGATATTCAATTAAGTATTTTTAATGTCTGACTATTTCTGCTCAGCTGCAGCAAAGCTAGAAATAGCAACTCCTTATTTCTCCATTATTTTATTACTCTACATATTTTTGCAATATTTGTGTAACACTGTCACCTAGACTCTGACATTAAACATGGCAAACAAATGTGATCAAAGTGAAAATCCCCCTTTTCTGCTGGGCTGAAAATAACTCAGTTGGTTTGAAAACCTTGTGGCTCAAACCCATCATGACTGAAACAATCCAATGTGCTACATCACACCACTAGAAAAATCAGATGAAAAGTTTAGCGGTAAAATGTGATTTAGTCAGGTACCTACTTCAAACTATTTTTAAAAGCACGTTAGAAAAAGCTGCTTCAAAAATATGTAAATATTGGAGAACCTTTTGGATGTGGTTGTGTCTAATTGCCACTTGAAACTTTTAAATATGGGGTAAGCTATCAGAAGCTATACTGCCTATTTCCTATAGAAGTTCAATAATATATACATGTGTACTAAAAATTCCACCATCTTTAATTGACTTTCCAAGTTGTCTACACTTTAGAATCTAATAGCTTAGCTGGAATCATGGTTTGAAAAAGATAAAGCCTCAGGTCCTGGAGGGGTGTATGCTGAGAGGTAGAAACAGTGGGGTTGTTAGGGAAAACTCTCACAATTTTAAATTACTAAGAATACAAAAGTACCTCAAATGTCTTTTCTGGATAATTTTCTCTTCCATGCACTTTTGTGCTAGAAGACTTAATGTTAGATGAAGGAAAACAAAGAAAAAAAAATCTCCCTAACAAAGAAGTCTCATTCTCACCCTGTAAGATACTCCATCTTGAATCCCCATGCAGTCCTGCCACCAGGCAGACATCTTAAATGTAAAAGTTGGCAGCTACATGCACCAAAGAAAGGATAGATCTTTGAGAGTTGGTATGTACCATGCCTATTTATGGAGTGGGGGAAAACCAATAAAAGTTATTATCCTTAATTGGGTACTACTATGCAGACATTTGCAGGATCATCCTGTAACACAGGGGTTGGCAACCTTTCAGAAGTGGTGTGTCGAGTCCCCATTTATTCACTCTGATTTAAGGTTTGGCGTGCCAGTAATACATTTTAATGTTTTTAGGTGGTCTCTTTCTATAAGTCTAAAATATATAACTAAACTATTGGTGTATGTAAAGTAAATAAGGTTTTTTAAATGTTTAAGAAGCTTCATTTAAAATTAAATTAAAATGCAGAGCTCCCCCGGACCGGTGGCCAGGACCTGGACAGTGTGAGTGCCACTGAAAATCAGCTCACGTGCCGCCTTCGGCACACATGCCATAGGTTGCCTACCCCTGCCGTAACATGTGACCCCCAGTCAAAGATGCCTAGGGGTACTAGCTAATTGCAACAGTTTGGCACAAAAAGTTGGTGATTCGATGGATTTAGTAGACCTAACTCTTTTCTTAATTGTCCTTGCTTTTTCTTGCCTTCAGTTCCACAACAGTGTCTCCATGCTTGAGTTTATGGTTTATTTTAATTTTGCTTTATTCTGTGTCTTTGAAAAGTGTCTGTGGCCAGAACAATTGTTGTTGTTTTACTATCAATTGTAATGGGATACTGAAAGTTTTAACTCACTCATTTTATTCTCTTTCACTTTGTATGGTATATTGTGTATGAGAAATTGTCTGATCATGGAGGAAAGTGGTGGTTCTCTCCCCCTAGGTCTGTCCCCTGGATGTATTTGAATGTGTATTTTGTTTGACATGAGGACAGAGAAGTGAGCGTTTTCTTCCTCTTCAAATGTTTGTGCGGAATGGGTCTTGAAGAGACTCACATCAACTTCAGTCAGCTTTGGATACAGCCCTATAAAAGTTCATAATTTATTATGATTGTCTTGGAAAATGTTGTCTTTGGTGTGGATGAAAGATGAATCCACACGGAGAAAGGAAGTGCAATGAGTGAATTGAGTGGATGAGTTCATGAACCTAGTGAGTGTCAAGACACCTTGTTTGGATCAAACTGTTTATGACAGGTAAGAGTCAAATAGCAGCAGATGCTGCCTCATGTGATACAGCTTTGGCAAATGCCCCAAGAGGGAAACATGCAGGAGGCTAAGATAGAAAGAACAACAACTACTTCCTTCATCAGCTGGGAAATGTCCTAATTTATTAGTAACTAGGCTGACAATGAGAGCTGGTTGAAAAAATTGGAAGTTTGGACAAAAAGAAAATAAATGGATATTCATTCCCTTTTTTGTTATTGAACCATTCTAACAATTTTCATAGTTCTGTAAGAGACTGTCACCCTGATGTGGCATGTACCACTGAGAACTGGTTGAATAAGGCTGCAAGACTTGGTGCACATTTGGTTGCTCACAAGCCAAAGTAGCAAAAGAAAATGCATTTTCATCCTGCTTGCAATACATACGGTGGCCCAGCATAAACACCCATGTATTCAAGCAGCTGATCACATCCTTTATCTCTAGGGGCTTGGCTACACTTGAGAGTTGCAGCGCTGGGAGTTTACAGCGCTGGTCATCCAGCTGTGTAGGAACAGCGCTGGTGTGTGGCCACACTCACAGCTACCAGTGCTGGTGTGTGGCCACATTTGCAGCATTTGCAGCGCTGTTGGGAGTGATGCATTATGGGCAGCTATCCCAGAGTTCAAGTGGCAGCAACGTGCTTTTCAAAAGAGGGGGGTGGGGTGGGGTGTAGTGTGACAGGGAGCGGGGGACAGAGAGAGAGTGGAGTTTTGGAGCCAACACTGTGTGTTAGCTTCCTGCCTTGCAAAATCAGAAAATGTTCCCAACCCTTTACTCTTAATTCTTAACTGCAAACAGCCTGCATCCAACGGACTCCCTTTCTCCCCTCTGCCCCCGCTGTCTGTCAAGCAAACACTCACTCCCTGACTGCCTCATTCACAGGGGTTCTCTCATTTGATTGTTCACAGTCAGGTACAGATTGATCACAGCAAACAGGAGCTGTGTTTGTTTTTTAGATAAGCAGCTCCCGGAGCACGGAGCTCCGAGTTCACAACAAAACAAAGAGAGGCTGCATAACAAAACAAAGAGAGTAATTTAGTTAAAAGCATTCTGGGATATCTGCTAATACCCTGGAGGCCAATAACAGTGCTGGTGTGTGTCCACACCTGACGAGCAGCGCTGGATCACCAGCGCTGCACTCGTTACACCCCAAGCAGACCAGGTGTTCAGCCAGCGCTGCAGCCAGGGAGTTGCAGCGCTGGATGTGCCTTGCAGGTGTGGACAGTTACTAAGTTACAGCGCTGGAAAGCATCCACCAGCGCTGCAACTCTCAAGTGTAGCCAAGCCCTAGGATAAGATGAACATTTATGCTTCTGCTAATCTATAGGCTTCCATTTTGTATGCAAGATCAGCTGTAATGCCCTACTTCACTCGTGATATTGTGGATCCTACAATATTGGGCTTCCACTTCAATTTGGTTTTTAATTAGCTTTCTTTGCACAGTCCACAATTTTGCATACATGTAGAGTGTGCAATTAGTCCTGCCCCAACATTCAATGCCTGTACATTGTAAAAGGCTAAAGTTACTGGACTTGAGTTCTACAACAGTTTGTTAAGAATTTCATCTTCTGAATTTTATATTGCACCAGTCACTTTAAAAAAAAAGAATGTAATATAGTTGCAGCAAAATGGCTGGTTATCAAAAAAATTAGCAGGCATAATATTTCATGTTTTTATGGTCCCAGCAAATTTTTCTTAAACAAATAGGTCTACTGTTTTCCAAATTACCGCTATTAATAAAGGTCCATTATTACTTTTCCGTGATTTTTCATGTCTTATTTGCAACTCAGTTGCCATTATTTGAAGATCATTCACCAATTCAAGTTGGGCCTTATTTATATAGTATTGTATGCAGGCAGAGCAACTTACAAGCAGATAAACAAAAACAAAGAAAAGAGGAGGATTCATGCAGGTATACACCCTTGTGCAGAATACCCAGCCATTGAAAACAATTCAGATGTTGGCGTGGAAGCCGGACACAGAGCATGCAACTTCACATATGCTGGAGGTCTTAGAGTCAGTCAATACTTCTCCAGAAGTGGAAGGGGCAGGCCCGGGAGGGCATTGTTAAACAGCCAAGGGGATCCACTGTTTCAGAGCAACCCTGGGAGCTTCTGCAATGGGACTCCTAGATAGTCCACAGCAGAGATTAAAGCTCCCACCTTTGTCCAGGAGTCAGAGAAGGCATGCAGCGCTATTGCCACATAACTTCAACACAAGCCTGGCTGGTGCAGAGAGATGCAATTTACAGTGGTCTCTTGCCCTTCAATTTTACAGTCTAAATTAAAACAGCACAGCAGAAGTGACGACAAGACTATGGTGGTTTAAGATAAGATGGGAAAACATCAATAAAGTCAAGTAGAGGGGAGGTACTCTGGGCGGGGGGGGAAGTGGTGTTACCATAAAAAGTGGGTTACTTGTATAGATTGCTTTTACTTGTTGTTTCACTTAGAGGTTATTTAAAATTTGTTTTAATGATTGAAAACTGTTTTATTATTTCAGGCTATTGTATATATTTTTCCTCAAGGATTTTAACATGTATATGAACATCAGCTGAGATGGACTGCCACACATCTTTCTGATAAATTTGTTGTCTTGAGGACTCTAAGAAGCAATGAAATTAGTTTAGACTTGGTGACCATAAGATACAGATAACTATAGTACACATCAAAAGTGATAATTAATACAGATTAATTTCAGATTTGTGCATGAAAGCTAGCAGCTTTGAGGCAAATTAAGTATTTTCTTTGCAGGTGATTCAAAATGTTATCCTTTTTCAGATTACCCAGTTAAAGTGTAAAAGATAATAGGCCCAAATCCCGCATTTGTTGATGTCAAATGGGGTTCTGACATTGACATAATTGGGCACGAAACCTAACCTAATATCTGCTTTGTGAATCTATGGATTACAAACTCCTGTCATTGTGTTTTTTTTTAAATACAGATTAAAAAAAAATTCATATAAACCCGATATATGAGTGAGGGTATAAGAATAATTGTTATCAGTGACAAACTCCTTTGCTGGAATATTCTTGTTAACACATGCACTTATGTCTCAGTATTGTTCTACTGAATCTCACCATTCTTAAAATTAATCCTTTAATCTTTACACTTGCTGAAATGTTTGGCCCTGGGAATTCCATTTTACAATTACTGCTTCTCAGGGGAGAAGCAGTCTCTAAGGCAGCTAGGTCCCATACTTATTATAACAAAAACGTTGAATTGTACTCCAGTATGACATTGGAGTCAGTGCAGAATGCAAAAACGCATACATCTTGATTACTTACAAGAGTAGGAGAAGATGATGAGTATGACCGTCTCAGCAAATGCATTTGACATGTTCACATTTATATAATGTGTTATTTAAAATACTGTGGGTTTAAGTAGCTATCAGTCCATAAATCTCAAATTAGTCACCATCCCACGTTTACAATTGTGGGATAAAATATTCATTTTAGTGGCTTATTGATTTGAACTGATAACATCTGCTTTTAAATTAAATATTTTTCCTGACAAATAAAGAATTATATAAATTACTCATCAAAACCATTTTATTATGGTCTTTTTTTATCTGACCTGTGCTTTAACTGAATTAGTAACCTTTCTATAGATTTTAATTGACAATTCTAGTGCCTAGCCATTTTACTTCAATAGAGTCCATTTTGAACTCTCATAGAATTTTAATGTTTGTTTTCTAATTAGGACAATTAACCTCCACTTACCAGCTTTTTAAATTAAATGGATTTTCTCTATTCTCAGACCTATCATTAGGTGAGAAGCTGTGAGCCTTTTATTATTTTCCTTTATACTTGCCTCTTCCAGATTGCATACAATGTTTTTGCCTACAATAGAGCAGTTTATTAATTCTCCCTGCATACTGGAAGCTGTAAGATCTAAAGAAAAGAGCTTTATCACTTGTTAAGGAGATCCTTTTCCAGTTAAACTGTTCCTTGCAGCCAATCAATTTGTCATATCAGTGGCCTATCTTTTGAGAGAGTCCCTCTGAACTAAAGCTGACAGGGTTAGGCCAGGGTCAGTTGTCTTATAAATCAAAGGCAAAGACAATTTAAATCACCATAGAGGAGAGAGGGCTAAGGATTAGCACAGATGGCATTATCTGCTAGTTGACATTGAATAAAAACACATTTGCAACAATCTGGTTCCAGGATTTTCCTCCCTCCCTATCACACTTACATTAATTAGAAAAGTTAGAAAAGGGGCTTATAAGCCATTTATCTAGCAGGCTCTAAGGCTAGCAATTTTAATCATGATGGTCTTTAGACAAAAATTTAAGATTAAAGGCTATCAATCTTTGCTGTAAGCTATCAACATTGATTGACCTAAAAGTGTATTAAGGGTAGATGTAGCATCTAAACTCCAATCCTTGGGATGAATGCCTTATTTAAAGATTCTGTTTCCAAGTGATCCAAATAGCATGAAAATTCATATACTGAAATGAAGGTATAATTTCAAAAGTGCCAAGTCATTTAACTGTTGTAAATTCCATTTTTATTCTATGTACGTCAATTTCTATCTTGTTCCTGACACAGTCTTGAAAGGATTTGTGTATTCCTATGTACTGTCACAATTCTTTGAAAGTAAATGTTAATATGCATCTAGGTATTCAAGACTTGTGCAGTGGAAAAAAACTATTGATTAGCTAAAAGGACTGGACCATACACCTAAGTTAAGGCCTGATCCAAGGCCTGATTCAAGTGGATAGGAATATTTCTAAAAAGTTCACTGGACTTTGGATCAGGTTGGGGGAGAGGTGATCACAATTATTTTTAAGACATATTCTACACTCAAGAAAGAACAGTACTATACTGTACAAAAAACTTTGGGAAAACATTCCTGTATGGTCTGATCCTGTGCCCATTGAAGTCAATGGGCAAATTCTCTCTAAGGTCCATATTATGAATCACTGACCGACATTACCAAGCCATGATTCACATGAGTAGTTCAATTAATTTCAGTGGAACTAATTATGTGATTTTTGTAAATTACATGCTAATCTTTTGTAAGAATTATATTTCATGTCTAAAATTCTGCCAGTTTCAGTCTCTATAAGATTGCCATTATGCCAAGCTTGGAAACAATTAGAAAGATGTTAATTTTTGCAGAAAATTTTGTTTTGCTGTTCTTCATTCCTGGAGAATCCACCTTCACAGCAAGTGGAAGATCACAAAATCTGTAGTTTTAACTACAATTAATAGAATTGCTGTGTAGGCTTATCTCACCAACTTCTTTCTACTGCTCTGTCAACATGTCCAGAACAAGCTCTAGACATGCTAGCATCAACACGAAATGTAGTCATTACTGTCTACTAAATCTACAGAATTTAGATTACAATGTGTCAGAACCTTTGGAATTTACCTCCCCTTTTGGAAGCTTTTTAACACAGGTAAGTGCTGTTTGACAATGAATAATAATAAAATCACCTACAGAACAGTGTTACAAGGCTCATAAGCTTCATTAACTTCCTAGATCCTCAATAATAGTCAGAGTAATTTTAAGTACATACATGTATATTTTGGTTGTTAGCACTCACAGAATATTCCCATACCTATGCTATAACTTTTCCTGGAGAGCAGAAGGGGAATAAACTGAGAAGGGTAACTAAGCAGATCATACTGTTAGGTAAAAAGCAAGTCCTACTCACCTCTCCAGCACCCGAGTTTGTGCGGAGTTGGTATAGGGCTCAGAAAACTGTCAGAGACCAGACAATAATTCGTTGATCAACGGGCTCACACCATCCTTAGCTTAAGAGCAAAGCTTCGGAGTAAGTGTGGCAAGTTTATTAGGGGTGAGCATCAATGTTTATACACAGAAGTAAACAAAGTGATTAACAGATCATAATGGTCATGCATAATCAATCAAGATTCTACAGGATAAAACAGGTTAAAATGTAAATTAGAAAAGACAAAGGAGGATATGACTACTTATTGGGAGGGGGGAGGTGTCAGGAGTAGTTCGCAGGTCAGAGCCTTGATTAAAAGTTTCAGACAGAGACATCAAGTCTGGATTAAGTTTAAACTCATGAAAAGTTCAGACTCAACATTCCTCCATTTGTAGCTTTGGGATAATTATTTACCAAACGCTACACCCCATTTTAAGGAGCCAAGGGCCGCTTGGCAATTTCAGCCTGGGCCAACTCAAAGAGAGTAAGGCCTTTGGCTGAAGTAGGAAAAGAATAAACTGACCCACATGAGTTTATGAGGGAGGGGACACACTGGATGCAGCAACACAGTATTATAAGGATTACTATGGCCCCAACAATACCCACCAAGAGTTTTTTAACCCACTCAAATCCAGGCAGCCAATTCCATAAGGCTCCCCACCAATCATAAGGTGGCTGGTGTGTTCCATACATTGCGTTTCGGGTATTCCATTTCTCAAAGTAGGAGGTAACCCACCACCCGTTGGACCACTGTTCCCCTGGTAACGCAGAGGGGTCGTTGTGCGAACCGCAGAGGCACAATTTGGTAGTGGTGTTTTTAAAGTGCAGTGTAGTACTGCTTGAGCAGTTGTAGAAGGCAATTGTATATCCCTTAACAATTAGTTGGACACCCTCGTGATCTGAGCAGGGTTTCTTAAAAGCTGACTCTGAAGGCTTGTGGGGGATTTACATATGGGATAAGTGGGATGCACAAGGCTTGAAGCCAAGGTTTTTACTAAAGGCGGTGCCATTAAAATACATGTTGCATTTACTGGTTCCCACAAAAGTTGACCCTTTTTCTTTAACAAAACACAGTGATCCTGTCTGATTGGTTACCCTGAGATATCTGTTAATTGGCACTCCTGTTTTGTCCCATGTAAGATTGTGTTGGACTGGATCTTTTATTCTAGCCAGTGGCATCCAAGTCATATTAGCAGTGGTCAGGGGAATGGGTGTGAAGGGGAGTCCCTGTTCTGCATTTACTGGAAATTGAGTACATACCCAGCAATTACTTCTATTTCCTAAAATACGAGTTTTAACCTCGTGGGAATATCTAATAAAAGCATTATCTTTATAAGCAGAAAATAAACTAAAAAGGCATAATAAAAAACATACAGTTGTCAGAATAAAAGGTCCTCTCATTTTTTTCGAGTCAATTTAAGTCTGATGTCTGAAAGAGGTAAGCTGGTCCACTGGTCAGAGGCAGTATCCTTAGTGGTGGCAAGAGCTGCTGGTCCGTCACTGTGGTCCACTACGGCTGGCTTGACGTGGGAGTGGTGGATCCAGGATTTGCGTCCTTCCAGGAACACTGCAGTCTGGGTTGTTAAAAGAACCTGGTGGGGTCCAGTAAACCTCGGCTGGAGGGCGTCGCCCCGAACGAACTTTTTGGCCCAGACGAAGTCCCCTGGTTGGAACGGGTGGATCTGTTCTTCCAGCGGCACGGTCTGGGAAAACTGTGAGGCTTTCCAAAGGGTACGGAGGCGAGCCTGTAGGGAGAGAAACTGGCACGCGGTCATATGATCCCCTCCCAATAGTGAAACATCAGCACGTGGTAGCGCCCCGCCTTTGAAAGGGGGGTGTCCATAGAGCAGTTCAAAGGGGGATAATCCCAATACACGGGTTGGGCGAGTGCGAAGGTGAAACAGGACCAAGGGAAGTACCTGAGGCCAGTTTAACCCTGTTTCCTGACAGTATTTAGCCAATGTAAGCTTAAGCTCCCTATTCATACGCTCAACTTTCCCGCTAGACTGGGGTTGGTAGGGTGTATGAAAGGAGTGTGAAATGCCCAGTCCTTGTTCTAAATGGCCAAGGACATTACCAGTAAAGTGGGGTCCGCGATCTGAATCAAGTATGAGAGGGATGCCAAAACGGGGTACAATGTCTCTAAGGAGGATCTTCGCCACTGTGGCAGCAGTACAATTAGCAGTAGGAAAAGCTTCGACCCATGAAGTCAGAGGGCAAACCAAAACAAGGAGGTGCTTTTTCCCAAAAGCCTTTGGCATATCTGCAAAGTCAATTTGAAGATGTTGAAATGGAGCAGCAGGTGGCGGTCTTCCACCCTTAATTTTGTTAAGAGGTGGAGCAGGTCCATTTCGCTGACATGTGCTGCATGCTTTCACTATTGACAGGCAGTAGGGTTGAATGCCTGGAGCATACCAAAAGCGAGCGATGGTGTCCACAAGGGCGTGTGTGCCGTAGTGACCCCCCTTATCATGGTGCCAGCGAACTGCCACGGGGTATGTGGAGCGAGGGAGGCAGGCTCGGCCATCCGGCATAAGCCAGGTCCCTTTGACCAGAGTGGCTCCGAGGCTCTCCCACGACTGTAGTTCAGCGGGTACTGGTACGGGGTAAAAGCATACTTGCTATCAGTAAAAATGGTAACGGTCTTACCAGCGGCCAACTGGCAAGCTCGGGCCAGGGCGTAGAGTTCGGCGGCTTGGGCTCCCCAGTTGCCTGGCAGTGAGGCGGCCTCTTGAATGTCCCATTCAGAGGTGACTGCATAACCGGTGAAACGCTTGCCATCAACATAGAAGGAGCTTCCGTCCGAGAAGAGGATGCAATCAGGGTTGTCCAGTGGCACGTCAAACAGGTTGTTCCTTATCTGTAAGATGCTATGAACTACTTCCACACAATCGTGCTGATCCTGGAGGACTGGCAGGTCAGGAAGCAAGGTAGCTGGATTAAGGGGCCCACACCTTTCAAAAATTAGGTTAGTGTCTTCTAGGAGTTCGGCCTCTAGCTGCTGCTGACGATGGGCCGAAAAGACTTGGGTCGTGCCCCTACGCAGAAGGGCTGAGAAGGCATGAGAGGTCCAGACCGTGGTAAAATGACCCAGGGTCAGGCTCTTTGCCTTTGTGATCAGCAGGGCAGCTGCTGCCAGAGTCCGGGTGCAGGATGGGGTTCCCTGAGCGACAGGGTCAATCTGCTGGGAGTAAAAAGCAAGCGGGAAATGGTGGGGCCCGCTCAGCTGGGTAAGGACGCCACTAGCAATTCCGCCCCTCTCGTGGACAAAAAGGTGAAAGGGTTTGCTGTAATTGGGGGGGGCGGAGAGACATGGAGGAGGCCACACTGTCCTTGAGTAACTGAAAGGCTTGAATCGTGTCTGGGGACCACTGCAAAGGGTCAGGAGCAAGGTTAGCAGTCAGTCGGTGGAGCGGTTTGCTCAACTCCCCGCAGGACGGCAACCAAGGTCGACAGAAGCCAATTAATCCTAAGAAACCTCGAAGTTGTTTCTTGGTGTTTGGCAGAGGGCAGTTTTGGATAGTCTTTATGCGGGCTGGGTCCATTTGTCTCCCCTCTGGGGTTAACAGGAAGCCCAGATATCGGACCTTCTGTGAGACCCACTGAATCTTGTTAGGGTCTACCTTGTGGCCTCTGGTGTGTAGGTATAATAAAAGTGCCTTACCATCGATGCGGAGGGCGGCTTCTTCGCGGTTACCTAGTAGGATGTCATCTACGTATAGGACTAACGTGGATCCCTGCGGACTGGTGAAGCCTTCCAAGTCGTGGCGGAGGCATTGGCTGAAAATCGTGGGGCTGTCTCTGTAGCCTTGAGGAAGTCGTTGCCAGACATAACTTTGTCCCTCCCAGGTGAAGGTTGCACAGGAATGCTGAAAAAGGCTGATTTTAAGTCAATAACAGTGAACCACTCAGCATCCCAGGGGATTTGGCTGATGATAGTAGCTGGATCAGGAACTACTGCATGAAGAGGGACCACATACTGATTAATAACCCGTAGATCCTGTACAAAGCGCCAACGAATAGGGTCTCCGTCCTTTTTAGGAGGCTTTTTTGACAGGCAGTATAGGGGTATTACAGGGAGTGCGCTGAGGGCGGACTAGCTTTTGTGCAATGAATCCCTCGACAATGGGGCGGATGCCTTCCCGGGCTTCCAGCGACAGGGGGTATTGGGGGACTGACGGGGGGGCTAAGGAGGGCTTCACTTGAATCCTTACTGGCTCTGCCGAAAGGAGCAGGCCAACATCAGTGTCAGAAATTCCCCAGAGGGTTGAAGGCAAGTCAGTGAGGTCAGGGGAGAGAGAGGGGGGGGTTTCCCAATTACCCTGAGTTAGGGCCGAATCTCCTAACACTGTCATTAATAATCCTACCCCTTCAGGAGTGCAGGTTAAAGTAGCCTCAAGCTTACAGAGTAAATCCCGGCCCATCAAAGGGATCGGACAACCTGGGGAAAAAAGAAAACGGTGAGAAAAACATTTATCAGCATAAATAACATTTAGAGGCAAAGTGAGTCCCAGAGACTGTGGATTGCCTTCCACCCCAGTTGCAGTTTTAACCTCAGAGGATAGCCAGGGAGAGGGGGCATGATTTAAAAGAGAGAAAGTAGCTCCAGTATCAATGAGGAAACAGACAGGCAGTCCCTGGACTGAAAGGGTTAGATGAGGCTCTTTGCTGGGAGGGGAGAAAGTGAGGAAAGAGCCGGCTAAAGACATTAAGGAAATAAGACCATCACATTGTTTGCCTTCGCCCCCGGGGTACCGTCATTGAGAAGGCTGAGTTCGCTGCAGCTGTTGCTGTTGCCCGTAGTTGATCCAGGCCTGAGGAACGGGCTGGGCTGGTGGTGCAGGAGTGTATTCGTCCCTGGTGTAAGTATCTGCGGATGCGACCGGACCCTCTGGGCGTCCCCAGGGGCATTCATGTTTAAAGTGACCGGGTTGTCCGCACTGAAAACAATTTCCTGGTGGCTGGGGTTGCCTCACGTTTAAAGTGACCGAGCTGTCCGCACTGAAAACAATTTCCTGGTGGCTGGGGTTGCCAGGACCCTCTTCCCCGAGCACCCTGAAATCCCCTGCCACGGCCACGGCTTCTGCCTCGAATACCACCGCGAAAAGCTAAAGCCATTAACTTATATTCTTCCTTTTTCTCTTTCTTTTTACTACTTTCCCTTTTTTTTTTTTTCCATGCAAAACTCCTCCCGAGGTGTGCCCCTCCATTTCCTCCTTATCCCTCTGCAGAGATTCCAATCTGGAGTCCTGCAGATTCCCCTCTGCGCCCTGGAGAGAGTCCCCTTGCTGAGGAATAGGGGCAGGTGCAGTGGGGACCAACTGACGAGTTAAAACACGCCGTGGTTTACACCCTTCATTGAAATAACATGGAGGGGGTTCACTCTCGGAAGAATACCTGACTGCCATAATTTTTAAAGATTTCCACAGCTCTGCTGCTGTGTCCCAACAAAACCAGTAACATAACTGTCCCGGATGGTCTTTTTCGATCTGGCTCCTTACTCCTCTTAAGGCAGCCTGTTCGAAAGAGCCATACGAAGGCCACCTCATCTCCGGGTCGGCCAATACCGCGGTATACCCAGTCCAATTCCTTACACACAGTGTGTACAACTTCCTCCTAGACATTCCTGTCTGTACTGGGAGTTTCCCTTCATTCCATAACTTATTTACAATCCCCAGCGGACTCTCAAGAGGCACGCTAGTCCCTTGACCCATGGTGTCTGACAGGAGCCCTCCAACTGGCGTTTATCCTGCTGTCCAGTACACGACCCCTCAATATTGAATTGGCTGGGAGAAATCTCCCGTGGCGCCTGCCAATTCGTATATGAGTGGTCTGACCACTGGACAGAGGCACCGCACCAGAAGGAATCCCGGACGAGCCCCCAAATTGTTAGGTAAAAAGCAAGTCCTACTCACCTCTCCAGCACCCGAGTTTGTGCGGAGTTGGTATAGGGCTCAGAAAACTGTCAGAGACCAGACAATAATTCGTTGATCAACGGGCTCACACCATCCTTAGCTTAAGAGCAAAGCTTCGGAGTAAGTGTGGCAAGTTTATTAGGGGTGAGCATCAATGTTTATACACAGAAGTAAACAAAGTGATTAACAGATCATAATGGTCATGCATAATCAATCAAGATTCTACAGGATAAAACAGGTTAAAATGTAAATTAGAAAAGACAAAGGAGGATATGACTACTTATTGGGAGGGGGGAGGTGTCAGGAGTAGTTCGCAGGTCAGAGCCTTGATTAAAAGTTTCAGACAGAGACATCAAGTCTGGATTAAGTTTAAACTCATGAAAAGTTCAGACTCAACAATACCACTTGCCCAATAATGTCCATGCAAAGAGTAGGAAACTCCCTGAAGTGTCCACCATATTCTTCCATTGGAAGGAATGGTGTTGCCCTCCTCTATAGCAGAGAGTGAGGGTCTAGCCCATAAATTCTCTAGATACCCTGAAGCCATCAGGCAAGCATAGATTTAGGAGTATAGAGAGTCGTAGTTGCAGGGGATCTGGTCCCACTCGTTAACAGCATGATTCCAGTAGAAACAATGGTGTTTCTACTCTACCAAGGACTCCTCTGTCAACTGTTGCCCACAGAACTTCCCCTAAAGGAAAACTTTTCACAGCAGCAAGGGGCTGCAGAAGGTTCTGTGTGGTTGTGTTACACTGTCAGTAGAATTACTACATGATTAGGGTGGGGAATGTCATCTCACCTATACCTTGCTCCCACAACCCACATCATTCTAGGACAAGCCCTCCATGAGTTAATAGGATGGAAGATAATGCTCTGCTTGTTTGGTATTAAAATCTATTTTCTAAAAAGGTAAGAAGAATTACATATACTACATATTGGAAGAATACAAGTGTTAGGCCACAGTGTAGCAAGGGCTTCCAAGTAGAACTTGGCCCATGAACTCAAATGAGTTGGGAAGCAAGAAGAGTGTCTTTAAGAACTTTTTAAAGCTGGGTTTACAGTACACTGATGCAACTAAAAGGCACTTTCCATTTGCTTCAGTGTCTAGTGTGACTGAACATTATTTGTTCTGGAACAGAATCTTTTCTCATGGTTAGCTCACATTTTCCTATAATTAAATTGAATAACCCAGCCCACTGGCCTGAAATTAAAATCAGTTGAGTCAGTAGCACTAGCCTTAGGAAATGGCTCTTTAACATTCAATTCAATAAAAAGAATGGAAGGGATAGTTATTTAAGGAATGTGTGTTTGAAGTCTGAACCTAGATGGTGTGTCTACCCACAAATTACTATGCATTTGTAATACAATAACAACTAGAGGCCTGAATGGAGACCAGAAATTCTATGGTGCTGAGGATGATACATACTCTCAGGAAGTCACAGTCCCTATCCGGAAGGATTTACAATCTAAGCAGGCAACAAGGAGCATATGTGTGGTGGTTGTGGGGAGAAGGCACAGAAATAAAGCAAGCTCACAGAGCCCACACAACAGATCAGAGGTCAAGCCAGGTCTAGAACCCAGAACTCTACATGCACAGTCCAGAATCCCACTCACTAGACCACCTTGCTTTCCTCTTGATCCCTCCATAAGTATTCCATAAACCTGGCTCCTAGAATTCTGGGAAATGTTAGCACTAGATTCTTCACTGGTAAGTAGTTAGAGTAAATATGGTAAATACATTCTGTGAAATTTGGCAGGTGATGTGTGACGGATGTACTTTTTGTCATCTTTGTGAAAATCCATTCAAGTTATAAGCTTTTGAAACAAAAATAAATACAGATTTGCACATGTTCAGTAGAAACTTGATAGACCCTCACAGTGAAAATCTCCAAAAGATTCCACCTACACCAGACATGCTCTAGGCCAGGATTTTAATCTTGAAAATTAAAGTAAGTTTGTTTTGGGTTCCCCCCAAAATGAAAGTGTCATTTTTCAACAAACTGATAAATTGAAGAAAATTTGCTTTGGGTCAGATAAAGTGCTTTGTTTGACCTGAAACAAAATGTTCATTTTTTTAAAATAAAGTAATTTTTGAAATGGAAATCCTTTTTGAATTAAAAAATGTGTTCTGGAAGTGTCAAAATGAAACAGAAAACCTAAATACCCTGAAGGAAAAAAAAAACCCAACAACCCCAAAATAATTTTGCAGATTCAAATTCAATATAAATTCCTGGAATGTGAGTATTCTTAATCTGCATTTTTAAATTAAAGTTTCATCCAAAAAATGCAGTCCAGCTCTATTTTTTCCTTCTCAGAACTTCAGTACCTCTAAATTTTCATTCTCTAACAGTTTTTTTCCCCCAAAATGAATATTCTTATAGAAGAGGGGAAAAAAACAAACAAAAAAAACCTGTCTACTCCTAGAAACCTTGGCACCTCCTTCTTTCAGGCCCTAATTCAGCAATGTACTTAAGCATGCACCTAGCTTTGACTTCAATGGGACTACTCACATGCTTAAAGTTAGGTACATACTGAACTGGGGCTTGAATGAGGATACAGCTGAAGTTTTTCTTCCATCAGGCTTAATGCCTTCTGCATAGGTACCTCACCTATAAATGGCTAGGCCTCACCAGATGACTGGCATCTTTAGTTGCTTCAAGGATCTTTATGAGGACCTGATTCAGCTAAGCACTTAAAGTCCAGACTACCCGCCATATCAGCGGGTAGTGATCAATTTTTCGCTGTTCGTTATATCGCGCCTCATCTAGACACGATATATCGACCCCCGAACACGCTCCCGTCGACTCCGAAACTCCACCAGAGCGAGCGTCGGTAGCGGAGTCGACACAGGGAGCCACGGACATCGATCCTGCGCCATGAGGGCCCGAGGTAAATCGATCTAAGATACTTTGACTTCAGCTACGCTATTCACATAGCTGAAGTTGCGTATCTTAGATCGATACCCCCCCAAGTGTAGACCAGCCCACAGATGTATTTAAGTCCCATTGACTGTAATAGAACTTAAGCACGTACTTAAGTGCTTTGCTGAACTGGGGCCTAAATTTGAGGTCATGTGCCTTTTTGGAATAATCCCAAATTATTGTAGTTCCATTTTTATGTCATCTTCAATCTATATCCTTTTATACTCCATTAGATATACAGTGTATAAAGAAACATCTGGGTCTGAGTCCATTCTAAATATTAATCATAGGAATCAGTGCCTGAATAGCCCTGAGCAACTGAAAAAAGATCTTATTTTTGTTTCACTTTATTTGCTTTGACCTTTTCATGAAGCATTCTTATATTCCTTCTCATGCCACACTCCTGACACCAACTGATGTTCTTTGGTTTCCTTAATAACCCAGCAGTGATGAGAAAGATAACATATTTAATGTTCAGCAGGAATTTCTAAACTACACCATCAAGTCAGTCATGACCTAGCGAAGGGGATTAAAACCAATAGCAAAAGGTTTTTTAGCCATATAAATAGGAAGAAAACCAAGAAGGAAGAAGTGGGACCGCTTAAAACTTTAAACGGAGTGGAGATTAGGGATAATCTTGGAATGGCACAATATCTGAATGAATATTTTGCCTCGGTCTTTAATGAGGCTAATGAAGGGCTAAGGAATAGTGATAGAGGGACCGATGGGAATGAAGATATGGGGGTAGACATTACGGTATCTGAGGTGGAGGCCAAACTTGAACAGCTTAACGGAAGTAAATCGGGGGGCCCGGATAATCTTCATCCTAGAATATTAAGGGAATTGGCGAGTGATATTGCTAGCCCGTTAGCGATGATTTTTAATAAATCTCTAAATTCGGGGATTGTACCGTTTGACTGGAGATTAGCTAATGTAGTTCCTATATTCAAGAAGGGGAAAAAAAGTGACCCGGGTAACTACAGGCCTGTTAGTTTAACATCTGTAGTATGCAAAGTAATGGAAAAAATTTTAAAAGAGAGAGTGGTTACGGAGCAGGAGGCCGATGGCAACTGGGATAGATTACAGCATGGATTTACGAAAGGTAGATCGTGCCAAACCAATCTGATCTCCTTCTTTGAGAAAGTAACAGATTTTTTAGACAAGGGAAATGCGGTGGATCTAATATATCTGGATTTCAGTAAGGCGTTTGATATGGTACCGCATGAGGAATTATTGGTTAAATTGGAAAAGATGGGGATCGAAATGAAAATCCAGAGGTGGATAAGGAGCTGGTTAAAGGGGAGACTGCAGAGGGTAGTACTGAAAGGGGAACTGTCGGGTTGGAGGGGGGTTACCAGTGGAGTTCCTCAAGGTTCGGTTTTGGGTCCGATTTTATTCAATCTATTTATTGCTGACCTGGGAACCAAGAGTAGGAGTGGGCTGATAAAGTTTGCGGATGACACCAAGTTGGGAGGTATTGCCAATTCGGAAAAGGATCGGGATATCCTCCAGGGAGATTTGGATGACCTTGTAAACTGGAGTATTAGTAACAGGATGAAATTCAATAGTGAGAAGTGTAAGGTTATGCATTTAGGGATGACTAACAAGAATTTTAGTTATAAGCTAGGGATGCACCAGTTGGAAGTAACGGAGGAGGAGAAGGACCTGGGAGTCCTGGTTGATCGTAGGATGACTATGAGTAGGCAATGTGATGTGGCCGTTAAAAAAGCTAATGCGATCTTGGGTTGCATTAGGCGAGGTATTTCTAGTAGGGATAAGGAAGTGCTAGTCCCGTTATATAAGGCGTTGGTGAGACCTCATTTGGAGTATTGTGTGCAGTTTTGGCCTCCCATGTTTAAGAAGGATGAATTAAAACTGGAACGGGTACAAAGAAGGGCCACTAGAATGATCCGAGGAATGGAAGGCCTGTCGTATGAAAGGAGACTTGAGGAGCTCGGTTTGTTTTCCTTAACCAAAAGAAGGATAAGGGGAGATATGATTGCACTCTTTAAATATATCAGAGGGATAAATACCAGGGAAGGAGAGGAATTATTTCAGCTCAGTGCTAATGTAGACACGAGGACGAACGGATATAAATTGTCAGTCAGGAAATTTAGGCTTGAAATTAGACGAAGGTTTCTAACCATCAGGGGAGTGCAATACTGGAACAGCCTACCGAGGGAAACAGTAGGGGCGAAGGACCTCCATGACTTTAAGATTAAGCTAGACAAGTTTATGGAGGAGATGGTATAATAGGATAACGGGCTTAGTCAATAGGTCAATTAAGTGCCACACTGGTAAATAGTACAATGGGTCAATGATATGATATTCTTAACCTTTTTCCAGAGGGTATGGCTGGAGAGTCTTGCCCGCATGCTCGGGGTTCAGCTGACCGCCATATTTGGGGTCGGGAAGGAATTTTCCTCCAGGGCAGATTGGCAGTGGCCCTGGAGGTTTTTCGCCTTCCTCCGAAGCATGGGGCAGGGGTCGCTTGCTAAAGGAGTGGGTAGATCGGCTTATGTGGCCTGCATCTTGCAGGAGGTCTGTCAGGAGTCTACCCTCACTTGAAACTGGGCGGTTTCAAAGTGAGGACCCGCATGTCTTCCCCCACCCCAAAATCCTAGGGTAGGTCTCCCCTTCGGCTGCCACCACCCGGTCAATTCCGTGGGCCGGGACACCCCTGTTTCCCCCCTTGGGAACACAGATCAATTCACAGAGGAGGAACCTCCCCCCTCCTCCCTCTCTCCAGCCTGCTCTGGAGACAGAGTTGCCTGGATTCAAACGCCTTGAATCTCACACACACAGGGAAGCAGCCCACTTCCCCCTCCCCTTCCCCTGAATTTCCCCAAGGGAAGGAATTAACCAAGTCCAAAGAAAAGAAAAGAATTTATTAAAGAATAAAAAGAAAAATACAGAATCTCTATGAATCCAAGCTGGACACTCATAGGGTATAACCTTATCAATCTCTGGAGAGAATCCCCTCTCCCCCTTTTCTCAGTACAAGCAATATCAGCAAACAGGAATAAAGCATTTCCTTTAGCAAACACACAATTGCAAATATAGAAATCAAATCATAAGACTAATTCGCCTTTCTAATTAATACTCACTATTAATTAGTAGAAACTACTCCAGGAGAACTTGGAGACATGACTGTCTTCTGTTAAAACCAAAACCAGTTCTCACCCAGACAAAGGCTTCCCTCCACAGAGATTTGAAAAAATCTTATCTCTGATTGGTCCTCTGGTCAGGTGGTCACCAGGTACTACATGTTAACCCTTTACAGGTAAAAGAGACCTTAACCCTTAACTATCTGTTTATGACACGCCCCCCAAATCGCCAACAGTGGGAACTACTGGTGGTGATTTCCTCCTAGCACTGTAACATAAACAGATAAACAAAACACATGCACTAGTACATATACTACTAAGTATGTCCAACAAGATATTTGACATTGAAGAACACTTTGTATGTATTTGAGCGGACATACTTGGCATTGTCCTTGCCCATCCCCTCCCAGTGGAAGGAATGTTTTTAACCTGTTTTTGCTTTGTTGACCCCAGAATGCCCCCTGGGATGTCAGGGCCCAAGCTTAAGAGCTTGTCCCAGTACTTAGTTGGAACTACCAACTGTCTTTGAGGATGCTGTCCACCAAAAAGAATGTGCTTATATAAAAGTTCTTGTTTTACAACAAACTGGAATTGGGTAGAAGAGCTGAGAGGCGGTGGGTTGCTTCGTGCCGCCGCCCAAGCTTTTTTAAGGCTGTTATCGGCTTCCTGCTCTGTCTGGAACTGTTCCCTTGAGGCGGGAGACACCAGTTCCTCTGGGAGCGATGTAGGTGATGAGGTTGTTTTTATTGACTGTGGACCGCTTTCCGCTGGTGCACAAGGTGATATTTTAGGCTCTGGCTGAGCCTCTTGGGTAGAGTTGTCTGCTGCTGGTTGCTTTTCCAGTTCCGGTCCTGGGACTGGATGTACTATGGCTGCTGTAGTTGTTGGCATGGGATCCGGTTCCACCACCTCTGTCTGGGTTTCTGGTAACACAGACAGGGTCCTGGTGGATGGCTCAGGAACAGGGATGGGAGTGCCTGCTTGTTTGGCCTGGCCGCAGGTGACCACTCCCCCACTCTTGGCCAGCTGCACATGGTTGGCCAAGTCTTTCCCCAATAGCATGGGGATGGAATAATTGTTATAGACAGCAAAAGTTCACTTTTCTGACCAGTCCTTGTACTGGTCTTCAGGGATGCTGTACCCATGGCAGGTCCTTTTAACCTTTTTGAAGAAGGCCTCAGTGTCCTCACCTGCCATGTAGGTGGGAAATTTCTTGGGATGGGGAACAGTGCCTTCTGGTGTTGGCCACACCCCTCTGCAGTCAGTGAATTTTATGTGTGGCTTGCTGGTGTTGCTTTTTGGTGCTGGCCACACCCCTTTGCAGTCAGGGAATTGGTTTCCCCAATTCCTAACCCTCTCTATTCCCGAGAGACTGAATAGAAAAGAAACAAAACCTTTTCATTTGCAAATGTGTAGTTGCTGTTTGCTGATATACTGAGAAGACCCAAAAAAACTGGTTTGTCCTGTTTCTAGCACTTGCTAAGTACCTCACAGTGGGGGTCCTTTCTAACAAGCCTCCTAGAAAAACTTGCACCTCTTTCCTAGCTGTTTTTAAGCAGACAGAAAGGAAAAAAAAGAGAAAAAAGAAAAGAAGAAGGAAAAAAATCCTTTTCTAACACAGCCTGTTAGAAACCTTATGCCTCAGCTAAACCCAGCTGATCCCCGCCCCAAACCTGTTTTTCCTGTTGGATGGGAATGTACTTTGTCGAGCACTTCCCCCCACCTCAGGAATCCTGAGTGGTACCTCGTATCACAATGGACGCAAGAGGGCTTTGTAACAGAAAGCCCTGCAAAAAACTGAAAATACTTCTAACCCTGAAACTGCCTCAGAGTGCCTCTGGTAGAAAAGCCTAGCCTCTCTCTCTGGGTCCGAAACACCACTGCCACCATGTCAGGAGTCTACCCTCACTTGAAACTGGGCGGTTTCAAAGTGAGGACCCGCATGTCTTCCCCCACCCCAAAATCCTAGGGTAGGTCTCCCCTTCGGCTGCCACCACCCGGTCAATTCCGTGGGCCGGGACACCCCTGTTTCCCCCCTTGGGAACACAGATCAATTCACAGAGGAGGAACCTCCCCCCTCCTCCCTCTCTCCAGCCTGCTCTGGAGACAGAGTTGCCTGGATTCAAACGCCTTGAATCTCACACACACAGGGAAGCAGCCCACTTCCCCCTCCCCTTCCCCTGAATTTCCCCAAGGGAAGGAATTAACCAAGTCCAAAGAAAAGAAAAGAATTTATTAAAGAATAAAAAGAAAAATACAGAATCTCTATGAATCCAAGCTGGACACTCATAGGGTATAACCTTATCAATCTCTGGAGAGAATCCCCTCTCCCCCTTTTCTCAGTACAAGCAATATCAGCAAACAGGAATAAAGCATTTCCTTTAGCAAACACACAATTGCAAATATAGAAATCAAATCATAAGACTAATTCGCCTTTCTAATTAATACTCACTATTAATTAGTAGAAACTACTCCAGGAGAACTTGGAGACATGACTGTCTTCTGTTAAAACCAAAACCAGTTCTCACCCAGACAAAGGCTTCCCTCCACAGAGATTTGAAAAAATCTTATCTCTGATTGGTCCTCTGGTCAGGTGGTCACCAGGTACTACATGTTAACCCTTTACAGGTAAAAGAGACCTTAACCCTTAACTATCTGTTTATGACAAGGTCAGACTAGATGATCATAATGGTCCCTTCTGATCTTGAATTCTATGATTCTATGATTCTATGACCTTACACATTTCCTTCAGTATCCTCAAAGGACAGCTCCAAAATTTGATAATCTATGAACGCTTATCACTACACTTATGAGAAACTATACCTGTTTTGCTATTACTGCCAACATATGTTTAATCAGTAAGCAGAATGATCAGAAAGTTCAACAATGACTCGAAAAGCAGACCTAGCAAAGGTAAAATTGCCACTCTGCGTAGACTGAAATTTAGAAATGTCAAAGCTTCCAAAAATGACATTTCCAAGAAATGCTGACTGAATTGCTCTATTCTTGTGCCTATTGCAGGAACAGAGAAGAGGTGGGGAGAACAAAAGTTGCTTGCTATCTTTATTCTGAGCCCTGCCAAAAATCTCTGGGTAAGTTAGAGCAACCTCAGGACCACTGGAACCAGAGAACAGACAGACTGCAATGAACTGCAGCCACAGCTTCTCACTATCCCCTCTGATCACCCTGACTCTCCCTGTAAAAACCAAGGGTCAGGAGGGAGTCACTTAGGGTGACCAGATGTTCTGATTTTATAGGGACAGTCCTGATTTTTGGGTCTTTTTCTTATATAGACCCCTATTAGCCCCCACCCACAATCCCAATTTTTCACACTTGCTGTCTGGTCACCCTAGAGTCACTCCACAAATTTTACACCAGCAGGGGACCCCCAGCAGCAATTCTTCCCCCCCCCCACAATTTATGGCTTCTTTAAAAAATTAAGCATGCTCCACTGAGTATCAAAATGGATGTACATGATACGTATGTAGCCCCACTTGATTTATACATTAGACACATTTCATGGCTTTTCTATTTTGCAAGTATAGCATAGGAAGGTAAGTTGGTTCTTAAAAGCATCATGCTATAATGGCATATCAGAGTCTCTCTGCTTGAACCAAGCAGCATGTACATTGTTCTGTCCTTCTTCCTCCTTTTAACTCCCTAGCTAACCTATTCCAGATCACCTGGCCAAAAGTACCATAACCTGATCTGTCACCATTACTTTGCCTAGTTGGTTTGCTTCAGCTATCTGTTCTAGGGAATATACAAATAGACTAACCAATTTAAATGCCATGTTACATGCTGAACAACTGGTTCATCTCAATCCTCTTCCCTAGGTTACCCTATATCTATAGACCAAATTAAGGTCTTTGTTCATCCAAAGCTTCTAGAAGGTGTTCATTTATTAAAGATATTTTAGTCCATAGTCTGCAGATACAACAGCTGACTTTGCTTCTCCTCCCTTATGTCACAGTCATCAGTAACAAAGGCTCTCCTTCCCCTATCGAAAACTGTTTTTACCTTGCTGGGAGAAGTAATTATCTCTGCCCCTCCCAAATTACAGGTTTTCATAGTTAAATATTTTATTTCTAGAGAAAAATAGCTACATAATTGCAAACGTTTGTCAGTCACAGTGCTACAGGCAACCATGTAGTTCCAAGGAGTTTCTATTCATAACCTTTATATACATATTTTATAAGTGTCTTAGTGTATATATTGTTACAGAAGCATCATCTCAATCCTGAAATGAGCCCCATCATCATCAGTGGGGAGCTCCCTGGGTTGAGGAGTCTGCCCACACAGAATTCATTGTGATTAATAATATGAAATTAGTAGTACATTCTCCTCCAGCTGAGTCCATATAGCTCCCACTGAAGGAATACATAATACCGCCAACTGCTGTAAATAAATTCAAATATCTTTTTGTGAACATAATGGATTTTTTTAAAAGTTACAATTCAACTGACTACACCTAAAACGTCAGAAAACCAGCCTCATCCACAATACAGTCAACATACATAGTACATTGTAAAGATACCACACTATTTTGAGTGCAAACACTCCCCCCAAAATAAGACACTCATGACCATACTTTCAGTATGGAAGTAAAGTCATATGTCTAATCAGTTACCTCCTTACTAACAAACAATATTCACACTACCACCAAATATACTTGAGATTTCACTGATGATCTCTAATTAGGCATACTATAAACTGAGAACAATTATGAAATGTAATGTCATAAATTATGTATGAGTCAAAATTTGATCGGTCCCCACAATTTTATTCAGCATCCTCATGGAAGACACTCAGATAAATATTTGTGAAGAAAAAGCAATGATCTCTTGTGTCTCTTCCCAACCTGTAGGAGAAATAGCTTGACAAGCGAGCTTGGTTTGTTTGGGTGGTGTGCAGTGTCTGTAAGGAAATTATTGAAGGAAAGCTAAGTAGAACTGAATTTTGCATTTATTAGCACTGTAGGAACACTTTCTACAGCAATTTCCCTAGTTTAGGTCCATCTTCTGTGAACGTTCTGCCCCCCTCATTGTTAGTCAACAGTTTCACAGTTCTCGTAAAACATAGCTGTAGTGGGAGGCCATGGTGGTGAAGGGAGGGATAATTCCTCTCATGTTAGCTATAACCAGTTCCATAGCAGGCTTAAAATATTAGGACATAGATCTTGAACTGTGTTCTGCATTCATTGGTGAGCCAGTGCAGGGGTGCAGCATTGATATGTTCATTGGGGCCTGTGTTGCTAAATAATTTTTGTATTTTGCATGAACTGAAGCTTTTTCACGGTTTGTGGCTTCATTCCTAGTTTTGAGTATAGCTGATCAAAACTCAGAATTTCTGTTTGTAATGGAGATTGCTCTACTCACCACTTGGCAGCACCTCCTCATGGGTCCCCTGGGCAATTAGCTCGGACACCTACTCTGACACCCCTTACTGTGGTTATACAGCCCATCATTCCCTTTCCTTACTCTGTGGCATCTCATGCACTGGGAGCTGCAGCACTTTCCTCTTCATGGCTTAGCCCTCCAGCTTAGTCACATAAAAGTTCTCCACCTTCCATGGTATCCAAATCTGCTTCGGTAGTGCTTCCAGCCATCCCCAAATGGGCTATTCCTACTGTGTCATTCCAGCAGCGACTAGTAGGGGAACCTGGGCCCGTCCTCTACATCAGGTTGAAGTCCATGGACCCTCAACACAGCAGCTCAGGGCTTTTACTCTCCCTACTACTCCTACCCACTTTTCCCCCTCCCCTCTTGTATCCAGGAGTAAGGCTGCAAGGAAGAAAACTCTGCAGTCAACCAACTCCCTCCTCAGCTGGACTTAATTGGCAGGCTGGTTTCCTCCAGTTGAAGCCTAAGGTTAATTGACCTAACTTACCCTCTCAAGCCTTGTATCACGTCACCCCTTCAAACTGTTCTACAGGAAATTCCAACATTTTGAAAACTAGACTTTCCAAAATTTCCCATGTAAAGCAAACACTGAGCAGGTCTCTTAAAAAAATCATTTTTTCCCCAAAATGAAATGGGTCAGCCAGCCCCACCCCCGACTCTGGGGAAGTCCCCTAATGTAGAACAGGGATCCTAGAAGCCCTGAAAGCCTTGGCTTTACCCAAGGCTACTAGGGCTGAAAGATTCCTGACTGCACAACGGGGAGCCTGGATGGCCTGAGAGGCCCATTTTTTATTGGGGTTTTTAGAGCCTCCGGGCTCCCTACAACTTAGTGGAAAGCCTTGGCAACTTGAGAGCCCTAGCTCTAGCCAGGAACCCTGCTTGTGTTTCCATGGAAATATGTGGCTACTGCACCATTTCCATGAAATGTTTCCATTCTGATTAACTGGTATTTTCTGATAAAACCAGTTTTGGAAAATTCCTGCCTAGCTCTAGTTATGAGCTGCAAAATAAATAAATAAATAAAATAAAATAAAATAAAATAAAAAAATCAATCTTTGATATCACAAATGAGTGGCCAGGTCTGTCAGAGGATGGAGCAGTTTCCTGACCAGTCACAGATAGAAGTGGGACTTTTCTGCCATTATAACTCTATGGGTGTACAACACTGAGGAATGAAGAAGGGCCCCAGTGCTGTAAACAAACTTACCAGTCTGGGAAGAGATACCTTGGAGAGTTGGGGCTGATGCTGACATTCAAAATACTTACCTCATTATCAGTATCAACTCAATGTTGCCTGTGTCAAGTTTTTCAAGTCATAACTTTCTGTTCTTAGCATCACTTAGAGAGTGAGAGCCTGTCAGGGAATGCAAAAGTTAATGTTCCTAATGTAATGTTAACTTGATCACATAATCTGCAGTATACCTTATATTCCTGAGCAGTTAAATACTTTTATATACTACATGTATTTAAAAAAATAGATTTCAGGTTGATGCTGCAAGAAATATAACTTGTGCATTTCCCAGATTTTTTTAAACTATCCAAACTTACTCCATATTTGTTTTTAATTTAAAAAAAAATTAAAATGGCAAAAAAGTCAGCTTTGCTTATTTAACTAGTAACAAAGAGATTTTTATTCTGATCTCCTTTATTCCAGTTTTATGCCTGTGTAACTCCATTAACTTCCCAGGAGTTCCTCCCAATTACTACAAGCATCAATGAGATTAAATTCAAGCCCCAAATTTTTAAGGGGAACAGGATAACAAAAGGCTGGGTTTCTATCTTTGGTGCTGCTGTTGTTGTTTAGCCCGATAGATTCTTCTGCAAAACAAATGCCACAAGGCAATAGCACATTGACTTACACTGCAACAGCTGTATCACCACCACTTAGGAAAAATAAAAAACCTAATTCTCCTCTTCCTACACCAGTCAGTCAGGAGTAACTCCACTAGAATCAGTGGTGAAACCGTATGTGTGAACAGAATCAGGCACATGGCATCCTGAATGTGTTTCAGCTGGATTTGGGCAGTAGTAGTAGCAAGGTATGGATGAGATTAGGTTCAGATTTAGTCAGGTTTGAGGTAGAATCTATGCAAGAGACTATGGCTTGGATTCTACCTAGCTGAAATTTCATGAAGTGTTCTTTCATCATTTTAGCCAAAGTGGTGGTGATCTTAGTAAGTCAGACCATTTAATGATGTTTTGCCATCTTTCATGGTGGAAGCTTCTCAGTATCAAACTAGAATCTTACCCATTCTACCAACTTGAGCAAAAACCTGAAGTGGCAACTTTTGAGATTTCAGCTGCATCCAACCCCAAATAGGCCTCTTCTGCTTTGGGATTTAATTGCAATCAAAACCATAAGTGTGTATTTGGATTTAGGGATTCAAATCAGTACTTTTATTGAAATAAACTGGACTTTGGATTCAAAAGCGCCATTTAAGTCCATTTCTCATTTGAATGAGAGACTTAAAATCTGCCTCATGTAATTAGTGTCAGCTGGAAGGCAGAATCCCCTGAACCCATTATGCTGTTCTGAGTGAATGTGCATTCTGGACTCACCAGTGATTAGATACCAGGGTGACAGGTGCTATTAGAAAAACCTAGATAAATTGGATACAGTTATGAACTTGGGTAAAATCTTGTTATGGTTTCAGTTAAAATGCCATTGAGATTAAAAGGAGTTCACAATGATCCATTAACATAACTATAAGCATAAGCCCCCACCTAAGACAGGGTGGGTGTGAACCTGCCAGGAGCTTTTGGCAGATTATTGGGTGGGATGGGAGGGTATCACACAAACACTGAAAACAGACAAGAATGGAGTGGGGCAGAGCCAAGCAAGAGCCTATAGGCACAGTATGATCCTGGGAAAAGCCAGGAAGATTGCTTTGGGGTCTGGTGTTGGCTAGAAAGTCTTTGGGGCTGTAAATTAAGAACTTCTCCTTTTGTTCTTGGTTCCTTCTATGTTCCAGAAACACAGGATTTTGTACATTCCTTATAAATAAAAAAGATTGCATCACAGAAAATACCAGACTCCATTACTTCCTACTTCCCACTGGAACAACCCCATGACCCCAAACTTTGACCAGCTGCTTAGGTTGAAAAGGAAGCAGAACTACCATAGATTAAATTGGTAGAGGATGGGGCTTCTTTAGGCTCTGTATGTTAGCAAATGCTTATTGAGCAAGCTGCGGCATTTTTCCCTTCACTCATAATTTTAAACATTCAGCTCCCCAACCCGTAAACCTAGCTCTCCTACCCTACTATACTGAAACTTCATATATCATTAGCAACTCCAATCCAAGAATATCAAGCACTTTGCAAACATTAATTAAGCTTTGACATCTGTAAAGTAGGCAGGCATTAGGATTCCAATTATACAGATGAGAAAACTGAGTCAGAGAGAGAGAGAGAGAGAGAATGTTACTGGGCCAAGTTACAATGCTGTTTATTCAGACTGCGCACTTGCAGGTAGAATTTCACTCTAACTCAATAGAACTAGGTTGAATTATTATATGTGCTGGCACTGGGAACTTTTTACATGATTTTTTAAGGGATGTTCATAATCACTTCCATGGACCATACTGTTCTAATTATGGGCTTTCATCCAAAGACTTTTTCTAACAATGCCAAACTAGATGACACTATTGCATTATGCACAAAGGTTGAGTTAGGAATAAAGCAGACCAAATGTATTTCAATTCTTATGTATAAGATTTGAACTCAGGTCTCCACAGCTGAAGTATCAGTATACAAAGGACTGCATTATATAGCAGCCCCCCCTCCAGAAAGTCTCTTTTTCCAGGTTGGTTTGATACCCCTGAGATGAACAGTTTTACAGTGTAGTATGCTTGCTATTGCAAACTAATTGAGTTTCAGTACCTTGAAGCTGAAATGGTGTTGATCCAATGATTTATTACTCAAAATATGTAGCCCACTGAGAGAATCAACAGGGAAACTGTACTTTTTAAATTAGTTTTTTAAGCTTATATAGATTGACAGTGGCAAAATTCTTTGGCCTTATCACTGATGGCAGGCGCAGTGTATTCTATTAACAAATTGAATGTTATTTTCAGAACAGGTGCTAGAGTGGCAGGTTGAGCCTCAGGCATCCAGTCACCTTCTCTGTTGTCCTATACTCCATCCTGCACATAACTGCAGAGGATGCTCCTTCAGTGTTGGATGTAAACAATTTCCTCTATTTGCTGTATACATATACATTATGCAATACCACAAGGGAGCTTTTTGAACTGAGAGATAAGCAGGAAAACCATTACGACTTCCCCCAGTTTTTTGATGTTCATGAACTATCTGGACTCTGCCTCTAAATCTCTTCATAGTATTGAATCAGTTTTGTTGAAACCAATTTTTAAAAGTTTAGGGTGAGATTTTCAAATCTGTCTAAGGGATTTGGATGCCCAGTTCCCAATAAAATTAACAGGAATTAGGTATTCAGTTTCCCTAGAAATATTTAAGAACCCCACCCTTTGAATTTGTTGTTTCAAGAAGGGCAGTTATTGAATTACATACACCCTTCTGATCTCCACTGAACTACCTTTCCACTCTTGAATTCATGAGGACCAAAAGCTTTTTGTTAATCCCTTCTCTTAAGGTGTTTCTTGCAGGAGTACTGTAACAGGATCTGCCAAACATCTATTCTCAGGGGTGTGGGGGGGAGTGAGGTGGGGGTAAGGATTGCAGGAATAGTGCCTCTGAGTTTTAACAACAAAGGTAGATGCCAAATTACACACATTTTTTTTGGGCAGAGAGCAAAATCCTACTTACAGATCTTAAATATCTTCTAGTATCAACCCCCCTCAAATTAGGTACAATTTCGTGGGGAGGGGCGGGGAAGGGGGAGAGAGATGGACTGGGAGATAAGATGAGGAAGTCTTGTCTCCTTCAGTTTACTTTTCAGTATCCTGTTTATGTCCTTTTCAATGTAACTGTATGAATAAAAAAGTTCTCAGTCCTGGTGTCTCCAGTTATTTGTAGTAAATATTTATATTATATTAGCATCTGAAGGGTACAAGCATGATTGGGAACCCATCATCTGGGACACCATACAAGACAGACCAGACAATTCCTTGGTTAGAGTTTGTTTTCAGCCCTAGGTTTGGAGAAGGCAGTTACTCTTCCTGGACAGAGAACCCTCTGCTTCCAATTAATATTGATTGATAAATGCAGCGAGATGGGATATTGGTTGGACGGACTGACAATTATTTTAAATATAAAACACTAACATACTGTACATTAATATGAATATTACTAAATCATATACACAGATATCTACACACACAGCTCTCATCCTCCCAGTCAAGCATTAGAATCACTCAATCTCTGGACTAAGTCCTCGTCTCTTATCTGCCACCAGAGAGGACTGTTTCTTTAAAATTAAAACCATAATATAGACTGTCAAATTAGTGAAGAGATGGGCAATGCACTACTACTGAAATACTATTCCATGATCTAAATAAAGAATGTTTCTAGGCAATGTGTCAGTCTTTCCCCCCCACACACACACTTTTCTGCCATTACTTCTACTTAGATTGCCATATACTAAACCAGGGGTAGGCAACCTATGGCACAGGTGCCAAAGGCGGCATGCAAGCTGATTTTCAGTGGCACTCACACTGCCCGGGTCCTGGCCATCAGTCCGAGGAGCTCTGCATTTTAATTTAATTTTAAGTGAAGCTTCTTAAACATTTTAAAAGCCTTATTTACTTTACATACAATAACAGTTTAGTTATATATTATAGACTTATAGAAAGAGACCTTCTAAAAACGTTAAAATGTATTACTGGCATGTGAAACCTTAAATTAGAGTTAATAAATGAAGATTCGGCACACCACTTCTGGAAGGTTGCCAACCCCTGGACTAAACCATTCTTCTCTCCCTCTGCTAGGCTATTCAAGTATTTCTGGGTAGTTATATTTCTCACTTTCCTTATGGATAGATTGCTGACCCCTTCCTCACATCTGAGTACTTACTTCGGTGACTAGTCAGACTGACTTCATATTGGCCTGCTATCATTATTTAGCCAAGGTATACATACTGGTATCTAGTTCTTTAAATTTGTTCTTATAAATCAGTCCCTGAACTAGTCTCTGAATTCTCTCCAATTTGTCAGCATCTTTCTACTCTTCAAATACATATTTCATCTAATGTCCACTTGCACCAGGTGGTGTTTATAGCTCTCTCAAGTTATCATCTGCTATATACAACTTTTTTTCATGTGAGACATGGCTGGTGTGTGTAAGGCTGTTTTAACTATTTGCTGCCTTTGCAGTAGTGGTGTGCCATAGCAATTACAACTACACATGTATGCCATCTGGTCAAGGACTGTCAGCAAAAAATGCTTCACAAATTATGTGTTATTGCTTTTTAAATAGCAGTTTTCAGTCCACATTAAGGATAAGTGTCTTACTAAATTCCAAATTCATACTCATTCCTCTAGTTTGTAAAGTGGATTGATGTTTTAATACAAAAATATTAGGAGCGGAACTTGAAGAGCAGCAGAAAAATGATCTGTTGGTTAAACTCAGGCTAACGTCTATAATGGTTTATTTAAATTTAACAGAACCAAGGTTGTTCATTCTGGGGCTCAGTTTTGCTTCTTCTGCTTTTCATGCATTTTTATGAGAATCACACTGAAAATCCTATAGTCTAGTTACTCCAGTATTAGAACATATGTCATGATATACATAGACAGAAAAGATTCTACCATCTGAAATTAGTGCAGTTTAAACTAAGGGCAATGTTTATCAATACATTACATGCTCAATCACCTTCATTTGTATGAAGATTTTTGGTCTTCAAGATAAACCATTCTGTCATGATTGTATTAATGAACCAGTAAAAAGAAAATACTGCATACCCACATAGCAACTGAGCAGAGTTTGTAAGGCACAATGTTGCACCAGTATAAGAACATCTTTCATCAGGGGATTTCAAAGCAGTTCTCAAATGTTAATTAAGCCTCAGAATACCACTGGGGGTAAGCATTGCTTACAGACTTGTAATCTGAGGCACGAAGATTCAGCAGTTTGCTCAAAGTAACACAAGAAGTCAGACAGTGGCAGAACCTGGTAACTTGAGAATCTTGGCACATATTCGCCTACTCTAAACCATATTCAGCTGCCAGAAGGAGAAAGTGTTTTGATGCAGATGTTCATTACTTGCAGCTGTTTGTTTGCACCTGGCATCTGAAGGACATGTCTGGTACAAGGTCCCATGCTCCTTGATATTACACAGATGGGAACTGAAATATAAAATAAATTCTCTTGCGTAAGTGCTGGCTTAACTCTGGCTAGCTCTCAGAGTTATTGTAGCTAAGTGGAAGTTCGCAGAGTCACTGTATCTGCACAAGTGAGTGTGGTTTGAGGAGGGGATGGGGCAATACACTCATCAATCTTTACAACTGCTTCATGGAAGTGTGCTATGAACTTTCATGATCACCAGTTTCTAGTCTCCACACATGAGTGATGGAGGCCAAGCATGTCCCTTAGCCCCCTGACCACCTCTATCCATTCACTGTGGATATGGAGCACTCTTAAGCACATGTTCTTGTTTAGCACTCAAGACTAAAAGCCTCCCAAAATATCTGGCCAGACAAAGGGTGAGAGGCTGCAATATGTTCCCAGTGTCAAGAGACCTATGCAGGACAAGAGAAGGCTTTGTCCTTAATTTCCCATGTATTTATTGATAGTGTGACAAAGTTCCTCCTCTACCTTGGTGGGTCCTGTGCTTATTGGCAGATTTGCTCACCTCAGTGATCTTCCCCTCTGGTGGAACCCACAGTCTGGGTCAACTCCTCCTGTGTCTGATCAGGAGTTGGGAGGTTTGGGGGGAACCCAGGCCCACCCTCTACTCCGGGTTCCAGCTCAGGGCCCTGTGGATTGCAGCTGTCTATAGTGCCTCCTGTAACAGCTGCATGATAGCTACAACTCCCTGGGCTATTTCTCCATGGCCTCCTCCAAACACCTTCTTTATCCTCACCACAGGACCTTCCTCCTGGTGTCTCATAATACTTGTACTCCTCACTCCTCCAGCAGCACACCCTCTCAGCTCCTTGCGCCTCTTGCTCCCAGCTCCTCACACGCACACCTCACTGACTAACTGGGAGGCTTTTAACTAGTTCCAGCCAGCCCTTGATTGGCTTCAGGTGTCCCAATCAATGTAGCTATCTCCACTGCCTTCTAGAAAGATCTTAATTGGCCCCAGGTGTCTTGATTAACCTGGAGCAACTGCCATTTGGTTACCATGGTACTAGGGATTTGTTTAGCCTAGGGCTAACATACCAGTTCCTCACTACTTTACTGTAGCCATCTGGCCTTGCCCCATCACAATAGATATTAGGGAAAAAATAAAAATAATTTTTAAGGGAGTCATATTGCTTACAAACGCTTATTCTCAAAATGTTACAGTCACTGAAAGGAAACACATTTTTTGGTGATTTTTCAAACAGTTCTACTGTTCCTAACCCTCCCCCAAGGAACATAAGAACAGCCATACTGGGTCATACCAAAGGGTCATCTAGCCCAGTAGCCTGTATCCTGACAGTGGCCAGTGCCAGGTGCCCCAGAAGGAATGAACAGAACAGGTAATCATCAAGTGATCCATCTCCTGTCCCCCTTTCCCAGCTTCTGGCAAACAGAGGCTAGGGACACCGTCCCTGCCCATCCTGGCTAATAGCCATTGATGAACCTATCCTCCATGAACTTATCTAGCTCTTTTTTGAACCCTATTATAGTCTGGTCCTTCACAACATCCTCTGGCAAAGAGTTCCACAAGTCGACTGTGCGTTCTGTGAAGAAATCCTTCCTTCTGTTTGGTTTAAGCCTGCTGCCTATTAATTTCATTTGGCGACCCCTAATTCTTGGGTTATGATTAAATAACACTTCCTTATATACTTTTTCCACATCAGTCATGATTTTATAGACCTCAATCATATCTTCCCTTAAACATCTCTTTTCCAAGCTGAAAAGTCCCTGTCTTATTAATGGATGTTTCTAGTTGTTGGCTCTTTATGGACTCAGCAAATCAGACTTATCTGGCAGCTAGTTTCATTTGCGCAAGTAATGTTTACATTAAACTGCTGTACTTTGGTCAATTGAGACAAATTCTTCCTTTTTCTTCAAACCTTAGCCTTATATCTCTATGCCCAGCCATGCAACCTTCCAGCTAAATCTTCCAGTGCAAGCTGACAATTCTACTTTTGACTAATATAAGAGTGTGTAATTTACCTGAAAGCCAAGAATAAACAGGACATACTTGATCATGAATAGAGTCCTAGATGGTAGCAACACAGAGCAATTACACAGCTGCATGAGGAATCATCATGTGGATCTCACCAGATTTCCAGCTGGCTGAGAGTGGTACTATTTTCTGAGAACCTTTGAAATATTTCTACCAAAAGACCACCAATCCTGGCAAACTCTGCTCTTTCTTCAAACTACAATTTGGAAACCTGCTCAGGTCAGCTGCTACCCCTGGACCCTGTGCACATCCCATACATTCAAGCAACTGTATTCTGAACAAGATTTTCAACGATGGCTCCTGTGGCCCAATAGTCAGAAGTGCCACTGGGTAAACACTCCATGGGAGTTAGGAGGAACTCAATGTGGTCAGCACCTTTGAAAATTAGAACATTTACTTCCCTCTTCATGCTCACTATCTTCACCTTAACTAACCACTAAGCCTCATCTCTGTGGAGTTGTTGTGGGGATTCTCTCATATCTATGAGCACTGTACATGTGTCCCCACAATAATCCTTAACCTACTGCCCTGAAGTCAATACACCATTGACATCAGTGGGAGAAGGACCGGGGCCATAGTGGACACCTCTTTGCACATTGACTTTCTGTAGCACTCTGCTGTATATTGTTTCCCTTTCCACAGTTTTACTGCAGCTCATCTGCTAGAATCTCAACATGGATTAGGATTGTCAAATTTCCCCCAAAGCCACATCTCTGACACAACAGCAAATTCTAACAGCCTCCCACACTGGAATGGCATTGTCTGGAACCATCAGATAACATTATATAATGTTCCGGATGTATTGAACTTAGATAGTTAACAAATGTTGTAGCTCTTAATAAACATAAGAGATGCGGATAGGAAAAAATGAGGTAATGGTGAGAGGAAGGGGAGCATGAATAAATCAGGAGAAAATGCCTTCAGATCTCTTTGGTAGTGGAGAAGTGAGATTTTGTTCCAGAATTTTTTTTTAAGCCATTTCTTTAACCATGCCAATTAAAGACCAATATTTTGAGTGCATAGTATAACAAAAATGAAATGGTATATTTAAGTACTTTGTTAGTTTTCCTTCCCCCTGTCTCCACACTTGAACTTTATAGTTTTACTATTTCTGATGTTGAACATCAGAAAATGGCATCATTCAGCATATGGCTGCTTGGCCTTGTCTGCATTATTTGTTATAGACAGGAATTTTCTATGTAATTGTAAATCACTCCTATACACAAATGAGGTGAAGAGAAATCACAATCTTATCCTAGACTTACATCAGCTGTGATGTTGAGTGCACAATTATATTTCTTTTTTAGCTTCAACAGGCACAATCTAGGGAGACAGAAGGAATGGACTTGGACTCAAGGTATCTGGGTGCTATTCCCCATTCTGCCACTAGCTGACTTGCTCTAGACAAGTCACTTCCCTTCTCTGTGCTGCTGCTTAACATGGAAGCTCTTCACAGAAGGGACTGCCTCTTCTGTGTTTGTACAGTGCCTGGTACGAAGGGAGTCCTATCTCAGTTGAGGTCTCTATGCACTAATGAAAATCATGAATTTAGTTACCACAATTCAAGTCAACATATTCCAACATTCACCACACTATGGTATCTGAGAAAGAAGTTCTTTTTCATTCAGTGTATAGAAAAAAAAAAACACTTGGTGTCTCCGATCCCAGAGTGTGGGAGTTCTTGGTAAATGCTGGAGTTTAGCTATAACCCACATACCTGAATATGCCCTGCACTTTATATAATGCCTGATATTATGTAGGTATTTCATTTTCCAAGCAACAGCACAACATTGCCTTTGCTATTTGTCATACATTTGTTTCCTGTGTTGTACATCTTACTGAAGTCTCATCTGTATAGGCAGCTGACAAAACTATCTAGCTTATACAAAAGCTCAATGGAGTTTCAGCAATAAAGAAAAAGAGGGAAAAATCATAGAACATGATGTTAAAGGTCACTGCCACCATTGTGTGTGTGTGGGGCTGTCTCACTCCCACAGGCAGTTCAGATACCACAATATCAAAGCTCTAGCAGAGAACCCTCACATTACTGATACTTTCACTGCTGTTGCTATGACTAGTGTTGCTAGGGAAGTGTCCGGCCAAAAAAACACCTCCTAAAGGCACAGTATGTGAATTTGAGGAAAGCAGTGATATATTAATGCCACCCAGGGCAATATATTTTTCCTCTTCCTCCTCAACTGGATAGTTTAAAAAAAAAAGTAAAAAACAACCTCTAATAGGGCAATGAGAACTGAACGCCAACAAGTGACATTGCAGATTCTGAAGTGGCATAATAAGGAAGTACGTACCAGTATAAGTCCATTGCATATTTAGCTAAAATGTTCTCCTTGGTGGTGAAGCAGGTCAGATAGATAATCTGACAGCTATAGCAGACTGTGACTCTGGACAGGACTAAAAAATAACAACAGCTCCTTTTCTTCAGAAGTAAGGGAAGTGACAGTGGTTATAAACAGCACAAAGAAAGATTGAGACATGATTAATATTAGTCTCAGTCATAACAGCCCATTATATCATTCACATAATGTTTGTAAACTGCTTGATAGATGAAAAGCACTAACTAATTATAATGATCTCTACGTTTGGTTGGTAATAGCTATCTGCTGTACTAAACACAAAATGAAAGAGCTCTGGGGCAGATAGTCACAGTTGTGAAGTATAAAGGAGCTGAGTCCTATTTGCCTTAAAAATCACACAAATAATGGCATTGACTTCAATAAATCAGGAACAAGCAGGAACTGGTCAGCAGGAGGGTGGAGGATCTCTATGGAAATTCTACAGCACAATGCTTGTTCCCTTTGTTGTACTTTGTCTTGCAATACTACAGTGATCACCCTTAGATCTGCCATTTGCTTTTCATACTGAGATAACCTTGTCTTAGTTCTTGCACTATTTTGCATAATCCCAATTGCAAGTACAGGTACATTTGCAAATATTAAGGCAACTTTATCAATTTACCTCCGTCTATTTAATGATAGGTGGCAACTGAGTGTGAGAAATTCAGCTCTCCAGAGGATATGGAAAAAGAGAGAAAGATCTATTTAATGTACATAAAGCTACAATCCCAGAATCAAGACACTCTCAATGTGCTTACATATTGTATTTTTACCACATCCTGTGTGTTTTTTTGTCTGCTGTCTCAGGGAAAGGGACTTATTTCCACAGAGCTTACTTTCAAGCCAATTTATTTTCCACCAAAAAAATTCCCACCGTTGCTATCACCCTTGCACCTTCAATGGTGGGAGCTCCACTGTAGACAAGCTGCTGCCACCTGCCAACTTTTAACCCCCAGGTCTTCTCTATCTGCTCTGAGCACAATTAGATAAAATGGAATGCTTTGCAGCAACTCTGACCCCTCCCCATCTAGTGTCCCATCATCAGCCATAGCTCTAAGGTTTGCATTCAGACACCATGCCTCTATTAAAACATCACATGCAGATAAGATCAATTAGATTATAGCTGTATGGAAATTACATTGATTCATCTCAAACAGAGCTAGAAGTGCACACATAGTCAGGATGGAAACTTTAGTACAAAATTCTCTCATGAATTTGTTTACTGCAAAAGTTTATGCAACAAAACCAGAATTTATAAAAAAACATTAGGGCCTAAGCCAGAATTGCAATTTTTGAATACTTACAAAAAAGCAAGAAAAAAATTGAAACAATATTTCGCTGAAGTGGTTACAAATGTGAATGGACTTGGTTTATTAATTACTGTGTCTAGATTAGATACAGATTTTAACAGTCATCTAAAAACTTGTTGCGTGCTTTACTAAAAAGGTCCCCACACACCACTACCTGCTCCCTTTCATGGCTTCTGACTCTGACCCTCAGCTCTTGTTTCCTGGTTTCTGACTCCAGCTCAACCCACTAGGCCTGCATCTTCTGGCTGTGACATTAAATGATTTTCCTAAAATAATACTGAATTCTGAAGCAGAGCTGTGAATTGAGCCCTAATTGAGTCCTAAGTCCCATTCCATAGTTTTAATTACAAATCCAAACTATTTCTGAATTATTTTTTTAAACAAAACTCCTGTCTGAATTTTGGTTACATACATTATACACATGAAATAGTGTAATTTTATTTAAACCCCATTTATCTTAATTCAATAACCCTCTCATTTATATCAACAGGTTTCTAATTTAAGTAGCATGTAAGTTTTACCACCACCCTCCGTCTCTTCCCAGCACCAATTTTAAATTGAAATTGTGTTATGATGGAGAAAGATTGTTATATAATTGTTAATTTATTTTCTTGACTTAAAATATTTTATTCCTCCTGCTATGTGGTTCCTTTCTTTTGAGTTTAGTGGCTCATTTTACACAAAATTCATCACTCTTCAATTATTTCCATACAAGAAAGTGAGAAATTCTGTTGTCAGTTGCACTGGGGGTTCTGAAGCTTAATTAATATTTGTGAAGTATTTTGCACTTTAATGGAGCCTTCCATAGAAAGCTTTCAAAGTATTATTTTATTAATAACAGCCTCTCCCCTGGAAACTTCTATGTCGTCTCCAAAGGAGAAGGAAAAACTACAAACAAAGATAATGAGGGAAAAGGCCATCCAAATATTTTACAACCTTAAGCAAATGTTTCAGATGTGGGGCAATGCATCAGGTCGGATCATTTTATTTTCCTGGTTTTCCCATACTGATATTCTCTAAAACTGAGTTGGTTCACACATATGGCTTCTCTGCACAGTGAGGGAATGTGCTTAGTTAGGAGGATGGGCCGGGGAATGACTTTTAAAACACTTATATGCTGCACATTAATGGGTTTATGTAGACCCTGCCGGTGTGCACTAATGGTTCCCTAGTGCTCTTTAAACAATACTGCTTTAAAACCCATAGGGTGTAAAATGCTGAATAGCTTGTTCTGGCTTTTCTACACTATAAAAGACTGTGGGTTTTGATGTGGACAAAGCGGCAAAATGATGACAGACAAATGCATGGAATTAAGTAGCAGGCCACAACTTTTATGAAACCAACAGGGGGAGAGATGCTACCTGCTCATCACCCATACTCTCTTATACCAGAATTTAATTGGTTCCAGTGTGGGGGTTACTGAGCTCCTTATCATACAACCTGTAACTTGCACCAGAGTTATATGGAAAAGGAACCATGTAACCCATAACACAGGATAGGGTCTCCTCAGCTTACCCCCTAGGACTCAGCTCTCTCTGAGTCCTAGCACTTTCCCCCATGAGACAGTGCAGCAGGGCAGGGACCTCCACCCTTGAAGGCCACAAGGTCCAACCCTCTCTGGCACATGAGTCAAGGCCCAACACCAAGTTCCCACATCTTTTACCTCTGAGAAGCATTCATTTGATTCTCTTAACTGCTCTGGAATCCAGCTGCAAGTTGCAACAAACAACTCCACCTACTCAATTCATTGTGGCTTGAAGGTGCTGTGAGGAGGGCGAAAACCTCCTTGGTATACTGTCAATTGGCACATGGAAGAAATAATTCCTTCCTAACCCCCTAGACAGGCATTCAGCTAGACCCACAGCATCTGTCAGGCCAAGTTTCCATTCCAAGTTCAGGTGGGCTGCTGGAACAGAGCCAAAAGAGGCTCCAAATGATCCTTGCACTGAGTTAAATCCTTTCCCCCAGCTGGCCAGTGGGTGCCAGAGATTCTCAGGTGGAGGAGCTACCTATTGTACCTTGGTGAGTGTGTCCCCTTCTTGCTACTATAACTGTCCACCACTGGCCACATCAAGTTCCCCCACCCATAGATGTGGGTGTGTCAGGGTTCCCTCCCCACTTTGAACATTAGGGTACAGACATGGGGACCCACATGAAGACCCCCCTAAGCTTATTTCTACCAGCTTAGGTTAAAAAATCCCCAAGGCACAATTTCTCTCTGATACCTTGGATTAAGTAACACTGCCACCATCAAGTGATTTAAACAAACATTTAGGGAGTGCCACGTGGAGCCCTACCTTCCCCAAATATCCCCCCAAGCTCCTACACTCCCTTTCCTGGGGATGCTTGAAAATAATATCTTCACCAATTGGTACAGGTAAACACAGACCCAAACCCTTGGATCTTAAACCAATAAAAAAAATCAATCAGTTTCTTAAAAAAAATGTAATTAAAAAACAGTAAAAAAAAATTACCTCTGTAAAATCGGGCTGGTAAGTACTTTACAGAATAACAAAAAACTCAAAAACACAGAAAATCTCCCCTCTAGGCAAAACCTTAAAGTTACAAAACCAGGCATAAACCTCCCTCTTACACAAAGAAAAACACAAGACAAAATAAAAGTAAACTAATGCATTTCCTTGCTAAATACTTACTAACTCTATAGAAGTTGGATTGCTTGCTTCCTTGATCCGACTCTGGCAAGCACACAGAACAGACAAACAAAGCCTCCCCACTAGATTTGAAAGTATCTTGTCCCCTTATTCGTCTTTTTGGTCAGGTGCCAGCCAGGTTACTTGAGCTTCTTAACCCTTTACAGGTAAGAGGATTTTGTGCCTCTGGCCAGGAGGGACCCCATAGCACTGTATACCAGAAAGGTGGTCACCCTTCCCTTTATATTTATGACAGGGTGGGTGGCACTTATTCAAAGATGACACACAGAAAATGTCTCCTGCAGAACATTCAGGAAATAAAACAAAACCATAACTTATAGCTTTAAAGATAAGCTAGGAATTCTTCAATTTTATATGTTGAAAGTTTTTTTTTTATGGGAGTTAGCACTTAGATGTTATGCCTTGAGGAAGGGACCATCTTTTCATTGTGTGTACACAATGCCTAGCACAATGGATTACTCCCCCCGGTTGCATCCGACGAAGTGGGTATTCACCCATGAAAGCTCATGCTGCAAAACATCTGTTAGTCTATAAGGTGCCTCAGGATTCTTTGCTGCTTTTACAGATCCAGACTAACATGGCTACCCCTCTGATACTTCCCCCCGGTTGGAGCCTCTAGGCACTACTCAATACAAAAATATAAATAAGCACAAACACCATACTAGATTAGAACACAATATGGGTTTTTGGAAGAACTATTTTCAAACAATGCATTAGGCATATTTATGAAGCTTATGAAGTTGACAAGTTAAAACAGAAAGTAATCAATTTCTCACACTTATCAACTGAAATTTCCATCATCTTTCATGAATCTAAGCTAGCATTAGATAACACATATATAATTAGTATTAAATGGGCTGAAGATAAATACATTTTTCAAAGGAAAATAAAACCCACTGCATTTCCAGTTACTCAAAAAAATTGAAAAAAAAAGGAACTCTGTGAGGTGAAGCAATTCCTCCCCAAGAGAAAACGTGTTCTTCCACTGGTTTAATCAAAATGTCCTATCATTTCCCTAAAGAGCCTTCTCTTGCTTCTTCAGCTGAATTTCTACTCCTCTTCTATCCTTCTACACAATGTTGTCTTAGAAGATTGCAGCCATATCTATACTTTATCATCATTGAAATCCTAGTAAAGTAGGATTCTTGGACATTTGATGCATGTATGCATAATTAGAAAATGATTCAGCTGTGCATTCCTCAAGTGTCTTAAACTCACTGAAAGTTTAGACTCCTTTTTGAATATTCTTACTCACATGAGTAGCTTTTATTGATGTGAGAAGCCCCAGTTAATTAAACCAAACTAATCATATAATTGAGCATTTGCAGGATCAGGCACTTGGTTATCTACTAATTTGTATTTAAATTATGCTTCTTTTTTGCAAAGATATTAAAATCAGTACACTCCATTTAAGGATCCAGTGTGACCAGCACTGAAGCAAACAATAAATGTAGCAAATAGCTTTCATTTAAGTTGAGTAGAACCATTCTGACAAAATGCAAGATGACAGAAGCTCATTTAAGTTGTGACAGATGTGCTAGGATATTTATTCAAAATTATTATGTGCTGATGAATATCTGTCATATAAATATAAATTTACCAAAACCATTCATTTTCCCAATTACCAGTGGGAAATCATGTATAAACACAAAAAGTATAGTATGTAACAACTAACACCTTAGTTATTTTTCCTTTGCTCAATCATAAACCTATAACCGACATATTTTAGTGGGTATTAACATCTACGTTCAATGAAAACTGAAAGCATTCAAGATTTATGAACACGTAGTTCTCATGGGAGATAGTTTTGAACTATTGGAGGGGAATAGTTGGGAGAGGAGATTAAGAAGTGTAGAGCTGAACTGCTCATACCCTACATCACTATCTGAATAGACAGAAGTGACCAAAATGTTTTACCCTCTGACTGCTACTCGCTGGCTGATGTGAAATGGGATCTCAGCCCATCACCTTGTAGATAGATATACATATGACAAACACCATCTCTGGAACTGACACTCTAGACAAGTTTCATTCAAGAAGTCAAAAGACTGAATGGATGCAGAGAATTAATTACCTTCACAGATATGGGACCTTTCACAGAGTCTCTTGGGGATAGTAAATATGGTAGAGCACAGGCACTCTATTTCACAAGCGACTTTAGAGACATTGTGTAAATGGGTCCCTCCCTCCCTTTTTTAGTCTACCCATTAAAACATAATAGTACTGAAGTGTCACCTGTGACCATCTGGAACAGGATTGTTACAGCTTCTTTTATTCACAATTTTAATGCACTTGGGAAGGGAGCAAACACACAGTTAGGGATGTGCTTCAGTGTCTCTCTCTTCCATCTTCCCTCAAAAGAAAAAAAACCCACAAACAAAAGATGGTCCTACTGGAATGAGGGACAGTATTATACAAAGAGTAATCTCTAGAATGACTGATGGAAATCCTTACCCATTCAGATCAATTCTTCTGAATACTTCCAATGCAATTTTAGTTTCAGTGCTAGACTGAGGGCTCAATTCTACACTTTTTTTACACAAGAACGTGATCGTTTGGAATGATCGTTTAAATGCTAAAAATATACTGGTGCTAGAGGAAGAGGAACAGATCTGAGTAACCTCCATTCTCCCCTTCTAGAGGCCATCATTCCCTCCTTCCCCTCTACACAATTAATTTAAAAAAGCTGCCCATCCTGCAAGGTTAGGATCCAAGTGGGATTAATTGAAATAGAGGTGTCTTTACCCCAAATCATGCTTTTCTAAGCAAGCACCACCTGTTTTACTTGCAGTTTCTTATTGAGGTTTGATTTCCCCCCCACAACCTACTTTAAAATAACTCATACTCCAGCCCTCCCCTTCCATTCAGTGAAGGAAAGGGCTGTGAGAGGAGCACACTGCAGAACCAATCAGGGTATAATTAGTTTGCTTTGACTCCTGCACACTTGTGACCAGGGGAAGGAAAAAGCAGTGTAGGATGAGGCAAGTGCTGTAGGAATACTGGGAGGTGGAGGGATGTAATTTCTTAAAGTCCCAGAACCTGGGGTCATGTGATGAGATGCTGTCAGTTTCCATTAAAACAAGAGTGTTTAGCTCATGTTTGTAGAGAAGAGCTTGAGAATGTGGACCCAGAAAGCTCAAAAACACCCACAAGTACCCAAATGTGTGTGTGTGTGTGTATATATATATATAAAGCACTCATGGTTTTCTGCAGCCTGACTTAAGATTTTTGAGCACTGTAAAAATATGTTACAACTTAAGGGGGGATGTAGCAAAGATGTATTTATTTTTACCGGGCAGAAAGTCTGCCTCTCAGAGTCTGATCCTCTGTGACCTTCCTGCTGTCTGCCTCTAGTTCTGCAACTGTACAGCAATTCCTTCAGGACCCCACTAACTCGGCAAGGAGACACCTCCTTTGTATTATACCCAAATTAATATGTTCCTTTCATTATCTAGCCTTCCTGCACATCTGTTTTCCTACAGACAACAACACTGGCAACAAAATTGAGCATCCCCATACTGCAGAAGTAGTTTCTGGTTTCATTGTTCAGATTTTCTTGTTGCAGTCTAAAACAAGAGCACAGTGCACATTGAACCAGATGATTGAAGGGATGATTTTAGTTCAGGTGTACATGGAAGGCATTAAGTCATACAACACTTATAAAGGCAAGATTCAGGAAGTACCTGATGGCCAAAGACGACATAGAAGAACTACACCAGCATGTCATTTTTCTTGCAGTGGTAGTAAACAAGGAGGAATTTATCCTACTCATGGAACTCCTGGATCACCTGCCAGGTGTATACAGACTCGCAGAGAAAATTGCCAGCCAAAAAAGCACTGCGTCTCCTAGTGCTTCATGTTTTCTTTGAGGAAACAGAAACCAGGTGTTTCATTAGCAATAAGGAATACAAACAGAGGTGCCAGCATTAATGCAGTGGCACTACTATTTGTCTTCTAGCTTCTTCCAAGAGGCAACTCCAGACTTTGGGAGCCCCAGGTCACTCCCCAAGCTAGGCCCCTCCTGACACTTGATCCTCTTTCTCCATTTTCACTCATCATACCACATCAGAGAGAGTCCCTGGTAGAATTAAAGAAAATTAGCATCCACTTGTAATTGGGAATGACTGATGGCATAAGCAACCGGGAATCCAGAGCCAGGATGTGTGCAGCAGGCATTTGAATGGCACCTGTGGTGATGATCTATCCAGTAGTTTATCCAAGATTGATTCAGGATTAGCTCACTGAACCAGTATGCAGTACCAGGAGACTTTGAATGTACTAAGTGTACATTCCATTCCTAACTTGAGAACTGGACCTAGACCACTAACCTGCCTCATCTTTGTTTTCTGTGTATGTGTGTTTAAGTAATATTGTGCTAAGCCTTCCAAGCATATATTGGGTGCAGTTTATTATTTTAGTAGTACAATAATTAGATGCACTTAGTTTTGTAGTATTTTATGTTTGTTATATTCTGAAGAAAGGGACTAAAAACTAAAAGTCAAAGGCAGATTGTTAACACATCACTGAATAGATTTTGGTGCTAAGTACAACTTGGCTCCATGAAAGGGAGATGTTACAGTATATGTGGGCTGTAGGAGGGTTATATATGGAAAACAAATGTCAAATCTCTATTTTTTCCCCCTGAACAAAAAAAGTCTTTAAAACTAAGAAAAAATGAGAGTAAATCTCTTAAAGATAGTTCACTTCCAATGGATAAATTATGTGAGCATACCAGTACATTGGTGTTTATTTTTAAATGGTTAGGATTTCATAAATAAGATTAGAAAAATCTACACTTTGTTACTCTATGAAAAGGCAATTGTTACACTTTCAAACACTGTAGTTAACATTTCTTTTCCCAGCACTACTTATAGATATGGTAACCATATGTTTCATATTCACTCGTCAGGTTTTTGATCACTTGCATAGATGTGTTAAAACACTAAACAGCTCTAACATTTTTAATTTACAAGTTTAGAGTCCAGTCTTACAGTTCATATGCAGGTAAATGCTCATTAACTCCAATTTTGATCTGCACTGACCAGGGGAAATAGTTTAATAAGAGTACATTCTAGGTTAAAAAGCTCTTTATGGAATTTCGAAACATATTTTAGCAAATTTAATTAAAATGGCTGCAGAATCAGACCTTTGGCATCTTTATTAGATATAGATAATAAACAATAACCTATCCTGAAAGGCAGAGTGACCTATATAGTAGATCACTGGACTGGGTCTCTGGAGATCTGGTTCTATTTCCAGCTTTTCCACTGGCCTACTGCATGATTTGGGGCAAATCATATGGCCTCTGTACCTCAGTTTCCCACATCTGCAAAGTGGGGATGATTGTTAAGAGTGTGTGTGTGTGTGTGTGTGTGTGTGTGTGTGTGTGTACTCACATATTAATAGCTCTAATATAGCATTTTTCATCCGTAGATTTCAAAGCACTTTCCAAAAGACACAGATATCTTGTAGCTACTTAACCGAACTACTCTGAAACCAGCTACTTTGTCTCTTGTGCCAAATACTTGAAATGTCAAGAGAAAACCTTTGTTTCTTGTCCCATTGCTGCTTCAATTGCATTTCTGACCTGAGTCCTCCCCTATTAAGAATGATAAAAAAGGGGGTCCATCTATTGGCCTGTTTTCAGATGTGATAGCATCTGATATGCCCATGCTGTAGGAATGAGTCACTCAAAACAAGGGGATAAAGAAGCCTTTTAACATTGGGATAAGCCCTGTACCAGGAATATCTCAAGAGCCACCCTATCCGAAAAGGATACATCAGCACTAGTAGCCAGAAAACCAAAGATAGAACTATTTTTCTTAAAAACCAATAGCAAATCCCACTGACCCATGCTTCCCCCCCAATCTGAAACTTCAATATATATATAAATAATGCTTTGTCCCCACCCACACAGTTTCCTCCCTGCTCCCTCCCCCACCTGCTGATAAAAAAAATTACTGTTATTGAAGAGGAAAAGCATCCGAACATAAGTTATGGAGAGACGTGCTTCATGAAAAGAGATGATACAATGTTTGCGTGCTATAGAAGGTTGACAAAAAAAAGAAGTGATTATTCCACGGATAACTATTTTATTGGCGTCTCTGAGAACACATTTCTCTTATTGTTAATGTTCTAAAGTACCGCAGGTGCTTTCGGCTGCAGATGTTTCTCTCTAAAATGTAACAAGCCCCTAAAAATGTTTTTTATAAATAATGAGGTAAAGACCAAACATTAGAAAAAAAATGTGAAGTTGACTGTAGTGTGAAGAATCTCCACAAGAATCAACATACCCAATGTGTGGGCTAGATCACAGCTGACCTTGCACAGGGCACACAAGGGAAGGAGAGAATTCAAGGAGCTTTTTGTCATCTTTCCTCCCCTCCTCCCTACACTGTAGCAGGGCAAAACTTAGCACTGTGACTGTACCACCAATGAAAACATCCCTAAAAGGGCAGGATGTCTGGCCCCAGAAGGCACTGAGTTTCCCTCCCTGTGTCACTTCCTACCACTGCTTTTCTCTCTCAGCTTCTGCTCCAAGATAAGATGAAAAGAAACTGTCAGGGGCTGATAGTCTAATTCCCTCAGGGAGGCTTCTCTCTGTGCCTTTGACAGGAGCCTTCAGGGTATGTCTTTTCTCCTCCCCAGCCTTATCCCTTCTGTGCTGGGTTGCTCCCTTTTCATCCCTTTCTCACATGCTCTGAAGGGCTGGAGGGGCAGGGCTACCTGGGCCCAGAACTGTCTTTTACCCCCTTCTGGCCCCATGTGGGGTTAGTATATCCCATCGCATGCCCCATGGAGGAGGTACAACCTAAATTTTCCATTGAGGCACCAAGGATCTCTGGGAAGAACAATGCACTGTTGTGCAGATCCTAGGCCATTCCTGAGAAATGCCTTGCACTGTGCTACTCTCTGGGAAACCAGCTGACAGATGGATGGGTTTCCTTCAGTCCCTGATACCATTTGGTACTCTCTCTTCTTAAGTTCTCTTTCTGACTGCCATGGGCTACTCTTCCTCACAATCTGCTTTTACTCTTCAAAATGAGTAGACACTGCAGGGTGGAATTAATATTACTTCTTGCTAGGGACTTAAACCACACCTGGTCTCTAATCACTGAACATTTTAAAGATTACTATTACCTCATTCAGGATTGACAGTTAGGACCTCTGTATTCCTAGAGCTAAAACATTGTGCATTGAATACATATAAGAACTAAACTCACTATAACTGTAAAGACACCACTGACACAAGGTACATAGGTAATGCACAGTTACTACTATGTGAAAATTCCATGCTGGTATCTGACATTAAACATTGCAATATTAGTAAAAGCATAGTTTTTAGCAATTATTCAATTAAAAATCAAGTCAGGAAATGAAGATGGTCGCAATGACCGACCCTTGGCTATAGGATAAATCTAAAATCAACAGAATGTGAACCACATATTTATGGACATATTATTTCTATTCTTTGTTATATGCACAACACAGCTAAAGTAATTTTGCTGTAGAAACCACCTGCATTTCCTGGGTTTTTTTGTTTGTTTGTTTTTTTAAATATGATGTACTAACAGAGGTTTCCTGCCTATCTCCTTATACAATCTATAAAATTGCTGGGAGAGACTATATAGCAATAAGAAAATACTGATATTGACTAGTTTAGTTTTAGGGTAGCTTTGTTTCAATCAGATTTCAGATAAATTCTATAGGGGGGAAACATTCACCTCACTGCATGACAGATTAGAGGTTTCATGTTCTATATTGTTTGCAGGAGCTGTGAATCTTTACACTGTGAAATAAGCTGGAAACTCCACCTTCCATCTGCATAATTTTAGTTCCCAGAAAAGACTTGGACACACTACCATACTTTGAATAATGGTATCTTTATTTTCCCTCTGAAGTTAACTTAAAAACCTGGAGACCACATAGGAAAAGTTAAAAATGAGGCATAATTTTAACAATCTAAAATACATACGTTTTACACACAAGCCTTGTAAAAATGGTTATAGCAACTGCATTCAAAGGGGCATGAGAAAGTTCTTTTAAAAAAATATTTACCACAAAGATGCAGGTTGTATAGGATTTTGATACATTAAATCCAAAAACTACATTAAGTTTGGAATTCAAGAGTCAAGAAATTCATAAAAGCAGCAAAGACTAATACGGCTACCCCTCTGATACAAGAAATTCATAGTTAGATTTCCACTGTAACTTTAACCTTGCCTCCTTCAATCTATGAACAGTAAAGTCTGATTGCATGATTATAAAACAATTTGCAATACCATATTATGCTGTATTTGCCACATAACATAACGGAAAGGAAAGGCACTTTTATCTATATAGCTACTCCCATGAGTAAATATGTTGATTTGTGTTTAGCCTTTTTAAAAAATAAAATAAAATTGAGTTATCTGAGAAAAATCCTTAAAGCATCTTTATGCACAACGTTTGATTATATTCCCACCTGCACATGGACAAATCATAGTTTTATGAAACTTTCCAAAGAAACTTCACTTCTTAGTTGAGACCATGCATGAAAAAGACTGCAGTCCAAAAAGGAAATTGAGGAAGCTTTCAGAGACAGAAAATAAGACTTAATCCTGGTCGTTGTAGAGTCAGTAGCAAACGGAACTGACTTCACTGGTAGTAGGATTAGGCCCTTTGAATTAAAGGGCTTTTTTAGACCTTTCTTTTTTTTTTACTAAAAATCACTCCCACAAAAGGTATAACAGCTTAGAGCTACTGTATACAATGTACATGATGAAACTAGCCACCTTGATTTCAAAGACAATATTAACAATCAGTTTGTACTACTGGGTCTTCTCTGGACTCCCTATACCAATTTGGGAAGAACAATGTTGACCACACTAGCCACAGAGCGATTTGCCTTGTTATGTTGATAGAACTGCATATTGTTTCAGAGCCTGGTGCTATGCTTCCAGCTGCTCAACACAATTCTTCTCAAAATCATGGAGACCCACGCTTATGGCATAGTGTCATGCAATACAATCAATCACCAGTTACTCAAAGGCCATGTCAGAAGCATCCATTTTGAACAGATTTTGTTTCAGGATGTCTTTAGAGCATTTCATCTGCCCTCCACGCTTACTATTGCTGGAGCTCAATTCAAAATATACGCCTTGTTCTGATAAACAGGTCTCAAGCATACAAATTACATGGCCAGTCTATCTTACTGGGCACCAGATCAAATAAGCTTCAATGCTGACTGAGGAAGTTTTGTCAGGACATCAGCATTGGACTCTTAGTCTTGTCATGGGATGCCCAGCAATCGTCTTAAGTGTTGCAAATGGAAACCGTCAAGTTATCAATGGCATATTAAAAAGCAGGTCCATGTTCCGCACCCATAGAGGAGTGGTATGAGGACTTCAGACAAAAATCAAAGCTTATAATACTGTTGACAGATTCAACATTGCTTCCATATTTGGTGATGACACTGCTTTTGGTGATGACATAGTACTTTATAAACTGAATCTCATGACTTGGAAGCAATTAAAGTTTTTGGTATACTTTATTTAGATTATTCTGTATAATCACAGAAAAGAACTTTATGGACCAGAAAGATGAGCTCAAATGTGAGCACCTGATGGGTAAAACTATTGGAAAATATTAAACCAAATGTCAGTATGAACAAATAAATCTTTGTCTATCTGTAAAAGGCTAATGCAAAGAAATGAAGTCAGGGACATGTAGCTATACATGTTCTCTAGTATAGCTTGGGATGAATGTCCTCCATTTAAAAAAAAAAAGAAAAAAAAAAAGGATCGGTTACTTCCATAACAGACAGAGTCCTAATTATCTTTAAAACAAAACACAATCCTTCCCCTCATTGAACCCAAGTTATAAATTTGAGACATTGGGCAAACATTAAAATACAGTATAGTTAAAAACATTATGCAAACCAAATATTTAAAATAGATTTTAAAATTAAAAGTATCGTTAGCTAGGATTTTCTAGGGACAGAGAAATATAACTTCCATTATGGACCAGACCTATAGTTCACCTCAGCCAATATCCTATCAAACCAGGGACTAGCATCAGATGAAGATGAAAAAAACCAGTGATGGAAAATAGTGTAACAACATGTTTATGGAGTAAATTTCTTAACCAAAGAAGTGGTTGATTCTGTCCTGAGACATGGAGGGGGTTTACTATTTTTAATCTCTGATTATTCTTATTACTCAAATGTCTAATCTTTTTTATCACTTCTAAGTTTTTGGGAAGCTCAAACTAACATGTGGAACTCACTGCCATATTTTATGGCATATTTTATTGTGTAAAATAAAAAAAAAGTATTTTCTTTACCATTGCATTTCAATGTTATTGATTGAATCTTTGAATTGTTCTGGCCCGTGACTATTGCTCCTAGGCACTATGGTATTACATAAATTATATTATTTGTATGATTCCAGGATTGTCACTCTGAGCCCTAGGATGTCTGTAGAGTCAGTGTGAAGCTGTGGAAGCAGCTACTAACATGGATAATGGTCTTTAAACAAAAGAGCTATCACTGCTTCAGTCATCACTGGGTTTCGTGGTTCTTAGCCATGTGCACTTTTACAAATTACACCGATGTGGCAGCATGTGCATTCAGCTACTAGTAATTATGAGAAAAGGTAAATAAGAATCTAAAGTGGAATTCTTCAAAACATTCATTATTTTGTGCACTGCAGCTGCATCAGCTTTTTTTCATCCTATTCCTAAATTGATTCGCCTAATATTTTTAATTTCTTCTCATATGGAAATATTTCCATGTCCCTAATCATTTTTGTTGCTCTTCTCTGGACCGTTTTTCTACTTCTACTCCAGACTTCGAGATGGTGTAGCTGGTTCAGCCCTGAATTATGCCAGCTTCCCCCTAGAAAGGCTATCCAGAGTGGTTTTATAGTGGTGCTATATGAAGTGGTGCTTTATGAAGAATACCCTTTTGGTATCAATAACCTCTTGAACCTTGCCATTTAAACACTGGGTGAAATCCTGGCCCCTTTGCAGTTAATTGGAGTTTTGCCACTGACTACCCTACAGTCAGGATTTTAAGCCAGTATTTCTCTCCCCACTCGTTTTTTAAAAAGAGTATGTGCATTCATTCAGTGATTGTTATGATTTGGTTAAATATCTTTGTGAAGGGGTGGAGTCATCACTAGCACCTCCTTGCAGCCAAGAGTGGTGTAGCAGCCCTCTCCCCCATGAGGTACCTCCTGCTGAGGGTCACTCTGGGTCTGCAGTGCTCTGCCTGTTCCTGTGACTTGACCCTCCAGTCAGGTCACTTTAATGTCTCCACATTTCAGGGCTAGTCAACAAACAAAACCAAGTGAAATTAATAAAAATAAAACAAGTTTACAGGTAACAGAGGGGGAATGGTTCCCGCTCTAGGTGTGTCAGTATCTGGCCTTCCCTTTTTTCAAGAAGTGGCCACTGGGTAGCAGTCAGCTAGGGAGCTCTTGCCTTCGGTCATCCCTTTCTTCAGGACCTGAAGGTCTGCTCTTCTCTCTGGTTTGTCATCAATGGATCTGGGTCTCTTCCTCTTATGCTCCTCCCTCAAAACACTGACATTTCTCACAGATGTGACAGACTGAAGACACCTGTGCTATTAACTCTCGTATTGTCCAGTGTGGGGCTTCTATAACCAATCACAAACTTCCTTGCTGAGTTCAAAGATTTTAATTTCCTGACTTTTCCACTTTGAGGTCTTTTCAACTGGCTTCCTCATGATTACATTTAAATCACCCATTCTAAAGCTTTTAGTGTCACAGGACTCATTTTGGCACAATTCCTCTTTTGCAGCTGTTGACTAGCTGCATGGTAACTCTGTGCTACCAGTTCCCACTGCTACTAGCACAGAACTCCACACCTGCCTTGGGAACTATTCATAAAAGCAGCAGTCCTGCTGTTGCTCCTAGGACTACTCTTAATTCTCATTTTGCGTGTGTGTGTGTGTGTGTGTGTGTTTTCTAGCCTGCTAACTTCCCAACCCCAAGGCTTTCTCTGAGCTCTGTAAGAGGGAGTTAGAGGAGTTGCTACATGAAAGCCTCTCTATATACGTTAGCTATCACACATCAAGCTGTTTATATAGACAAGTGGTATAAAATTGTAAGGCAAACCACTTCTGGAAGACATTCTTCTTATATATGTAACCCCCAAGGAGATTACCTAGATTCCTGGGGCTCTGTCTGCCTACAGCTCGGAGGGAGGGAGGGAGGGGGGGGGAAGGGGAGCCAAGGCAAACTCAGAGTCTGCCCGGCAACCAACAGGGAGTGAGATGCCTCTGCCAGGGAGTTCCGGAAAGGGGAGAAGCCATTTTTTTGAGTCAGTCTGGAGCCAGCCAGGGCAAGGACTGTGTGGGGAGCTAGTAAGTCCCAGGCCTGCATGCAATGTTCCCCCTGAGAACTGGCCTCTAGGGACCTGAAAACAAGATCCCTCAGCAGGGTTTTTCCTTCTCCACTGGTGATTCCCAGTTTGTAGAGTTTTGCTAGGAAACTTCCCCAGTCAGGCTGAATTAGCCGTCCAGCTCCCTAGGTGAGACCAGTCACCACGTGGTCATCTCTGTTCTGCCTGCTGTGTGTGTGTCTGGACGCTGGGCTAGGAGACTATAGTTTGGATTTTAGTACAGATTTTAGTATACCTTAAGCCATACACCCCTTTTTGGTGAGGGGTGTATCCCTGAGACCAAAGCAGCCTGATTCCTGCCTGAAGAGGATCCCTGCCAGCAGAGATCAGCCCCTCTGCAGTGACAGGAGTCCAGAGTTATCTCTGAACCTGAGGATCATTCATGGAGTTTGTGAGTTTCCCATCTTTTAGTTAGTCAGGGAATTTGTTTTGGGGACTCTCTACTCCCTGAACTGTGTCCTCAAGCCAGGGAGTAAGGATTAGGGGGTTTTATAACCAGCTGCATATTAAACCTGTGGAGTAATTTATCACCTTCTCCCATTTGTGAGCCCTTTGGGTTGTACTGAACCCAGTCAGCCACACTACTAAATCACTGCAGAGAAGAATCTTGTGGTCAAGTTAAGTGCAGACACAAAATTATAGTATCAATTACATGCAGGAGTAAATTGTGCCCACAAAACATGAAAACCCATTAAAAAATCAGACTCTTAAAAATATCAGTTTCTGATCATCATTATTTGTATTGCAGTAGGGCCTTTGAGTTCCAGTCATAGACCAAGGCCCCCATTATACTAGGCACTGTGCAAACAGAATAAAAGCAAGAGTATCACCTTTTCTCCATCACGGTTTAATTCCACACCTCTGCTCCTATCTAGCTGGATTACTCTATCGTTCCCTCCCTTCATTTGATGTCTGCTTTTGGATATCATCACCAGTTTAAATGTAACATGGCCAAAATTGAATTCATTCTTTGTTGAGCCATATTTATGACTGTCAACACTACCACCACCACTATCCTTACCATCACTTAGGCTCATAATCTGTGTTTTGTCTTTGACTCTTCTCCTCCCCGTTTTTCCTTACATGCTGGCCTTATCCAAATCCTGTTGCTACTTCTTTCATAAGATTTTTAAGATCTATCCTTTTCTTTCTGTCCCTAAAAGCAAGTTCTTGTACAGGTCCTCCTCATTTCCCACCTTCACTATTGCAATACCATCCTCACTGGCTCTGAAAACCTCATTAATCCTCTTCAGGCCATATGCAGTGCTGCTGCCTAAATTATATTTCTTTCCCATCATTTTGACCATGTCTCTCCCCCCTTTGAATTCTTTCACTGACTTCCCCATATTCCTGCATCAAATGCAAGCTGTTTGTGCTTGTCTTCAAAGCCTGGCATGCCCACCCTTCCCATTGATCTGCCTTCTTGTTTCATTTCTTGTCAATCCCTTACCTCCTATACTCTGCAAACACCATCGTGTCTCCGTGTTTGTCAATTTGTGGTACAAGGCCTGATCCTTTGCATCTGGCAAGTCTGTAATTGGCTTGAGTGGTTCAGGATTGGAGTGATAAATATCTCTGTGCTTTCTTCCACAATGGCCTATGTTCATTGTGTGCCCTATCCACAATCATTCACCAAGTCCGTAACCCTAAAACATGGTCCAGTACCAGCCTAACCATGCCATTTATATGCTGCAGCCCTCCTACCACACACACATTGTAAGCTGTACCTTATTTTTATTTTAAGCTCCTCAAGACAGTAAATATGATTTACTGACTGCTAAGTGCCTAACCCATAAGATCACTACCAGAAACAAAACCTCTTGTTAGGGGTCTGATCCAAAACCCACTGAAGTCCATGGAAAGAGTCCCATTGATTTCTGTAGACTTTGAATCAAGCCCTAAATGCCTCTATATTATTCTGAATTGCATGTGATGAGGGCTGGTTTGTTTGGTTACTAATTTGCATAGTATAGACAGCTTGCCCTATGTATCTGCACAGGGGAATAAAATACTGTAGGATGGATGCCTTACTTGCAAATGTGGACTGCCTTCTTTGTGGGTTACAGCAGAGCAGGAAAAGGAGCCCCTGCCTCTCCCACCCTCGCACAGGAGAGTGTGGACTGGGAGTGAGCAGAACTTTGATTCTACCCATCCTCAACGCACCAGCTCTGAGCCAGCCCGGGGAGGAAGGATCCCTGCTCCAAGTAAAGGGCTATCACGCATTCCCTCTGGAAAGTTGGGGACGACACCAGGAACAGAACTGAGAATTGTATTTTGATTCTGGTCTGCCACTAGAAGTGCCACTATGCATAGCCCTGTCTCAGAGTGTCAGTAACTCCACAATTGGGATTGTATTGAGAAAGATCTTGCATACCCTTCCAATAGGGCACCAAATGGATGTGACTGTTAAAACTCAGTGTTTCATTCTGCGTGCCCTTTTTACATTTTATGTCGCTGAATTTAACAATTTATTTTAACACATTTTTCAGCAAAAAAGGCTGTGTACATAGACTATAATTCTTTGGCTTTTCCCCTTTTTCTCATAAATAGCTGCAAAGAGAGAGAAATAATGTCTTTCTTTCTTAAAATAGCTTTTTTTTGTTTGTGTGTGTGCAACAGATGTTGTTTCCATAAATTAGTTTATAATTTCTTTCATAACTCAGTCAGAACAACCCTTCCATTTATAGTCAGGAAATAAACTTAGTGCTGCATATCATTCTTGTAATTATGTAACAAAACTGCACTTCAGTAGATGAAAACCTTGGCCATCAATCATTCAGTTTAGAGTATGGGCAACTTAATCTTCTGTCGCACCAGCTGTGCACGGCTCAGCCACATACACAAAGGATTTGTTAGATTTCCACAGTATGAAGTGTAAATGATTAGGGTCATAGATAATAAATAGGGAGACAGAAAGCAAGCTAGTTAAAGAGAGTGGAACTGTAGTACATGCAGTAATTGTGAACACTGTACACAGCAAAAAAAAAATCATTTTGCAAATCTACAGCACCTACACATGTTTCTGTCAGCTGGGGAGGAAGTGTAAATAATGCATTACACATTACTCCTTCCCTTTCTTTTGATAGGGATTTTGGTGGTGGAAAATGGGAGATAATAGAATAAAACCGATCTCATTGCTCAAGTGGTCAGTTTGAAGAAGACTTAATTCTAGGCTTTGAAGTTCAATGTGACAATTGAGAGAGTAACAACATGAAAGAATTTTTTAAAAAGAGTAGGCAATATGACCAATTAATCTATTTCAGGATAGTGTTCATGTAATACTAGTCTAAGGCAGGGCCAGTCTTAAAACACTGAAAAAGAATTAACAGCAACGAGCTTTACTTTCTCAACAAGATTTACATTATATTTTTAGTATTCATAAAAGGTGTTGTTTTGACAGCCCTGAAAATGGAAGTCCCCAGTTTATTCACAGAACAGATGCAGCAGGCTTCATGACAGGGCAAGTTTCTTCCCACTGTCATGCTGATGTGCCTGGAGGAATGTGCATCTCTAAGGGTGAGTCAAGTGGCTTTTAAAAGAATTGACTAGTGAACTATGCTTCTTTTATGAAACAGGCTTACTGTATGACTGCAATAATCCATATGGAATCAATGCAGTGTGATGATATGCTCCATATACCTTCTGTAAAGAGAACGCCACAGGGCTGAATGCATCTGAAGTTTTCAGATGATAGATAGTTCCTCAAAAATGCCAAGTGTAATAGAGCTGGGTATGGAATGTTGGGATTTTGTTCCATGTAAAATTTTGACTTTTTGGAAAAACAAAACCAAAAACATTTTAGTCAAACTGAAATAGTTCAATTCAGAAGTGTCACCATGGTGCCTCACGGGAAGTGTTGTATGGCTATCTTCTGTCCCATTCTCCTCTACAGACCAGGCTCCCTGGTTTAACCTATGTCTTCCAGGCACATGAAAAAGAGCTTTGATGGAAATTTTTCAGCCGAGCCTAAAATATACATTAGGCAGGATCATCAGGGCTAGAGTTGGAGCTTAGCTCATGAGATTCTGTAAGAAAAGGTCATGTGATTTTAATGCTATTGAATCCAATTTCAATACCTAGGGCAAACTTAATCTGTTCCTAAATCCAGATCTGAATGCAGCTTCTTGAGTCCACCTCAAGGTAGTTGGATCAGCTGGTCAGTAGTACAATAAAAATCCCTTAGCAAAATCAAAAGAAACCAAATCCATTAAAAGCTATCAGAAAAGCATAGGAAGCTGTAGCAGGGTGGACCCTGCTCCTGCCCTGAAGGGGTTAAAAACAGCCCTGGGATAGGGCTGTGGCAGGAGAAAACAGCCTCTAGGCTGGGCTGATTGGGGGAAGTGGCTGCAGGTGAGGCCACGCCCCAAACTGAGCCACAGGCCTTATAAAAAGGCCAGGGAAGCCAGAAGCCAGATAGTCTCTCTCTGGCTATAGAGAAAGATGGGCCTGGCTGCTTAGGGCTTGAGAGTGGATACCTGAGTGAAGCAGGGCTGGGGAAGGCTGAGGACCCGGGGAGCTCCAGCCTAGAAAGCCCCAGGCTGCAGCCTAGCGAAGGGCCAACTGGTACTGGGGGTTGCAGAGGCAGCCCAGGGGTAGGCCAAGGCAGCAGGTCCAAACCCTCCTTGCCAGTGATGAGTAGGCTGATACTGCAGTCTGCCCCAGAGTGTGAGGCTAGACAATGACTGGCAGTAGCCAAATACTGAGGCAAGCTGGGGATAGAGGGTGAGGGTTCCCTAAGGAGGGGAGACCCAGAGAGAAAGGGGTTACTGCTAGGGGGCAGCACCCCATATAAGAGGGCACCAGGGTCCAGGGAGGGACATGGGGGCCAATAGTAAACAGTTGGATCACTGGCCTGCAGAGGGCGCTCTGAACGCTGGACTGAGCTAATTCCTGGAGTGACCAGCAGGAGGCGCCGCGGGGGTGAGTCCGACCCGTTACAGAAGCATAAGTTAAATTCAATCATTTGAATGATAGAATGCCACATGCTCAAATGTCCTCATGAGATTTCTGAAATAAGAGGACATTTTGAGAACTGTTCTGCATGATTTCAGCCATATGTGAATAAGAAAACAGGTCCCTCTTTCTTTAGGTTTGGGCTGAAATTATCAACAGCAAAAATGGGTTGAGATCCAAACCCTCGAGCCTTCTGAAGCATTTGAACTTAAGTTCCCAACTTCGTATGTAATATTTAAAAGAATGCAACAGTTTCAATTAAATGAGTTAAACTGTGTTATCAAGACAAAAATAACAAAAAAAAAATTACTAAGAGAATGTATGCAGCCACCCTACAGTTTACCATGCAGTTTCACATGTTTTTACAGTATTTTATCTGTCATTCTCAAAGTTAATAATACAACCCTAAGCATTGTTTAACACAGCATATTTTGTACTACACAGAACAAGTCAATTGAACTATAGAATCCAGAGAATTCCATGACTGGAGAAATTCTTTCCTCCTCCTCCTCTTGCGCACAAAAAGGACTGTGCCTTTTCCTGGTAAATTGCTTCTTCTAAAACACTCTTCTGACTTACAAACGTTTGTAGCTAGGTCAGGGGTTGGCAACCGGTGGCTCGCGGCTCGCCAGGGTAAGCACCCTGGGGGGCCGGCCCGGTTTGTTTATCTGCCGCGTCGGCAAGTTCGGCCGATCGCGGCTCCCACTGGCCGCGGTTCGCGGTCCCAGGCCAATGCGGGAGGCAGGAAGCCGTGGCCAGAACATCCCTCGGCTCGCGCCGCTTCCTGCCTCCCGCATTGGCCTGGGACCGCGAACCGCGGCCAGTGGGAGCCGCGATCGGCCGAACTTGCCGACGCGGCAGATAAACAAAACGGGCCGGCCCGCCAGGGTGCTTACCCTGGCGAGCCGCGAGCCACCGGTTGCCAACCTCTGAGCTAGGTTATATGTCACAGGGCTTGGTTAAATGACCGCAACTATTAGAATGGGTCCATCCAAATAAACTTTCTCTCATGGGGTTCTGCTATGGAGGGAATGTGTACTTTTCTCTCAAACACAAGCTACCCATTGATGAGTGGAGACAACTTCCTCTCTTCATAAGAGGATGGAGTTGACAATCCAGCCTTTCAGGGGGCAAACGTGAAATTTCAGTTGTCATATTTTAACAAGGTGCAAACTGTATGCTGTAGCCGCAGGCAGAATTCTGGCTTCAGAGGCCCATATTTTTGTTCTTGGAAGTTTGTCTTCATTATCATGGCATTGAATGGTAAGAGCTGAATGCTTGAAAAACTTGACAAACACTTAGGCTCTTAAATCCTTTTGTGAAGCTAGCCCTATCTGCCACTTTAGATGTTGAAATCCCAGAATCAGGCCCCACTGTGATTCTCACAACTCCTGAAAAGCTCCTGCTGAATACTGTAGGTGCCTAAACTCGCTTGGCACCGAAATTTTTACAGTAGAAGTACTCCTCTGGTTCGTGCATCAGATTGAGGCTGAGGTGTCTGGGCACCTGGCATGGGGCTGCTGCATGCTCAGAAACAGATCAGTAATGAAAGAATCATTGGGCTAGAGAGAAAGAGGGAGGAAGCGTTGAAATGCGAGAATGACTGTGTTGCCTGTTAGAGCATTTATCTGAGAGATGGGAGACCCAGGATCCAGTCCCCCTGCTGCAATGACTAATTACTTAGCCAGAGTGGAACAATAATAATAATAATACTTAATAATCTTCAGCAGGAGTAACTGAGAGACCTCCCACCCCACATCAGACTATCCCATAGGCCAGTAGTTAGGGCAATCACCTGAGAGGTGACAGATCTCTGTTCAAAACCCTTCTTCTCTGCAGAAGGAGGGGGAGCTTGAACCAGGAGTCTCCCACACCCAGGTGAGTACCCTACTGAATGTGCTTAAAGTTATGAAGGAGGGTCTCCTCTCCCCCACCACACACACCTCTAGCTTCTTAGAAAAATGGTATAGGCTTCTAACTCCAGGAGACTGCCGCTGAGAACACCAAGCAGAGGGAGGCACCTCCCTGCAGCCCAGGTTTAGGCTCCAAATTCCCTCTCCCTGGCATCTTCTACTGCCCATCTGAGGTGAGAAGCTGCCTAATGTGCTGGCTTTTGTGAATCCCAGTCTAAGGTGCCAATGTCTCCTCATTCATTGTATAGGGTGTCTAGGCACGTACGTCAGACTTCATGATTCCCAATGATTTTAAAGGCGCATAAAATTCAGGCATGGAGACACTCAGCATCTCCTTTCCTAAGTTTCTTTGTGGATCTAGCACTTATCTGACAAACAATGTACCTCCACACTCTCTCACCTCCCTCCACCCCAAAAAAAGCTGACATACACTATTAAGCCAACCCTACTGACAGACATTAGTCTGCAGAGTTATGATTTCTGAATATCTTATATCTTTAGATATGATCATTTCTTCCATCTCTCCCCATGCAAGCCCTCCCCAATATTATCTTCAAATCATAGCTGCCTAGAAAATGTTAAAAGTTATTTTCTGCTTAGTATAAATTCTAGACCTGGGCTAACAACTCAATTCATATTCCACATTCAGCCCATTTTTCAGTTTGAATTATTCACAACCAGGTTTTCATGTTTACAAATGTGTTTATCACATATAAAAGAAAATCAGAATAGTGCATTACATGAAGTACTCATGCCTGCACTTCAAGTTACAATCCCCATATTACAAGATATGAACCCATAACTTCTTTTGGGCAAAACTTCCAACCAGTATATTTTGTATCAGATAGAAACAACAATTCATCTAAAATCTTCAAATTGAAGGAAGGAACTTCCACCACCCACTGCCCCCATCTCCCCCCCCCAAAAAAAAGAAACAATGTTTTCACACTGGAAGGATTTTCAAAATAATGCCATATGAGAAGACATACAAAATCAATCACTCATTCTCTATATGAAAGTTTTGACACTAGCAGTTGTTTATCTCAAGATAGGAAAATTAACTTCTGGCTGGTGTGACCACACTTCTCTCATGCTATGGGGGAAAAGGGCACTCGATGTAATCATCAGTCATTCTCATAGACACTAGTTTGCTAAATAAATTTCCCTTGTCTGAAGAGACAAAAGAGGGTTGATGCTGTTCTGACAGAAGAGCCTGATGAAAGAATCTGTATTCTCTCCCTAGTCCTCCCCTTCCCCCACACCAGAAAGGAATCCTTTTTCTAATCTAGCAACTAGAATTGAGGAACAGTACAATTATTTAAGGCAGGGGTCAGCAACCTTTCAGAAGTGGTGTGCCGAGTCTTCATTTATTCACTCTAATTTAAGGTTTCATGTTCCAGTGATACATTTTAACTTTTTTAGAAGGTCTCTTTCTCTAAGTCTATAATATACAACTAAACTATTGTTGTCTGTAAAGTAAATAAGGCTTTTAAAATGTTTAAGAAACTTCATTTAAAATTAAATTAAAATGCAGAGCCCTCCAGAATGGTGGCCAGGAGCTGGGCAGTGAGAGTGCCACTGAAAATCAGCTTGCATGTCACCTTCGGCACCGTGCCATAGGTTGCCTACCCGATTTAAGGCATATGAAACAGCAAGACATCTTCACACAGTAGATTCTTTATTATTTGTATTTCAGTAGCTTGTCCTCCGACCCCATACACACATCAAATCCAGACTGGGTTCCCAGTGCACCCGGGCAATGTACAAATGTAGACTAAACGTATACAAACGTATATTAAAGGTACCTCTACATGGTGGGGCAGTGCACTCTACAGAGGTATGATTTCTAAAGTTAATGGGCAGCAGGTTTAAAACAAAAGGAAGTTCTTCTTCACACAGCGCACAGTCAACCTGTGGAACTCCTTGCCTGAGGAGGTTGTGAAGGCTAGGACTATAACAGGGTTTAAAAGAAAACTGGATAAATTCATGGAGGTTAAGTCCATTAATAGCTATTAGCCAGGATGGGTAAGGAATGGTGTCCCTAGCCTCTGTCTGTCAGAAGGTGGGGAGGGATAGCAGGAGAGATCATTACCTGTTAGGTTCACTCCCTCCAGGGCACCTGGCATTTGCCACTGTCGGTAAACAGGATACTAGTCTAGATGGACCATTGGTCTGACCCAGTATGGCCATTCTTATGTTCTTAAAGTGCATTAATGTGTTGAGCATTAATGATCCAGGTAGACATTGCTGGTTCGCACTAAAGGCTCCCTAGTGCACTTTAATGTATTACCATTTCAAACAGCACTATGTTAAAGCTCACCAGCAGAGTCTGTATGGACCAATTAATGCACAACACATTAGTGCTTTTAGAAATCACACTCTCTTAGAGCGCATTGCCCCACCACATAGACAATCCCATGCCAATAAGCTTGTGTAACTCACCGGTAAATGTGAATTACAGGTCCCATTTGCACTAATCCACAGAGGATGTGAGTCTGTGACAGCCCTCCCTAGTGAGCCTTGGTTCTATAGTTTAAACAGTGCCATTTAGTTCTGGAGATCCCTAGTTCAATCCTAGTTGTGTCAACCCTAGTGGCAATCCAGTAAGAAAACCACAGCAATCCAAATCCCAGTGAGCCCCTACTTATGTAACCATCAATGTCAGAAGTTCCTACTGTCACCCTGCCTACCCATTAGTGACTGTCAGTTACAGACATCGCAATAGAAGTGGGCCTTGAGGAGAGATTTGGAGAATAGTATAGTGATTTTTACAAGTTATTTTAAGGAGGATATTCTAGATGAAATTAACTATTAGTAAATTGTTTGCACGAGGTCTATGTACTACTTGAGTTATTAAAAGTGTATTTAAGTGGTATTTCACCTCTGGACAGGCTTCATGCAGGCCCTCTACACAGGGGTATCCCCCCCTCTTTTTTTTATAAGGGGAAGCTTGGAAAGCATCATGCATGTGCTCCCAGGAGGAGCAGAGAACTGGGCAATGGAGACTGCCACCATTGGCAAAGAGGAGGTGGTGAGGATGACAAGACACGGTACAAGAGAGGATAAACAGGGAGAGGCTTGACTAGGAAGGGCCTTAAATGGCAAGGAAAGAAGCTTGTATTTCATGTGGTGGTAATTGAAAATCTGACAGAGGGAGTCAAGAATGGGGTGGCATGGCTAAGGAATGGGATTTGAGCAGCTATGGTTTGTATGCACCTGAACGGGCAAGAGAAGGTGTTAGGAAGGCCAGAAAGAAGGAGGTTGCAATAGTCAAGATGGGAAATAAGGGCCTGAGAGAGTTTTAACTATGTACACAAACAAATATATGTGTGTTTATCAGATAAATTCTCTACTGATGCTTTTGCTGAGAGTTTTTGCTCTTCCAAAGAACGGAGGGGTAGTGAACCACCTGCAATGCTGAGAACCTGCTGAGATTGAGGAACAAGATTCCAGATACAAAAGTGCCAGGTTGCTGACCCAGAGCAAGCAAGCCCTATCTAGAGTCCTCTCCACAGCAGTCTTCTGTATCATGGACGTGGGAGGAAGAGCAATGGGTAGTAACAGGAAGAGAGGTTGCTCCAACACAAGACAAGCTGCCAGATGCTTTCAGAGTTAGAGGGAGCAGGAAAAAGCAGAATTTCATAACAGGAATGGAACAGGCTTGTGCATTGCTAGGACCCTTCTCCTGCTTTTACTCCATTTGCTGAAACAGCCGTACCAAACTTCTTACTTGTGAGCTCCCTGCTTATGGCAGTGGTGTGGAACATGCTCCAATCACTCTAATACCTGTGCCAATCACATATGTAAACTGTAGAAGTGTCCTGGGTGAAGGGGGCATGTAGCTGTTAGTACAGGAAAGTAGCTGCCAGTGCGAGGGATATGCTTTGATTAAAAAAGAAATGGCAGATAAGCTGCAAACTATTCAGCTCTTCTTTGATCAGAGTTTTCCAGAATATGAAGCTCTCATTTATTAAAAAACACTCATTGGTCCAGATCGAACTTGGTGTAATTCTACTTCAATGGATGTACACCAGGGCTGAATTTGTCCTATTGTTTTATTGACTGTGAATGCTGTTAAAGATTACATGGACTTCTGTTATGGAAAGTCTAACATCTAGGATACTTGCAGTCTAATTTCAGAAGATCAGTTTACTGAATACAACATGCACACACTACATTTTGTGTAACATTAAAAAATATAAATACAGTATCATCTTGTTTTCACTCCAGGCTTTAAAGAACATAGAGGAAATGCTATTATGTTTTCTGCCTGTGATGGCAACATAATAAAAACAAATCCTTTTATGTGCCAGCAGTTGACTACTAAATGGTCTCTTGAAAACTAGAGTGTTATGAATAGCTGTGGCTATTTCAGCCCCTCTTTATGAAAGAATGTAATTTTCTTGATTAGACCACGAAAATAAATGAGAATACAACCCAAGGGAAGAAGGATGGGGCAGTGAAAGGGAAAGAAATCAAAGCTTCAGAACTCTGAATAAAAGTAATTTGTAAAACTTCTGAGATGGAAGTAAAGGAGTATTGTCTTATTCTCCTCTGCTATGCAACTAGATTACATGTTTAGTAGAAGACAGAAAGTGCCATACAGGAGTAGACCAGTGATCCATCTAATCCAGAATCTTATCACTGAAGGTAGCCAGAACGTCAGAACAAAATACAAAATCGCCATAGTGAGTGAACATATGATTAGTCTGTGACAGATATTGCAACTGTGTGCAATATTTTGGGGGACTATATTGTGTTCAGTGTATGAATGGTTTATGTATGCAACGCCAGGGAGGGAGGATTGCCACAGCTCCACCAGGAACTAAGAACACAGGGGAGAGGTGCGATTAAGGTGAATCACTCAAATTGCAACCTCCTAATCCCTGAGAGGTACCACCCCTGTACCACCCACTGGGGAGGTCTACATATACGGGTTCAAACTATAGTTTGAACTTCTTTCTGACTCAAAGGGAGATGTGTAAACTTAAAACACCTGAGTCAGAAAGAAGTGGGACAAGTGTCCCTGCCCAGAGACAGGTGACAGCTGGAGACTGGACTAGATACTCCAGGAGTGGACTCTGGGGAGGAAGGTACAGATACAGTTCCCTGAAACTGATATATCTGGCCCTAGGCAAAGTTATTTTCCTAATTCTTGCCACTTATATGTTGATTTATACCGTGGAGCATGAAAGTTTATATACCTTCTAAAATTGTTTGCTTTATCTAATGTATCTGTGAATGTTCTCATCCTCCATATAACACAAGAATAAGAAGGTAAATAAAGGTACTTCTTGTGTATACACAAATACACACACACACGCAACATTGCTTGGGTGTAATTCATAAAGTCATGTGTGTAAAAGGCCAAAATTGCCCGAGAACTTAAAAACTGGATGTGGTAACAGATTGCAATTCCCAATGATGTTTTAGCTTGGTGATATTCCAAACAAAAAGAGCTCTCAGCCATGCTTGTAATTGTTTCTATTGCATCACACTGACTCAACAGACAGTCTAGGCTTCAGAGTGATGTTTCTGATGATTGTGTGCGTACTGATTGTGGTGTAGTGTTTTTTTGTTTTAGTCAAAATTTTCCACCGGAAAAAAGCCATTTTCAGACCAATCTCATCTTTTTTTTAATTTACTTTTTTGACTGGTACAGCATATTGAGCAAACATTTTCATTAAATTATCCACAGTGATACCTAGTTTTTTTTTCCTGTGTGATTACAGTCCCTTTAGAAATCAGCAATGAGTACGAGTAGTTGAAATTATTCTTCTCAGCATGCATTATCTTCCATTTGTCATAAAATTTCATTTCTCATTACACTGCATGTTTACCTACTTTTGGTAGGTCCCTCAGAAGTTCCATATGGTATTTTCTAGCCTTTAAAACCCTAACTAACTTGCCCACCTTGCTGCACGCCCCTTTTTACAGTAAATATATTAGTAAATATAATTAGATAGTAAATACTAGTGTTAGTATGGAGACTTGGAACACCCCACAATTAACATTTTTGCCTTGTAAAAAGTTAAACATTTATTCTTACTCTGTTTTCTATCTGAGTTTCCATATCTTTGAGTATTTTACCTTTCATCCAGTGACTGCTTAAGTTTCTTTAATGGCCTCGGTTGGGACTCTGTCAAATTTCAGTTCTTTGTTCATATAAAAGGTGGGTGACTCTCTATCAATATACATTTTATTTTTATTTTAAAAAATTATACATTTAGATTTAGGAAAAAAATATGTAAACCAGCACCTGTACAAGACAGAATAAAATTCCACCCAAGTTAAGTTCAGTTTGCATGTGAGTTTTATTCAGGCTCATCTCAACTGGCCAGAAATGCAATGGGGCATTGAGCATTTCATTGAATAAAAATAATGGAAAAGCCTGATTGTTTGGAGTTAATTTTACTTGAATCAAAACCTCTTTGCTCTATATTGCTCTACCAAAATTTTGATTAAATAAAATAGGTTGAATGCAAAATGTGTAAACTTTGAACAATAATAAAAGATCACCACAGAGACAAGTTTTTATCTGCCTGCTCAGTTTACACTGTACTTACATCCAATCGTACAGCATACATGATTAGCCTTAAAAGGTCTCTGTGGTGATTTTCTCTTTTAATGAGCAGGTTGGAATTCATTATACAATAATTGTATGGTGGTTTCGCAGATAAGCCTCTGTCTTTAGGGTGCATGGTACTGACAGACTGCAATTTTGTATTAAGAAAGAAAATCTGCACACTTTCTTCCCTGATAAATGAACCATAGATATTAATCTGAAACTTTACATGTGCGAGGAAAAAAACTGAGCAGTAGAAATGCAACTAATGGACAAGTAGGATAAGACCTGGGGTTGGCAACCTTTGAGAAGTGGTGTGCCAAGTCTTCATTTATTTACTGTAATGTAAGGTTTCACATGACAGTAATACATTTTACATTTACAGGGGTTGGTGGACGGAACCCCAGAGTGGCCCCGCTCACCCTCTGCCGGCCTGGGGTTCTGTTCATCCAGGCAGGCAGTGGGCTGAGTGAAGCCAGCAGCCGGGACCTGCTCGGAGGAAGTTGGTGCCTGTGCTTCCTGTCACAAAGCAAAGAGATTCTGGAGAGGGCTTCCAGGGACTTCAGCTCTGGGGCAAGCCCACCATAAAGAGGACTCCAGGACTGAGGACCCCAGGGCTTCCAGATTCCCCGGACAGCTGGCTCCCTGAGCTGCTTATAGCATCAGTGAAAATGACAAGAACATACATTTCAGTCAGCAACTGCTGGTACTGGGGAGTATATTTCATGTGTCAGTATTTCCAAAGCAACCATTGAGGGGCATTTCCGATTCATGAGAAATAATTAAAAAATAAAAAGTGTTTTCTTCTAAAGTAGAAGGAAATAAAGTTTTGAAATACTGAAACTCTTACCTCACCCCCAAGGCCTTGGCAGGTGGCAAATGAATTGTGCCCCAACATTTCAAATGCAGATCTAATCTTGCTGATTCATGCTCTTGTTACATGGGACAAACCATGAAAGCTGTACGGATGATCTGGCTAGTACGAAATGCAGCTGTCTACTTTCTGAGAGGAGTATCATAGAATCTCAGGGTTGGAAGGGACCTCAGGAGGTCATCTAGTCCAACCCCCTGCTCAAAGCAGGATCAAACCCAACTAAATCATCCCAGCCAGGGCTTTGTCAAGCCTGACCTTAAAAACCTCTAAGGAAGGAGATTCCACCACCTCCCTAGGTAACCCATTCCAGTTCTTCACCACCCTACTAGTGAAAAAGTTTTTCCTAATGTCCAACCTAAACCTCCCCCTCTGCAACTTGAGACCATTACTCCTTGTTCTGTCATCTTCTACCACTGAGAACAGTCTAGATCCATCCTCTTTGGAACCCCCTTTCAGGTAGTTGAAAGCAGCTATCAAATCCCCCCTCATTCTTCTCTTCTGCAGGCTAACCAATCCCAGTTCCCTCAGCCTCTCCTCATAAGTCATGTGCTCCAGCCCCCTAATCATTTTTGTTGCCCTCCACTGGACTCTCTCCAATTTATCCACATCCTTCTTGTAGTGTGGGGCCCAAAACTGGACACAGTACTCCAAATGAGGCCTCACCAGTGCTGAATAGAGGGGAATGATCACATCCCTCGATCTGCTGGAAATGCCCCTACTTATACAACCCAAAATGCCATTAGCCTTCCTGGCAACAAGGGCACACTCTTGACTCATATTCAGCTTTTTGTCCACCGTAACCTCTAGGTCCTTTTCTGCAGAACTGCTGCCCAGCCATTTGGTCCCTAGTCTGTAGCAGTGCATGGGATTCTTCCGTCCTAAGTGCAGGATTCTGCACTTGTCCTTGTTGAACCTCATCATATTTATTTTGGCCCAATCCTCTAATTTGTCTAGGTCCGTCTGTATCCTATCCCTACCCTCCAGAGTATCAACCACTCCTCCCAGTTTAGTGTCATCTGCAAACTTGCTAAGGGTGCAGTCCACACCATCCTCCAGATCGTTAATGAAGATATTGAACAAAACCGGCCCCAGCACCGACCCTTGGGGCACTCCACTTGATACCGGCTGCCAACTAGACATGGAACCATTGATCACTACCCGTTGAGCCCGACCATCTAGCCAGTTTTCTATCCACCTTACCGTCCATTCATCCAGCCCATACTTCTTTAACTTGCTGGCAAGAATACTGTGGGAGACTGTATCAAAAGCTTTGCTAAAGTCCAGTAATAGCACATCCACTGCTTTCCCCTCATCCACAGAGCCGGTTATCTCATCATAGAAGGCAATTAGGTTAGTCAGGCATGATTTGCCCTTGGTGAATCCATGCTGACTGTTCCTGATCACTTTCCCCTCCTTTAAGTGGTTCAGAATTGATTCCTTGAGGACCTTTTCCATGATTTTTCCAGGGACCGAGGTGAGACTGACTGGCCTGTAGTTCCCTGGCTCTTCTTTCTTCCCTTTTTTAAAGATGGGCACTACATTAGCTTTTTGCCAGTCATCCGGGACCTCCCCCGATCGCTATGATTTTTCAAAGATAATGGCCAATGGCTCTGCAATCTCATCGGCCAACTCCTTTGGCACCCTCGGATGCAGTGCATCCGGCCCCATGGACTTGTGCTCATCCAGCTTTTCTAAATAGTCCCGAACTACTTCTTTCTCCACAGAGAGCTGGTCACCTCCTCCCCATACCATGCTGCAGAGTGCAGCTGTCTGGGAGCTGACGTTGTCTGTGAAGACAGAGGCAAAAAAAGCATTGAGTACACTAGCTTTCTCCACATCCTCTGTCACTAGGTTCCCTCCCTCATTCAGCAAGGGGCCCACACTTTCCTTGACTTTCTTCTTGTTGCTAACATACCTGAAAAAGCCCTTCTTGTTACTCTTAACATCTCCGGCTAGCTGCAACTCCAAGTGTGATTTGGCCTTCCTAATTTCACTCCTGCATGCCTGAGCAATATTTTTATACTCCTCCCTGGTTATTTGTCCAATCTTCCACTTCTTGTAAGCTGTTTTTTTGTTTTTAAGACGAGCAAGGATTTCACTGTTAAGCCAAGCTGGTCGCCTGCCATATTTACTTTTCTTCCTACACATCGGGATGGTTTGTTCCTGCAACCTCAATAAGGATTCTTTAAAATACAGCCAGCTTTCCTCGACTCCTTTCCCCGTCATGTTATTCTCCCAGGGGACCTTGCCCATCAGTTCCCTGAGGGAGTCGAAGTCTACTTTTCTGAAGTCCAGGGTCTCTGTTCTACTGCTCTCCTTTCTTCCTTGTGTCAGGATCCTGAACTCGACCATCTCATGGTCACTGCCTCCCAGGTTCCCATCCACTATTGCTTCCTCTACTATTTCTTCCCTGTTTGTGAGAAGTAGGTCAAGAAGAGCTTTTCCCCTAGTTGGTTCCTCCAGCACTTGCACCAGGAAATTGTCCCCTACACTTTCCAGAAACTTCCTGGATTGTCTGTGCACTGCTGTATTGCTCTCCCAGCAGATATCAGGGTGATTAAAGTCACCCATGAGAACCAGGGCCTGTGATCTAGCAACTTCTGTTAGTTGCCGGAAGAAAGCCTCGTCCACCTCATCCCCCTGGTCTGGTGGTCTGTAGCAGACTCCCACCACAACATTACCCTTGTTGTTCATACTTCTAAATTTAATCCAGAGACTCTCAGTTTTTTCTGCAGTTTCATACTGGAGCTCTGAGCAGTCATACTGCTCTCTTACATACAACGCAACTCCCCCACCTTTTCTGCCCTGCCTATCCTTCCTGAACAGTTTATATCCATCCATGACAGTACTCCAATCATGTGAGTTATCCCACCAAGTCTCTGTTATTCCAATTACATCATAATTCCTTGACTGTGCCAGGACTTCTAGTTCTCCCTGCTTGTTCCCCAGGCTTCTTGCATTTGTGTATAGGCATGTAAGATAACTCCCTGATCGTCCTGCTGTCCCAGTATGGGGCTGGAGCCCTCCCCTCTTGCACTCACCTACTTGTGCTTTTTTCCGATATCCCACTTCCCCACTTACCTTGGTCTCCTTCCCCCGGTGAACCTAGTTTAAAGCCCTCCTCACTAGGTTAGCCAGCCTGCTTGCAAAGATGCTCTTCCCTCTCTTCGTGAGGTGGAGCCTGTCTCTACCTAGCAATCCTTCTTCTTGGAAAACCATCCCGTGGTCAAAGAATCCAAACCCTTCTCTCCGACACCATCTGTGGAGAATGCATTTCACATCTCTGCTCTGCTCCCTACTCTGGTTGCCAATCAACTCCAAGTAAAATTCAAGGTGATAGTTTCTATATGCAATGCTTACATGGCCTAGGCCCAAGTTACATTACAGTCAGAGTTCCTCTTACCTTCTATATAACCTATACTCATTTGTAACTTACTGCTTCCAAGAATGAAGTTCACAGAGACACTTTCGACAGCGAGTCAACACCACTGGAATTTGCTCTCACTGGAAACACAATGAAGCATAAATCTGGCCATGTTCAAAAAGCTGTATGACACCTCTTTGCTCAGGCTTGTAATTGACTCTGAGCTATGAAACCATGGGCTGCTGTCCAACAGGCCAGAGCTTTCTCGTCTTTCTAAGTTATGTGTTACAGGGGAGCACATTGTGTTGGCTCTTCTTATTTGGAATTAATGACTTAATTTAAACCACACAATGTTCCCAGATGTCACAGTTATGGGTCACTTATAAATGTACATAATAATAATAAAAAACAATAGCTTCCTATTAAAATTGCAGATTTAGTTGTGTGTTCTTCCCCATTAGAAAAGAAATGTAGAATAAGAGAGTCCAAAGAATTGTCCCTCTTTTTAACATGCACTACGTTCTGATCACAAATGTGACAGATATCAGTTCTTGGCCCAATTAGCAAGATCATGCACCCCTTTACTCAAGCACAACTTCTATTTTGTATAGGTTCTTATGCTCTCATCATGAATATCTGAGCGCTTTCCAGTAGTTCATTAAAGAAAGTAAATAACATCTGTCACACATTATCTCTCTCTCCTCCTCTCTGTTGAATAATTATGTACAATGTAGCTTTTTGGAGCGTTTTGTTGTTGTTATTGAATGTACATGTTGCTATGTGTTTATATCAGAGAGGGCAAAATCAGAGAAGTACACCTGATACGTGGAGTAGAAGGAGGTGATCTGTAGAGTCAGTCATGGTCTTCATCCTGGAACTTTAGGCAACCGTTTAGATATACTGGGCCCAGGCCACCGAGACTTTGAAGATAAGGGCAGAGATCTTGAACTTGACTCAATAGTGTATGGAAAGCCAGTGTAGAGACCAAAGGGCAGGTCTGATATGATGATGGTATTCCATGTTGCGGAGGAGATGCGCCGCAGCATTTTGTACTGGTCAGAGTTTCCTAAGGGATGGTGGTTTCATGCCAAGAGATGCAGTATTGAATGTAGGCTAGATAGGATATGACAAAGTTGTGCAAAACTGAGGCCAGGTAATTATCCACCAGGATGAGCTAGAGACTCCTAGCCAACTGCATATGATAGAAAGTGTTATTCACAGATGCTATTATGAGAGATCTTAGTGTCAGCAAGGAATCCAGGAGGTCATCTAAACCATGCACTGAGTTAACCAGCTGTGGGTGGACACCTTCAACCAAAGGAGACTGCACCATGGCTGCAAACTCTTCAAAAATGTGGATTCCATTTATGTCAGTGGAAGTTTTGCCTGAGTAAAAAAGGAGTGGATGCTGAGGGCACAAATCAGAAAAAAAAAATCACAAGTAAAAGATTCCAAGCATATAACCTAAAAGGTAAAAAAAAAAAATGAAAACAAAAACAAAAAAACCTACGGAGTAATTTTGCACCACTTTAAAAAAAATTCTAATAAAATATTTTAAAAGCTGATAGCTTCAAGATGTTACTCTGGCTTGTGGCAGACATAAATTGGTCTGTTTCAATCTCTTCAGGGGGAAAAGTTGATATAATAGTTGTGAAAGTTGTAGCTAGCCATATGACAGATTTCATTTACAAAATCAGTTTCATTTAATTTTCCCCACCTAAGAGCTAAAATTTCATTAACTAGTACAAAACCTGCGGGGGGTGGGGGGGAAAGGGGGAATTGGCAGCCAATTTCAAGTCAGACAACTGAAGATTCCTTGAGTGGTGTTTTTTTCCCCCAAATATTCTCTGTCAGAATGAAATTTGGGACTATATGACCAGTGTTTGTCCTGAGAAAGGCAGAGTCTGGTTTGCAAAAGGATGTTGTTGTTGCCTCCTCACCCTCAGTCCCCTCCATATTTTTTGAAATGATGCCAAATAATTCTATAAATGAGGGTGTTAACTAGCAGGTTTATCAGTTTATTTACTGTTTGAATTCAGTTTCTGTGGCTGTTGTTCCCATTAGTATCATCTACATTCCTTCAGACAGGGCCCAATTAAAAGCCCATTGAAGTCCATAAGAGGCTTTCAAGCCAGAGATTCATTGATTTTAAAGGCCAGAAGGGATCTAATCTGACCTCTTGTATAACAGAGGCCATAGAACCTCATCCAGTACTTCCTGCAGTAAGTGCAATAACTTGTGGTTAAACTGAGGTATCTTTTATAATTACATCCAATCTTAATTTAGGTATCAAGTGATGGAGAATTTGCCACGTCCCTATCTAAGCAGTTCTACTATTCAAAATTTACACCTTAATTTCACTTGGAGTTTGTTTAGTTTCAATTTCCAGCTTTTGGATCTTAACATCTTTGCCTGCTAGATTAAAAGAGCCTTCTTGTATCAGAAATCTTCTCCCTGTGTAGGTCATTATAGGCCATGACCAAGTCTGTTAAAAAGTAAATAGACTGAGTGTTGTCTTTCTGTAAAGCAGGTTTTCCAGACCTTGAATCATTCTTGTGGCTCTTCTCTGAACCCTCTCAAATTTTTCAACATCCTTTTTGAAGAGCAGGTAATAGAACTGGACCCAGTATTCCAGTAATGGTCTAACTAACACTGTAGATGTAGGTAATTATGATGGATTTGGAAATGCTCTGTAATGATTTATGAATACTGTATGTTGACCTGGTTATTTGGATATTTACCATATGAATATACTCGGTTAACTCAATAGAGGGTTGTCCAGGAAATATGGTTAGAGGGGAAAAGAAGGCTCAAGATAGCCACCTCTCAGAAGACATGTGAGAGCTGTTAAGAGACAGTGCCAGAATGATTAGCTTTGATAATTTTACCTCCTGTCCAGTCAACTTACAAAACTCTTTTTGACCAGGCTAGGGACAGCTCTCAAACACTGAACTCTAGCAGTGTTGAAAGAAGGATGGTTTTCAGGAGAGGCTGCAGTTGTTCAGGGGAACCCGAATGAGATATCTGGAGAAGCTAGGCTGGCTTAGGTCACCATCACAGGATGGTGGGGCTTTAGAGATGTGTGTAGACAGTTGGTTATTTGAAATCCCTCTCTAAAAGCTGTTTGGTCACTGTATTCACCAACGATCACAGACTCGTGAAGGGAAGAACCATAGGTTCCTAAACCAAATTGGACATGCTCGATAAGTTTAGTCAATACACAGGGTGCTACAGCGCAGGGCCTGTTCTAAGCGTGGGAAAATGATTGAGCTCCGCCCTAGGAGAATAAAGTCATGAGGCCTGACATCTGAGGGACAGCACTCAGAATCCACAGAGGAGTAAGAGGTGCAGCTAGTCTTGCAACCGTGACAGTAGTGCAATACAACTAGACTCAGTTGATGTTCGTAAGAGAAATAATGAAAATATGAAACCAAATATTTGCTTTACAATTTTTTTTATGAGCAGATCTACCATTTCTGCAAATAAGCAGTTTTTAATTACAATAGCAGCATGATTTCACCACAGCACAGTCGCAACTCTTCACACCTTTGCTCCAGGCAAAATATTCACAATTTTATGCTGGTAAAACAGGTTTGTTGGTTTTTTCATAGGTGGAAAATGTCACCTTTCCTTCGAGGGAAAGCACTGAAAAGTTTAAGTGGAAATGGCCAAATATTTTTCCAACAAAGTGGGATTAATGGTGGCATGAGTGTAGGTAAAGCTCTGGTGCAGACTGTTTTCCCCACCACAGCAGTTCAGCTTTGCTAACCAGTGTGAGAGAAGGCAGAGCATTCCAGCCTAATCTGTGCAGAAGGGTAGAGTAGCAGCGTCATAGAGGAACCCTTTCTCCCTTTCCCTCCATGCCCAATACCACTACATGTGCGAGTGCATTGCTGGGGTCATAATCTGGCCCTTTGCATTTTATCAAGGAGAGCTGAAAGCAGTTCACATTTCTAATTGTACCCCAATTATTCTTTAACTGGAAGTACACTTCATGAATGTAATTTAAACTGGTTTGATTAGCTTTGTCCCTCTGGCCACATTCAGCCTTTCCACTGTAGCCATAAAAAGAAATACACTGCATAAATATTGCTCTGGTTCCAGTCAAATTCTTTGTTGAAAGCCACCCAACCTGCCCTAAGACTCACTAATAGAAAATTATCCAACTACTCACCTTAAATAAGAGGGTAAAGGGGCAGGCCTACATTCCTACCATTTCTTTTTCCGGCTATATACTATGAACCTTAATAATTCTTCTTACATTCATTATAGATACATTCTTCCATGGGATATTTTAACCTTTTAGCAGAACACATCTCTTGCATTAATATGTTTCCATGCAGCAGCATTTTAGACATGCTAATATCATTTAAAAAAATTTAAAAAAAAGATTTTCCATTCTATTTTATAACCACACAATGGAAACTAATTTCATTTCCCCAGCTTCATGGACAGATTGAGTTTCTTTTGCTATCTACTTTCCTTCCACTTTCCTCCTTCAGTCTTTTCTTTTATGAAATCAGTCATCTAGTCAACAGATTTACACATTCATTAGGTTTGAATCTGTCATTCCTGCAGTTTTATGCTTATGTTTGTTCTTGAACACTTGGTAGATTTATAGCCATCTTGATTCCAGGTTGTCTGGAAAATCTTGGGGAAATATATTATAAAATCATGTTTTTCCATTTTTGCACCACGTTGCAAACATGTCTCTTTTTCATCTTCATATAGTACATTTTCTCTGTCCTCCTGAGCAGCTAAGATTTCAGATTCTGAAAAAACCTTGCTGTGTTGTGAAATACTGGGCATTGAAAAGAGATGAGGTAAAACGAGAAAATGTACCTACCATTCATCTCTCTTCCTTTTAATCTAAATTAATTCTCATTTAGTATCCCTTCAAGCACAGAATACACACACGGACACAAGAGTCACAGAAGACCAACTATGTTGTTGACTCTGAAAAGACAAACCCTCATTCCATCATCAAACCTTCAATCTCCTCTCTAAGGACTTGCAAAACTCCCAGGGACAGAAGAGTCCCACATTCTCTCTCCTCACATCTGCTCAAGATCTGTCCTGGTGAGCAGATACAGGTGAGCAACCGTTTTTATGTTCTCTCCACAGGTATTAATGCGGAGAGCGGACTAGATGATACATCTGAGGGAAGGGAGCAGAAGCAGACTCCACCGATTGGAAGACATCAGATGCTCTGTCCTAGGGATGGGAGTTCCATGACCACCTCTCCCAAGAAAAGGAGGTAGGTGGAGGTGGTCGGGGACTCCCTCCTCGGGGGACTGAGTCATCTATCTGCCTCCTCGACCGAGAAAACCGAGAAGCGTGCTGCTTGCCAGGAGCTAGGATTCACGATGTGACGGAGAGACTGCCAAGACTCATCAAGCCCTTGGATAGCTACCCCTTCCTGCTTCTCCATGTGGGCACCAATGATACTGCCAAGAATGACATTGAGCGGATCACTGCAGACTATGTGGCTCTGGGAAGAAGGATAAAGGAGTTTGAGGCACAAGTGGTGTACTCGTCAGTCCTCCCTGTGCAAGGAAAAGGCCCGGGTAGAGACTGTTGAATCCTGGAAGTCAATGAATGGCTACACAGGTGGTGTTGGAGAGAAGGCTTTGTATTCTTTGACCATGGGATGGTGTTCCAAGAAGGAGGAGTGCTAGGAAGAGACGGGCTCCACCTAATGAAGAGAGGGAAGAGCATCTTCACAAGCAGGCTGGCTAACCTAGTGAGAAGGGCTTTAAACTAGGTTCACCGGGGGAAGGAGACCAAAGCCCTGAGGTAAGCAGGGAAATGGGATACCAGGAGGAAGCATGAGCAGGAGAGCGCAACAAGGGAGGACTCCTGTCTCATACTGAGTAAGCGGGACGATCAGTAAGTTATCTTAAGTGCCAATACACAAATGCAAGAAGCCTGGGAAACAAGCAGGGAGAACTGGAAGTGCTGGCACAGCCAAGAAACTATGATGTGATTGGAATAACAGAGACTTGGTGGGATAACTCACATGACTGAAGTACTGTCATGGATGTATATAAACAGTTCAGAAAGGACAGGCAGGGCAGAGAAGGTGGGGGAATTGCACTGTAAGTAAGAGAGCAGTATGACTCCTCAGAGCTCCAGTATGAAACTGCAGAAGAACCTGAGTCTCTGGATTAAGTTTAGAAGTGTGAGCAACAAGGGTGATGTCATGGCGGGAGTCTGCTATAGACCACCAGACCAGGGGGATGAGTGGGACGAGGCTTTCTTCCGGCAACTAACAGAAGTTACTAGATCACAGGCCCTGGTTTTCATGGGAGATGTCAATCACCCTGATATCTGCTGGGAGAGCAATATAGTGATGCACAGACAATCCAGGAAGTTTTTGGAAAGTGTAGAGGACAATTTCCTGGTGCAAGTACTGGAGGAACCAACTAGGGGCAGAGCTCTTCTTGACCTGCTGCCCAGAAACTGTGAAGAATTAGTAGGGGAAGCAAAAGTGGATGGGAACCTAAGAGGCAGTGATCATGAGATGGTAGAGTTCAGGATCCTGACACAAGGAAGAAAGGAGAGCAGTAGAATTCAGACCCTGGACTTCAGAAATCAGTCTTTGACTCCCTCAGGAAACTGACGGGCAAGGTCCCCTGGGAGAATTACATGACGGGGAAAGGAATCCAGGAGAGCTGGCTGTATTTTAAAGAATCCTTATTGAGGTTGCAGGAACAAACCATCCTGATGTGTAGAAAGAATAGTAAATATGGCAGGCGACCAGCTTGGCTTACCAGTGAAATCCTTGCTGATCTTAAACACAAAAAAGAAGCTTACAAGAAGTGGAAGATTGGATAAATGACCAGGGAGGAGTATAAAAATTGCTCAGGTATGCAGGAGTGAAATCAAGAAGGCCAAATCACATTTGGAGTTGCAGCTAGCAAGAGATATTAAGAGTAACAAGAAGGGTTTCTTCAGGTACATTAGCAACAAGAAGAAAGTCAAGGAAAGTGTGGGCCCCTTACTGAATGAAGGAGGCAACCTAGTGACAGAAGATGCAGAAAAAGCTAATGTACTCAATGCTTTTTTTGCCTCTGTCTTCACGAACAAGGTCAGCTCCCAGACAGCTGCACTGCAGCCATGGCATGGGGAGGAGGTGACCAGCCCTCTGTGGAGAAAGAAGTGGTTCGGGACTATTTAGGAAATCTGGACGAGCACAAGTCCATGGGGCCAGATGCGCTGCATCCGAGGGTGCTAAAGGAGTTGGCCGATGAGATTGCAGAGCCATTGGCCATTATCTTTGAAAAATCATGGCGATCGGGGGAGGTCCCGGATGACAGGAAAAAAGCTAATGTAGTGTCTATCTTTAAAAAAGGGAAGAAAGAAGATCCAGGGAACTACAGGCCAGTCAGCCTCACCTCAGTCACTGGAAAAATAATGGAGCAGGACCTCAAGGAATCAATTCTGAAGCACTTAGAGGAGAGGAAAGTGATTAGCAACATTCAGCATGTTTTCACCAAGTGCAAGTCATGCCTGACTAACCTAATTGCTTTCTATGATGAGATAACTGGCTCTGTGGATGAGGGGAAAGCAGTGGATATGTTATTCCTTGACTGTAGCAAAGCTTTTGATACGGTCTCCCACCGTATACTTGCCAGCAAGTTACAGAAGTATGGGCTGGATGACTATAAGGTGGATAGAAAGCTGGCTAGATCATCGGGCTTAATGGGTAGTGATCAATGGCTCCATGTCTAGTTGGCAGCTGGTATCAAGCAGAGTGCCCCATGGGTCAGTCCTGGGGCTGGTTTTGTTCAATATTTTCATTAATGATCTGGAGCATGGTGTGGACTGCACTTTCAGCAAGTTTGCAGATGACATTAAACTGGGAGGAGTGGTAGATACGCTGGAGGGTAGGGATAGGATACAGAGGGACCTAGACATATTAGAGGATTGGGCCAAAAGAAATCTGATGAGGTACAACAAGGACTGTACTTAGGATGGAAGAATCCCATGCACTGCTACAGACTAGGGACCAAGTGGCTAGGCAGCAGTTCTGCAGAAAAGGACCTAGGGGTTAAGGTGGATGAGAAGCTGGATATGAGTCAACAGTGTGCCCTTGTTGACAAGAAGGCTAACAGCATTTTGGGCTGTATAAGCAGGGGCACTGCCAGTAGATTGAGGGACATGATCATTCCCCTCTGTTCAACATTGGTGAGGCCTCATCTGGAGTACTGTGTCCATATTTGGGCCCCACACTACAAGAAGGATGTGGAGAAATTGGAAAGAGTCCAGTGGAGGGCAACAAAAATGATTAGGGGGCTGGAGCACATGACTTATGAGGAGAGGCTGAGGGAACTGGGATTGTTTAGTCTGCAGAAGAGAAGAATGAGGGGGGATTTGATAGCTGCTTTCAACTACCTGAAAGGGGGTTCCAAAGAGGATGGATCTAGACTGTTCTCAGTGGTACCGGATGACAGAACAAGGATTAATGGTCTCAAGTTGCAGTGGGGGAGGTTTAGGTTGAATATTCAGAAAAAACTTTTTCACTAGTAGGGTGGTGAAGCCCTGAAATGGGTTACCTAGGGAGGTGGTGGAATCTCCTTCCTTAGAGGTTTTTAAGGCCCAGCTTGACAGAGCCCTGGCTGGGTTGATTTAGTTGGGGATTGATCCTGCTTTGAGCAGGAGGTTGGACTAGATGACCTCCTGAGGACCCTTCCAACCCTGTTATTCTATGATTCTATGATGATTCTATGGTCTTGTCTGGTCTGCTTTCTGCTTGAAACATTCAGCTCTGTGAGCTCAGACAGGAAATAGACTTACTCCCATCTTCATTTGGAAAAATGACAAGAGCAGGTCAAAAGTTTTTCAGTCAAACAGTTTTTAGTAAAAAAAAAAATGCAAATCATAATGTTATAATCAAAATGTTTTGTGGGGTAGTGTTTATTATGATGACATTTTGATTGTAATAAGTCAAAACTTTTCGTTTTGATAATGACTAAACATTTTGTTTTGATAGTGTCATTTTGAATTTTATGTTAAACTGTAATATATATATATAATATATTACAACCAGTATTTTAAGTTTGGAGAGCTGCTGAAGGTGGGTGGTGGTGTTAGCACTGGTGATTAGAAGTCTGATTTGAGCCCCTTCATCCCCAGTTACTGGTGGTTGATGGGTGAACAATCTTTGTGAACACAAAGCCTCTTTTCATCTCCCTGGATGACAGCTCCATTAACAATTTCATCTCAGGACACCCCATTTTGTACTTTGTTCCCTTTACATTTCCTCCCAGTTGAATGACTGACTATGAGACAGCCAGGTAAAGTATCCGTGTATTAGGGCTTCTGCTCAATGAATATGCTTGGTAAAACAACATACTGTAATTCCCATGAACCTGATTGTTCCATATGGCAACCCAGAGAACAGAACAGTGATATGATCAGGAAATGCCTGAACTGGCATTTCATGGTTGCTCTGAGGGAACGACCCATCTTGAACTCAAAATAAGCCACCAGGACTGCCTGACCATGAAAGCTCATAGGAGACCGTGAGCTATGGACTGCAATAGAAAAGATGAGGGTTCATAGGATTTATATAGGACAGAAAAGACTTACAATTTCTTTATTTTGAGAAACAATATAATGCCCTTCAACAGATGCTGAAGTGTTTAGCTGGGTCAGGGTCTTTACTATTATACAGTAGAAAAGTTAAGATGAACTAGAGCTGCTAAATTGAGGATCAGACCCAAACTTGACCGAGTTCAGGGATTTTCTGATCTAAGGATTTTAGGGGGCCTATTTCAGCTTGCAAATTCACAACAATGGGGGGGGGGGAGGTTCCCATATACTTTCAAGTTTCTTCATAAATGAAGATCTGCTTTATGATAACTGAAAACTACAAATTTCCACTACTTGCATCCGAAGAAGTGGGTATTCACCCACGAAAGCTCATGCTGCAAAACGTCTGTTAGTCTATAAGGTGCCACAGGATTCTTTGCTGCTGAAAACTACATATTGCCATAGTGATCAGAGAAAAAGTATCCAGAGTTCAAGTTAATTTGTAGACTGAATATGTAACATCTTAATTAACAAGCTCTGGTAAAATAAGGTTTATTCGTCTATTAAAGGAAGATGCTTAAACCCCCCTGCAGATTCTCAACTAAAATAACGTGGAGAAATTTTCACTTGTCACACATCTTTAAAATTTTAATCAAAGCATGTCAATGCTGGTGTAATGAGAGATTTCCCCCCATGGTGTAATTGTCAAAATGAAAGGTGCAGGAATATCAGATTTTAGGATGAACTGGAAACCACCTCATGTCTCATCAGTTGTACTTCACACTATTTTTCCCCCTTCAGTGCAAATACTTGTCTAACTGCTTTCTAAACTATGCATACCGATACTTCTATTCTTGATATGTTTACTCTATAATCTTTGAGTAAAGTTACTATGCATAGATCTTTCAACTTCCAGCCTTTTCTTTGCTTAAATTAGGGCTTCTCTCTTTAATGTGCCAAACCAGAAACCAAAGTCTGAACACTGAAAATCCAAACCCAGACTCAAACAAAACTCCAAAATTTGGGTGCTTAAGCATATTTCTAGCTCCTTAGGCCCATCTCTAACTCTTTATGAAGTTTAAGATTGTGAACTATATTCCACTCTCATTTACATTAAGTAACGAGTCCTTATCACTATGAAAAGTTGTGATGTGCTTTAGAATCTGATTTTGTTACATTGTGAGAGTGACAGAGTTAATGCATACAAAAGCTCTCTCACAGAGCTGGTTGAGCTCCTCCTGTTGGACACTCATCCTGATATGAGGGGGTCCAAATGCAGAATCCCACATGCCCTCAGCTTGCTGTATATAAGCAAAATGTAGGCACTATCCCTGGCTTTGGGCCTCTAGGCATGCACTCCAGGTACAGACCTCCTGTCTGACACCGCTGAAATTAGTGCCATCTTCCCCAAGCCTTCCCAGCGGTTTTTGCACATTCCCCAGAGTCCCAGCGACAGTGTGAGCCTTCTGGTTTACAATTTACCTCTTCAGAGGTATATAACAGTGAAAGCCAAAAGACACACAGAGACTTTGCACAGCATTATAAACCACTATTAACTCTTATGCTGTTAAGTAAAGAAATACACATATCAAGACAAAATTATAAAACACACCTAGAAGCATTTTCCTTCCTACAGGGTACGTCTACACTACGGGACTATTCCGAATTTGCATAAACCGGTTTTGTAAAACAGATTTTATAAAATCGAGTGCGCGCGGCCACACTAAACACATTAAATCGGTGGTGTGCGTCCACGGTTCGAGGCTAGTGTCGATTTCTGGAGCGTTGCACTGTGGGTAGCTATTCCGTAGCTATCCCATAGTTCCCGCAGCCTCCCCCGCCCCTTGGAACTTCCGGGTTGAGATCCCAGTGCCTGATGGGGCAAAAATTGCCGAGCTATGCCCTGACCCACCGCGGACACGGTGTTTGACCCTAGAAGCATTTGGATCTCTGTCTGGAGATTTAAAAAAAATGATTTTGAATTTCGTCTTCTGTAACGGAGCGCTGATAGAACAGATTTGCCTGCCCTTACAGCGATCACGTCCGCATGGTCCATGCGGGAGCTCTTTCTTTATTTTGATTTTTAACTGCATCGCCACACGTGCTGATCGGAGCTCCATGCTGGGCAAACAGGAAATATTCAAAAGTTCGCGGGGCTTTTCCTGTCTACCTGGCCACTGCATCCGAGTTCAGATTGCTGTCCAGAGTGGTCAGTGGTGCACTGTGGGATACCGCCCGGAGGCCAATACCGTCGATCAGCGGCCACACTAACCCTAATCCGATATGGTAATACCGATACTAGCGCTACTCCTCTCGTTAGGGAGGAGTACAGAAACCGGTTTAAAGAGCCATTAAAATCAATATAAGGTGCCTCCTAGTGTGGACGGTTGTGGCGTTAAATCGGTTTTACGCTCCTAAAACCGATTTAAACGCCTAGTGTAGACCAGGCTTCAGTTTCCACACCTCTCAGAAGAGTTCTTTGGGTATAGGTTAGAGTTCTCTAAGGAATCCAGGATTCTTTTTCTTCTCCATACCCATCTTTGCCTATTCTGGATGAGATCTCCAGTCTCTTCTTGCCTACCTTGCTCTAAAATGGCTGCTGACTTTCCCCTGGTAAACCAGTTCTCCTGGATAAACCCAGCCTTTTGTATTAGATGCATTGGAACAGAGGATGGGACAGATTTAATTAGCTTCGGTAGTTACCCCTCAGCCCCTACCACTTGGAATTCCAATCTAACATGCAGGGGAGCTGGAACAACCTGTATAGTGAGGGATGCTGAGAGCCATTGAACCAAGTGGTAAATACTGCATATAATGGAAACCATTTCAAGCCAGGGGATCCGACAGCACCCCTAGTTTCAGCACCTATGCACAGGGAAGAAAAAGGACAACAGATAAGGCAAACTAGCTGCAGCACGTCAGCAACTGGTGGATTCCACATCCACAGAGACAATCTCTGATACAACAATTTTATGATAAACTTCATATCATCATCCCGAATTCATAAGGTGTATAGATTCTCCAAACTGTCACAGGCTCCGCAAGCAACATCATGTGCTTCTGTCCTCTTGAAGAGTAAGCTCTCCTGGAAGGAAACATCCCACATCTGCTGTGTGCGTCACTCAGAACTATGACCCACACCATGAAATTTGTGGTCAGTGCAAAAGGGGGCAAAAAGTACGATGAAAGCAATAAAATGATGCAGAGGATGCTTGATCAACATCCGAATGACAGACTGCACATCACTATGCAAGGAGGCTACAGTGCTTTGGCATTTGCCTTGATGATGATGATGATCATCATTTCTTAAGAAATCATGTGTTACATTTATTGGTGACTAACAGCACCCAAGTCTTTGCACTGAAGAAGAATGAAGAATTCTTCCTGCTTTGCACAATTATCATCCAACTACATTGTTACTGTTCACAGAAATTTGTTTATTTGCAATATTCTGTTCCAATAACTCAGCTGAATTCCTAAATTGACTCACACATACTTCTTGTTGTCACTTTGTATGGATATTCATTTAAAGGAGTTTTACTGGTGTGAATGCTCAAGAAAGCAAAATTTTACAGCTGTATGCACAAATATTTGTGGAATCCAAATTTTAAATTTGTGCATGCAGGCATTTTGTGGAAGTGCTTGAGTGCACGTACAATTGGGTCAAAGAAACAATGTCAGGTGATTTATCTGACTAGCTAGTTACAACCAACCCCAAACTTTGAACAAGTAGCAGATACTTGCAGACAAAATTCTTACAAATTGCAATCAAACCACACTGCTTAAAAAAATTAGCAACAAATTTTTGAACAAATCCATTCAATTAAATAGTTATCTGCTAATATCTAACAGATAAAGCAGAAAAAACAGTTAAATTCATAACAATTTTTTTAAATACATTTTGCATTGAGCCCCATTTTTTGATGCATTGCCACTGATGTGCATGGAACAACACCTGCTTTTGTGCAGTCAATAGGATTAGTTATCAGTAATATCAGTATCATTATACATCCACAGGTGCTCCACCACCAGGGAAGAATTTACCTAGGGAATGGGAAAAAGAAACTTAAAAAAAAACAAAAAAAAACACACACGGTTTTTTTAAAGGCGAAATGGTAAAAAATAATTAATCCAAACTTTCAAACAGAAACAGCAGAGGTCTGTGCCCTCATTTTGCAGCTGTATTCCATTCTATAGAATAATACTTTCCAGATTCTCTTAGAGCACATTGAACAATGGACAGTAAAAATGCAGTGAACAAGGGTAAAATACGGCTTCAAAATCAGCACACACTTTCTGCCATGAGAACATCTCTATGCGGGTACCTTAAAGCATGACCTATTACAAAACACTTAAAAGAATTATGAGGTAATTTTAAAAAAGTTTTGAGACCAACATCACATTTCAAGAGAGAGCTGGTTTGTAGTTTAAGTGTTTGAATAAGCCCTCTATCTTATTACTCTTTGTATAGACTTGAAAGGCACTTGGAGGAAATTAATCTGTCTAAAATGAAAGCTAATGATCAGTATAAAATGCTTAATTAGTCTACATTAATACTACCAGTTGTAGCAGAACAAAAAGGTCTGAAAGAAAAAAGTATAACTTTTAAAAAGACATTGTCTACGCAATGAAGAGGACTAGGGAGGTGGCCATGCCTAATTCCCGGGCATTATGTTTAAATTATACCATAACCACTGCAGCTTTGCTCCCTTTTATGCATTGTACCTTTTATCCAAGAACAGAGTTTGTTCTGAAACCATATTCAAATACATACTTTGTATATTCATGAAAACCATTGATAGCTCCTGGAGTGAAAGGTGCACATTTCTTAGTAGGGGTGAAACATATGCAATATTTATATCACAAGCAAGACCAGTCCTTGGCACACCTTAAAGCAGGAGTTCTCAACCTCTCTAGACTACTGTACCCCTTTCACGACTCTGATTTTTCTTGAGTACCCCAAGTTTTACCTCACTTAAAAGCTACTTGGTTATAAAATCGTACATAAAAATACAAAAAAGTGTCATAACACTTTTACTGAAAAATTGCTTACTTTTTCATTTTCACCATATGATTAAAAATAAATAAATTGGAATATAAATATTGTACTTACATTTCAGTGGGATACCTGAGCCTGTTTTTTCACTTATGAGCCCTGTCTGAACCTGGAGCCCCATCACCCAGAGCTGAAGCATGGAATTTAGCTTTGTGCGGCCCCCTGCAGCATGGCACCTGGGGCAACTGCTCTGCTTGCCACCCCCAATGCCAACCCTACACTTGCAACCCCCCTAAATCCATCCCACAATCCCCCTGGGGTCTGCAACCCCCAAGCTGAGAAACACTGATCTAGATGACAGGTTTCAAAGTGGTAGCCATGTTAGTCTGTATCAGCAAAAACAATGAGGAGTCCTTGTGGCACCTTAGAGACTAACAAATTTATTTGGGCATAAGCTTTTATGGGCTAAAACCCACTTCATCAGATGCATGGAGTGAAAAATACAGTAAGCAGTATAAATGTTGCAGCACATGAAAAGATGGGAGTTGCCTTACCAAGTGCGGGGGTCAGTTTTAACAAGACAATTCAATTAAAGTGGGCTATTATCAACAGGAGGAAAAATCACTTTTGTAGTGGTAATCAGGATGGCCCATTTCAAACAGTTAACAAGAGGGTGTGAGTAACAGTAGGGGGAAATTAGCATGGGGAAATTAGTTTTTAGTTTTTGTAGTGTCCCATCCACTCCCAAATTTCCCCATTCTAATTCTCCACCCCCACCACCATATTATTTTCAACATATGAAAATAATCTACAAGTAATTAAAAAGTTGTTAAAAATAAATTGTTTTAGACAATTTAAAAAAGGAGATCAAAATATTTGTGAGAGATTTTCTTTGGATGCCAAACCTCCTGAACACAAGACTAATAACCAAATCCTGATATGTTCCTACCTATAAACTGAATTCACAGTTATAACCAACATAAATCTTATCCACATTACTTCTTATAGTAAATAAATCTCGTAAATTGCATAAAAAACCCTTGTTATAAGAAACTGAAGCTCTGATACTAGTGATACAGGATATCCCCAGAAATAATCCATACAGTGAGGTTATTTAGCATTAGTTCTTTCTGATTTTATCTACTAACTTCCTTTCAATAAACACCTGACTGCACACAGCAAGTTTTACATAAACTGTGCTTCTGAGTATGAAATGTCATCTGTCAGTTTGCTTTCAGTTGCTAACATCTCATCATGTACTCTGTACGTTAAATTATGTTCAGTCACGTTAGACAAGAGACCATCTCTCACTCAAATACTTGCACTTACTGGATAATTGAGAGCTGATCCACTAAATGAGCATTTCTAATTACACAGTCTCTAGGTGGTGGTAGTGGTGGTGGGAGGGGAGGGAGAGTTTGCTATCTCCACAGCTCTAATTTTCTGTATGTCATATTTTGTCCCTCATAAATTGAACTGATGAACAAATATTATAATTTTTTTCTTGCAAATTAATCTAGTTGGGGATGAAAATCCAGTTTGCCAGATAATAGCTAAAAATAGAAAATCATGCACCTACAAATTTGCCATTGTTTTATTTATAAGCAGAAATCGTCTTCCATTTTGAAAAAAAAGTGTATCTAGTGCTGGCCAAAAGGTGATAGACTGACAGACTTGATGACTGAAGTCCTTTATATGGAACAGACACATGAATACTCTGACACAGACAAATGCCCAACCAAAATGCACTAAAAAACCTTTGTGCCTCCCCAATTTAGAGGCCACCAGGCACCTGACCAGTTCCCTACTGTCATTTAGAGGAATTTTCTGTCTGCTCTCATCTGAATCAGCTGCCAATGCCCCCTGGGATTAGACAGATATATGGAAATCCAGACCACATCCCCTTCTCTCTCTCTCTGGCCATGTGCCCTATACCAACCATCTGGTAGGGGTACAGGAGAAATAATTCAGGGTACGTCTACACTACGGGATTATTCTGAATTTACATAAACCGGTTTAGCAAAACAGATTGTATAAAATCGAGTGTGCGCGGCCACACTAAACACATTAAATCGGTGGTGTGCGTCCACGGTCCGAGGCTAGCGTCGATTTCTGGATCGTTGCACTGTGGGTAGCTATTCCGTAGCTATCCCATAGTTCCCGCAGCCTCCCCCGCCCCTTGGAATTTCCGGGTTGAGATCCCAGTGCCTGATGAGGCAAAAATCATTGTCGCGGGTGATTCTGGGTAAATGTCGTCAGTCACTCCTTCCTCTGGGAAAGCAACGGCAGACAAGCATTTCGCGCCTTTTTTCCCTGGATTGCCCTGGCAGATGCCATAGCATGGCAATCATGGAGCCTGTTTTGCCTTTTGTTACTATCACCGTATGTGTACTAGATGCCGCTCACAGAGGCGATTCAGCAGCACTACACAGAAGAATGCTTTTGCTTTTGCATGACAGCAGAGATGGTTACTAGCCATACTGTACCATCTACCATACCATAAATTGGTAATAAGATGATCATGGTTACCAATCCTTTTGCACTGTACCTTTTGCTGCTGTCATAAGTGCCCCTGGCTGATCAGCCAGGGGTGCAAAAGTCAAAATTGGGAATGACTCCCTGAATCAATCCCTCCTTTTTGGTATCTAAAAATAGAATCAGTCCTGCCTAGAATATGGGCAAGTGTACTAGAGAACCACTGTATCATAGAACCAGAGAGCACAGCTGCTCTGTGTCAGATCCTGCAGAAATTATGAGCTGTATGCTATTCACAGGGGGTGCTCCTGCAACAACCCCACCTGTTGATTCCGTTCTTCCCCCAGCCTTCCTGGGCTACCATAGCATTGTACCCCGACTTGTGTGATGAAGTAATAAAGAATGCAGGAATAAGACACAGTGACTTGTTAGTGAGAAATGAGTGGAAGGCAGCCTCCAGCTGCTATGATAGTCCAGACAGGACAGTAAGGAGTGTGGAGGAGAGGAGCCCAGCATCCCTCTGCTAGTCCAGGGGCAATTGAATCTTTTCTTTACACATGAAGGGTGGGGGCTGATGGAGCTCAGCCCCCTGTTGCTATGATGATGATGGTTACCAGCCATACTGCACCATCTGCCAGGAAAAACTAGGACCAGGCACCCTTGATTGACCTAACTGATGCTAGTCAGCAGGGTTACCAGTCCTTTTGCACTGCCCCATGTGCCAATAGGCTGATGATGAGGACGGGTACCAGGCATATTGTACCATCAGCCACCCATGGCGGGGCGGGGAGCAAGGATGTTGGTGTTGAGTGCTGCAGCATCGCGTCTATCTGCAGCATTCAGTAAAGATAGGGTGACATGTTAAAGAGTCAAGAGAGGATTGTTTTCCCTTTCTCTTCTGGGGGTGGGTGGGGGGGGTGCGTAAATTGCCGAGCTATGCCCTGACCCACCGCGGACACTGTGTTTGACCCTACAAGCATTTGGAGCTCAGCCAAGAATGCAAATACTTTTCGGAGACTGCAGGAACTGTGGGATAGCTTGAGTCCTCCAGTCCATGAGCGTCCATTTGATTCTTTGGCTTTCCGTTACGCTTGTCACGCAGTAGTGCGCTGAGCCCCTGCTATGGCGTCTGTCTGGAGATTTTTTAAAAATGATTTTGAATTTTGTCTTCTGTAACGGCGCGCTGATAGAACAGATTTGCCTGCCCTTACAGCGATCACATCCGCATGGTCCATGCGGGAGCTCTTTCTTTACTTTGATTTTTAACTGCATCGCCACACGTGCTGATCGGAGCTCCACGCTGGGCAAACAGGAAATATTCAAAAGTTCGCGGGGCTTTTCCTGTCTACCTGGCCACTGCATCCGAGTTCAGATTGCTGTCCAGAGTGGTCAGTGGTGCACTGTGGGATATCGCCCGGAGGCCAATACCGTCGATCTGCAGCCACACTAACCCTAATCCGATATGGTAATACCGATATTAGCGCTACTCCTCTCGTTAGGGAGGAGTACAGAAACCGGTTTAAAGAGCCCTTTATACCGATATAAAGGGCCTCTCAGTGTGGACGGGTGTGGCGTTAAATCGGTTTTACGCTCCTAAAACCGGTTTAAACGCCTAGTGTAGACCAGGCCTCCGTGGTCAGAACTATCACTTGCAGGGCTGCTTTGGAGTGGCACATAAGCCACAGCACACTGAGAAATATCAGCAGTAAAGTCTTTGAGAAGGGTTTGTTAACCAATATTACTTCAATTTCTCAGATGTGTTTCTTTTGTTTTGATTGTTTTTCTGCTTTCATATTATCTTGCTGTAACATCACAGCATACCAGTATAGTAGCTTACATGGATCACACATATTGGAAGCATGTCGTTGATATTCTTGGTGTGCACTATGGACTAAAGTATGGATGATGGTAATATCTCCCTTTTCCTTCCATTCTGAAGGAAGAAAAGATTTCCAGTTGCGGAACCCTGATACTAATCCAGAATTCTTCTTTAGCTCAAAGGTGGCAAGTCACTATATCTCCTTTCCTCGGGCATTATCTGACTTCTAAAATTAATCCTCTTATTTGGCACACAATCATTTTTTGAATTAGTAAAAACCCTATCTGGACCCCCAAGATTTAATTTTGCATGTGTTTTCCTGGGGAAGCTATTTCATTTCATTGAGATAATGCATCACCGAATTATAAGCTCTGTGCAGCTGTCAGTCTTTGCCAAACATTCAGAAACATAAATGAACTCTGACAAGTCATTTATCTGGTAATTCAGTGTCAAAATATAATAATATTTTGCTGGGCTTTGTACATTATCAATTTCAGAGCAGAACTGGAATTAAAATGCAAACTAAAAGCACTTTTTGTGTATCAGAATAAAAATTACTATGGCTAGTGCCCTTCTTACTAATCCTTTAGGTTCACAGTTAGGTAAGAATAAAACTGAGTCGATGAAAACAAATGTTATGTTCATGAAAATAGATATGAAATCCTTGGGAAGGTACAAGAATCTATGGTTATTTAATGGGCTTTGCACCTGTGAAGACCACAAGTATCTCAAGTTTGCCAAGTTCTCTTAAATTCCTGATGAGCATTTATTCACATCAGAAAAAAGCATCACAGAAGAAAATACAATGCACAGCACAACACACAGACAGCTACTGCTTAACAAAGGCCAACCACTGAAACTGCTGCTCCACCCTGAGGGGTTCCTATTTTATCAGCCAAGGTCCCAATCCTGCAAGTTGTGCTAAGACTACAGTGAGGCTCCACAGTGGCATAGATTGCAGAAGGTGGTCCAGAGCACACCTTGAATTTTACTTTTTGTCTTCTATTAATTTATCTAGCCCAGGTTTCTTCAAGTCTTTTACTTATTTCTTAGCCTAATAAACCACACATTCTCCCCTAAGTTAATGCACATTTAAGAAACTTCCATGAGATTTGAGGCTCTTCAAAATTGACAAAGAACATTTATTTAAAATGACAACTGAAGAGTGAGGAATTAGTCTAGCAAATGACAAATCTTACTCATGAATCATACTCTTGCCTTGCTTTCTGTACAGTTTGTGGTAGAATAAATAGCATGGACACAGATTGGTAGAAGTTTTGGTAAATACATTTTTGAAACCAAAACCAAAAAAAAAAATACTGTGACAAAATTCCTCCAGAAGGTTAAATTCGTTCCAACCATGTCTTTTTATTAAAAACAATTAAATGCTCCTAATGTCCTCTCCATCCACTGCTGGGCTGGTCTATTAACTATTCCACTGCTTTGATGTGGTCAAGGCATAACCGTAATCATGACACTTAAGTCTGTTTTAGGTCCTTGTGACAATTTTGAATAGTTGTTCCATAGTATCATATGGCAATGATGTGGAAAAGAGACAGTAAGCTATCTAATCATTTCCTTGCCAGACCATATGTCCCACAGGTTGACTGTGCTTTGTGTGAAGTAGTACTTCCTTTTGTTTATTTTAAACCTGCTCCCTAAACGAATGCTGTTGTTTTTAGAACTAAACCAGAATTCTATGATTTTATGATTCAGAAATACTACCTTCTAGGACAGACTGGCTGTATGGTGTTTGATTCTTTCGTACAACTGTGTAAAGTATAAAGCTCAGCATTTCTCAGCCTAGAGGCAGGTGACATGGATGGATGTGGGATAACAGGCTAGTTCAGTGAAATCACAGGGAAGTGTGGTGGAGAAAATTGCAAGGCCACAGAGCCACATATTACAGTCATGTCACTTAGTCTGCCAGCAAAGACAAGTGTCTCTCTGAAGACCACCCATACTTTCCCTCTTCTGGATTACGCCTATTTGCTAAGTATCCCCCAAAGTGAGTCCAGCTCAGCCTGTGAAATAAAATTGTCCCCATGGCAGAAGATTACCCCTGGGGTGCCTTAAGGTTCCATACTAGGTGCTGTGTTTAATAATCTGGAAAGTGAGGGCATGTGTGTGGAGGGGTGAGTATTGAAGTAACGAAGTTTGCAGATGACAAAAAGGTCTTTAGGTTGGCCAGGAGCAGCAAGGATTGTGATGAATTTCAGAAAGACCTAAACAAGCTAAAACTATATAATGTCAAATGAAGTTCAATGTCAATGCAAAGTAATACATACATTGGAGGAGAGGGAAATGAACTACTTATATATCTTACAGGGTTATCAAATCAGGAAAGGACCTCGGTGTTGACGTGGGTAGTTCAAAAAGGACCTCTACTCAATGTGCAGTTACAGTCAAACAAAAAAGGGAAAATAAGCTGTTAGAATGCATAAGGAAGGGGTTGGTGAATATTAGAATAGGTTGTGGAATCTACATCATTGGAGATTTTTAAAACCAGTTTAGACAAACACCTGTCAGGGATGATCCAGTTAATACTTAGACCTGTCATGAGTGCAGGGGACTGGACTAGAGTACCTCATGAGGTCCATTCCAGTCGTATGATTATAACATCTTACATAAAAATCAATGGTTCTGCCTCATCTGGAAAGCTGTGTGCAGCACTGGGCACTCCATCTCAAAGAAGATACTGCAGAATTTGATGGGATTTGAAGAAGGGTGACCCTGGGCTGAGTACAAACCTTCCCATACATCCTGGATACATATCCAGGCAGTTAGCTCAATCCACCACTGATGCTACCCCTGGCTACACTTATTTCTAGCATGCTAGTTCAAGCCCAGCTCTGTAGTGCAGACATACCCTTTGTGTTAGTTTGTCTTAAAGGGAACAGGATCAGACTTCAACAATGGGAACTACTCACAACCACCTACAATAACTCTTTCCATTTTTGCCTCCACAAGAGCATTTAAAAACTGTCAATAAAGGAATTTTCCCGCATAAAAGTCCATGCAACTAAAGAAAATGGAAGAAGAGAAATTGTTAACATGAAAATTCAACTTAATTATTCCAGTTTCAACTTCTTTTACTTCTTTAGTCCTTTTGTGTGTTTAATAAAAGGTCCAAAAAATTGTTTGTTTGCTTTCTTTAAATGGCAGTTATTACAATGGAAGTAGTCAAAGATGGGTTTATGCATAAGCCCAAGCCCCAACTAATTATGTAATGCTGTAGCACTTAAACAAGGGTAACAGGTACCTTAAACCTGGTTGGAAGTCTAATACCCTTAAATCCAACTGCTCCCAGTGTGGCCTCTGATGTAGCTGGCTACAAAGAAAAGCAGCTCACATGTCTAGGTATATTCTTTGTTTTGCTTCTAAAGCACTCAATTCAACCTTGGGTGACACAAATCAATGTATTTTTCCTCCCTTCCACTTCCCTCCCTTCCACCCAGAAGCATGTACTCGTTCAGTGAGTGGGGCTGGGGTCGGAGGTACAACAAGGGGAGGGGGAGTTGAAGGGAGAGGGAGCAAGGGGGTCAAACCATCAGGATAAAAAAGGCTATAAGTAAAAGAACAAAGAAAGTAAGGAAGAAGATGGAGAGGGGGTTGAAAAGGAGAAACAAGAGAGAGTAGATTGACAGATAGAGAGGAGATGATGACACAGTTGTATCAGGATTTGATGCAGGGCACCATGGGGAAGGGCAGACAATCTAGCCAAATCTATTCCAAAGGGAGACCTCAAACAAAAAATAGTTTAGTGGCTCTGGAGTACATGCACTGTTTAATGGATGGAATGTCAGACACAGGTTATAAGCTTTAATTAAGCTACAGCAACATTAGACACTTCTCAGCACTTCTGACATTCCAACCACAGCTTCTTCGTCATTCTTCACTTGTTCCCATTAGTGCCCTAGGGGCCACATAATTTTGCTGCCTTTTTCCTGGTTTCTCAACACAGTTTACAACATCTCAAAACCCACCTGAGGGTCATCTCACACAATTTAAAAAGTCTCTCCAGTAGCAGACAGTAACACACACAGTACCAGCCAGTACATTGAAATCTTACTATTCTCAGGCATAATCCTCTGTATACTTGAATGGAATAGTTATCTTAGGACATCTCAAAAATAATCAAAACTTTATTGAGACTCATACTGGATCTGCACCAAAGTCAGCATACTAGTCTCACTAGGTCTGCTTTTGAACTTGAAGAGCAGAGGTAATTTAGACACACCGAATGTGGTGAGGAAAATCTTGGAACCCCAAGAGAGAAACTACATTTATCATGCACCTTTGACCACTTCTCCCATACTCTTATCTGCTAATACATCCCCACAGGGGCTAAATTCTATCATTGTTCCAAGCTTATAAATAACTTATAGATACATGCCAACAACAGCCTACCTCAAAAAAATGTTTGTTTCTCTAAAATGTGGAAAATCCCTCCAAAATTACAACTGCTAAATATGAGCAGTGCAAAGTTGCAGTTCTTTGACAGCTTTAAGGACTAATAATTTGCACAGCTTTTCTGTCAGAAATAGAGTATTTTATTTTATAGGAAGGCTATCAATTTTCCCGTTGTAAAGGGATACAGTACATTGGGACCAATCCTCTGAACTTTTTTTTTTCTTGTGGCAATACTCATGTAATAACTATGCACACAAGTAAAGATTTGAACGATCAGTGCTTCATTTCTAACTCTGGTAGATGGTGAGAAACTTAAACCTTAAAATTCTTCTTTCCCTCTGAGTTGTGTATATTTAGACCAATGGCAACAAAGGCACCTGAATTTACAGTACAGACCACTGAGCTTTCCACTATCCGATGGATATTTGGCACATATCCACAGAAATGACAGTGATATGGTGCTATGGGCATCCACTAGATATGCACATTGCACCGCAGCAGCAGCTTTGCTCAAGACTGTATCCCTTGATCTGAAGAGAGACTACTACCAGTTTAGTGGTGTGTTAAGGGTTAAAAGCAGACCAGTCAAATTGGGGAGAGAATAGAAGAGAACAACAAAGAATGAAAACTTCGGAGAACAAAACAGAAATGGTTAAGTGAACTGGACAAACAGAGGCTGATTTTAATCTCCCTTAAAGTCCAAAGCCATGGTAAGCAAGATCAGAATCAGAACTGTAGAAGTGGGACTACAGAAAACTGAGGGGAGATGTAGATAATTATCTACAGATAAGCAATTAAAGAGTAAAATCAAAGAAGACAGAACAAGAAATAATGTTTTTCAGTTGTAGAAGTGAAAATTTATGTTGATTAGTAAAACCTTTAGAACTGGCAAGAATGGTTACACAAAGGAGCAACCTGCCCTGTGAGGTTGTAGGTCTGCAGATTTGGAGATATTTAAAGCTAAACTTGACACTGATCCATCATGGCTAATTAAATGAATTCTGGTGTGGAGATAGACTATATTATCCAATACAAACCACCTTCATGCCCAAATGATTCTCCGATTCTAACTCCTGAAGTGTCACAAGTACAGAATATAATAATTTTGTGATACCTGAATAGATAACTTATGTCCCTCTCTACGTATTCAGACACTATACTGTAGAATATTAGCATATTCTATGTTTAACAGAAAGTCAATCTGAAATAAGAACAGAGTTTAAATTTTACTGTGAAAAATCTTTCTTCACTTCTTTGGTGCTGACGTAAAGGGGTTCAATACCATTTCTCTTGTGTATATCAGGCAAGTACAGTATAAAAGCAATCTATAATTTATGTAAAGTAAAATGGTAAAAGATACTGACAGTTCTAGTGTGTTCTTTGTAATATTCTTTTTGATTTCTCTTCCACTCTGAACTTTTCTCTCTCTCTCTCTCTCTCTCTCTCTCTCTCTCTCTCTCTCTCTCTCACACACACACACACACGCACACACTTTTCATTTACTACTCATACTTAGTCCTCACTACTCAACACAGGTATGACAGAAAATGTATCCAAAAGTTATCCTTAATGCTCTTTCTGTGGGATGATGAAGAAGAATATATGAAGAAAAAAAACCCCATTTACTTACTGTTCTTCAAAAACTGGCATTGCCATATATATACACATTGTGATACAGCATGGCCAGAAAGCAGCAGGAGAGGGTTAGAAGGGAGCCTTATTCCCTGTAGAGGGAAGAAAGTTTGCTATAGATTAATTAGAGCACCTGAAACCAGTCACCTGATTAAAAAAAAAAAACAACAACCCTGCTTCAATCAGACAGGGGATGGAGTTGAAGCAGAGTGGATTGGTGTTGGAGCAGAGGGCAGTTTGGAGAGAAACAGAGGAAAGTTTAGAGAAGTGCTGCAGTGGGCTAAGAAGACCAAGACCCTAGGTAAAGGGACACCTGGCTTGTGCAGAGGGAGGGTAGGAAGCCCCCACAAGCTGAAGAGCAGGAGAGGGAAGTAGCCCAGGGAAGGAACTGCTAGTTCAAGTGGTTTACCGCTATCCCTAGGGCCCTTGGGCTGGGACCCAGAGTAGAGGGCAAGCCTGGGTCCCTCCCTCTCCACTCAACTACCCCACTAGTGTCCTAAAGGAGGAAATATCCCAGTTCAGGGGCAAGAAATGGCACCCTGACCCCCCCCCACACACCTCCTCCCAAGAAAAGAAGGCGTGAGACCCATCATAGTAGTGCTGGCAAGTTGCCACAATATCTATGCGCGCACACACACACACACACACACACACAACTGTAACTTTGCTTTAATTCTCAAACCATGGTAATATTTTTCATTTCAGGCCTCAGGGGTACATTTCCAATTATAGTTATTCTCAAACCATGCTACTGCCTCTCTCCTTTTAAGTCTGAAGGGTACATTTTCAAAGCAGTAAGTAGGAGACATGCTCATAAATCCCATTATTTGTTATCCTGACTGATATACATACACAATGGTGATGCACATTATATACTAGGCCAACCAAAGAAAACTTGGGAGGTTGCATGCTACTGACCTGCAGCTGCCAGAAGGAATTGTTTTCATAGGAATATAAGGAAGCAGTAAATAGTATCTGCCCTTTCAGAATTTCTCTCAGGGACCATAACTTTGAAGCTGCCCCTTTGAACTCTGGGCTGTATTCAATTCACACATACACACAGACACAAAAAAAATGGGTAGGGGGAGGGAGGAAGGAGGCCACAAGAGAAATTACTTGAAAGGTTATGGATTGCCTGAGTGTAAGTGTCATGATGCAAAGCTAAGTGGACCTCTGCCCCCTTCCTGATCTCGGAGTGTACCCCTCATCCCAAGGTCTTAGGTTTCCTGCCATTACCTATCTCAGGGTATAATTTCATGGTTTCTCACTCCTAGACCAGGCCTTGAGCTGCAGTACATTGTGTCTCAACTGTGGTCACTTAGCAAGGCAGACTGAGTTCCCTCCAGTAGTCTGTGACCTGTGGTATACAGTGATCAGAGAGACTTCTTAAACCACAAGTACTCCCTGTATGCACTAGGAACAAAATATAAGAGAAGAAAAGGATTGAAAAACAAACAACCAGGCTACACACGTTTCTTGCGTAAAGGTTTACCAATCCATAATGGTAATCTAGATAGGCTTAACTTCTTCAGACACCCCAGGCCTGCCTCTCAGGCCTGGAGTTCACTTAAAAGTTAAGCTTACATAGCAATGGAGCTCAGGGATGTGAAAAAATCATATCCCTGAGTTCCATAGCTATGCCAACCTAACCTCTGAAGTAGATGCAGTTAGGTCAATGGAATCATTCTTCCATTGACCTAGCCAATGTTGCTCAGGAAAGTGGAATTCCTACAGCAATGGAAGAACCTATTCTTTTGCTGTAGGAATGGTCTATACTATGGCAGTACAAGGGCATAGCAATGGCACTATAGCGTAGACATGCTTTAGTCTAGTTCACCCATACAACTACTGCCCCTCTCTTGAGAGCAGTGGCGGATTAGCCACTGGGCCAAGGGGGCCTGTGCCCGGGGGCCCCCACCAATTAGGCAACCAGTAATTTTTTATTTCTAGTTTGCCGTCACTACTGCATGAAGCTGCAGCCATTAACATCTCCAAAGAAACCCATGTCAATATGGGAATAGGGAATTGTGGTAACATACCTTAGCCATGCCACCGTGTATTATACCACAACTAACAATTCACTATCCTAAAAAGGCTTTTTACAGACTCAGTGTGCAGTTAACTCTTAATTCTGCTTCTTAATTTAGGATCAGATTTTGCCCAGCCTTAGCCAAAGGGGGGCTGCCCACAATAGGAGGGACCTGCAAAGGCAGATCCTGCTAACCATCCCAAAGTGGAGAAGAAAGTAGTTCAGTGCCACTCTCCGTTGCACTGACCAGCAGAGCTCGCAAGCTGCAGAGGGGAGCGTACACTTCATTCAGTGAATATGCTGCATCTGCTTTCCATATAATGCTTTTCTATAAAGCTTCCTTTAGCTTATACTGTAGCCATGCAGCTTCCCACTATCCCCAAAACAGGGCATACCAAGGCACACACCTGCTCATACTAGAGCCAGGCAGAAAGTGGTAAGATTTTTCAATGAATACATTTTTGCTGGAAAGATGTCCATTTTCACAAAATAATTGAAAGCCAAAAATTCTTAGTTTTCAAATAGCACATATTTCTCAGGTTTTGGTCATTTTAGGTTTTTGAACACCACAAAAACTGATTAGCTTTTCATAAAAAATTAAAAATAAATGAAAATTCAGGGAAAAATGAACATTTCCCGAAAAAGGCTATTTTCCATCAAGAATCTTTTTTGCCTATACACAGTTAACTCACTGTAACACTATTATTTTATTATTTAACTAGTATTGTAGTTGCATCTAGAGGCCCTATTAATTCTATTATTAATGAGAATAGCACCGGGAAGTGCTATCAGGGTCCCATTGTGCTAGATGCTGTTGTGATATATGTGGCACTAATATATAATAATGTTCTGAACACTATTTGTGATCTGGGCAGTGAGGTAAAGTTATTGTATACTAGGTTATAAGATTTTCCTGCATGATTATATTGATCTAGCTTAATAGGATGTTGTGAGGAAAACAGACAATAGCCATAGCTAAGCAAACACCCAGCATATGAATATAAATCAACATAGGTTTATGGAAAACAGTTTCAAACTAATTTGATTTTTTTATGAGATTACGTGTTTTGGTGGATAAAAATAATAGTGCTGACACAATAAACATGAACTTCTGTAAAGCGTTTGATTTTGTACCACATTTTGATTAAAAAAACTAGAACAATATAAAAATAATGGCACATACTACATATTAAATGGATTAAAAACAGAAAGTGATAGGTCTCAAAATGTAACTGGGGGATCATCGTTGAGTGTGTGTGCTTCTAGTGGAGTCCCACAGGTCTCAGTCCCCTGCCCTACGCTATTTAACATCTTTACCAATGGAAGAAAACAAAAATCATCACTGATAAAGTTCCCAAATAACACACAAATTGGGGGAGTGTAAAATAATGAAGAGGATAGATTCCGAGTTGATCGCTTGGTAAAATGGGCACACACAAACAATATGTGTTTTAATAGAGCTAAGCGTACATATATACATCTCGGAACAAAGAATGTAGGCCATACTTACAGAATGGAGGACTCTGTCCTGGCAATAAATGACTTTCAAAACATATTTGGGGGTCATGGTGGCCAACTAGCTGAACGTGAGCTCCCACTGCAATGCTGTAGCCAAAAGAGATAAGGCGATCATTGGATGCAAAGATGGGGGAAATCTTGAATAGGAGTAGAGAGATTATTTTACCTTGGTATTTGGCACTGGAGTGATTGCTGCTGGAATACTGTGTCCAGGTATGGTGCCCACAATTCAAGAAGAAGATTGATAACTTGGAGAAGGTTCAGCAAAGATCCATAGGAAGAATTAAAGGATTGGAAGACATGCCATATAGTGGTAAGCCCAAAGAGTTCAATCTATTTAGTTTACCAAAGAGGAGGTTAAGGGGTGACTTGATTACAGTTTATAACTATCTACAGGGAGCAGATATTTAATAATGGGCTCTTAAGTCTAGTGGAGAAAGGCATAACAGTATTCAATGGTTGGAAGTCAAAATGAGATGAATTCAGATTGCAAATAAGGCATAATTTTTTAATGGTGAGAGTAATTAGTCAGTGGGACACTTTACTTGAGTCATGATGGATTCTCCACCACTGACAATTTTTAAATCAAGATTGGATGTTTCTAACAGACCTGCTCTAGGTATTATTTGGGGAAGTTCTGTGGCCTGAGGTCAGACTAGATGATCACAATGGTGCCTTCTGGCCTTGGAATCTATGAATCACTGGGAGGCAGTGATAAGAAAATGGGAGAAGCTATTCACTTAGAGCAGTCTATATCTTGTCTCCAACAAAGACACAAGCCTTCTTTTGCCAGAGAGCAAGAGGACACTAAACAGCCCTTATCAGTATAGGAAAGGGGATGAGGTGGGGGAGTCTTTTTCAAAAGGAACACTTTTGGACAGAGATAAATTCTGCTCATGGTGTCTAAAAAGTTGGGCTTTCCCCATATCCAGGGAATAGGGAGAAGCAGTCTTGCATGTTGGCTGGTTTATTGTTTTAAGATCTCTTTTATCAAACATTTTTTGTTCTGAATCCTACTTTGATGCAAGAAAGCTGTTTGGTTACTGGGTACCACTCCCATTGCTCCCAGAAGGAACAGAACTGAGGTACTGAAGTTTACTTCCACAGTCCTGCATTATCATTGCTGATCACAAGGGACCTCAAGTCAAGGCCCGGTCTGAGCAAGTGGAGGTGTAATTTCTGGCTCAGGTAGCTGTACACATTCTAGCTTTAATTCAGCTAAGACACTAAAAATAGCAGTATAGCTATGGTGGCTCTAATTAGCTGACTAAGTATACTTGTATCTCAGACAGGATTTTACGCTGGTGGCTAGCCTGCCCCATAGCCGCTGATGCTACATCTAGCAATACTTATTTTTAGCATGCTGGCTTAATCAGTGCTAGTGTGTTACACCTTGAGCTGTACCGTAGATGGACCTGGTGAGTTGAAGACTTGTGCTTCCACCCCAAGACACAGATGATGGCTTGACACCTGAGAAGGGTGAACTTGAAGCGATCAGGAGGGGGTCAGAAGTACATTTATGCCAGCAGCAGAGACAGCTAAAATCCACCACTTCACTGCTGCACTGCAGAATTGAGAAGTGATAATTCTCTGTAATATTCTTATGAAGCCTATGTGTGTCTCAGTTTCCTCTGTACTTTGCATTGCAGTGGAGGGGAAAGGGCTAAGTCTGCTCTTGGGGAGCAGCACAGGACAAGAGGTGTGGGTGTTGTTTTGCTGGCTGGACCACAATGAATAGACCACCCGTGTCCTGGTCAACTGACAGTCGAAGCTGTGAAGTAATCAAAACAAATAGTTCAAGCTTTCAATGCTGAGATTTGTGTGTGGAAATAATGGATTGAAAAGATTGAAAATTAAGACCTCCCCAAACAGATAAGCTCTTTGCAAAAATAAAGTTATAAATGTGTTGCTTGGAGAAACATGATTCAAAGAACTCAGTATATATATATAAAAAACATCACAGGCATTACTCATGCCGGCAGTCCATTACCAAGAAAGAAAGACACAGTCATCCACTTTAGGAAGCTAATACAACTTTGTTTCTAATGGATGAAAACCCCTATGAACTTTGTCCTAGTATATCATTCTCTTCAGAGAAATCTTTCCAGCTTAATATAGAAGTTGTCCCTTTGGGTTTACATGAAAGCTGATGGTGCAGAAGACAAATCTTATATTGTTCCTCTCTGCATTCCATTTTGTTGGTAGAAAAAAATGGATTGAAAACAGTGGGGTATTCTATCTTCCTTCCTGCTACTCAAATTAATCAATCTGAATAAAATACAAAATTGTGTAGAAAGAGCCTAAGTTACAAGAGTTCTGATAATAAACCTGAAGATCAATAGCTGCTCACAGTTAAACTATTAAGTAGGGCACAGAAAATATTAACAATGGGTGTAGCTTTTATTTATTTAATAAACTCTCTCAGCGATGCTGAAAAGATTCAGCAGGCAGGTGTTTGATACTTCCACCTCTCAGAATGGAAAGGAAAAATATTTGGCATAGAACTTCCTTTCTCCAGGTAAAGAACAAGTTTAGGAATAAACGTGGAAAGCTTAACATTAGTGCACAAGAGTAAACTATTTCTGTATCTATACTTTCCATTCATCTGCCTTAGGTACTTATACCTTAACATAGCACCTGAATGCCTCACACTCTTTAATGTAATGTGATGGGGAAACTAAGGTGTAAAGAGGCTTTAGGGTAACTGAGAATCAGGCCCACTCCAATTAAAATAGCATATGAGAAGTTCAGTGCTAGGCAGAAGTTCCTCCTCTCCACCCCCACCAGAGTCCTTCCCCTTTTCCCACTAAGCTCATCCAAAGCAGAACTACTAAAACAGCTTCTACACTGAACTAGGTTTTACAGTGTCCGCTGTTCTTTTCATCTTGGTATATGTCTACACTAGGAACAAATGTCACCTTTACTATGTAATTGTTAATATATTGAAAAATTCTATGGTAGACAGGGCACAGTGTAGTTTTATCTTAATTTAGCTCATCCCTTTTTAACCCCTAGTACAGACAAGTCATTAGAGGGAGGCTGCCTGGGAACAATTAGAAAAAATGACCCCACTACTGCTACAGAATGAAGAGAGTTTCATCTCATCCTAATCCTGGAACATAGGCCTCTAGCTGTAAACCCGGATGCAGGAGGATGGATTTATTGACAAGCACCATGCAGATTTCTTTAGCCCAGTGGTTCTCAACCTGTAGCCCACAGGCGGCTCAATAAGCACAGAGGTATGGCCCATGTGACATCCTCAGGGCCATACAGCTAGTATCGGATGCAGCACACAATGGTAAATAGGTTGAGAAGCACTGCCTTGGACCACTTCCTTTCTCTCCCCCCCACCCCTGCACCAGAGAACTACTTGCAAATTCGCTACAGCAATTAAAAATAACTTTTTTTTTAAAGAAGAGTTCCCTTTAAAAAAAAGTTTAAAATATGAAGTGTAATATTTTTAAAGAACTTCCTTAAAATACTGCACTTTGAAGGACATGAAAAAGGTACTTCAAACTTTAACTGTTTTTCTAACCTTGCCCTTGTGAATCTCAGCACAAGGCCAGCAGCTGAAATGTACAGTGAGGGTTCTCGGTCTCAGAGACCAGCTGCTGCCAGTGACATTTCTGACTATTGCCCCAGAAACAGAGGGCATGGGCTGATAAAGAAAATGGACACGAAAAAAATGTTTTGTTGGTTTAAGAAAAACTCTTGATTTTACACCTCTGCAACATCTCTATCCAGGAAAAATCAATTTAACAGTCAGCTTTCAACTGCAGGATTCTGGTTTTCACTTTACTTCTATTTCTGCTAGCCTGGAAGGTCATTCTTCCACCCTTAACCACCTACATTAGAGAGAGGACAAATTGGCTAACTAATTATCACCTCTTCAACCTATGCCAGACAACCACACTGTAGGCATCTATATCATTCACCCTGCAACCTTCTTCTAGATCATTTAATGTTTATTCAATGTTCCTATAGAAAAAAGAATCAGATGAAGAACAATACTGAAGAAAAGCCAAATGATGATCATCTATAAACTGCACATATTTGTGAAATATTTTATTACATTTTTATACCCAGAAGTATACTATGCACTGGACAATGGGCCAAGAGGACTCAATTAGGAGAATTGTTGCAGACTGTACTGGAAGAATCAGACTCCTTGACAGACCCAATGTGCATTAAACACACGGTGGACCACAACTGAGCATAACACTATACTTAATTAAACAAACAAGTGTTCTGACAAAGTGTTAAAAGCAAGTTGGATTCTTTTCATCAAAAGCATAGTGTAGGTACAATGTAGATAATTTTGTCCATCTTCCAGATGGTGTTCTGTGCAGAGATTCACTCACCTCACAGGCGGCTCCTTGTAGCTACATCTGGGAATTAACTCTTGCCCTGTCTGGCACCCCCTTCCATTGGTTGATTGAACTGTGGCCCCACCACTCCCTGTTACTCAGGGTGCTCCCCATTCATGACTTGGACCTCTGGCCAGGTCACTATATAGTTCCCATTCCTTCTGGCATAACAAGGTTCCACCACTCATCAAGCCCTCAGATCGCTACCCCTTCCTGCTTCTCCACGTGGGCACCAATGATACTGCCAAGAATGACCTTGAGCGGATCACTGCAGACTACGTGGCTCTGGGAAGAAGGATAAAGGAGTTTGAGGCGCAAGTGGTGTTCTCGTCTATCCTCCCTGTGGCAGGAAAAGGCCAGGGTAGAGACCGTCGAATCGTGGAAATCAACGAATGGCTACACAGATGGTGTCGGAGGGAAGGGTTTGGATTCTTTGACCATGGGATTGTCTTCCAAGAAGAAGGATTGCTAGGCAGAGACGGGCTCCACCTCACGAAGAGAGGGAAGAGCATCTTTGCAAGCAGGCTGGCTAACCTAGTGAGGAGGGCTTTAAAGTAGGTTCACCAGGAGAAGGAGACCAAAGCCCCGAGGTAAGTGGGGAAGTGGGATATCGGGAAAAAGCACAAGTAGGTGAGTGCAAGAGGGGAGGGCTCCAGCCCCATACTGGGACACCAGGACGATCAGTGAGTTATCTTACATGCCTATACACAAATGCAAGAAGCCCGGGGAACAAGCAGGGAGAACTAGAAGTCCTGGCACAGTCAAGGAATTATGATGTAATTGGAATAACAGAGACTTGGTGGGATAACTCACATGATTGGAGTACTGTCATGGATGGATATAAACTGTTCAGGAAGGATAGGCAGGGCAGAAAGGTGGGGGAGTTGTGTTGTATGTAAGAGAGCAGTATGACTGCTCAGAGCTCCAGTATGAAACTGCAGAAAAAACTGAGAGTCTCTGGATTAAATTTAGAAGTATGAACAACAAGGGTGATGTCGTGGTGGGAGTCTGCTACAGACCACCAGACCAGGGGGATGAGGTGGACGAGGCTTTCTTCCAGCAACTAACAGAAGTTGCTAGATCACAGGCCCTGGTTCTCATGGGTGACTTTAATCACCCCGATATCTGCTGGGAGAGCAATACAGCAGTGCACAGACAATCCAGGAAGTTTCTGCAAAGTGTAGGGGACAATTTCCTGGTGCAAGTGCTGGAGGAACCAACTAGGGGAAAAGCTTTTCTTAACCTGCTGCTCACAAACAGGGAAGAAATAGTAGAGGAAGCAATAGTGGATGGGAACCTGGGAGGCAGTGACCATGAGATGGTTGAGTTCAGGATCCTGATACAAGGAAGAAAGGAGAGCAGTAGAACAGAGACCCTGGACTTCAGAAAAGCAGACTTCGACTCCCTCAGGGAACTGACGGGCAAGGTCCCCTGGGAGAATAACATGACGGGGAAAGGAGTCAAGGAAAGCTGGCTGTATTTTAAAGAATCCTTATTGAGGTTGCAGGAACAAACCATCCCGATGTGTAGGAAGAAAAGTAAATATGGCAGGCGACCAGCTTGGCTTAACAGTGAAATCCTTGCTCGTCTTAAACACAAAAAAACAGTTTACAAGAAGTGGAAATTGGACAAATAACCAGGGAGGAGTATAAAAGTATTGCTCAGGCATGCAGGAGTGAAATTAGGAAGGCCAAATCACACTTGGAGTTGCAGCTAGCCGGAGATGTTAGGAGTAACAAGAAGGGTTTCTTCACGTATGTTAGCAACAAGAAGAAAGTCAAGGAAAGTGTGGGCCCCTTGCTGAATGAGGGAGGGAGGGAACCTAGTGACAGAGGATGTGGAGAAAGCTAGTGTACTCAATGCTTTTTTTGCCTCTGTCTTCACAGAGAAGGTCAGCTCCCAGACAGCTGCACTCTGCAGCATGGTATGGGGAGGAGGTGACCAGCTCTCTGTGGAGAAAGAAGTAGTTTGGGACTATTTAGAAAAGCTGGACGAGCACAAATCCATGGGACCGGATGCACTGCATCCAAGGGTACTAAAGGAGTTGGCCGATGAGATTGCAGAGCCATTGGCCATTATCTTTGAAAAATCATGGCGATCGGGGGAGGTCCCGAATGACTGGAAAAAAGCTAATGTAGTGCCCATCTTTAAAAAAGGGAAGAAGGAAGATCCAGGGAACTACAGGCCAGTCAGTCTCACCTCGGTCCCTGGAAAAATCATGGAACAGGTCCTCAAGGAATCAATTCTGAACCACTTAAAGGAGGGGTGTAGTGAGGCGGCCTGGCTCCCGGCCGCACCCGAGAGGGAGGAGCCAGAACAGCCGCCACAGTGGGCGGAGCCACTGCCGCCTGTCCCCCGCCCCCCAGAAGTCAAGGGGCGGGACAGGAAGTATAAAAGCCCCGGCCCAGCGCTCAGTTGCAGCCCGGCGGCCGGAGAGGACAGACGCTCCTGACCGAGCTCCTGCTGAACCAAGCCTGCCCCAAGCCTGGTACCCTGAAGAAGACTGGCTGAGCCTTCCCCGAGCCCGGTACCCTGAGGAGGACTGGCCGAGACTTCCCTGAGCCCGGTACCCTGAGGAGAACTGGCCGAGCCTGCCCCGAGCCTGGTATCCAGAGGAGCTGCCCGAGCGTCCCCCCGACCCGTGTCCTGAGGAGCAGCCCGACCTAGCCAGCCCTCAGCACGACGAGGAGCCCATGGTATGGGACCCCGCTGCGGACACCAGCGATGAGCAGGTGCCCATGGAGGGGGAGATGGGAAGTCTGGCTACTGCAGATTTTGAGCCGATGTCAGTGTGTTGCGGTCAGGACCCCACCGACACAGCAGCAGACTAACTGCTGCTGTTAGGGCCCCGGGGTGGAACACAGTGGAGTGGGTGGGCCTGTGTCCCCCCCTGCCACCCCCTCACGGGTGGCAGTCTCCCTCTCACATCAGAGCTCAGACCCAGAAGTCTGGACTCACCTATTGTTGCTGCTCAGCTCCTGCTTCAAGGACCTGGGCCCTGAACTACCGTATTATTGCTGCTCAGCTCCTGCTTAAGGATCTGAGCCCCTTGAACTATTGTTGTTTGCTCAGCTCCTGCTTAAGGATCTGAGCCCCTTGAACTATTGTTGTTTGCTCAGCTCCTGCTTAAGGATCTGAGCCCCTTGAACTATTGTTGTTTGCTCAGCTCCTGCTTAAGGATCTGAGCCCCTTGAACTACTGCTTATTGCCCCACCCTGACTAGGGCTAGGGCTTTACTGACTCTGTGTGCTCAGCCCCTGCCTGAGGGTCTGAGCCTAGAACTGCTGTTTGCTACCCCGCCCTGACTGAGGGATTGGGTTTCGTTGACTGTTTATTTCTGCTCAGTCCTGCCTGAGGGTCTGAGCCCTTGGACCTTTGGAGACTGAACTGCTGATTTAGGCCGTGTAGTGACGCGGCCTGGCTCCCGGCCGCACCCGAGAGGGCCGAGCCCCCACACCGGACTCTTACAAGGGGAAAGTGATCACGAACAGTCAGCATGGATTCACCAAGGGCAAATCATGCCTGACTAACCTAATTGCCTTCTATGATGAGATAACCAGCTCTGTGGATGAGGGGAAAGCAGTGGATGTGCTATTACTGGACTTTAGCAAAGCTTTTGATACAGTCTCCCACAGTATTCTTGCCAGCAAGTTAAAGAAGTATGGGCTGGATGAATGGACGGTAAGGTTGATAGAAAACTGGCTAGATGGTCGGGCTCAACGGGTAGTGATCAATGGTTCCATGTCTAGTTGGCAGCCAGTATCAAGTGGAGTGCCCCAAGGGTTGGTGCTGGGGCTGGTTTTGTTCAATATCTTCATTAACAATCTGGAGGATGGTGTGGACTGCACCCTTAGCAAGTTTGCAGATGACACTAAACTAGGAGGAGTGGTTGATACGCTGGAGGGTAGGGATAGGATACAGAGGGACCTAGACAAATTAGAGGACTGGGCCAAAATAAATATGATGAGGTTCAACAAGGACAAGTGCAGAGTCCTGCATTTAGGACGGAAGAATCCCATGCACTGCTATAGACTAGGGACCGAATGGCTTGGCAGCAGTTCTGCAGAAAGGGACCTAGGGGTTACAGTGGACGAAAAGTTGAATATGAGTCAACAGTGTGCCCTTGTTGCCAAGAAGGCTAATGACATTTTGGGTTATATAAGTAGGGGCATTTCCAGCAGATCGAGGGATGTGATCATTCCCCTCTATTCAGCACTGGTGAGGCCTCATTTGGAGTACTGTGTCCAGTTTTGGGCCCCACACTACAAGAAGGATGTGGATAAATTGGAGAGAGTCCAGCGGAGGGCAACAAAAATGATTAGGGGGCTGGAGCACATGACTTACGAGGAGAGGCTGAGGGAACTGAGATTGTTTAGCCTGCAGAAGAGAAGAATGAGGGGGGATTTGATAGCTGCTTTCAACTACCTGAAAGGGGGTTCCAAAGAGGATGGATCTAGACTGTTCTCAGTGGTAGAAGATGACAGAACAAGGAGTAATGGTCTCAAGTTGCAGAGGGGGAAGTTTAGGTTAGACATTAGGAAAAACTTTTTCACTAGTAGGGTGGTAAAGCCCTGGAATGGGTTACCTAGGGAGGTGGTGGAATCTCCTTCCTTAGAGGTTTTTAAGGTCAGGCTTGACAAAGCCCTGGCTGGGATGATTTACTTGGGTTTGATCCTGCTTTGAGCAGGGAGTTGGACTATATGACCTCCTGAGGTCCCTTCCAACCCTGAGATTCTATGATTCTATGATTCACTGTCTCAGAAAGTCTTCTGTTCCAATTCTCCAGGTCCTGTGCCATTTTCCCAATGGCTAGTAGGAAAAACGGAGCCCACCCACTATTCTGGGTACCAGCCCAGGAACCCTAAGACTAGCAACCTAGGTCTGCTTAGTCCCAGATCGTGTTGTTGTCTCCTTGAGCTCCTTCCTACCCCACCTCTCCATTGCCTTGCCTCTCTCTGGGTTTACCCCCAGAGCTTGCACTGCTCCCCATAGCTACTTCACCTCTCTAGGCCTCTTATTAGACTGCCTAGTCCAGAGCAGGATTCCAGGGTTTACTCTCCCCTTGGATCTCCTCTTTGTTCCTGATCAACTCCCTTGCCTTCTAGGGAATGACTGCAGACCTCCTCCCTGCAATCTCTTCATGATCTCGCTTCCTGGCATGTAATCCTGTCCCAGCTCTGCCCCCAGATGGCCTTCATCTGCCATTAGGCCTTATTAAGCCCTGCTTGCCCTCAAAGTGCAGTATCTAAGGTTAATTGGCCCCTGGTAGCCCACATTAATCTGTTCAGGGCTTGTGTGGGAGTGACACTAAAGTAGTGGGAATTCTGTAAATATTTAGTATGAATACTGTGTGTGTGTACCTCAGTTTACTTTATATCCTGCATGGATAACTAGGTGGTGAGGAAAGGCTGTTTATTCTTGGGCAGACTATGACAAAAGTGTGAATGGTACATAGATGTTTCAGGTTTGGGCCCAGGTCAATGGTCGGGTCTACAGAGACAAGGCAAATCCAATCGTGGAATGTTTGCTACTTAGGAACTAACAATGATGGAGTGTCCACCCTTCCTCCACAGCAAGTCAGCCATGCTGGACCAACTGGAAACAAAGTACTGAGGAGGGTCCAGGTGGGATGGGCCCAGAAATTTGGACAGAGCGACTCGGGCGGGGGGGAGACAAAGCTGGAGCCAAGGAGGAACATTGCTTGAATGGGAATGACTGAAAAGGGCCATGCTGAAGCTCTTTTCTCGATGCTAGTCAAGGACTTTCTATACTGTGTTCCAGCCGACTAATAAACCCTTCTGTTTTGACTTTGCTGTGTGACGGTTCTTGTAGATGCTGTTGAAGATGCATTGCTCCCTAAAATTGTACAAGTCTCCCTCAGGGATATGCCTCAGTGTAACTCACTGAACTGAGATCATGGTGTGAAGCAGGAATGCTGAAGGACCAGAAGTCCAGCCTAAGGAGACAGTGAAGCCCTGGAACTTACTGCCAAGAAAGATAAACCACTCGGGGGTCTGACTCACTGAAGAGGTCCCCCCAGAGGCTGTTTCAAAGCTGGGCTCAGAGCAACAATCCTGTGGCTCTGTGAGACACCCCAGCACATGTCTACACTAGACATGCCAAACCCATGAAAAAATGCAGAAATTGGGCTTCTTTTTGGCTTAATTGGCTTGTGAGTTGCTTGTTGGCAAGCTTTTGGCTTGTAGCTTGTTTGGCTTTTAGCTTGTTGCTGCTTTTTTTTAATTGGGTTCCAGCAAGGGTGGGAGAGAGTCAGGGGTGCACAGTGGGCCCACCACAGTTCCAGACTGCAGACCGGGGGAATCTAGTCACAGAGAGTGTAGGGGTTCTTAGGGATTGGTTTGTTTTGGCCTTGTTTTGAAATGGGATTTGGCTTATTGTGAAAGTCAGCGTGCTTATTTACCACATGAAAGTTGGCAACTGTGGTCCACACACCCTTTTAAGTTAAAGCAGCTTGCTAGACAGAAGATGACAACTCCTCTGATTCTTTGCAGGTCAACACCCTCAAACTACTTCAGACCAGGGTGTGGGGGAGCAGAGTGCATTCAAGGAATTTTCCAGGGCAGGGGAACTGAGAAAGAACAACCACAGACTGGCCAACGTATTCCTTGCAAGTCCTGGCACAGGAGATATGCCAGGGAGGAACAGGTATGTCATGGGTGGGGCTATGGCATGGAGCACTACAGCATTGCTGTGTGGCACGGACACTCATAGGAAGCAGCAGAGAGGTTTCCATAATTAAGTTTATGGAAGTTACTTTACATAACTCTGGCCCCATGGAGCAGCCAAGGAACTGGAGGGCACAAAAGTGGCTTAAAGCCCCGTAAGCCTCCTCTCTCTTTAGACGGCAAGTTCTAAACTTTGCCTCCCAGAGGCACAGCATAGATACTTGGCCTACAGTCTTTGCTGTTCATGTCACCTTATTGATTAAAGAGGCACTGCTGAAGGTAAGTATCCCTACTTTGAAGACAGCACTTGTAAAAATTTGCTTCAGTGAGTGTGGAATAGGTGTCAGTTCTCTACAGTAAGCATGATACAGTTTTAGCGAACCTGCAGGGGAGCTTTTCAGCAATAAACATATTGTTTGGGTTTTTCATCACGATGATGGGGTCATGCATGCATTTCACTCACTGATTCTGCCACCTGGCTCTTACAAGGAATCTGCAATATTAAAATATACAGAAATCTGCCACTCTGACTCACGTCCATCTCAATTCACTCTCAATTACAAAGGAGACTAGTACCATTATAATAATACCTGTAGCAGTAAAGTGCTTTGAGATCTGCTGAAAAGTGCTAGGGATATTGAAACTGACATGAGTATAATAATTTCAATTTAACAAAATAAAAACTCATTCATAGTAACCACCCCTTGAAGCTTGCTCCAAACACTGCAATCTCTGAAGGAGTGGCTGGAGGTAGATATTGTAGGTTACCACCACACATTCAGATCCAAAATATATGGCCACACATACACAATGGCCTGCAACATACCTTCAAGACAGTTCAATACAAATCTAAATTACTGTATTTTGGGAAAGGACCCACACATTACAGAGCAAGAAAGAATTATTCCTATTCCAAATCTTAACAGTAGTTGCTACAATTTATATTATCACAATGTGCCTTTAAAAAATAATTCTTCAATTAAGATGTGGCTAGCCAACATACTAATAAGATACAGAACAAATTATAGCCCAGATCAAAGACAGCCTCAATTTGAGGAAGAGATGAGCCTTAGCAGGTAGTATTTGTCCAAACAAAACTTTTAACAGATTTTAGCTTTTTGTGTGTGTCTGTGTGTGCATGCTACTTACTGACACCTTAAGGCACAAAACAGTCCTAGTTGTAAGACGGTACAATCAGCTGCAGTGATTCCTTAACGTTGGTCAAAATACATAAGCCACTTTCATAAAGCAAGATGCTTAAAAGCTGTGGTCTTAGAAATGCCACACCAGAGAATATTTCCTTCTTTCAGCATGTTTAATTCCCATTAACAGTAATAGGAGCTAAGCATGCATCAAAGGATAATATGCATTGAGGAGTTAATATCTTTTTGCCATTATGGCTAGAGATCCCCAGAAGGATTGTACAATGTGACTGTCAGTTGCTAGATTTGTTCCAGAGTTTAAATAATTTCTATGGCTGGATAAGGCATAGCTAAACGTGGTTACTTAAGAGAAAAGATGACATCTAATCAGAGAAACAATGATCAGTTTTCCAACTACTGTGCATGACAAATACTTTATTTCTGTTCCTTTTCCCATCTTAGCCTCATCCTAACAGTAGTAACACAAGCCTCAAATGTAATAATAAAAGAAAAGTAACTAGGTAACAACTAAACAAGACTAGACAGCTTCATTCAAGAGAGCATGTGTATGGTATCAGTTTCTTTTCCATGAGCTTAAAATTTCAGTGACAGGTTTTTGTTTTATTATCAGAGGAAAGGGTCAGAACTTACCAGCACAGAAGAGAAAGGTGTCATTAAATCTCCTAAAAGTTTAGGATTTATTTTATTTAGAAAAAAAAAGTTGAGGATGTTTCTTCATGACTGAAAAGGACACAGGAACTGGAACAGACAGTCAGGGTACATCTATACCACTATTAAGGATCCATGACACTGAGTCTCATAGCCTGGGTCAATCAATTCAGGCTCAGAATGTGGCGCTAAAATAGCAGTGTAGATGTTTGGGCTCAGGTTGGAACCCCAGTTCTGAGACCCAGCCCAAGTGGGAATGTCTACATGGCTATTTTTAGCCCTGGAGCCTGGGTCCTGCAAGCCCAACTCAATTGACCCAGGCTCTGAGAGTTGGTGCTTTGGGTTTTTCTTTGTAGTGTAGACATGCCTTTAAGCTGGGAGTTTCAGTGGGAGTTAAGTGGCTAAATCCCATAGAAAGTAGATGTGGTTTCGGTAGAAAAGTCCAAATAAATGATTCTTCAGTTCTTTGGCTGACATGAAAAAAACATTTCAATTTTTGTTGTTTGTTTGTTTTGCATCAATCCAAAGTGAAAATATTTTGATTTCCTTGGTGAAACAAAAAAAAACCCCACAACATTGGTTTGGGTTGAAATAAACCTTTAGTTTATTTTCTGGGTAAATTGTGCTTTTATTAAAAGCAAATGAAATCTGGAAACACCATTCACAAAATCAAAGGCAGCAGCCCCCTGTTAGCCAACAGCACAGGGGATAGGACACTCACCTAGGATGTGGGAGACCTAGATTCAAGTTGCCCGATATGTAGCGGGAACTTGAATGTGAGTCTTCCAACTCTCTGGGGAGTTCCCTGTGTGACAGGATCCCCCCGGGGTGCAGTCTGGGACTGTGGGACCACTGTGCCCCTGAACTCTCTCCAGCCTGGGCTGTATCTCACAATGCCTGCTAGTGACCAGCAGCAAACACCTCCAGGTGCTGTTATCACTCAGCACAACCGCATCTGGAGCCTCACACTCAACTATATTGCATGAATGCTCCCACTCATAAATCACACAGAGAACGGCACCAGAGCCAAATTCCCTCCCCTCCCTGCTCCCAGACCTATACCTCAGGAATATACCATCTTGCACTGGTCAAGATAAGCAATGCAGATTTATTAATTTGTTCACCACTTCATCATTGGAAAGTGGATATATACCACCTTTTGCAAAACCTGAGCAGATTTAACCACACACTTCAGGCAAACTTACTGGTAAAGATAAACAATTAAAGAAGTTTATTGATTACAAAAGATAGATTTTAAGTTCTATTAAGTGATAGGCAAAAAGTCAGAGTTAGTTACCAAAAGAAATAAAAATGTAAGCAGGCAGTCTAAACTCTCAACCCTATTAGACTGGGCAACATCTAGATTAAGCAGTTTTTTCTCGCCCCACTGATTATTGCAATTGTTAATATACAGATTTGTCCCTTAAATCTGGGCCAGTCTCCTCTGTTGGAGTCTTCAGTCTTCTTCTCAATGTCTTTGTTGCTTGCAGCATAGGTGGGTGCAGGAGAAAGGTCCCAGATGTGGCCACTGTGTCTCTTTTATACCCTCAGGCCATGTGCTTGGAAAACACTGTTACCTGGGGTTCCTTCAACCCAAAGCTCTTGGTAACTTTTACTCTGTGCGAGGTAGTGTTAGGAAACAAATCAAAGGAGACACGGCTGTCTGACCGATAGATGGCTGGCACAAATAGGACAAAACAAGAGTGCTTTCACTTAAAGCTAAACTTTACTTAGTCTCAAGCACTTACACACAGGGCCGGCTCCAGACCCCAGCGCGCCAAGCGCGTGCTTGGGGCGGTATGCCGCAGGGGGCACTCTGCCTGTCGCTGGGAGGGCGGCAGGCGGCTCCGGTGGACCTCCCGCAGGCGTCCCTGCAGATGCTGCACTGGAGCCGTGGGACCAGCGGACCCTCCACAGGCACGTCTGCAGGAGGTCCACCGGAGCCACGGGACCGGCGACCACCAGAGCGCCCCCTGCGGCATGCCGCCGTGCTTGAGGCGGCAAAATTCCTAGAGCCGCCCCTGCTTACACATGTCCACAACAGGTTAGTAAAACAACCCCAATCCTCCATAATTACCGAAGCTGAGCATGGCTTTCGAGTGGCACCGTAACAGGCTTCTGCTGGCCAGGCTTCCATCTGCCAGTGGGGACCCGAAGATGCGTCCAGAGGTAGCATCCCAACAGAGCACCTTCTGAGAAGTTCAGTTACTTCAAACTTTTTCCCCTTATTTATACATTAGTAACATAATTACATATCTGTAGCAGGGTGCTGCTGCAGAAGCACCTAACCAGCCCCTGCTCAGCCAGCCTCAATCAGAGGAAATGGATTGGGGCTGGGGAGAAGGCTGGTGCCTGGCCCCAGAAACTGGCTGCACCTGTGGGCCTGCTCAGGAAGGAGCTATAAAGCCTGGCTGGCAGCCAGTGCAGGGGGGGGAATGGCCAGAGAAGGGTTAGTATCCAGACAGAAGGGAGAAACCCTGTAAAGAGGAGAAAAGCCTGTAAAGTTTGTATATAGTATTGCTGGTGGTGGGAACTATTCTGGGAATAAACCACGGGTGCTGCAAAGGAGAAGCCTGACAGAGCTTTATTAAAGGAGCCCAGAGCACCAGGGGGGCAGGCCAGGAAAGGACCCGGTTACAATATCCCTTAAAGAAAACTTGCTAAGCAAGTAGTTTTTAAAGATCAAGCCAGAGATTTCCTTATGGTCATCAATTTACCATAATTTTTTTTTTCAGAATGTCCATGCCGTGGGTCCCTGACAAACATCCCCGGGGGCACATATAGACAGACTTCCTATTATTCTAAAATACATGGATCAGCAATTTCAACATTCTTAGCAGGAAGGATGCAGGGTCAAGCTGCCCTGTCTGTGGCGTCCAAAACCCCCTCCCCTCCTGCCTTGGTTACACTGAGGTTGCTGCATGACCAATTTACGACCTGCTGACTTGGCTACTGTTAGCAATAAGCAAGAATGGCTCAGTACGGCCTGATAACTTGACTACTGTCAGCAACACACAATAGTGGTTCAGTACGGCCTGCTAACTTGGCTACTGTTAGCAACAAGCAATAGTGGTTTAGGCACTTTACTGGTTTAGCCAAAATCTCCCCGAACAACACAAGTCCAGGCATGTCTGGGTGGGCATTGCTGCGTCTCCAGGCAAGGTTGAGCAATTCCCCTGGTGTGGCCTCATGCAGGTGAGACATTGAATTATAGTTCCCTTGCTGGATAATGACTGATGATGGGTTGTTTCACACCCCGCCCGGGCACTGATTATTTTCCTTGCTGTTACCTCTGAGGAGCTAATATCTGGCTGAATCCCCGACTTATAGTATATTTTAGTGACCACCATACAACACAATTCTCATAACTTAATATGCATTAATGATATACATATATGGATAGAAAAATGACTTTCAGCAGATCATAACATTTCCCCAATACCTTATAAGGTATGCTTTATATTTAAGATCATGATTGTATAAAAATGAGGAATATGGGGGTTACAGGGTGCTCCCCCAAGGCATAGAATGTCATAGCCTGATCACTGGGCTATGGGGTATTCTGGGATGGTGTCATGGGGCAAATACATCCCATCGCCCTTTGGGGTGGGGAGAAGGGCATTCTAGCCTCATGGCTGAGTCTGATTGGCCACCCCTAGCCTCAGGTCAGTATTGCCCAGTGGTCAGAGTTGATATTGCTGCCGTTCCTGGCGGGGCTGCACAGCCCAGTGGCCACAGGGGAAGTAGGTCTCTACGCAGAGGTGGGTGGCTGTCTGGGTAGGGGGATCTGGGACCTCTCTGCTCCACCGGGTCCCAACCCAGAACCCTGATGGGGTGATAGTGACTAGTTCAGCAGGGATCAGTCCAAAACACACTGCCTCCTGGTTCCACAACCAGACCAATGTCTAATTCCCCTGGGTTACTTCCTACCCTGCCTTCCAGTGTGGTTGTCTGCAGGTCTCCTGGGCCTCTTGGATCATCTGCTTGCAGACTCCTGGACACTCCATCCCCTCTTGGGCCTCCACAAGCAGCTGGGTGTCCGCCTGGGCCTTGGCATGCTTGGTCTCCATGATATGGGGCTCCCCTAGGAGCAAGTCCAGGAGGGAGCTTGCAATCTGCATCCTCTCTCCTTGGCGGTCAGCCCTGACTGATCTGCTCCAGTCCAGTCATGCCTAGCAGAGGCAAGAGGTGTCGCTTCCTCTACCCAACATGTGGGGTTACCTCCTTCTCCATTGCAGGGCAAGTACAGTCCACCACAGATGGGTCTCTCTTATTCTCTCTTGTGTAAGCTGTTCCACTTTGTATGAAATACTTAAATATTCACTGGGTGAGAGAGAGAGAGGCTGAATGAGTGACTCTATAGTCTGGTGATTAGGGGATTCACCTGGACGAGGGGAATCTGGGTTTCAGTCACTGCTTCAATAAATATTAAAAGAATTTTATACAGAGTGGAAGACGTTCAACAGGAAAGACTGAGAAAACCCCATCCCAGAACAGTATGTAGACTGGGAGGTTACTGCACTGACATGGGAGGTGGGAGACCCAATTTGGAGCCCTTGCTCCACATCAGGCAGAGTTGGGATTTGAATCCTTGTCTTCCTGAATGTTCTAGCTACAGCATATAAGGCAGGATTTCTCATACAGGGGTCACCGCTTGCGTAGGGAAAGACCCGGGCGGGCCAGGCCGGCTTGTTTACCTGCCCCATCTGCAGGTCCGGGGGATCGCAGCTCCCACTGTCCTAGTTCTGTGAATATAGCCCAAAATATTCTATTTATTTAGTTTCAGTTGACTCAAAACTGCATTTTCTGTTGCATAAAGTATTAATCAAAAAAATTTGCCCAGTACTAGTTTGAGGCACCTACTTCCTCTTAAGGTCCTTTGATACTTGCAGCCTGAATGCCCATGAGTAAAATAAAAAGGAGATAAGGGGAAAATTGCCAGGGGTAACCGAGGGATTTAATGTTGATTTTTCAATGGGACCTGTATTCCAAAATCCCTTAGATGTTTTCAAATCCTTTCCCCAACTCAAATTATGATTTATTTAAATGTATGCAGTTTGAGGTGTAACATACTCAGATGGTGCCATCTTGCTTATGGGCAATTTGAGTACCTCCTTGCCCAGACACTAGTATTAAGTGGGATGGCGTAGTTCAACAATACTTTAGGTCTCTAATTTTAATATATTCAATATCACTATTCAGGAGGCGAAGTATGAACTGACAATTGCCAGAAGAAGCATCATTAAGAAGCTGGATAAAACTTGAAAACCCATGGACTTGAGTCACTGAGGTGAGATGAATTGGGAAATAGCAAAATTTAAAGTTTTATAAAATTATTTAAATTTAGGCTAGAAATTATAATTAAACACAGAAGGATTAAAATCCTGAAAAAGTAACAAGACAGCCAAGACATCAGGTTGCTGATAACCCAGCTGGAAATTGCAGCTCTAAAGCTCATCAGCTCTGTTACCAAGTGTTGGAGATTCATTTTGAAAGAGGCCTTGCTAACTCCCAGGACTTGCTTCAAATCCCAGTGATTGATCCCTCCCCACTGTACCCTAGTCTCACCAAACTGTACATTTCATCTCTCTCATATTGCCTCCCTTTCCCTCACTCTAGTCCTTTCTCCCCAACCCCATCCATCCTCCCTTATTCCAGTCTCTCACCTCTGATTCTCCACCCCCTCCAGACAACAGTCTTTCCCCCTCCATTTTGAAAAGCCACAGGTCTGTTCACCCCTGCCCTTCTCTTCTCAGTGTGATGGGTAATCAGTTTAGCTTTCCATTTCTGGGGCTGGTGCAGGAGGCAAAGGCTCATCAGTGAAAACAGCAAGAGGAAAATCCTACTGGCTTTGTGTCTGTGCTGAGGAGGGTAGAGCACTTCTTCTCCTGCTAAGCTGCTAATAGATGGTTTCACCAGAATGGTAAGACTGAATGCTGGAGAACTTGAAGAATTACTGGACAATTTCTCCCCACCCCCTCAATTGTTCATTGTTCCCCATGCACAGAGGGCTGTCCACACACTTGCTGAAATATGGGGAGACATCTCCTTCTACCCCACTCCACCTTAAAATTATACCCATGCACGACAAACACCTGCTATATTGACTTTCAACTAAGAACTATTGAAACATATGTAATACGCTTCTTTAGAAAGAAAAGAGATAACATATATCTGACTACATTAATCTCTGTCATACTCAGAGAAGCCAGGAAAGCAAGAGTTAAGGTCTTTTACACTCATCCTGTAACTCAAGTCACCCCACCACAGGTTATAATTTATGGGCCATGTTTCAGGCCAATGCAAACTGAAATGCCTGTAAAATAAAGCTGAGGTGTATAATGGAAATACCAATTCATCTTTTAGTTTAACCTTGTGGGAAATGTATGTTTTGGCTGAAATGCAGACCCTGTTTTCCATATCTAGATCTTCTGTCCACATCAAGGAGACTATCTAGCTTACACAAACGAAGACACCATGTCTCCCCCAACCCCTTTTTCCTGAGAACTCCATGTTATTTCTACACTAACTCCAATATTATGCGACAAAGAGTCCTGTGGCACCTTATAGACTAATAGAAGTATTGGAGCATAGCTTTCATGGTTGAATACCCACTTCGTCAGACTCATGTGTCTGATGAAGTGGGTATTCACCCACGAAAGCTTATGCTCCAATACTTCTATTAGTCTATAAGGTGCCACAGGACTCTTTGTCACTTTTTACAGATCCAGACTAACATGGCTACCCCTCTGATGCAATACTATGGTATTCGATTACTCTTTTAATATAGCACATATAGCCAACATGGGTATCACAATGGCACTGTATAACTTTATCTGGGTTCTTATGTGAAGTTTCTTAAATTTTCCAGATATTTGCCAGTCTCAAAAAAGTTCCACTTGCCTCCAGTTCTTGCTTCTAGCTCCTTATGATGTTGGCCAACAATCCTAATAGTGCGTTCAAGATATACAAATTTGTTAACCATGTCATACTCTCCGCTATCAAGCACATATGCACCATCCTTACTGACTCTTCTTTCCACAATCATGACTTTCATTTTCTTTTGGCAAATTCTTGATCCTACTGTGGTGGCCTCACATTTGATGCTGGCACTGGTCTTTTTCATAGCAGCATCGGTGTCCAACAGAACAACATCATCTGCAAGTCTTGTATCTTTCTTTGATGTTGCTTTCCACATCACATAATCTATCACAGTACAGAAGAGAAATAAGATGTACCTGTGTCACATCCCAGTGATATGAAATGAGTCGTCTTTCCACATTGTCCTTGTGCAGTATTTTGAACCTTCATATAGCATCTTGGCCAGTGACACTGTCTTTCTAGGAAGCCCATATTGTCACAAGATCTTCCATTGTGATTATCTATGAATGCAGTAGAAAGCTTTGGTGAAATCTATAAATGTTAAGACTAATCTTCCCTGGTAAGTAAACACTTTCTCAATCAATCATTGCAAGGAAAAGTTGTGATGTATACACAATCATTTTGGTCTAAAGCCTGCTTTCTCAGTATGGGGTTTTTCCATTGATGCAGCAGTTTGATTCTGTTAATAGTATGCTACAGAACACTTTTCCTGGTACTGAAAGCAGTGTTATACCTTGCCAATTGTCACACACCAGTTGGTTTCCTTTCTATGGTAATTTACAGATCACACCTTTCGTCTACTCCTCTGGGCAGAATTCTCTCCCCGAAACTACACAAACATCGTAATATTTCATGTGCTTCGATCTTCTCCCCAGCTTTGAGCATTTCACCAGTGACCTTATCTAGACCAGGTGCTTTGCCATTTTTTAGCTGTTAATTACTTCTCTTTCTGCTTCTGAAATATCTAGCAGTGAAATATATAATTCTTCACATCTATCAACTGGAATGGTTGAGTACTTCATTAAAATGTTCTTGCCATTGTTCCTTTTGTTCTGCTTCCATCTTCCATTTTGATGATATCACTAAACACTCTGGAATCATGATAATTGCTCATGTAGCTGGAACATTTTCTTGGAATCATCTCTCACTGATGACTCTTTGGCTTTTATCACTTTTTTATCAAGCCATTCTCTTATCTTTCTGACACAACTTCTTTACTTCCTTATCTTTCTCTACATAATCCCATTGCATCACACATTGTTCTTCTTGTCATGTCTCCTGTACTTTTTAAGACTTTACTTTTTCAATCAATTGCCATGAGCACAGCTGTAGCCACTCTTCTTTCTTTGATCCTCTTGGTACAAGTGAAGTTGTGGCAGCTTCCCAGTGGACATCTCTAAAGCAACCCCATTGTCCCTCTATATCATTCATTACCTGCTAATCTTGGAATGCATTTGAGAGCTGGATTTCCAAATTCCTCCTGATTCCTGGGTAAGACAGTTTTTTCCCCCACATCAAATACAGTCTTTCTTTTCTTATTTGCTTGTCTTTTTAGTTTTATTCTACATATTCAGATGACAAGATAGTGCTCGCTTCCTACATCAGCACTTGTAAGAGATCATGAATCCAGCAGCGATCATCTCCATCATCTGCTGATAGCACTCCTCCACTTCCTGCAAAACACAAGGTTATATATCAATGGTGGACAACCTGCGGCCCACGGGCCGCACGTGGCCCATCAGGGTAATCCGCTGGCGGACCGCAAGACAGTTTGTTTACATTGATCGTCTGCAGTCTCCTGCAACCACAGCCACTGGGAGCTGCGGGTGGCTGTGCCTGCGGACAGTCAGTGTAAACAAACTGTCTCGCATCCCACCAGCAGATTACCCTGATGGGTCACACACAGCCTGCAGGTCACAGGTTGCCCACCACTATTATACGTTCTGTGCAGCTTAGTAAATCTTTCACGATTGTCTGTCCACCTCTTAATTCTGGAGAGCTTGGATTATGAAATTGGCCACTTTGATTATTTGTTTTGTTGAGCATACTTATTTTCTTTCTTAATTGCTCCCTCCCATATTAGTTTCCATTGAGGAATAGAACTGGTGAACTATGTCTGATGTTTGGAACTTGGAGGATTCCATATTTGGAGTACAGATACATTTCCTTATAATGTTTGCTGAAGTAGTTCATCGTATGTCACTGATGACATTTCAAAATAGAGTGAACAAAAAAAATATGAATTCATAAAATGTTCTAACCTTACTCATCTCATCTGTTCCAGGACTGAGCCTTTTTACTCTCCACTGAGTTATTAAGATGGCATGAAAGGATGATAATAGAAACCTTAAAACCTTTATCTTTCAGCTCTTGGAGGAAAGGGATCTTCGTGACAACTTAAGAACTCAATAGGAAGTTCAATTACCAAGTTTCTCTTTTATTTTAAGAATAAGAAGTTGTGTTCCTAGAAGCAAATTTAAATCACATGATATGAAGAACATCTAAAACTAGGAAAATAATTTTGGAAGGCAAATAACTAATAGCATAAATCAGTTCTCTATTGTAAAAGTGCTTCTTTTAGTGGTGGCAATATTATTTTGCTTGCTATGTAGCTAAAAAGTTGAATAATAAAAGAGATCCAACAACGAAGGCTGCCTTCTCATTACAACTGTATCTAATGATCTGGAATGGAGAGTTTGCTGTGCTGTAGGAAATAAAGAGGATAGTTACTAGACACAAATAAAATGCAGAAATGGAAGTGAGAATGATCAGAAGAACAAGCAAAGACTGGGATCAAATAAGAATATGGGGCCATGTCATGTTATGCATCTCATGCTTTCTAACATGGTCAGGCAGCTAAGAATGTCTTCCTTGTGAGTATGTTAAAGCCACAAGACTACAGGAAACCAGCATGAGCCCAGAGACAGAAAATTTAAATCACAACCCTCTATTGGTTACATGACAAGATGACTCCTAGGGTACAACTACACCACACAAAAAAAGCCTGCAGCAGTGAGTTCCAGAGCCTATGTCAACTGATTCAAGCTCACAGGGCTCATGCTGTGGGGCTATCAATAGCAGCACAGCTGTTCAGCTTGGGCTGGAGCCTGGGCTCTGAAACTCTGTGATGGGGGTGGGATCTCAGAGACGACTCCAAAGACTACTACAGTGTGAGCCCGAGCCAGTTGTTGACCTGGGCTCTGAAACTCTCTGCCTTTGTGTGTGTGTTTGGGGGTGGGGGGACAGAAGGGGGTTAGTTGTTTGGCTTTGCCTTTTTTTTTTTTGGCTGTGTTGCTGTACTTCTACAGACTGTGCACATGCAAATCCTGTGTGTATCTGCATCATGTGAGAAACCCCTTTCAAGGGGAGGCCCTCTGGTGATTATACATAACTAATTTTAAAAAGACAGTACCACAATATACAATGGTAACCAGTCCCACAGAATTATAGTTCAAAATCTGCTATATGTGACATTTTATGCCTGCTAGTCTTAACCAAATGATTGAATGGATTATTTCACTTGTTAGAGACATCAGAAAGTGAGATGAAGAGTCAGACTTAAGTATGGTCCTGTCCAACCCTGACAATTCCTCAAAAATACCTTAAAATCTAAAATCCTTTAAATTTAGATATCAGGCAATTTAGCTGGTAAAATATGATCCATTTAACAAGCAAATAGCCTCATGTTTAATTGTCTTTAACTAAAAGAAAAGCCAGTAACTTTTCCTAATTCATTATTTAATGAGGCTCATTCTCTTAAATAAATCATCTGGATACTAACTTTTTATCATCATTGGCTGTATAATGACATCATCCTGACTGACACCTGTCCAGCGTGAGTGAGCTTTACACCTTTCAGATCAGAAAAATGCAGAGATGCAACTACTTTCAATAGCTTTGCAAGCCCTGACCATATCCGCTCTCAACACAACAGATTTACATCAAAGCTAGGCATTTCAAATGTTTTCAGTACTCATTCATGACCCTCTGCAATCTGCAAACAATTTGAAATCACTTCACTCAGCTGTACTCTAGAAATAGAGCAGATTCTAATTTCAAAAGTACATTTCCCATTCAAAGACAGGCCTGAAGTAAAACTGCAAATCTGAATAGCAAATCCCCCTTCCCCAACACTTTGGGGAAATGTGGATTTCAATCTGGTTTTGCATTTTTCAGCAAAATATTAGGATTAAGGCTGTAAATTAAAACACCCTCAAACTACAGCTACTAACACCATGGTTGCCTAGAGAACAAAAAACATGGTGATTAGCTTTGTTTTATCTAAGTGCTCAATGGGTACTAATATTCTGGTAACATTTTGAAAGACTGACTATAAGTGCTACAGTAAAAGCTACAGGCTCCAGCATGAGTACCAACAACATGGAATTCAGGCTGTCAGTGCCAAACACTCTAACAGAAGTATGAGCAGTGCCCAACTGGTATATACCAAGAAGTGGAAAGGCGTAGTCTGCTGCAGGAGAAAAATCAAGAAGGCTCAAACTCTCTGAACTCAGAAGTTAATGCACACTTTTCCATTGGCTTCAACTGGAAAAGTCTCAGGCCCAGAATTCAGATGATTTTTCTTTTATTTCAAAGAAGTTTGCTCTCACTCTTTAATATAATGTTTCACACAATTAGATTTCACTTTTTATCCTACAGATAGGAAAGTGAATTAAAATGAAACTATGGACAAAATATAGATGGTGCAGAGATCTATTTGCCTGAAATTGATTTCTGCCCCTTCCTCCCCAACCTACAAAGTAATTACCTAGAGCAGAAACAAGTTAATTTTACTTAAAATAAAATACTCATGTGCGAACACACGTGCACACACACACAGATTTAGCGAAAGACTGTGCTCTGCTCCTTCATATCTGCAGAAGCAATAAGAGGAAGTAAGGCCCTCTTCCACTCTCTGTGCAGTCATATAGGACCTTTTTCAAGTGTAGCTGAAGTGCTGTGGAGTAGAGAAGGAGCTGCATGCCCCAATCCTTACCCCATGAGCAAGTGGGCAGGGAGGGATCAGAGAGAAGGTGGCTTTCTGGCCTGTAATTGCCAGGGACACCTCTGGAGCCCTTTTAAAAACTGATGTTACATTAGCTATCCTCCAGTCATTTGGTAAAGAAGCTGATTTAAATGATAGGTTACAACCACAGTTAATAGTTCTGTAATTTCACAGTTGAGTTCCTTCAGAACTCTTGGGTGAATACCATCTGGTCCTGGTGACTTATTACTGTTTAATTTATCAATTGTTTCCAAAGCCTCCTCTTATGACACCCCAATCTGTGACAGTTCCTCAGATTTGTCACCTAAAAAGAATGGCTCAGGTTTGGAAATCTCCCTCACATCCTCAGACCAATGTAAAGAATTCATTTAGTTTCTCCACAATGGCCTTATTGTCCTTGAGTACTTCATTAGCATCTCAATCGTCCACAAGCCCCACTGGTTGTTTAGCATTTTTCCTACTTCTGATGCATTTAATTTTTTTTCTTGCTATATCTGATCAATTCCAAAATTGCAGAGAATGTTCTAGCCATCAATGATAAGAGGTGAAGACCCACTAAATTGATGGCAGAGCACACTCTGATTCACTCCACCTCTCCGAGAAGAGTAAAGTAAGCTAACCAGAGAGCGTCTCCCATCGGCGCAGTGCAGTAAAGACAATGGGATAAGTCAACCTAAGCTACGCAGGGTTCAGCTATGTTATTTATGTAGCAGGAGTAGCGTAACTTAGATCGACTTATCCTGGTAGTGAAGACAAGTCCTAAGATGGTGCAGTCTACATACAAAACTTTGATAGCCTCACAATGGCCATTTCTGTTTGCTATGCCGATGGAAACAGCCTATAGAATAATGCAAAGATGAAACCAATAGGGCTCTAGTGACATTTAACAAGGTTTTTATGTCATATAGAAATTAAAACCTATGGGATTTAATAGAAAGGAGAGCATTCTCTATAGGTTTTCTATTCAACTGTCTCTACATCAGAAATACTATTTTCTATTAATCAAAAGCCCCCACTTAGAGATAAATTTCTATTCAATTCTAAAGGAATTTTCTATAAGAAACTTCCATAGAGCATTATGCTACCAAAAAAAAGTTACATTGTAATTAAGAATCAACAACCAAACCAAAAACAATACAAAGAATTATAGCAGTAATTAACATGAGTATCTCTAAGCTGAAAAAGCAATTTGTTAATGAAAATCATTGCTGCATAACACTAGCTGTTAACAGAAAAAATTAGTTACAATAAATTATTACTTATAAACAATTACTTAATACCAGAAATCCTCCTAATGTCCACATCTATAACATTTCATATGGGAATATGAATATTAAACAACTAAATTAAGAAATCAGTAGTTTTGTTTGTCATACATAAATCATGACTAGGAATACCACAAATATATACTATAAAACACCTCTCTGTGCAAATAACAATACTGGGAGGTCCACAAATATTAAATATAATATTAGCATTGCATGGCTAGAGGTGCGGTCTTTCAAATTCAGTACAGATCTTAGGTCCTAAATGCTTGTTGTCATTACATCACTTTTTGTAAAGATATGGGTGTTTACCTGGAAATTTAGCCAAGACACTGAGGTTATTGTGAGTTCAATCCTTGAGGGGGCCACTTAGGGATCTGGGGCAAAAATTGGCCCTGCTAGTGAAGGCAGGGGGCTGGACTCGATGACTTTTCGAGGTCCCTTCCAGTTCTAGGAGATTGGAATATCTCCAATTATTACCTTTTTTATTACCTATTATATTATTCTACCTAAATTTTCCCTGCAGGATGATACTGTCTTAATTTCCTGTCCTAAACAGCGCAAAGTACTATTGAACAATTGTTACCTTCCAGTCCAGGAATAGCAGCAGCTCAACAATGGGACAAGTGAGGTGATCGCTATACACACACTTTGGAAGGTGATTATGAATTTTGTTCAAAGTGCTAAAATGAATAATAAATGTTAACACTGGAATTTCTTGGCTGCTTGGATCACAATTAAGCCTTTCATGATAGCATCTGTGGTCTCAACAGGTTTCTGTATTGGCCATACTCAGGTTGATCCACACCTCCATTTGAAAATTTTTAAGGCTCCGCAAATGAAAAAGGTTGAAACCTACTGCTCTGATACAGGTAGGTATCATGAGGAGAATGGTGGTGGCCCTCACAGTTGATATTTTACTACTGATGTTGGCATTGTTTTAACAACATGTACTGGATCAAGTGACAGCCAGTCAGGATATCTATTTAGGATTTTCTTCAACAAAAATGAATTACACAGGATAGTACTGGAGCTCTATCTAGAAGTGTTAGTGAACACACTAGAACACTGCTTTATGCTACTTATTACAATACTTCAGAACAATATGAAAAATGCTGAAGTGTGGGGGAGGGAAGGGGAGGCAGGAGTTAAACCTAGCATGTGTGCCATTGCCTAAAGCAACACACAGCTGACTGGTAATGTGGCAGATGAATCATTTCTTTATTTCCATTCTACACTCTGCTTTTTATGTTAGCAATATCAGCAGTCACTCACTATCATCACTATAGCCTTCAGTGGCGCAGTCAACTTAACTGCTCTGTTGAGTTTGCTTTTCACAGATCACATGTCTACTCAGCGTGAGAGCCCTGTTTGACTATGACAAGGTAATTAAAGGATGGATATGGCTTATGATTCCTGGTCTGAGTGACTTCTACTGACTAGCTTGCACACAAGCAAAGAAAGTGATTTTCAAAAGGTGTGTACCAGGCTGAATATTCTAGGGAAAAGGATGAACTCATTATTTAGAGCTGTGCATAATTATTAATGTTGATGTCATTGTGACTTTAACAGGGCATGAAGATCTCTGTAGAAATCTCACACTTATGAGTCTTCAGCTACACAAAACAGATCATGCTCCTCAGCTAAATTGCACAAAGATGGCATCAGTGATAGAACACAGGATTTTCAGCTCTCAAACAAACAGCGCCACCCCCTCCAAAAAGCTATTTTTTGCTCAAAGAGACTCTCTTCACTCATATTTATAGTAGTAGTATTGTTTATTTCTTCTAGAGGTTAGCCATAAGACAGATCAACACACAAAACCAGTCTGATATTCCAATAAGTAGAAAGCATTAGTGCACCAGTCAGTACATTATGAAAACATCCAGAATCAAATGTTAGATTTTGCTCAAACTGAGAAACCTGCAATAAATTCTGAACATTTTAAAAAGAAAAATAAATTGACTCAGAGAAGTAAAAGACAGCACCATTAGCTTTTGGGTGATATACTTAATTGACTACAAATCCATGTGAAGCAGACCAGCAACCACCTCACTAGCCCAACAGAAAAAACAGAAACAAAAAAACACAGGCCTCCAAAAGGGTATGATACATGTTTTACTGTCAGATTGTCACACTGGCATTTTAATGGAACAGGCTACAGAGATGTGACTTTCTGTTCCTCCAGACCTATGTAGGTACGACACCACCCCCAGCTGGTAGGACAAGGGGCTTTGGCTAATAGGCTTTTCACAGAGGGGGAAAAATGGGAAGAAAATATTTTATTCAGTTTATTACAATGAAAAAGTATGAACACATTAACCATTTGAAGTAGGAATAGGCTCCTATTACGAACTTTCTGAAGGTTGCAGGCATGGAGATCCAAGGTTTTGGTTCAGGCCCATCTCTTATTAAAGTCTGGTCAGCTCCGATTGCATTCATTTTTAATATTCATTTGTATTCCCTTTGTTTATATCACAGGAGTCTCTGTTTTGGTTTCTATTTCGAGAATAAATAGACTGAACACTCAAAGTTCAACATGCATTTTAGCTTTTTTTACACTTTATGTACATTCAAACATTTATAGAATGACAGGAATTACTCTTCAAACAGGGCATTAAGTGTATAACAGTGAATCCAGGTACACTTGTTATACAGTTACAAAAATAAGAATAATCTTTGAGGATTATCAATATTTAGATTAGTAACATATTTCAATCAATATTTAAATACACACCCAAAGGCATCTTCAATGGTTTTCAACTGTCAGGTTTATTCCTTCAAAAACATATGCTGTAGATTGCAGAAACAAGATTCATCATAGGCATTAGAACATATTGTTGACAGTCCATAAACACATTTTTATGAAGGTTTCATCATAAAGCAATTCCATTCTATGAAAATGATTAACATAATTACTTGGGCTCATTAATCTTTATTTATTCATTCAACTCATATGAGCCGTATCCATTAAAAAAAGATGCAAACTTTAATTTAAAGCACAGTTTTACTAATTGATTGTGTTGAATTGTAGGAAATCCTAATGTGCAAGACTGAAAGTGTTTTATTTAATTTTGCTTTCTTTATATTTACATAAATTAGCATATTAAAAGTCCCTTCAATATAAAACAGCCTCCTGAAGTATATGCCCCACTTCCCTTATTTTGGGGCAATATGCACAAACAAATTTATGAGTTAATACAGGTTTCTCTTTCTTCATAGAAAGAAGTTTTCTTTAAATGAAAGAATTATACCACTCTCCAGAGGAGCATTAGAATTTATTACTTGTGTTATGATAGCACTTTGGGGTCCCTCTGAGGGCTCAGCCCCCATTGTGCTAGGCACTGTACAAACACTGAACAAAAGGATGGTCCCTGCCTCAGAGAGTTGACAAACTAAGTATCAAAAAAAGCCAAAACAAAATAAACCGCACACAGGTTCATACAGGCAAGAGGAGCACAAAGAAAAAGTGAGACAATGCTAGTCAGCGTGCTAAGCAGCAGACACTGCAACTTAAATGCCTAACCATTGTCAATGTTTTGTATACATCATGGCAGAGGAAAGTCTTAAGGGGAGATAAGAAAGTGCTGATAATTATACAGTCAATTGCTTGCCTCACACATAGGTTAATTATAAAATATACCCAAGAGACCAAATAACCAACGTCAGTCAGACTTATTGCCACAAACCAATACTAATATCATACAGGGAAAAGGTTCTACATGACATCAGTCCCCAGGTAGCTGTCTTGTGCAGCGACATCACATCCATCTTATGCAGAATATGTGCTTCCAAAGTTACACCCCCCAAAAAATCATCTTTTTATCCCCTACATGTTCAAAAGTAAAAGGTACCATGTATGTCATAGATTTAATCAATCAGGTTTTTATCATTTTTATCCTGGTACCATGGTGTATCCTTTAGCTCTTTGTTCTGAACACATGCATTTCAGGTACCAAAAGGTGTGAAGGCACCTCTAAGAGCATTACTAAGGTAGAACAATCATATGTCTTGTCCTCTTCTTTTGCGACATTCCAGTACAGGCCTGTGAGAGTATCTGCCTCTCTGTTGCTATAACGAAACACTCATCTGTCCTGATCTTGACAGCTTCCCTATTTGCTCATGCCAAAAACTTACTTTAGTGAATGCAAGGGGTTATGGAATATTTGGCATAGGTGAGCAAGGTTATATAAAAGTCACAGGCCAATTTAGGCTATATAACTACTATAACGTGTACTTAATGCTATTGGTGCTAAATGCATACATTTTATGCACTCATGCACACACACACAGAGCAGCAAATACGTTAAGTGTATAATTACATGTATTATTAACATGACATGTATATGTGCTAGCCAGCACATATTAGTCAACAAAAGACAGTGAGCATAGAAGTTATTTAAGGTCACTTAGCCAACTGGCAAAGCAGACCTGTTTAAAGTATCTCAAGTTGTGCACCCAGGATGGATCCCCAAAACCCTAGTCACATTTGAAAGTGTAGAGCACTGCTTAACCCCATCTTTCCTAGAGACAGGGGGAGGAACTCAGATATTTTTGTATGTCTGAGGTCCAAATAATTACTCATATATAGTGTCATTTCTAATTTGAAAAGGGAAAAGGGAAAAACTAAAAGAGTGTCCCTAGTTGCCCTAGGCCTGTTTATCTCTTATAAACTTGCTTACTCTCGCCTTAAAATATTTTCTCCCTAATATCATCAAAGCCTCAGTGTTTCTTCTCGGGCACTTCTGTCCATGTAGGTTAGGTCAGGAAAGAGAAACAATACCATGGGACTTGTGACAAGTCTCACAACACAGATAGTGAGCCACAGGTAGCAAATAGTCAGAGATCAATACAAAAGATCTTTGAGCCACTGTTTCCTAAAGTGTGGGGTGATGTCCCTTTAGAGATGTGAAAGAATAGCCAGGAGAGGCATTGACAGGCCTCAATTATTCTCCCATTTCAGTTTTCATTTTAAAGAAAAGTATCTTTGTTATGGCTGCAAATAAATCAATCAATCAATAAATAAATAAATAAAATCACAACCCAGGTGTAAGAGATGCTGTGACGGCTGCCTGAATTTGCAGACAGCCTCAACAATAGTGGTGAAGTGCCCCACTTATTTCAGTAAGAACTAACTCAGAAGTCAATGATAATACTTCAAATCTCACAGATAAGAAAGGAGAAGCACATTATATTACTATGAGGTATACAATCTGTTCTGAATGACTGCTCTTTAGGGGTAGGTTTTTAACACTATGTGGAAGGACGGAAAGGGCTGTGTGACTGATTTAATTTTAATCAAATTTCAGCTATCAAAAGTTTAAGGAATTCTGCTATAGGCTAAAAGGCTAAAAGTTATTTCTGCAAGCTATTTCAATAGCTGTGAATATTAAGTATATCTGTAAGAGTCAGAACCTCTTTACAGATAATTAGTGAACAGGAAAAAAGGCTAAAGGAATCAGATAAATTTGCAAAAACATAATTCAAACCTCTATTATTAAATGTTTCTGGGTTAACAACAAGTAGGTCCAAGCAAAATATACAGGGCAAGTTTTCATTCAATATCTATATTAGCCACTGCCAAAAATGGAATAATATCCAAATAAAGACTGTAATTAACTGCTTGCCTGTTGACTATTGCAGCCTCACTGCAATTGCAAGATTCTTTTAAATGCTAATTCCGCAGAATACCAGCACATAAAATAAGATATATTGAATATGAGGTTAATTACAGTGAGTACATAAATCAGTGGGCCTTTTTTACCCATGCACAGTAAGTACTGCCAAGAAAGAGAAAGTTACTGAATAATATCAATGAAGTGTCAAAGTTCCTCTTGCTCACAAGAGAAAATATTGGCGTGCGACCACAGGTTCAAAGACCTCTTCATTGAGAGAGAGAGAGATTTAGTACCACGCAGTTTACAGTGTGGTGCTTTTCCACATGAGAAGCAAGCAAGGTCCTGTCTGCTGTGTGGATATTAAAGATCCCAAGTTATCTTTAATAAGAGTAGGGATTGGCCTAGGTGTCCTTAGCTCAGATATATTCCTCTCTACTTCTGTTATGCACAGAGGCAGAGCCATAGCAGATCAGTGAATCCAAACCTATTTGAACTCAGGTGCAAAGTTCAGATCTGAATCCTGAGTCTTATCTAATGAAGTGGATGTAATATCTGAAGTGCTATGAGAAATTCAGAATGGAAATTTTCTATTATACTATCCAAACTTGTTATTGTCTACATTATGAATGCAAACAATTTCCCTCCCAGATATCCCTATCCAGGACCTAAGAACTACTAAGAATGTGGAAACCTATTATGATTTATGTTGCTGTGTATGTCACTCCACATTTTCAGGGATTAAAAGATGTTTTGTTATCTGTTCCTACACTCTCCAGCAGTGCTGAAAACACACTTTGAACATACATTGTGATATGCATTTTGCCTAGTTGTAGGTGCACATTCTGTAGCTCCTAAATAACTGAGTCACTTTTATTTGAATTCTCTCTTCAAGTTCACTATGGCACATAAAGGTAGCATCATGACGGACATATATTTGGAGTAAAGGGGTCTGATTCCCAGTTTGAGCAGATATCCTTGTGCTGATCTCTTTGAGCTAGTGCACTAAAAATAGTAGCCCTTTTTACCACAGCTAGACTGCCCTGAGTACAAGCCCACCTGAATCCCATGGATATATATTTGGAGCAGCTAGCCTGTGCTGCTGCTCGCACAGCCCATGCTACCACAGCTATACTACTATTTTTAGCATGCTGGCTCAAAGAGAGCTAGTGCAAGTATGTCTACTTGAGTTGGGACTTACCCCCATCCCCAGTTCTATGTGCAGATGTAAGAGTGAGATGCCAGATCAGCACTACCAAGAAGTACCTGGTCAGCAGATAAGAAGGGCATTTTGTGAGAGGTTGTCTGCAGATTTACACCAGAATCAGACTGAAGTATTACTGAAACCTGGAAATATGGGACGAAAAAAAGATGCTCATTTGATTCAACTCATGTAATAGTAGAAAGCTGTAAATTTCCAAATAATGGTCCAGGTGGGTTTAAGCTATGCAGTGCTAGATTGCTGCTTCCTATTTGATTTAACATTTTCTGAATGGTTCCTTCATTATGTTACCACAGAAAGTTATTCACCAGAGGAATTTTTTTTTAGGAATGTAAACACATCTGTGAACAATCTAGAAGGGCAGGCAAAATTGATTGGGAGGAGAAAATTTATAACATTCTGATTAGAAGGAGAAAACTTTTAACGATTTTATTTTAGAGCGACAAAACTCCAAGCTGTGAGGTTTTGAGAGACTCCTGCAGAATGCCAACTGCTATCAACGTTTAATGAAATTAATGGGAGTTGAGGACACTCAGCCCCTGACAGGAGGTATTCAGCACTTCTCATTATCAAGCCATATAGAAGGAGAAAAGGCTTTTAGGCATTAAAAGAAAAAAAATATGTAGATGTGGGGCCTGGGGTCAGAAAGAAGAAAAACAAATATCAGTGGAATAAATGTTACAACAACCTAAATGTATATAAAAATATTAGCATGCAAATGATTAGGGAGGCAGTCAGGTATTCAGTGAGCTTTGTAACGAGTCCAAGTTTTACTGAAGCACATAGTCCAGTCAGAGGGACATGGAGAGGGCAGCAATCTGGCACTGCGGAGTGGGGCTATGATCACTCCATAAGGACACTGCTACAGGATATCATATTAAGATTCCCACTTCTATCCAAATAATTATGTTTCAAAATGCTTAGATGGTGTTTGAAGAACCTGGTAAGTCTCCAAAGATGAATAGATATCTCACAGCGGGTAACACTATTAGAAGAGTTGACTTTGCTACCACTATTCTAATTAGAGCTGGGTGGGAAGTGGATTTGCCATCCTGTGAAACTCTGAGATTTCAAGAAAGTTCCCCATTCCGCAGTGAGACAAAACAAATGAGAAAGAGAGAGAGACCTCACCACTCAGAATAACCAATAGCTTGGTGATTAGGATACTCACCTGAGATGTGGAAGGTGAGAGTTCAAGTTGTCGCTCCAAACAAGCAGAGCAGGGACTTGAATGCAAGTCTCCCGTATCTCAGATGAGTGCCCCAGCTGCCAGACTATTGTGGCTTAGTTGCTGTAACTGGCTGGCATTCTGACCACCCCCACCCACCTGACCACCTTCCACCCTTCATCCTGGACCCCCAAAAATCTTCCCAACAAAAGTTTAATCAAAACAGATATAAAGTTTCAGTTTTGATTAATCATTTTCTAACTAACTAACTAAATAAATAAAAATCTTGACCAGCTCCAATTCTAATGACATTAAAGGCAAGTCTACCCTATCGCACTACATCAGTGCCACCGTACCAATGTGTTTGCGTCGCTGTAGTGCGTCTGGTGAAGACATGCTATGCTGACAGGAGAGTTCTCTCTCATCATCATAATTACTCCGTGAGAGGTGGAAGCTATGTCAGTGGGAGAGCATCTCCCTCCAACATAGCAGGTGTGGACAGCGCTTAAGTCAATATAACTTGCGTCGCTCAGGGGAGTGTCTTTTCAGACCCGAGTAATGTATGTTACATCAATTTAAGCAGTAGTGTAGATCAGCCCTTAGAGAGTAAAAATATGTTAGTATCACCATGGAGAGAAAAAATTAAACATGAAGATGATATATTGGTCAACAAGACATAATGGCAAAGTTAATACTAAACTGTATATTCTATTAATGTTTTGGAGTGGCAGTGTTGTAATGTAGAGTGAGACACAGCTGTGGAACTATAAACTCTATGCACACTGATGGTACTTTAAAGGAGGGTGTTTTTCCCATATTTTTCTCATCTGCTATTCTTATTATTATTACGGCTACTTATTTTAAACAGAACACTTTACTTAAATTAACTCAACAAGAAAAATATTCTATAAATGTGACAATGAACAAATGTCTCTAAAAACAAGAGAACAAAACATTGTACATTGTCACAGAGAAAGCTAGACAATAAGAATTGTTCATTATTATGCTTCATAGACTATAAGCAACATTAGCTTGTATTTATCATTACCATGCTATTATTTCTCTAAAAGTTTATTTCCCTCATTTTTCCAGTGAGTTCACTTTCTGTACAAACACTGTTTTTTTAGAACTTTGCAGTCATCAGAACCCAAATTTCTTTGAGTTTCTTCATGCAGATTTTGGACATAGATTAAAATACCATCCTGAAGACATGTCATAATTGAAAGGGAAGTCACAAATGCATAAACAGGAGAGAATGAAGCTCAACCACGCAAGTTGCTTTAACTTATGCAGTTTGCCTAGATGTGCAGATAGCCCTAGATCTCACTGATCACAGCATTGCAAGTCAATCTTTAATAAGACAAACTGTTTAATAACTTCTCCAGTACATTAAGCAAAATCATCATCTTTTTGGCTAAAAGAATGAAATTTGGCATTTCCTATTTACTTTTTTTTGTTGAACAAGCAATTTGTCTGAATATCACAAAGATAATCTTAGGATGAAATTCACCACTGGCATAAACTGATTCAATTTTGTTGGTTTCAATAGAGTAGAACAAGCACTGCACAAGCACTGAAGTTAGTCTAAATTCTAAATTTATTTTTTGGTAACAAAATAGCAAATAAAAGCTGTAGTAAAAAAAACATAGTAAAAAAAGAGATGGTGCCCCTCTAAAGCAACAGCAGGGGTAAGGCACACAGAACAAAAATAATAAAAAAGTAATGTTAAAAACACTGAGCCTTCAGATGGCTCTGTGTAATCAGACTGTCACATTAATAAGAGTACATAAAAACTCTGTAAGCACAAAAGAAACAGTTACACCTTATGTAAAAATTAATATGTTTAATATAATGTTATAAAAGTTAAACTATAAAAAAAGATGTGCATTTTCCCCAGAACATGTGCAGTGTACATTGTAGAAGGGGTAAAGGAAATGCAAACAATCCTATTAGGACTCGAAAAGGAGCCACAATAGGTTGTGTTTTCTTTTTCAAATCGATGTGTGTTTTGGAAGCAGGAGTTAAAAGTTAAAAGTAATCATAACTCTGTGAAAGTTGATTGTGTCCCTTTTAAGACAGAATCTCTGAGCTGATAATGGCTTTGAATCCAAAACCAAGCCAGAAAACATCTGCATTGATGCAAATTACCTCACTAATAAAAAAGGGAGAGAACTGCCCATAAATGGCAGCACAAAGGAGCTGCGGATAAAAGGACATACCTGGTCTACTGTATAAAAAGGAAAACTGAGGTACACCACCTTATGAATTTAATAACTGAACAGTAAAATAATTTCCTCTAAACCCTTAAAAGGTAAAAGGCATTAAAACCTGGCCTGCCTATAAAAAAACAGGCAAGTATGGGGGTAATTCCTCTGTTTGCCTGCAATCAGCAAAAAATATTCGTAAAAGGAAGGGATATTTTAAGCAATAATCTGCCACCCCAAAAGGAGTAGAAACATGTTGTTTTTGTCTTTCAGAAAATAAAATAAAATATAATAAATAAAAAACTGGTACCAGATGAAGAGCAACCCAAAATACCATGGATCTACTGTCGAAACAAAAATTGTGTTTTGTGTTTTTATGTTTTGTCTTCTGTTGTTTGTCTTGTTGCTAACATTATTGTGTATTAAAAACTACTGCATTAGGCAAAAAAAATTAATAAGAATTTTAATAATATTTACAAAAACCAATGTTGCAGATGGATAAAGGTCAAGAAATGGTAGTCTGCTAACAGAAAAAAATCCTCAGGTAGCAAAAACCATATTAAAAGAAATTAGTTTTGAAGGAAGAATCAAAATAGTCTCATTCACAAGCAGGCAATTTGAGATTTAAAAAGACCACGGACAGTTAAGGAAGTCTGGAAAGTGCTGGGGCTCCTTAATTACTGTAGGACATATATACCGGAGTACTCAGAGAAGGTGGAACCGATGGAAAAACTTACCAGAGGGAGGAAAACCTGCGTATGAGACAGTAATAAGGGGCACAGAACAAGAGGAGGTATTCATAAAAATAAAGCAAGCTCTAGCCTCTGCCCCCAGCTTGGGCTTACCAGATATGGGAAAGCCGTTCCACCTTTACTATAATGACAGCAAGACTCAATATGCCACAGTGCTAACACAGCTCCATGGCAACCGACAGTGCCCGGTGGCATACATGTCCACCTTAAGTCCCCCTGTATCACAAGGGCTACCAGAGTGTGTGGCTACTTTGGATTGTGCAACCTGGGCTGTAAAAGCCTGCGAGCCATACACGCTCATGGGTACGCTGGTATTGCATACCCCACACACATGGGATCCAGAATGGTACTATGGCAGTAAGCATCTAGAGGAGGATCTTCTGGCCCTGCAGGCGAAGATCGAGGAGTTGGTGGCCGAGGCCCAGAGACACATTGTGGAAGGCCATCTGAGGTACACTCGGATAGGGGAGACCGTGGATCAGGATGGTGTTAAGTACTCTGAGGCTCAAAATCAGGCAGTGAAGGTTAAATCCCCTGGGGATGGATCTGGGTGCTGTTCTGCCAAATTATGTGGGAAGTGTCCATCCTGACATTCCTAATGTTGTTAATACTTTACCGGCAACTCCAAAGTAAGCTGAAAATGTTAAAATTGTTATATTTGACCTGGCGGGTTAGGGAACCCTAGGGTCAAGAGGAGGGACTGAAGGGCCATAATCCATTTAATGTGGCTGTAAAATCTTAACTACAGTTTCTGTTAAGAACTTTTCATATAGGCCCGGATGAGGGCTAGCTGACAAAGAATAATACATGGCTAAGAGAAAGCTGGGTAAACAAACAACCTTGTGTGTTTTAAGTCGCTGAGTGGAGTCAGCATGGCTCCAGATGGGGATCTGTAACAGGGTGTCTTTATTGCAAGTTATAGACACATGAAGCGCTGAGAAGGGCCTCAAAGTTAACTCCCTAGAACAGATGCCAGAACAGAGTTCAGGGAGAGGCCCAACATAATTGATGTGAGTAATGACACCTTCCTCTCTCATATGTATGCCAATCCCAGTTCACAAAAACACAAGGGTAAAACTATAAACAGTTGTTATTGTTAAATACTAATTACTGCTTTTTTGCTTTAAATCTCCAGGAATGTACCTGTTGGTCAACCAAGAGAGCTGCTACCTCATTCCCCTGGACCCCAAAATCAGGATTTAACCTACAATTGCAATAGGAGTAGTTTAAGGAAAATTATCTGTGTATTAGCAACATGTTAACCTAATCCATGGGCAGAGCCATTATGTAATCTTTTAGACCATTGGCTTATTGTGCTTATCTTGTCTTGCTGCTAGAACCTATTCAGGGGCTTGGGAAATCCCATCCCCATCACTTCTCTACGCCCAATGAGCACCCTATATAATCTATTTTAATCAATTGTTCTGCAGTGTCTCTGAGCCTGATAAGAAAAGTGACACTCCACCAACAATGTGCATAATAAACTCCTGTGCTTGATTCTACACGGTGTCCACTTCTGATCCTTCACTTATTGATGTCCAAATTCCCCTATAATCCTCCTAAAGTATTGTGGGATAATCAAAATCTTCCAAATCTACAATTCATATAATTTTATACACAAAACATAAAACATTGTTAACGCTGAAGTATTAAGCACTCAAAAACTAGGAAATACTGGAATTAAAGTTGCACATGTAACCTTGATTTGCCCGTCTTCTGTGTATGAATTAAGATTACAGTCTTTAGTTACAGGATCACATACTTTTTCCCCCCACAGAAGTCCTCCTCATTCAGTGTACATGATGGACAGTGCTTTTTGAATAAGCAGCTAGCCAATATTTTATTTTCTTCTCATTGTTCAGAGTATGGCCTCCAGCCTTCTTTACTACACGCTATTCAAACCCAGATCTGAAGAAAGAATTACTAATTTTCATGTGGTCTTTTTATTATTCTCATGACTATAATATCCAAGTGCTTCACAAAGAACCCTGTGAGCTGAGGAGGTGATATTGTCCGCATTTTACAGAGAGGGAGCAGAGGCAGAGAGAGATTAGGGTTGAAATGATCTATTGACTTTGGGTGCCCAATTTGAGATGCTTAGGACCTGATTTTCAAAATACTTATCATTATATAGCACTCGGTATGTTCAAAGCACAGCTCCCATTATCTTCAGCTGCAGGTGTGATTATTAAGCACTTATGAAAATCAGACCCCAGGGTGTCCATTGGGCACGCAGAAAATGAGGCATACGCAATTAGTGACTACTTCTGAAAACTCTGGTTTAAGTAACTTGCCAAGCATTCTATAGGATGTGGCTGAGGCAGGGATAGAAGCCAGTTTTCTAAGGCAGCATTCCACTGCCTTAACCATGAGACACTCAAGTATCAGAGGGGTAGCCGTGTTAGTCTGGATCTGTAAAAAGCGACAAAGAGTCCTGTGGCACTTTATAGACTAACAGACTTATTGGAGCATAAGCTTTCATGGGTGAATACCCACTTCAGACACATGTGGTGGAAATTTCCAGAGGCAGGTATAAATATGCAGGCAAGAATCAGTCTAGAGATAACAAGGTTAGTTCTATCAGGGAGGATGAGGCCCTCTTCTAGCAGTTGAGGTATGAACACCAAGGGAGGAGAAACTGCTTTTGTACTTGCAGGGGAGGCTCTAGCTTTTTTGCCGCCCCAAGCACAGAAGGCAGGCTGCCTTTGGCGGCTTGCCTGGGGGAGGTCCCCGGTCCTGTGGATTCGGCGGCTTGCCTGTGGGAGGTCCACCGGTCCCGCAGCTTCAGTGTACCTGCCGCCGAATTGCCGCCGAAGCCGCGGGACCGGCAGATGTCCTGCAGGCAAGCCGCCGAAGGCGGCCTGACTGCCAGGGGCAGCTCTAGGCACCAGCAAAGCAAGCAGCTGCTTGGGGCAGCCCATTTCAGGGGCGGCAGCTGGCAGGGATCCAGCTGGGGAGCTGAGAACCAAGAGGGGGCCCTGGGAGCTGTAGTTCCTTGGTTAGCTCCCTGCCTATAGAGCCAGCCCTGGAGCAGGGAAAAAACTACATTTCCCAGCATTCTCTTGGTCTCTATCAACAGGAAATGAAGGGGGAGGGAGTATGTTAGCTAAAACCTCATGCTTCAGCTTGCTGTGAATGGAGAGCTCACTGCTAGAGTGGGGTGGCACTGTGAATGGGGAACAAGTATGCCCAAGGAGTAGAAAGCTTTGGCCCAGATATCCTCTGCAGAAGACATCCCCAGACTGGATTAGGGATACTGGTGTGACCTCACCTTGTAGCCCCCAAAGAAAGAATTGGGTGGACTAGATGGACAGTGCCCCTTTCTATCTGAAGCCTAGCAAAGGAGGTACATGGATCCCACTAGAATTTAAAATTAAAAGTAGGGGAGGGGAGGCTCTACTGGACCTGGGCAGCTTTAGACACAGTCCCAGGCACGTAGGAGGATTTCCACTTCTGAGCCATGAAAGCAGAAATTGACTTTTCCTTTCCAGATTTAGCTAATATTCAGAAAGGGAATCTAGCACCTGCCTTCTAGATTTGAACCCCTCAAAATTCAGGAGTGCTCAAGCTCAATTTGGGCAGCTACCACCTCATTTCTCTCAAATCAAATACACTGATCCACTGTAACTTGCTGTAGAAAAAGTAGGATAAAATTGAGCAAGAAATGCTTCCCAGTGGTTTTTAGGACTGGAATTGCTATTTTCAACAGCCATTGCTTTTTTTTTGTTAGTTTTATTTTTTTAAAAGGAAGACAGTGATATTGTATTGGCAAATTCCCCATAGAAACAAAGAGTGAAACAAAAGAATAATAAAGACACCTCAACTTTTCCTCATTTATGTAGGATAGTCTTATAATATGCATCCAGATATCCTCCAATCACACAAGCTGAAAATTGTTCCACTTCACTGCAGTTCTGTAATCATATGGGAACCAATCCTGTCTGTGTTCTGTGCACATCCAAAATTCCTGCTGAATGACCCGCCCTGGGAGCGAGTTACCAGTGACCCAGGGCTGGGGCAGAAGGAGGGTGCAGGTGGAGAGCCCAGGGCTGGGGTGGCAGGGTGTGTGTGGGGGGGCAATTTGGGGGGGAAGAGAGGAGCCCAGAGCTGGGGCAGCTCAGGGTATGTGTGGGGGGAGAGCCCAGGGCTGGGGTGGCAGGGGGTGTGGGTGGGGGGGGAGCCTAGGGCTAGGGCGGCAGGGGGTGCGGGTGGGGAGGGAGAGCCCAGGGCTGGGACAGCATGGGGGTGCTGGGGGGGGGGGACAGCCCAGGGCTGGGGCAAGGGGTGTGTAGGTGGGGGGGAACTAGTGGGGGGCGAAGGGGGGAGCCCAGAGCTGGGGCAGCACGGGGTGTGGGGAGGGGAGAGCCCAGGGCTGGAACGGCAGGGGGGTGCAGGTCGGGGGGGGGGAGCCCAGGGCTGGGGCAGCAGGGGGGTGTGGGTGGGGGAGCCCAGGGCTGGGGTGGGGGCAGCCAAAAATTTTTTTGCTTGGGGCAGCAAAAAACCTAGAGCCGGCCCTGCTGACTGCCGCCCTCACAGGGACTGGCAGGGCGCCCCCTGCAGCTTGTCACCCCAGGCACGTGCTTGGAGCGCTGGTGACTGGAGCTGCCATTGTGTACTTGGCTAGCCATTCATAGTCTTGAGACACTCCTTTCTTTTTTTTACAATCCTCTGACTCATTCACTATACACCTTCCAACTTCTGCAATAAATGAAGCAGGTGTCCTCTAGATACCAGCTCCCTTCCACAAGCCTTCTTCATCCCCAGAGAGGGTATGTTTTGTGTAATGAATAAGGGTCCTGTGGAAAAAACCCAGTATGGGTTCAGGTATTGAACAATTAATTTGTAAGCATCTAGAGGATAATAGGATTATAAGGGCTAGCCAGCATGGATTTAACAAGAACAAATCATGCCAAACCAACTTAATTTCCTTTTTGACAGACTTATTGACCTAGTGGATGGGGGGAGGGTGAGAGGAAGCAGTAGAAAGACAGATCTTGATTTTATTGAGGCTTTTGACATAGTCCCACATGCCATTCTCAAAAGCACACTAGGGAAATATCATCTAGATTAAATTACTATAAGGTGGGTGCATAAGTGTTTAAAAAAAACCTCTCTCAAAGAGTAGTTATCAATAGTTCACGGCAAACTGTGAGGGCATATCTAGTGGGGTTATATAGGGTTCAATCCTGGGTCTAAATTTTTCAATATTTTCATTAAAGTCTTGGATAATGGGGTGGAGAGTATGTTTATAAAATTTTCAGATGACACCAGTTTTGGAGGGGTTGCAAGCACTTTGGAGAACAGGATCAGAATTCAGAACAACCTTGACAAATTGGAATATTGTTCTGGATTGAATTGAAGATGAAATTCAGTGAAGATAAATACAAAGGACTTAACTTAGGAAGGAAAAAAAATCAAATGCACAACTACAAAATGGAGAATAAATTCCTAGGTGTTAGTACCACTGAAAAGGATCTGGGGGCTATAGTGGATCACAGATTGAATATGATTCAAAATGTGATGCAGTTGTAAAAAAGGCTAATATCATTCTGGGGTGTATTAACTGGAGTGTTGTATGTAAGACAAGGGAGGTAACTGTCCAGCTGTTAGACCTGGTGAGGCCTCAGGTGGAGTACAGCGACCAGTTTTGGACGACACACTTAGGAAAGCTGTGGACAAATTGGAAAGAGTCCAGAGGAAAGAAACAAAAATGGTAAAAGGTTGAGAAAGCCTGACCCATGGAGGAAAGTTTTTTTTAAAAACTGGGTCTGTTTAGGGAGGACCTGTTAGCAGTCTTCAGATATGTTAAGGGCTGTTATAAAAAGTACAGTATCAATTGTAATCCATGTCCACTGAAGGTAGAAGTAGTAGTAATGGGCTTAATCTGCAACCAGGGAGATTTAGGTTAGATATTAGGAAAAACTTTTAAACTACAAGTGTAGGTAAGCTCTGGAATAGATTTCCAAGGGAGGTTGTGGAACCCCATCATAGGAGGTTGGACACACCTTTGCTAGGGATTGTCTAGGTTTACTTGGTCTTGCCTCAGGTGGAATTGACATCTCGAGGTTCTTTCCAGCCCTATGTTTCTATGAAATTAAAGATGGTATCTCAATGCATATGTGGAAGGACACCAAATTAAATTTGCACATGCAACCTTAAGTCTCTGCATTTCCTAGTTTTTGAGTGATTGACTTTTCATCCTTAATTATGTTGATTAAATGTAGGTTGTGTGTAATTTTGGAGGCCTTTTAAAAAACAAGCTAACCCCCTCCTGAAATTCCTTCAGGTGGCATGTTGAGACTCACATGGTTCATTAGGAAAGTTGGAGCCTTTAGAACCACCATGCTGACCTGTTCTATTTCAGCTAATGGAGTAACTGATAGCAGTTTATCCTCCTCTGTATAGACCAAGAGTAGAGGGAGGTAAGAGACACACTTTGCCAATGGATTTCCCAGATATTTGTTGGCAGCAGATGAATAATGAGACTCCAGAATATTAAATTATATTCCATGCTCTGGTGGGGAAGTGGGTTGTAATGGCACAGACACTTCTGTACATTTCTCCCAAGCTTGACCCCTTCTGCCTTGTCTCCCTCCCATCTATCGCAGTCCCATCTCTTCACTCCTTGTCCCACTACCACTCCTTGTCTATCTAGTCCCAGTCTCCATTCCTCAACTTTCTCATCCCAATCTACTTGTCCAATCACTCCTAGTTTAGTCCTAGTCTAGGCTCCTCATCTAATTTTTCTCTCCTTTCCCCACACTGGCTCCCAGTCCCCCCTGTTCTCCTTTTCCACTACTGACTTTCAGTCTCAGACTCCTTGACCAACAAGTCCTAGTTTCACATATACTCCCAGGGAATTTTCTGTCTTGCCCTCCCAATTCAGTCCCTTTATCAGACTCCTTGTCTCAATCGTAGGGCGATCATACATCCTGTTCTGGCCGGGATAGTCCCTTTTTTAAGCCCTGTCCCAAACATCTCGACTTTCTTGGCAAAAGTGGGCATTTGTCCTGTTTGTTCTTGTTAACTTGATCAGTTGGCAAGAGCAATGGGACAAATGCCCACTTTTATGAAAAAGTGGGATACAGAGGAACATGGGGGTGTGAGCGGTGTTGCCAGCCCTATGCGGGGAGGGAAGGCAGGGATCGGGTGAATAGCTGGTTTAACCCCTGTAGCCTTGGGCTGGAGGAAGCATGCCCAGTTGTTCTATGGGGTTGATGAATGCACAGTCTGGTCATCTCTAAGAGCTGTAAGAGGCCTGAGCATGCTCAGCAAAGATGGACTCTTCACATACATTAGTTGTTAAACTCATGTCTGAGTATGCATAAACTACAATTTTTCAAAAGATTGTAATTTGGTCAATTTTTAAGCAGGGATGGTAAGAGACATTTACGTGACTCTAAGCCCCCCCCGCCCCCGGCCAAATTTCAAATTCTTGCTCCAAAACATGGGGGTGCACCTTTTCAAAGAAGAGAACACTAGATTTTTAACACTGGCAAAACAATTTATTTCCCCCAGTCTTGTTCTTGGAAGCTGCTAAACCACTTTGGCTGAAATTTTCCCAGAGGATCAGCCTGAGGCAGACACTCAAAATTTCAACCCAAATAGTTAAAGTTTGGCAAAGGTATAAGGAACTGAAAATAGATTCTTAGGGTACGTCTACACTACGGGACTATTCCGAATTTGCATAAACCGGTTTTGTAAAACAGATTTTATAAAATCGAGTGCGCGCGGCCACACTAAACACATTAAATCGGTAGTGTGCGTCCATGGTCCGAGGCTAGCGTCGATTTCTGGAGCGTTGCACTGTGGGTAGCTATCCCGTAGCTATCCCATAGTTCCCGCAGCCTCCCCCGCCCCTTGGCATTTCCGGGTTGAGATCCCAGTGCCTGATGGGGCAAAAATCATTGTTGCGTGTGGCTCTGGGTACAGCCTCACCCCTCCCTCCCTGAGCAGCAGACAACCGTTTCGCACCTTTTTTTGCTTGGTGAACTGTGCAGACGCCATAGCACAGCAAGCATGGACCCTACTCAGCTCCATACCGCAATCGTGAATGTTTTAAACACCTCGCGCACTCTCGTGCAGTCTATGGTGAACCAGGACCTTCAATCCGAGGCGAGGAGGAGGCGGATACGGCAGCGCGGCGATGACAGTGATGAGGACGTAGACACAGAATTCTCTCAAACCGCGGGCCCCTGCGCTTTGGAGATCCTGATGGTAATGGGGCAGATTCTATCCATTGAACGCCGATTTTGGGCCCAGGAAACAAGCACTGACTGGTGGGACCGCATTGTGTTGCAGGTGTGGGACGATTCCCAGTGGCTGCGAAACTTTCGCATGCGTAAGGGAACTTTCATGGAACTTTGTGACTTGCTTGCCCCTGCCCTGACACGCCATAATACCAAGATGAGAGCAGCCCTCACAGTAGAGAAGCGAGTGGCGATAGCCCTGTGGAAGCTTGCAACGCCAGACAGCTACCGGTCAGTCGGGAATCAATTTGGAGTTGGAAAATCTACTGTGGGGGCTGCTGTGATGCAAGTAGCCAAAGCAATCACTAAGCTGCTGCTACGAAAGGTTGTGACTCTGGGAAACGTGCAGTCCATAGTGGATGGCTTTGCTGCAATGGGATTCCCTAACTGTGGTGGGGCGATAGATGGAACCCATATCCCTATCTTGGCACCGCAGCGCCAGGGCACCCAGTACGTAAACCGGAAGGGGTACTTTTCAATGGTGCTGCAAGCACTGGTAGATCACAAGGGACGTTTCACAAACATCCACGTGGGATGGCCAGGGAGGGTTCATGACGCTCGCGTCTTCAGAAGCACTACTCTGTTTAAACGGCTGCAGCAAGGGAATTACTTCCCAGACCAGAAAATAACAGTTGGGGATGTTGAAATGCCTGTCGTTATCCTGGGGGACCCAGCCTACCCCTTGATGCCATGGCTCATGAAGCCATACACAGGCAGCCTGGACAGTGGTCAGGATCTGTTCAATTACAGGCTGAGCAAGTGCAGAATGGTGGTGGAATGTGCATTTGGCCGTTTAAAGGCGCGCTGGCGGACATTACTGACTCGCTCAGACCTCAGCCAAACCAATGTCCCCTATGTTATTACTGCTTGCTGTATTCTCCACAATCTCTGTGAGAGTAAGGGGGAGACCTTTATGGCGGGGTGGGAGGCTGAGGCAAATCACCTGGCCGCTGATTATGCGCAGCCAGACACCAGGGAGATTAGAAGAGCACACCAGGAAGCAGTGCGCATCAGAGAAGCTTTGAAAACGAGCTTCATCAATGGCCAGGGTACAGTGTGACTGCTGTGTTTGTTGATGAACACCCAACCCCCTTGATTGACTCAGTCCCTGTAAGCAACTCCCCCACCCCCTTCGAGTACAGCTTACTTATGCAAATAAAGTCACTCTCATTTAAAAAGCATGAATTCTTTATTGATTCATTATTAAAAGAGGGAGAGAAGTAAGGGTGTGGTTTGGGAGGAGGATAGGAGGGATGGAGAAGGCCATTAAAAAAAAAATTCACAGTAACGACATCCTTCTGGTTGGGCTGTCCACGGGGGTGGAGTGGGCGGGTGCACGGAGCCTCCCCCCACGCGTTCTTACACGTCTGGGTGAGGAGGATGTGGAACATGGTGAGGGTTGAGGGTGGTTATACAGGGGCTGCAGCGGCACTCTGTGATCCTGCTGCCGTTCCTGAAGCTCCACAAGACGCCGGAGCATGTCAGTTTGATCACGCAGCAGCCCCAGAGTTGCATCCCGCCACCGCTGATCTTCCTGCCGCCACCGCTGATTTTCCTGCCGGTCTTCCTGCCGCCACCTCTCATCTCGGTTGTCCCTCCTGTCCTCACGTTCATCCCTCCTGTCCTCACGTTCACTGGCCTCTTTCCTGTAATTTGAAACCACGTCCTTCCACTCATTCAGATGAGCTCTTTCATTGCGTGTAACTTCCATAATATCCGAGAACATCTCATCTCGCGTCTTCTTTTTCCTCCGCCTTATCTGTGCTAGCCTTTGGGATGGAGGAAGGATGGTTGAAAAATTTGCAGCTGCATGAGGGAGATAAATATTTAGAAAGATACATTTTACAGAACAATGGTTATACTCTTTCACAGTGAAAAGCAGTATTCACCTAGCACATGTGATTTCCCTACAAGGTCGCATTTTTCATCTTAATAGTGAGTGCCTGCAGCTCTGCAGTTACACATCTCTCAGACACAGGTCCAGGCATCAGAATTCAGCTTGCATGCGGCCATGGTAAGCCACTGTCTTTCGGCTTCTGCAGTGATTTACCCCTCCCCCCAACGCATGGCTAATACTACGCTAGCTCCCTGCTAATCAACACCCTTCCCACCCCCCACCCCCTGCGTGTCTGGTACCTTGGGGAAGATCGCCGGTGACCAAACACAGAAAAGATCATCGGCATTTCACTCCTCCCCTCCCCCCACTTCGCTACGTGCAGGAAAGTTTTTTTTTTAAGCTGATGCATTCCATGAACCCAGTAGAAAAATGGCCACCCCCCTTACTTAAATTCCTGATTTTTAAACAGGTTATCCTGAACGATATCACTTTGCTGAGGATAACAGAACAAGATAAAGAACGGATGCTTCTTGAATGCCAGCAGTCACCGGGACCATACGCTGCTATGCTTTGCCACGCAATGATACCTGATTACTTGCTACATGCATGGCGTGGTAAAGTGTCCTACCACGGTGGGCGGAACAAGGCTGCCTTGCCCAGAAACCTTCTGCAAAGGCTTCTGGAGTACCTACAGGAGCGCTTCATCGAGATGTCCCTGGAGGATTTCCTCTCAATCCCCGGACATGTTAACAAACTTTTCTAAGTAACTATACTGTCTGCGAATGCATCCCAAGTCCTCAGGGCAAATCAATCATTAAAAAAGGCTTGCTTAAAAAACAATGTTTGCTATTTGCAAAGGTACACTCACCAGAGCTCCCTTCCATGGCGTCATTGTCTGGGATAGTGGCTTGTGAGGGCTGGGAGGACGGTAATTCCGCTTGTGAGGGCTGGGAGGACGGTAATTCCGTCAGGGTGATAAAAAGCTCCTGGCTGCTGGGGCTCACGGAGTGCTGTGTGCTCTCTGCTAGGTCTTCCTCCTCTTCTTCATCTTCATCTTCCCCGTCTGCATAATCCTCAGCCATGGAAGAGATTACAACCCCCACCTCGGAATCCACGATCAGGGGTGGGGTACTTGTGGCGCAGCCCCCTAAAATTGCATGCAGCTCAGCATAGAAGCGGCATGTTTTTCGACCTGCCCCGGACCTTCCGTTTGCTTCTTTGGTTTTCTGGTAGCCTTGTCTGAGCTCCTTAACTTTCACTCTGCACTGCACTGAGTCCCGGCTGTGGCCTTTATCCGTCATAGCCTTAGAAATTCTTTCAAATACTTTTTCATTTCGTCTTTTGGAACGCAGTTCTGTTAGCACTGAATCCTCTCCCCAGATAGCGATCAGATCCAGTACCTCCCGTGCAGTCCATGCTGGGGCTCTTTTACGATTCTCAGGAGACTGCATTGTTAACTGTGCTGATGAGCTGTGCGTGGTCACCTGTGCTGATGAGATGAGATCTCCACGCTGGGGAAGCAGGAAATGAATTTCAAAAGTTCGCGGGGCTTTTCCTGTCTACCTGGCCAGTGCATCCGAGTTCAGAATGCTGTCCAGAGCGGTCACTGGTGCACTGTGGGATAGCTCCCGGAGGCCAATGCCGTCGATCAGCGTCCACACTAACCCTAATCCGATATTTTAATACCGATACTAGCGTTACTCCTCTCGTTAGGGAGGAGTACAGAAACCGGTTTAAAGAGCCATTAAAATCGATATATGGTGCCTCCTAGTGTGGACGGTTGTGGCGTTAAATCGGTTTTGCGCTCCTAAAACCGGTTTAAACGCCTAGTGTAGACCAGGCTTTACAGTGGCAACCTTAATTATAGATGCCAGCAGGCCGGCCTTCAGGGTTTTTTTTGTTTTTTTTTAATAATTCAAGACAACTGAGCCAAAGAACAACTGGTAGTATTTATTACTTTGGCTCAGTATGAAGCCACAAAAAAAATACCATTTCTGCACATGCAAAAGAAACGTATGCACTTATTACTTCTGAACTCTTACCACACCACGCTGCACATGTTTCCAGGCCCTACCGAGATTCATGCATGATTTTCAAAACAAAATGAACTTATTGGTCCCTAGTGGAGACCAGCAAACTAGATCCTCCTCTTTCTCCTCTTGGGCGTTGGACTAGATGACCTCCTGAGGTCCCTTCCAACCCTGAGATTCTACGATTCTATAATAGGCTGCTGATAATATTAATCACTGTCAGTCTGCCTGCCTTTAACTGTGGGGTTGTGTACCCCAATGCTTAGTTTGCATAATCTAACACACTAGTTTACCACTCATTAACAGTTCCTGCGGTTCCTGCTGCCTCCCATTAAGAGTTGTATAATGTACTTTGATCTTTCTGCTTTCAAAGGGGAGTATGCAGCGGCACAGGAGCCAGCAAACAGAGCTGTAAACAGGGGAGTTTCAGTGGGAGTTCTGTTGGAGGAGTATCAGAGGGGTAGCCGTGTTAGTCTGGTTCTGTAGAAGCAGCAAAGAATCCTGTGGCACCTTATAGACTAACAGACGTTTTGCAGCATGAGCTTTCGTGGGTGAATACCCACTTCTTCAGATGCAAGTGGTGGAAATTTCCTGGGGCAGGTATATATAAGCAAGCAAGAAGCAAGCTAGAGATAACGAGGTTAAATCAATCAGGGTGGATGAGGCCCTGTTCTAGCAGTTGAGGTGTGAAAACCAAGGGAGGAGAAACTGGTTCTGTAATTGGCAAGCCATTCACAGTCTTTGTTTAGTCCTGAGCTGATGGTGTCAAATTTGCAGATGAACTGGAGCTCAGCAGTTTTTCTTTGAAGTCTGGTCCTAAAGTTTTTTTGCTGTAGGATGGCCACCTTAAGATCTGCTATAGTGTGGCCAGGGAGGTTGAAGTGTTCTCCTACAGGTTTCTGTAGAAACAGAACCAGTTTCTCCTCCCTTGGTTTTCACACCTCAACTGCTAGAACAGGGCCTCATCCACCCTGATTGATTTAACCTCGTTATCTCTAGCTTGCTTCTTGCTTGCTTATATATACCTGCCCCAGGAAATTTCCACCACTTGCATCTGAAGAAGTGGGTATTCACCCACGAAAGCTCATGCTGCAAAACGTCTGTTAGTCTATAAGGTGCCACAGGATTCTTTGCTGTTGGAGGAGAAGGTTTTTGTATTTTGTGTATTGTATTTTGTAGTTATATGTGTGGAGGCTGGTGGGGGCAGTGTGCTGGGAGAGAAGCTGAGCCCTGATTAGGGGGCGGGGCTTCTCTGCTTAGGGGTCCTATAAAGGTAGCCAGCCAGTCAGACAGTGGCATAGGAGCCAGCAAACAGAGCTGTAAACAGGGGAGTTTCAGTGGGAGTTTACAGGGGGAGTTTGCGGGGGAGACTAAGAAACCTAGGCAGAGGAATAGACAGGCTAGTGAAGGGAGGGTGTGGTGTTCTGCCGGTGTTCTGGTGCCTGTTGGGGGTTTGTTTTGCTGTAGGTGGTGGTGGTTTGCTTTGGTTTGTGTTTCCTGGACTAACAGGTTTTAGGTGGGAAGGCTATGGCCGATACAGAGGCAGCAGTGAAAGACACAACGAGGATGACTGGATGTGGAAGCTGCAGCATGTACATGATCCTGGAGGGGGTACCTGAAAAGAGTTTTATCTGCATGAAGTGCCGTCTGATAGAGCTGATAGAAGAAAAAATCCAAGGACTGGAGATGCAGGTGGAAACTTTGGTCGAGTTTAGAAAGAGGTTCGAGTGGATGATAGAGGAAAGACATGATGAGGCCAAAGGGAAAAGCTCAGACTTGCAGATGGAAGCAGAACCAAAGAATTCTGAGGGGAGACTGCTGGGTGAGGAAAGTGGACAGTGGAAGCATGTGACTAAGAGAACCAGGCAGAGGAAAAGACGGCCCAGTGAAGGAGAAATAGAGCTCAAGAACAGGTTTGCAGAGGTGGAAAATGAAGGGGCACAGCAGATGGTCGCTGAAGGTGAGAGGGCAAGGAAGAAGAGAAGAGCAGCTAGTCCTATAGGAAGAGGCGAAGAGTCAATGGAAACAACACCAAATATGAGCCCCAGAAGGATACAGGATGGGTTGTGGAGGATTGCAAGGGACAACAGAAATCGAGAGGACTTGCAGCCAGAGAGAACAGGGGATAGACTGGAGAATCACACTGTCACCAGGAAAAGGCAGGTCTACGTGATTGGGGACTCCTTACTGAGAAGAATAGACAGGCCTGTAACTAGAGATGATCCGGAGAACAGAAGGGTGTGCTGTCTGCCGGGTGCTAAGATACGGGGTGTGGACCAGAGGCTGAAAAGGATCCTAAGGGGAGCGGAAAAGAATCCGCTTATTGTCCTTCATGTGGGAACGAATGATACAGCTAGATTCTCGCTGGAACGTATCAAGGGAGACTATGCCAGACTCGGGAAGATGCTTAAGGAAATCAAGGCTCAGATGATCTTCAGACAGATTCTGCCTGTTCCTAGAGAAGGGCAACAAAGGTGTACCAAGATTATGGTGATGAACAGATGGCTCAGACAGTGGTGCTATAAAGGAGGGCTTTGGGATGTACGGCCACTGGGAAGCATTCATGGACAGAGGACTGTTCTCTCGGGATGGACTTCACCTGAGTAAGGAGGGAAATAGACTTCTAGGATGGAGGCTGGCACAACTGATTAAGAGAGCTTTAAACTAGGAATTTGAGGGAGATGATTGGGAGATGTCCAGGTAATCTCCACGCCAGAATTTAACATTGAGAGGGAAGGAAATAAAGTAAGAAAGGATACAGCCGTGGGTAGGAGAATGGACATAAGGAGGAAGGGTAGTGTAGATACCAGTCTAATAGGTGATACTGGTGGTAGAATGTCTGAGCCTAATCAGGTAAAGAATGTCAGTGAAGCCAAAGAGCAAGAATTAAGATGTTTGTACACTAATGCGAGGAGCCTAGGTAACAAAATGGAGGAACTAGAGCTACTGGTACAGGAAGTGAAACCGGATATTATAGGGATAACAGAAACATGGTGGAATAGTAGTCGTGACTGGAGTACAGATATTGAAGGCTATGTGCTATTTAGGAAAGACAGAAATAAAGGCAAAGGTGGTGGAGTGGATAAGACAGACTCTGTCTGGGCAAAAATCACATTGGGAAAGAAAGCTACTAGAGCCTCCCCTGAGATAGTGCTTGGGGTGTGCTACAGACCACCGGGATCTGATTTGGATATGGGTAGAGATCTCTTTAATGTGTTTAATAAAGTAAATACTAATGGGAATTGTGTGATTATGGGCGACTTTAACTTCCCAGATATAGACTGGAGAACAAGCTAGTAATAATAATAGGGCTCAGATTTTTCTGGATGTGATAGCTGATGGATTCCTTCACCAACTAGTTGAAGAACCAACAAGAGGGGATGCCATTTTAGATTTGGTTTTGGTGAGTAGTGAGGACCTCATAGAAGAAATGGTTGTAGGGGACAACCTTGGTTCGAGTGATCATGAGCTAATTCAGTTCAAACTAGATGGAAGGATAAACAAAAATAGAACTGGGACTAGGGTTTTTTATTTCAAAAGGGCTAACTTTAAAGAATTAAGGAAATTAGTTAGGGAAGTGGATTGGACTGAAGAACTTGTGGATCTAAAGGCGGAGGAGGCCTGGAATTACTTCAAGTGAAAGTTGCAGAAACTATCAGAAGCCTGCATCAAAAGAAAGGGGGAAAAATCATAGGCAGACATTGTAGACCAAGCTGGATGAGCAAGCATCTCAGAGAGATGATTAAGAAAAAGCAGAAAGCCTACAAGGAATGGAAGATGGGAGTGATCAGCAAGGAAAGCTACCTTATTTAGGTCAGAACATGTAGGGATAAAGTGAGAAAGGCCAAAAGCCATGTAGAGTTGGATCTTGCAAAGGGAATTAAAACCAATAGTAAAAGGTTCTATAGCCATATAAATAAGAAGAAAACAAAGAAAGAAGAAGTGGGATCGCTAAACACTGAGGATGGAGTGGAGGTTAAGGATAATCTAGGCATGGCCCAATATCTAAACAAATACTTTGCCTCAGTCTTTAATAAGGCTAATGAGGAGCTTAGGGATAATGGTAGGTTGACAAATGGGAATGAGGATAGGGAGGTAGATATTACCACATCCCAGGTAGAAGCCAAACTCGAACAGCTTAATGGGACTAAATCAGGGGGCCCAGATAATCTTCATCCAAGAATATTAAAGGAACTGGCACATGAAATTGCAAGCCCATTAGCAAGAATTTTTAAATGAATCAGTAAATTCAGGGGTTGTACTGTGCGACTGGAGAATTGCTAACATAGTTCCTATTTTTAAGAAAGGGAAAAAATGTGATCCGGGCAATTACAGGCATATTAGTTTGACATCTGTAGAATGCAAGGTCTTGGAAAAAATTTTGAAGGAGAAAGTAGTTAAGGACATTGAGGTCAATGGTAACTGGGACAAAATACAACATGGTTTTACAAAAGGTAGATCGTGCCAAACCAACCTGATCTCCTTCTTTGAGAAGGAAACAGATTTTTTAGACAAAGGAAACACAGTGGATCTAATTTACCTCGATTTCAGTAAGGCATTTGACACAGTTCCACATGAGGAATTATTAGTTAAATTGGAAAAGATGGGGATCAATATGAAAATTGAAAGGTGGATAAGGAACTGGTTAAAGGGGAGACTACAACGGGTCATACTGAAAGGTGAACTGTCAGGCTGGAAGAAAGTTACTAGTGAAGTTCCTCAGGGATCGGTTTGGGGAACTTCACTAGTTATTTAATCTTTTTATTACTGACCTTGGCACAAAAAGTGGGAATGTGCTAATAAAGTTTGTGGATGACACAAAGCTGGGAGGTATTGATAACACAGAGAAGGACTGGGATATCATACAAGAAGACCTGGATGACCTTGTAAACTTGAATAATAGTAATAGGATGAAATTTAATTGTGAAAAGTGCAAGGTCACGCATTTAGGGATTAATAACAAGAATTTTTGTTATAAATTGGGGACACATCAGTTGGAAGTAACAGAGGAGGAGAAGGACCTCGGAGTATTGGTTGATCACAGAATGACTATGAGCCGCTAATGTGATATGGCTGTTAAAAAAGCTAATGCGGTTTTAGGATGCATCAGATGAGGTATTTCCAGTAAAAATAAGGAGGTGTTAGTACCATTATACAAGGCACTGGTGAGACCTCATCTGGACTACTGTGTGCAGTTCTGGTCTCCCATGTTTAAGAAGGATGAATTCAAACTGGAACAGGTTCAGAGAAGGGCTACTAGGATGATCCGAGGAATGGAAAACCTGTCTTATGAAAGGAGACTGAAAGAGCTTGGCTTGTTTAGCTTAACCAAAAGAAGGGTGAGGGGAGATATGATTGCTCTTTATAAATATATCAGAGGGATAAATATTAGAGAGGGAGAGGAATTATTTAAGCTTAGTACCAATGTGGACACAAGAACAAATGGATATAAACTGGACACTAGGAAGTTTAGACTTGAAATTAGATGAAGGCTTCTAACCATTAGAGGAGTGAAGTTCTGGAACAGCCTTCCAAGGGGAGTAGTGGGGACAAAAGACATATCTGGCTTCACGACTAAGCTTGATAAGCTTTTGGAGGGGATGGTATGATGGGATAGCCTAATTTTGGCAATTAATTCATCTTTGATTATTAGCAGGTAAATATGCCCAATGGTCTGTGATGGGATGTTAGATGGGGTGGGATCTGAGTTACTACAGAGAATTCTTTCCTGGGTGCTGGCTGGTGAATCTTGCCCACATGCTCAGGGTTTAACTGATCACCATATTTGGGATGGAGAAGGAATTTTCCTCCAGGGAAGATTGGCAGAGGCCCTGGAGGTTTTTCACCTTCCTCTGCAGCATGGGGCACAGGTCACTTGCTGGAGGATTCTCTGCACCTTAAGGTCTTTAAACCACGATTTGAGGACTTCAGTAACTCAGACATAGGTTAGCGGTTTGTTCCAGGAGTGGGTGGGTGAGATTCTGTGGCCTACGATGTGCAGGAGGTCAGACTAGATGACCATAATGGTCCCTTCTGACCTTAAGCCTATGAATCTCTGTCAGTGTGTACTAGGGAACTTTTAGTGTATGGCAGAATGGTCCATATAGAGAGAGTTAGTGTGTGTCTGTGTGAAGTATATTTACATCCTGGCTTGCCGAGATCTCAGTCTTTGTATAGACAAGACCTGTGCATGCATAATAATAATAATAATAGAACTCTCATGTAATAAATCCCTGCCAATAATATCACTATTCTCCCTTTATTCTTTCTATATAGCTTGCACTAGTTAAAGGAACAAAACCATGAAGTGTTCAAAGACCCAGCTCCCTTAAAAAAATGTGTTCAAATTAATTTTATAAATTGAGAAAAGAACAATTGAACTTCAAAATCATAAGGTTACTGCTTATATTAAGTAATTATTAGCAAGAAAACTACACAAGACTCTCAGCTAATAGACAAGAGACTCAGATCAGATCTTCAGTTGGTTCAAGTCAGCAAAACTCCATTGTTGTCAGAGGAACTAGGACAATTTACATTAGCTGAGTTGTGGCATTATATTAGAATTGGCGAGAAGGAAACGCACATGCGCTGACAAAATCTGATTGTCTCTTTCATTGTTCTGAATAGGTATAACTAAGTTATATAGAAATGTACCTCATTGTTTTCCATGAGAATTCATCAGACTAAAATTGTTCAGTTCCTTTCATTACAAGTCTGAAAACAAAGCTATTATGGTTTCTGTCTTCTGTAATACAAAAAACTACCAAACCAAAGAAAACCAAAAAGCAAAAAAAAAAAAAAACACTCCACCTCATACCTCTATAATTACAACTGTTTTAACAATGTATTTTAATTCTGTCTCAGATTGCTCATAGTAAGCCAAAAATCAGAATCCGTGTGATGGTACTGCTGCTCATAGCTCAAGTTTATTAGCATAATCTTTTGAAAACTGTAAAGCTGTGAGCAATTCCTGAACATAATCATTACTATTTCTATTGCAGTAGTATCCAGAGACCCCAATTGTTTACCAGGACCTCATTGTGCTAGGCTCTGTACAGACACAGAACAAAAAGTCAGTCCATATCACAAGGAACTTACACTCTAAATACTGATGTACTTTAAATTCAAATATAAAAAGTCACTTATTGATTCTTCTGCTTCCCTCTGTTCATAGTTTGAGTCTTACTTTTTGAACTGTTCTCTCCATCCCAAGTGATTACTTCACCACTTTAAAGTCCCTTCTGCTCTACAGAATTCTACAGGTTTGATACTCAGTCTAACTCTTTTCCATTAACTATTTTTCTTAATATTAGCTACTACTTTTACACTAATGCCTAATTGTGCACATACTTCAACACCTTTAATTATCCTCCTCTACCTAGTCTCTCTCTCCATCTTAACCAATTCAACTCATGGTTTCCTCTTGCTTTCCTTCACCGAAATCTCTCGAACACAGTAGAACTTCTCTTGGAGGACAGGCATATCTGCAAACAAGACACACACCCTCTTTCACCTCACGTCACACCTAATTATCTCCATTGGCAAACATTTTGGGACCATCTTAGATCCCAACATCTTTCACCTCACACATTTCCTAGGTCTGCAAGTA